>NC_138586.1:12567117-13159156 GCF_964289735.1 Phaethon aethereus | reverse complement strand
AGGAGCTGCCAGGGTATTTACAAGGCAGCCACTGCCAGGGCCATGCAGCAGACAGCTCTGAAGGGCTGCATGGAGGTGAATTTGCCTTCCCCTCCTCCCGTTGCAGCTCCACGTCATCTGTCTGAGGACAGAGCACAGTTAGAGCCACTGTCCTTGATGCTCACCTCTCCTCCTGGTAACGAACCAGGGCTCGCGCCGTTACCTAGCCAGTGCATCCTCCGGGAGCAACGCAGGTTCCCACGCTGAGGTTTTCCCATGGATCTCCTCCCTGTGCACAGACCTGTGGGCTCTGGCAGAAACCAGGGGCTGGTCAGACTGTGGGTCTCCTACGGCAGCATCCGTGAGGCTGAGTATGCTGAGATGCCTGGGATGAGAGCTGTGAAGGACATCTGAGGAGAAGCTGGTTACAGCGTCCCTTTGGAAAACTCGGAGGATGAAAAACCCTGGATAAGCCTCAACCCTTTTCTCCAAGTTGGGGCACGTCCCGCACAGTAGAAACATTTGTTTACTCTATCAGGGCATTTGTTCAACATAGCCGAGGTTTTGTCTTTTTCAGGCTCACCAGGCAGACCGGGCACAGCAGCAGATGCTGCATCTGGGCTCACACGACATCAATAACCGCTCCAGCTGGGCGCTGGCTTCCCACCATTATGAACAGCGATGATCTATGAAGCAGGCAGGACACAGTCTGGTTTTTAGGTGCTGGAGTGAACTTGCAGTGCTGACAGATAAAAAAAATGTGTTTGGAGCCTGAACAAATGTGACGTGAACATTTTCCATGTGAAAATGGAAGAATGAAGGGTGTGGGAGGACAGCTCAGGCCCTAGCAAGAGCTGGTGCAAGCTGTCCCAGAGGGTGACAGGAGCGTTGATGGGAGCAAGAACTTTACTTTCATCCTCTGCTGCTACATCAGGCCAGGCCTGAAGGAGTCTCCACATCCCTTCCACTGTGGACAATCCCTCTTCAAAATTAGTTGCTTAGTGGGAAGAGATTACCAAACTGATATGTATGTATGTGATCTGATCCCGGGTGTCAGAACGGTTCTCGCTGTCATCCTGGGGATGGGAAAGATGCCATTTCCTGCACTTTTATGGTTCTGCTCTTCTGGTGCTCCCCCCCAGCTCAGGGCTTAACATGTTACATTCCTCCTAGGGATCAATAAGTGAAAAGAGAAAACGCATATAGCAAAGGGTAGGGAGGGGAAGAGAATAGGCACCATTTGACAAAAAAGGGAAAAAACTCAGCAAATGGAGCACCAGGGGTTTCAATACTTTTTCAAATGGAATTTGCAGCTATGCCATCCATACAACTGATGTCATACCTCCAGTACAGGACCATGAGCTGGTAGTTTGGCGTGTCACCCCCCAGAATAACTCCCAGGCAGTACATCCATATTTTAAATACTGTGCAACTGCTGACACAAACTTTGGGGACATGCAGCTGCAGGAACAGGAGCAGCTGCTTCTCTCCACTGTAGAAATGTGGCTGCCTCTGGATGGAGATGCACTAGCTCCTTGTCAACCCATGCCACAATAGTTCAGAGTAGGGGAAAAGGAGCCAAGAAGGTCATGGAGGCAACAAAAACTGTCATTGGGATGCAAACTATATTTCACACAGTGATTCCTCCCAGAGCTGCTCAATAGCTGCGAAAAACCTGGGCTTGGGGCTCTCCAGAGGACTCACCGGGATTCTGAGCAGAGCCTACGCATGCAGAGCATGGTGCTCACAACCAAAACCCTATGGATGGACCTGGCCAGCAGTGACCCTGCCTGACCCTTTCCATACTGCAGCTCTGAAGACACAGCTGAGGGCACATCATCACCCACTGGCCTCCCTGGCAGGGTTTAAGAGAGCGAAAGAGGGGGGCATGGTTGCCTTTTATTGTTAATACCCTTAGGCATTTCTGTCCAGACATGCGGGGATTTCAATGACTTCTCTCTACACTGGCTCGGGAATGTTTATACACCAGTAAATAACGTTAACTGCTCATCTGTGGCCGCGTTTGGCTGTTGCAATTACAACCGTTTCCAGCAGCTGGTCTGGGTCCTACACTCTGCTTTCCCTCTTGCCCCGGCTCTGTGCTTTGCCTGGCAGTTGGACGTTTAGTCAGCCTGAGGATGACGCAGGGTGACTGGTGAGTGGAGAAACCAGTGAAAGAAGCTTTCCTCCCAGAGCCGAGGCAGAACGTAGTCCCTCCTGCGGCAGGTACCGGGTGATCTGGGGGGCACACGAGCTGTGTTGCTTTGCTGTCTGTTGTGGGACTGACTCTGAAGACCTGGGACGGATGCCTGCTGCGAGCCCATATTCTCACACCTCTTTCCTTCCCGGGAGCTACTAGTCATTTCCAGGGCCTCTTTATTTTCCTCCCCTGTGAAGCTCTGGTGTTTCCCCCATCAAGAGGGAAATGCCCTTCTCACCTGAACTCAAGGGACACGTTTTGGAGGGGCTGGTTTTTGTTGTGTTTTAGGGAGGCAGTGCTTGGGACTGTGGCACTGCGGTCCACGGTGCCACCCCGACAGGGCTGCATTAGCAAGAGCTCACTGGGAAGGTGACCAGCTGAGAACGCACTTGGCAAACCTCGATGTGCTTTGTCCATCTGGCATGTGGGCTTCCCAGCACATGCCTGTTCAGGGCAAGGCCAGCGCCTGTTCCTCACCTGGAGCAGCTCGGCAGCCCCTCTTCCACCTCTGGCCCAAAGCATCATTCATTCAGGGAGAAGAGAGCATCCTTTGTTCTGCTATTATGCACTCCCAGATGGGGGGAAGCAACATGACCGCCTCTCCTTCCATCTCCTCTTGGCCTAGGTGGGACACAGCAGGACAGCTGGACCCTATGGCAGCCCTGAGAGTCCTCATGGTCATGCCACCAGGATTGCCCCCAAGCCTATGGCAGAGCAGGGCAGCTCTCCCAGTCCGGACTCCACCTAGCCACCAGATGGTCTCCACTGCTGGCACTGCCATTTGCAGCCTTTCCACCTCCACACCCTTATGAGCATCCATGATGCTCCTCAGCCCGTGCCTGCAAGACTACATGGAGAAATGCCAGCACTGCTCTATTCCTCAGATCCAGGATCTTCCGTGAAACACTGACCTAGATCAACCCTGTGCTGCGCACGAGCTCGGTCTGTGCTGCTGTGGCTGCCAGGCGTGGCGAGCCCCACTGAGGTGCCCCCCTCTTCGGGATTTTACTTTCCAACCAAATAGTCCTCACACCTCATCAGGTGCAAATCCAGACCCCATCCAGCCAACACAGCCAGTGCCACCATGCCCAGTATTCACCACCTCCTTCACCCTCGGTTTTCTCCCCCTCCATCCCAGCCCCTCCCGTTGCCGAAAGCAATCAGTGGCAGCTGAAGTGCAAAGAAGCCAACACTGTGAGCTGCGGCTTCCGCGCTCGGTGCCCTCCAGCTTCTGCACTCCCAAAGTCATCAGAGCAGAAATGCCTGCACACACAGTGCCTCTCCAAAAGAGAGATGCTGGCACTAGGATCTGGTAATTGCCAGAGCGTCAGGAATGAGAGATCTTCTCCTACTACTCACTAAGCTCCAATCTTAAATCTTGTTCGTCGCTGTTCAGTCTCAGAGAAATCGGGCCGATGTGTTGAAAGGAGGTAAAATAAAAAGATTCAAGAGGAGACTGAAGCGTCTTCAGAAAACTGAAGAGAAATAATCTCCAAAGGTTCCCACGAGCCTGCATGCCCCGGCCTGGAAAAGTGGAACAGACAAATCCTAAGAACGGCAGCAGGAGGCTTGCTGGCATTTTTTAGTCTGGTGTTCCGTGAGAGGAGACAGAAGAGTTAAGGCTGGAATATCAGAAAGCAGTTACAGGATCTCAGCACCCAGGGCTTGGCCCCTTCCCCTGGTACTGCTGCCTGGCAGGCTCAGGACCCCAAGGCAAAGCCCAGTTCCTGTTTCCCCACTGGGCTGGGGACCAGTGGCACGTGAAGGGCTGGCTGCTTTTCCCTGGGTGAGACCCCCCAGGCAGGTCTGTGGTCCCTTCCCACTGCCCCACGTGCAAGTGGGATCCAGCCAGGTGGAAAATTGCTGCAAAGAAACAACCTGTTCTGGAGGGATGGAAGGAGTTGCCTATGTCCAGACAGGGCGTTTGCTGCCCGTCATCCCGGGCTCTCAGGGCAAGGAGCCAGGGCAGCACAGCACCTTGCTCCCACCACCCTGCCCGGGGCTGCCTCACCCTCACCCCTGCTGCATCCCGTTGCTTCGCAGCATCCCTGCAGACAGCCCTGTGCCAGCACCCTCTCACCCCCACACAAGGGACACACATGGAGGGGTGTCCCCTCTCCTTGTAGCCTCCCTTGAGGCATGGGGCGCTCCTGCACTGGAAGCTGCCTCCAGACGTGTGTACTTGTCACTGCCTGCTGAGCTGCTGCTGAATCCCTTCCTCAGCCCACAGGTACTTTTAGCCTCCCTGACAGCAACGCGTGTTGCCAATTAAGTGAGGCCCTGCTATGAAAGGTGCTGCCCTTTCATCTTGCAAAAAGTGTGTGTGTGGAAGAGACCAGGGATCTGGATCATGCCTGGCATACCCCAAATGCACGCCAACATGGAATGCCGAGCATGCGCACCTATGTCCCGTACACTGCCTAGCCCCGGGGTGCTCACGGAAGGGTCAAGGTGCAGAGGTGTACATAAGCTGAACCAGATCGTGTCTGTGCAAGCAGGGTGGGATCTAATGGGGGTCTCGCAGGGTGGGGGCAGCCTGTCTGCAGGCTCGTGGCTAGAACCCACGGCGGGGAGGCAAAGCACCGGCTCCCCAGGCAGCTCTGCCAGCTTCAGGCTTTGCAGCACATTTTGCCTTTGTCGTTGCCCATGTGTCTGGTGGACGGCGGACTCCTGTCTTCTAGGAGGCTGTTAGAAAATGCCTTTCAACAGCAATCAAATTCACCCCCCTCCAAAAAAAAAACCAGAGCAAGCCATAATTACACCCACGCAGCTCTCCACACTGCGGTAAGCTTCACCCCCCTGTCAGAAATGCACCCGCACCGATAGAGTGGATATGTTGATTAAAAGTCCCCCAAAATGAATAGATCAAGAGAAATCTGCCATACCTCTGCAGCAAGGGTGAAGTGCCTTTTAATTAAGGACAAAGAGATGTAAATGTCCTGAATCATCACAAGCAAATAGCAAAATAGCACCTGTCAGAATATTAAAAAACAAGCACTCAGTGTTCCCTTGTGATCAGCTCGAAGGAGCCCTTGAGTTAAAAAAAAAAAAAAATTCCACCGAGTTGAAAAATGTAATAGGCTGAGAGCGAGCAAAGAAAATGGTTTGATAAAAACAAGTGGGTACTACTTGCTGGTGATTTTGGCACGGGAACATGTCAGTGCAGCCGATAGAAGCATCTGGAGCATCCCTGGCAGCAGCGCAGCCTGCGCTGGACCCGCTCGGAGGCCGGCACAACCGCCAGCCCGTGGGGATGGCACGAGGCACTGCTGACCTGCCCAGCCTGCCTGCAGGCTCCTTCCCATCAGCAGCAAAGTCCTACCAGGTGTGAGATCCCTGCCGCGACCCTACAAAGCCCGTCATCATGAGCACTCAAATAACCCCAGTCAGCTGGGAAAAAACAACTTAATGCACACTGAAGTGCTTTGCTGGAGGATCAGCCTCAGGGTCTGCTCCGTGCTGATCCCCTCACCCATGTCAGGCCTGCCCGTGCTGAAGGAGGGGGGATTTAAGTCTTTTCTGGGTAATGAAGGCGACAGGGTTGCATCTCAGAGCCGTGCGACAAGACCCCGTAAGCTATTCTCCTCCTTGCTGTGCATTTGTTTGTGAGACAGCCTGGGAACGCGCAGGAAGGGTCCTGTACGTGTCCAGAGCGTTTATTACTAGGATTGATTACAGGGGAAACTGGCTGGAAAGGATGCCTGGAGGCCAATGCTGCTGGGGAGAGCAGGCAGGCGGTCTCAGGCTGATCAGGGCAGACAATTATTTTCTCAGAATAAAAGGGTTAAATGGGGAGGTTTCGGGGAATTCTTTTGCATTCTGGATGTTTTCATTGCTATCATTGCTTGCTTTCACCTAAAACCATTTGTGCTCAGGTTAAAAACCCAGCCATGGTGGGACGTGGTTCTGCGAGGAGCACCCCACACATGCAGCCTCCCCTCTGGCCTCCAGCTGCTGGGCTGCACCCCAAAACACTGCCCTTGGGCACCCCCCAGCTTAATGCCACTGCTGTCCCCACTGCTGCACCGGAGCCAGGGCGGGATGAGGGCCGGGAAAGGCAATGAAAGGAGCGAGTGTTGGGGAGCACGGCGAGAGCCAGCGCAGCCCAGCAGCAGCGACAAAGGGGGAGGATGTGAAAGGAAGGCAGAGTGAAAGGGAAATGCCTGGAATAATAAGTAACGGATGGATGCCTCTGAAGGAGACTCCAATATCTTGGGTCTCCCGCCTGACCTACTTAAAACTGGTGTAATCTGATGAAGGAGCATCCTCCAGCTCTAAATATAAACTTTGCTCCTCTTCGTTTAAATTCCTTCCCTCTGCCATCCAGCGTTAGGACTGCGGTTAACAGCTGGGTGCAAGGCACCGTACGTATCCCATAGGTCCCAGATTCCTGCAGAAGGGCCCCCCCACGTGCCCGGGGAGGGCTGGGGACCCTGGGACGCTGCTGGGCTCTCCCCGTGACAACGGGGCCGTGCTGCAGCCCAGGCGCTAGCAGAGAGTCCCGAGGAGCATCGCTGGCGTTGCACGGTTTTCTGGCAGCCTATATATGAACAGAAGCAAAACTGCGCTCCATGGGGCATTGCCTGTAGGGGAGTTATGGGTCACTGCTGTCAGGTAGCCACAGAAAACCGCACATCAGGGGCCAAAAGTCATGGGTCTCCCATTAGGTCCTTGTATATGCGTGATTTGCAGTCAAAGATTTTTCATTTTAAATGAACCACAAATCTGGTGCACAACAGAGTCCTGAGGCATCTAAATAATTGGCAAATTTAGGCAGAACTTGGCAATTAGTTTAAGTGAGAAGAAAAACAAACAAAACCGCAATCCAAGAAAAGACAGCTGCAATCAAAGCACTTTTTTCAACCTGTTTTGAAATGAAATATTCTGCTTAAGAATGCCAAAATTTTTCATCGATCCATTTTCTAAATTAAATGCTTCAAGTTTTTCCACTTCAGCACACCATTGTTCATTTAAAACTTGACCTTCTTTAAATAAAAAGGGTAGAAAAAGAACCACTGTTTTGGTGTGAACAACATAGTGCGATGACAAGATTAATTTTTTTCATATTTCCCGTATTGCTGAAAAGCCATATTAAAAAAAAAAAATTGTTTTGATTCAATCTGAACCAAATTTAATCCATTCCTCACTCTGCTCCACAGCAATTTCCATATCAGCACTGTGTATTCCCTGGAGAGACGCTCTTGCTGCAGCCCCAGCCCCACGTGCACTCGGCGCGCAGCGCCAGAGCCGGCACGAAGGGGACGTTCAAGCAACACTCGGCCAGTTTTGTTCAAGGAACTCGGCAACGATCAGGTATCCAGGGTGCGGCCAGCTTTGTGAGAAAAAGTGACCACTGGTGGTAAAACTCCAGCAGAAATTAAGACCCCCAAGCAGTGAGATGGCCAAGGACAGGGCGAGGGGAGCGGACAGCCTAGCCCTGTTCTTGTGGGAAGCCCAGCAGCAACGACATCCCCGGCCGAGATGGGGCCGCTGCTCAGTCCCCAGGCAAGAGCAGCTGCCACCACCCCAGACTATTGGGCTATAGCCAGGGACGTTGCATCTCTGCTCCTGTCCTTCCTGCAAGAACTACAAAGCCAAGATGTGGCAGGGGCTTCTGGAGCTCCAGGTCTTCCCATTGCCATGTGGGGAACAAGAAGGGTTTGGTGAGAATTAGAGTAAGACTCATAATACTGTTTTATCAAGGGCTTTCATCAAGACCTTACAGCTCCCAGCTCCCTAAGGGTATAAAATTTACAGCTCATAGGCTCTGGGACTGTATGAGCTATTTAGGAACCTTCATATGCTTTATTCAACTTCCTTGCTTTGGTGGCAAAAATGTATGTGGGATTAGAAAGGAAAAACAATTAAATCAAAAAACAAGTCATTACAGAAAGCTAGCAAGCTGCATGTCCCAGTACCACCATCAGAATTAGATGAGTTTGTTCCCTTTGTGGAGATAGGCCCTCTTAATTTTCTTGGCAGGATCTCCCGTGTTAGAGCAACAAGGCAAATATTTGCTTTGACTTTTCCACGGTGTTTGTGACCCCTAGGAATCTTGGGCGGGGGGTGGAATTCTCTTAAACTGAAATGCTATACACATTAATTTTTGCAAAGCTCAAATTTAGGGTCAAATTCAAACTGACAGAATCTCCTTTAAGGAGGAGGGGCAGAAGATAATATCTGGTAAAGAGAAGAGAACGATGAGACAGGCAAAGTGGATTTTTTTTAAGATGCAGGGAAATACTAAGCTCAATAATCAGACAAGAAAGGCAATGAGCAGCTATCAAAGCAGCAGCCGTTTTAAGAGCTGTACTCATCTGAAAGTGACTTTTAGTTCTTGTGAAAACTGCCGCCTTAACAGCTGTCCCAATTAGAGCCAGCCGGAAATTTCCCAATAAACCAACATTTTTGTCAGAAAATAATTTGCTGAATCTGAAATGCTCCAAGTTGGCTGAACTTTTGTTGAATCAAAAAGCAGGGCTCCAACTGGGTCCAGTGCTCAGCTGCCAGGTTTGTGCTATGCGTGGCAGCGTTGACGGAAAAGTCAATTTTGCTGAGCAGCTGCAGGCACCAGGAAGTGCCTGGTTCCCGTAATTTATGTTTGGGATTTGGTTTGAGCTGAAAAAGAAAAAGATTAAAAGGCAATCGAGTTCCTTATAAACTTGAACTTGAGCCAGCCAAATTTGCTCATGCCATGATCCCATATGCCTGACCTGTTTTAGGATCTGGAGGCTGGATCTGCAAGAAAAATCACAACCCCAAAGTGCTGTGGAGAGGCCGGTGCTAGAAGTGGTTCCTGCCAGGAGAGATGGCTCATGACTGTGCCCACATCTGCACGAGCCCGAGGCCAGCGGATCCCTCGGGGTCTCTCCTTCCCTAGGGTGTCCCTAGCAGAAACATGCTGATCCCACCTTCAGGGTTTTTGTTTGTTTGTTTTTAAGTATAGCAAAAGCAAGGACTACAGTTGTTAGTTTTTTTCAGCTACATCTTTGAAAACTGATGTGTTACCACTGGATGTATCACCAGATTTGTTCTGGCTGCCTTACTGCATCAGAAACTTATTAAAAGAAGGAAAAAGTCAACAAGACTTTGTCTAGGAGACCCTGTCCAAATCTTCACATGAGCGTGGAGATATTTTAGCTAGCTGTATTTAAATTATATTTTTTAAAGAGTCACCACATATTTAAAAAAAAAAAGAAAGGACAACTCAGACTCCCCACAGCCATCCTCCAAGGGTCTGCCAGGCTCTGAGGGCAGCTGCCAGGGCCAGAGGAGTCCCTGGGCCAAACTGGAGCCGTGTTTGCGGGGGAAAAATGTTGGTAATGCTGCATGTGACTCCTGACCAGCAGGGAAAAGCCTTTTGTGAGTGGTGATGATTAATTACTAATGATAATTAACCTACAACAGTGACACCCAAAAACTAGAGCAGAGGCACACATCCTATCACATGCAGCTCTGAATGAAAACAGGACCCCTGCCCCAGAAGTATTTCTTTCAGAAATGCCTGGTAACGACGACCGACACCGCCGGAGCTTTTCCCCACACGAGCGCTCCCCGGGGCGGATCGCAGCGTGTGAGTCCTGCTTGCAGGCAGCGGTCTCCCTTCCCATGCTGCTGGCTGTGGCTTCTGGAGGGGCCCTGCCGCGTCGCCGGGTGGCTCTGGGGGCACCCCTGCACGCCTCTGGTGCGCAAAGCTGCCCCGTGCCCCCGGGAAGGTGCTTCATCGGGGCCCCGCTGCCTCCCCATCACCAGTCCCACTGGCGCCCGTCACTCGCTGGCCCCATCGTCGTGCAGGCACGGTACCAATGCTGCCCGTCGTGCTGCCACTTACCCCAACAGAAATGTAGGGGTAAGGGGCTGGAGCTTGAAGTCACCCCGCTTTGGTCCATTAAGGCAATGCTAAGGGCTTCTTGCTCTTAGGAAAAAAAAGCATCTGCCACCTTCTCCATTTAATCTTGCAAGCTGTGAGATCCCACCCCTCTCACTGCCTATCTCTGCTGACAGCCGTGCTTCCTACAGAGCAAATGGGCTTGAAACTCCATGATCAAAGTCATTTGCATTGATTTCCATGGCCTGGTTTTTCTGCCTGGATTCTCCCCATCCCTGTAGCCACCCTGCCCCTTTGGAGCAGGAGCACCAATGTCTTGCCTCTTCGGGGTTTTGCTGTATCCCACTTGCCATCCCAGAAGAAGAAAACAAAATATTGGTGCTGGACACCAGCATTTACCTGCAGGTTTAGCAGCACATGCACCACGCTGCTTTCGCTTGACCCAGTCTCAAGGCGGAGGTGGATGTTTCCCCGCACACCGTTTCCCCACCAGCTTTCCCATCTCAGCTCTCTCACAGGTCACGTCAGCAGCTTGCTTGTCCCTGGGCTGTTTCCTGGCAGATCGGCTCGCTCGGAGCCCCCGTTTGTGCCCCCTCAATACTGCTCAAGGGGCTTTGCTGTAGAGCCCGTTGCCTCAGTGGGCAGCAGCTGGTGTTGCCAGCCCAGTCACTCCTGGAAGGGCTTCTGCTTTCTGTCCTGCTCAAAAAAAGACTATAACAGCAGCTCTCACTCTGGGAGAAAAGAGGGTCTCCATGGCAGCTAGGAACAGCACTAGCATGAGAGTAAGACTGCAAAAAAACTTGATTTTTTTTTTCTTAGGGAAAATGCTTCTATTTTTGACAAAAGGTCTTTCTGAGGTATGAAACCTCTTATGAAACTTCTCCCACATCAGTGCTTTACATAAACTATTTTTTTTGTAGTCGTGTTATTCATTGCACACATTTTACACCAGCGAACTAGTTTATCTCCAGAGACTGGAAGCCAGAGCCTGGCAGTGGGGCAGGGCATCCTGCAAGCCACATCCTCTGCAGCTCACCTTGTCCAAGCTATGCCCATCACAAACAACACTCCAGCCCAGTGTGACTCCTCCGAACAGCGGAGAACGAGAAAAGGACCTCACCAGGATGAACATCACCTTTAGCCGTACAGGAGGACAGTGTAAGTGGGCCAGGAAACACCACATGGGTACACCCCGAGTCACAGCCTCTGCTGGCAGGAGCTGCAAAGGTGAGCGGCATTACGCTGATGTGCTCTTGAAGAGTCCATGGCCAAGATGGCCAGCTACGTCCTCATAAGGATTAACGGGTGAAGAGTCCATTCACTGCATTAGTATTACAGCCTTTTTTTTTTCCCCCCATCTGAGCCCAAGATGCCAGGGCTGATAGCATATAGCTTGTTTCACAGCAAATGTACAGCGATAGGTCAGGGGAACAAGTGAAAATGCCACCTTTGAGGGGAATTAGATCATTAAATGTCACAGTAATACCTTGGGAAGCCAACTGGAGATTCCAGCTGCAGTTTCTTGCTCCCTCTGCTAGGAAAAATAAATAACACCTGCCAAGAAAGACCAGGCCTTTCTTTTGTAAAGAGATTACTATTTTTTTATATCTCCATTGTTTCATACCACTCTGCCAGCAAGAGAGTCATGATCTCATTTTGTATTGCCACAAAGTCTGACTTTAGGGGAGTAAAAGCTTTCCTCCAAGCCTGGACTAAAGGATAAAAGGAATGTTCTGGGGACAGTAGCACAGATGGAAAACCTATACACCGCCCCACCTCCCATCACATCTGATAAACATTAAATTAATGGCAGTGCTATGCTAGGGTTATTCCCTTTTCTAGCTTTTCACCCTCCATGCATTTTTCCAGCAGCGATTTGACTCTGTGGGTCTTTGTTTCTGCTCCCCCATCCACACTGCTGTTGCTCGCCATCTAAGTGCCCCAGAGATTCCAGACCCTCCTCCCATCACATGAAGGAGTACCATCCATTGAAAAATTTCATGGTCTAGGGCTGTTTGTTGCTCTGAAGCTGTCTTGATTGGAGCCTGCACGGGATTTTTCAGTGCTCAGCTCCCCAGCTGCGTAATGGTAGAAATAATCCTTATCTTTAGCATATGCCCTTAGCACTGAGGAACACTGTGCTGCTATTACCAACCACTGTCCTTGCTAGAAATTTTCCTTCCAAGTACGAATGGAAGGAAATCTGCACAGAAATAGCACAGAATCAAGGTTGGAAAAGACCTTTAAGATCAAGTCCAACTGTCAACCCAACACCACCATGCCCACTAAACCATGTCCCGAAGTGTCACATCCACACATTTGGTTTTTTTTGGGGTTTTTTTTTTTTTTTGACACCTCCAGTGATGGTGACTCCACCACCTCCCTGGGCAGCCTGTTCCAATGCTTGACCACTCTCTCAGTAAAGAAATTTTTCCTAATATCCAATCTAAACCTCCCCTGGTGCAACTTGAGGCCATTTCCTCTCATCCTATCACTAGTTACTTGGAAGAAGAGACCAACAACCACCTCACCACAGCCCCCTTTCAGGTAATTGTAGAGAGCGATAAGGTCTCCCCTCAGCCTCCTCTTCTCCAGACTGAACAACCCCAGTTCCCTCACATTTTAGAAAAGGCAAAGTCCTCACTGTGCCTCTTGTCCCAATCTCCCAGGTGCTGCCCAGAGGAGATGCTAAGGAAAGAAGCAGGCATCCGGACGGTTCCTCCCTTTCCAGGAGGACCCTCCACGTTTCAGCAGTCACCTCTCATGACTTGCCATTGTCCTGTTATCTCCTTGCTTCCTCAGGCTCTCGCTGCCCCCTCTCCCTTGGCAGGGCTGAGAATTGCTTCCCACACCAGCTCAGGATGGAGAAGTGGAGCCAAAAAAAGACTTTGACTGCTGTCAGGCTACCTTATCTAGGTAGCCAGTCGCAGGACAGCTGATGACAGCAGCTGCCAACACTCCTGGCTTTTCTCTGCATTTCTCTCTGTCTGCTTCCCCTCCGGACCGCCAGCTCCACAGCCAGCCCAAACCTTTCCACAACTCGGAGCACTCAAGTCCTGGAAGCGGTGACCCTCTTTGGTCTCCCTCTGCACTGTGCCTCAGTGCCTAGTTGTTCTAATAGTTTTACAAAGACTTCATTCATCTTCTGCCATAATTCAAGTCTTTGTTCCATGCCGTAGTGCGGAGGGAACAAAGCAGAGTGAGAACAACGAAAAATCAGACACCGAAGGGCAGATGATTCCTTCCCTTTGACCATGCACACAAGGAAAATCAAAGCTACCTAGGTTTTTGTTTGTCAACACCAATCTGGTACAGGCGAGATAATAACCACAAATGCATGGGGCTGGGGCACAAAGAATGGGAAGGGAACATGCTATTGTAGCTGCTGAATGGTCTGACTTCTGGCAAAGCAAAACCTTTTGTGCACTATTTTTTTTTTCCTTGCAGATTACTTTATTGGTTACCTTTTGTGTTTCCCCTCTCTCTCTCCCCAGGCATCTTATTACACTGTTTGGAGGATATTTCCAGAAGTTTAGGGGTGGCCAGGAAAATGTAGTTCAAAGCAAGGGCTTCACTGATCTGAACCCCCACTTCTACAGAGACTCCACCTGCAACAGTTGAATTCACCCTGGCGAATTTTTAACTCTTTGCGTGGTACTTTTGATGAGCCTTTTTCAGCCTGTCAGGCACAGATTAACCATTGGGTTCGTCTGTCTGCAAGGTGATCTCTGTGCCGCAGGGTGAGCCAGCAAAGCCCCAACTAGTCCTTTCCTATCTTTGGTTGGATGACAGGAAGATTTTTTTTTAATCAGAAGAATCACAGGTGGCAAATAAATAAAAAGTTTAAAAAACACAGTTTAATATTTATGCTAAAACCCACTGTCCTTTTTGTTTGCAACATACCCATGCATCAGGAGGATTGTGATTGTTTTGAACTTCTCTGACCAGCTCTAGCCCTGAGCACAGCAAGTAAGTTAGGAAGATTTGGAGTCACGCCACACAGGCGCGTTCAAGGCAAGGAGACACCTAAGAACCAGAATATATTTACAACTGAGGCTTTGATTCTCAAATCCTCCTGGTGTTTACAAGGGAGGGGGAGAGAGAGATTGTTTAACTTCGGAACTCCAAAATGGCCTTGGTGTCCACAAAGGTTTTAGAGAGAGCTTGCATCACAGCAGGAGCCAGGGATTAAGCTCTAAATCCATGTTTTGTCCCTGAAAAGCTGTCCTGATTACTAATAAAGTGAACTCTGTGCTCTCAAGAAATATCTATCTACATCTTTAAGGCTCCCTGCCATTGTAGGGCATGACTGGCAGTCAGTGGCCAGGAGCAAAACCATAGAAGCCCTTCAGCCTGAGCTTGAAGTGTCCCTGCTGAGCAGAGCAAGGGCACAGAGAGGGTCAGAACAGCTAGGGAGTGCCGATGGGGACAGAGGTGCCTCGTCAGAACTGTGACAGCGTTGTTAACAGCCCGAGCCAGAACAGCAGGGAAGCTGGGGTCAGGGCAGAGGGCCACCTCCACTGCTGCAGAGGGAGGCTTGGAGACAGCATCTCCACACACTGCCACTGCCCCCACATAGCTCATCTGTCCCTAATTTATGTAAGCCCCATTAGTCCAATGCTACAAACAGAGGAAAGAGCTGCAGCGTGACAATACTCATTCGATCGGCTCTTGCAAAACACAGCACTGTGTAAAACGGGCTCTGCTGTTCCATAGCTCCTTCCAGGAGGTGGGGAGTCCTCAAGTGCAACAGGTTGTGACCCTGCAGCCTCTAAGTCCAAGGGGAGAGATGACCAATCCCTAGAGGGGAGGGCTACAGTCACCTCTTGCTACTGAAATTTTGGCTGGGAAGCCACTTTGCACAACCAGTGTGAATACCACAACCTGGGCAACACTATTAGAGAGCTGCAGTTCTTTCAGGCAGTGGGAAAGCAATGGAGTAAGGGGACAGAGCTTGTATGCCAAATGAGAAGTCCTAGCATATTCTGGGGTTTCCCAGGCTGATATGAACCCATTTTTTGAAATGCTGTCCTAGAAACCATCCTCTGGTCTTCTGCTGCAGGAACACTGCACATCCCGCTGACCATGAAGGGATCCTGGCACACGGGCGCAAGAACTTGGGGGCTCTGCTTGGAAGAGCCATCACTGAAGCACTCCAAAAACCCCGAGTCAGGCACCAAGCAGCAGGCACAAAGCTGAATAGCACTGGACCAGTATCACATGAACCCTGCCTCTTCGGGCACTGGCCACGTATACAGCATGCTGCAGCTTCCCAGCTCTCAGCTTTTGCTCAGGCACTGCTGTACTCAGAGGCATAAGCAGAAGAAAACATGCTGCACCTTCATCCCCCACGGTCAGCACAGCCTGTCCCAGCCAGATCACCGGCTATACAGACCCCTTGGCTCCCTCAGCTCCGAGAGCCATGACTGAGATACTTCAGACATATAGTGCATGAAGTTCAGTTATGTGAGGTAGGCAGAGGCTGGACAGGGATTAAGGGCTGACCTTCTCTTCTAATGCAAGCACACAAGGAGACATCAAATGTACCACAATTAAACCAGGAAACTCCTTTCTGCAGGATGTTGTAGACACAGTTGATGAGAGTTCAAGGAGCACCTGGACCAACTCACAGAACAATAACAACAATCCATCAAAAGTTATTAGAAAGGAATATTTTGAGTTGGAAGGGACCTACAATGATCTAGTCCAACTGCCTGACCACTTCAGGGCTCACCAAAAGTTAAAGCAAATTGTTAAGGACATTGTCTACATGCCTCTTAAATACTGACATACATGGGGCATTGGCCACCTCTCTAGGAAGCCTGTTGCAGTGTTTGACCACCCTCTTGGTAAAGAAATGCCTGGTCTAAACCTCCCCTGGTGCAGCTTTGAACCATTCCCACATGTCCTATCACTATGTATCAGGGAGAAGAGATCAGCACCTGCCTCTACTTCCTCTCCTCAGGAAGCTGTAGAGAGCAACCCCCCAGCCTCCTTAAGAACATCATAATGAAACATAAGGATGTGGCTTTTACAGGCAAGTCCCTGAGCCACAGTTTGCTGGAGGCTGGGAGAGTGCCCTGGTGAAGCTCTGCAAGATGCATGAGAGTGAAAGAGAACCTAAGATGATAGGAAGCATCTGCTGTTTAACTGCTATCAGAAATAGGACACTGTTTAGACAAGGCTTTGGGTTCTCCCAGTATAGCAGCTCTTCTGTACCTGCAGGTTGTGAGCCCAGCAAACACACAAATGTTGGATTAATTTTAGGAATACCTGCCTTTTCTCCTGCACATAGCTGGGCAATCTTTTTTCAGAAAATGACTTATTTGCTTTAAATAAATGCAATTTCTAGGCATCCAAAAATGATACAAAGATTCAGGTCAAATTCCCTGAATAGCTCCCACCACCAAAAAAAGCAACAAACACTCTAAAGGGTTGAACAAATCACATGGGTTGGAGTCCTTCAGAAACACTCCTTTTTTGCTATTTCCAAAATAATTCTATTTCAGGCACTTGCCATATACACCAGGGACAGGTTTCTTGCTAATCCAAGAAGCACAGACCCAATTTGCAGCTCTCCCATGGTGTTACATCCCCCAGAGCTCCTTCACCACCATGATCCATCCTGTCATAGGAACCTGTTCTCACCCTGCCAGGGCTGGTGCAATTCACAGGAGCTGCTCTGAACATCTATTGGGCTGGAGCCAGATCCTGAACAGGCACAAGACAGTTCCAGCTCTGCCACAGTCCCTGCACTAGTTAGAGTCCTCTCCAGCCTGCACTCAAAGCCCCAGACACCACTCTGCTTGAGCCATGTCCTGAATAGTCTCCACATGGTGCCTCTGCTTCCTGCAGCAGTTACGGGGCTCAACAAGCTGGCACCTGGGCAGTTGACTTCTACAGGCCCACCTGGCTTTCATCTCATTATCCCCCTCCTTCCCCAAACAACCAGCTGCAGCTGAGCTGAAACTGCTTCCTTTCCCCCATGCCTCAAAGAAAATGGTATTCTCTATGCAAGAGTTCAAGTGCCAGGGGATTCTTTTAGCATTGGAGGAAAGTTCCCCCAAATGGCCACCCTATTCCAGGCACAGGAGACACAGCATTTCAGGGGGGTGTCAGTTATGCTGAGATCAAGAAATGCTGCAACCCTGATCCTGGTAACAGCAATGCACCAGGTTCTCCTTGCGTACTATGGTCTGGCCAAACTGCCTCACTCACAGAACCTCAGATGCTGCCTTGGAGAATATTTAAGGGACTACAGAGTCAAAGACCCTTGACCTAAGTGTTGGCTAGATCCAGATGCCAAATGCTGACTTTTGTCTTTTGGGACATGCCTTTCAGTTCAGGCTGATTTTCACTTCGAACGTCAGCCAGCACTATACAGGTTTTGCTGATTTTTACACAGTGCATCCAAACTGGAAATTTCTCTTCAGCAGCCCAGGGCATTCCATCTGGAAACGTCTCCCTACAACCCCAGTTCAGAGTAACTCGTATCCAGAGGGGCTAACATCATCCCAGTTTGATTTTCAGAGAAGCCACAAGCATTCATAATCAGATCTCCAAATAAGCGTGTAGATATCTAGCACTGAGGGAATATCTTGGCTTCCGAAGTATTTTGACTAATGTAGCACACATTGACCCAAATTTTGGTAACAGAGGGGCTCATGGATTCAGACTGGGTAAAACACAGCACACTTGTGGGGGTCGCATTTGAAACTAATTAACAATTGCTCCCATTAGACCTGCTTCTGTCCCTCTTTGTAGCCCCCAGCACATAGGTCTCCTTACTGGGTCAGCCCTGAGGGCCATCGGACTATACTCCCTTGCAGGGAAAGGATCTCTTCTCTCCAGGGACACGTTTTGGGGAACAAAGCAGCATTAGCACATCATGATTGTGTTTAACTACCATTATTTTGTAGAGTGCTTCATGAAAGCTTAGTTTTTCTCAAAGTATTTTCTTCAGCTACATTCTACTCCATTTTCTTCAGTCAGTAAATGAATTTTATTTACAAAGTACTTCAACAAGACTTGAAATTTCATTTATGGAAAATGGGCCTTAGACTTCCGAGGCATTTGAAACCATGCTGAAATACGGCAATTTCAAGCACTTACCTGTTTCCTCCCTGCGGGTCTCCAAATCAAAGGTTACCATGACAACAAAACCCACTCTCTGTCCAACAGAATGAATTGTTTTTATGTGACGTCATTATTAGCCAGGACCCAACAAAATTACACAAATGAGATCCCCAGACAGCAGGACTGTAAAAAGCCCAAACAAACAGCATAACAATTACACACTAAACTTAGCAAAGGAAGGAAAACATCACCCTACTCCCCAGCAATAATTATTTAAAAAAACCTACCAAAAAGGCTGACCTCCTCACAGTACCCCTGCAGGGCTACAGAAGTAGACCAGCTCTGCCCTGTTACAAGTTGGACTTGATTCCCACTCTGGGAGGTGGCACAGTTGCCTGCACATCCCAGCAGACAGCCACTAGTGTTCCCAGCAGGGATGCTGACTCCCAGCACGCTCCCAGGAAGCTGGTTTGCATTATGCTGCCTACATGGAAACCTAAAGAGGGAGAAGGGTTGCTGCCTTGGGTGAAATGGAGCTTCTCACAACCTTGAGCTCCCCACAGCCATCACATGATGCACCCAGGGCTCCTTCCCCCCAGAACCTGGAGCATCCTTACTCCCAAAGTAAGGAACTCTGCACATCCCTGCTCCTTATCCATCAGAACACCACCCAGTGATGACAGACCTCCACCTCAGGTGGCCAAGGCCACCTGGACATCAACCTCCACACCTCATCTAGTTTCTTAAAGATGCTTCCCTTTATAGCCATGGCCAGGTGAACCCAATCCTCTCCTCCTAATGAGGATGTGAGTGAGGTCCTCCGATTCTAGTCAGCTGAGGGTCCACACTTGAGAATTAGTATATTCTGACAGCTGCTGTTCTCCAGAGGGAGAGGGAGTCATTCAGCAATTCAAGCATAATAAATCTTCCTTATCAGCCCCATCTCACTACCCCTCATCATTTAAGCTGGGTGTAATAAGCCAGTATGAAGGCAAAGGCTAGCTTTACAGTCAAAATGGGGATTACAGTCTGGCACAGATATTTAAAGGTTCACAATAGCAAAGGGAAATTGTAAGAGGAGCCTAAACATGTTCCCTTGAACGCCAGGAGATGCGCTGGCGAGTTATGGTCATTTCCAGCACAGGTCTGGGGTGATGTATAGCTGAGCTGGGGTCAGACCAGAGACTTACTGCTCCCAGGCTCCTTCAGCAAGTGTAAAACCTGGATGTGCTGAAAAAATTGTGCATTGACTTTTAGAGAAGGTTTCTGTATTATATGCATTTTTATGTCTCTTTTTTTTTAATCCAGATCACCGCATTCTTTTCTTCCTTTCTTTCTTTCTCTCTCTTTCTCTCTTTCTCTCTGAATAAACTCAGCAATACTATTTTGTCTCTTATTCTCCCCAATTCCTTGCAAAAGTCCAAGAAGTACCTTTCCCCTTATGAGCAACTTGCCACTCTGAGTAGGAGCTAGGAGCCTTTGCTTTCCGATTGCCTCGTTAACAAAGCTAGCCCAGACCAGTCCTTCCCAGGCCTAAGCCTGAAGTTCATGGCACCGCATCTGAAGGAGGGGTTGTAGGCCTGAAAGCTGGGCTTCTTTTCGCCAGCTATCTGTGTCACAAAAAAATACTGCCTTTTCCTGCCAGCCTTGCCTCACTTATGTCAGACTATCATGGCCACAATACCACTTCTGCCGAATCCACTGCTCTCAGTTCCTGCATTGCTATTTTTCAGGGACCTCAAAGTGCTTTTATAAAACGCCTAATGCTCAGCTAGCTCCTACACCTCTCCCTGTCTGAAGAAAATCACCTGTGCTGTTTTTTGGAGACATTTTCTCTCTGCTAGCCAAAAGGGTGGCCGTGGGGATGGGGCTGGCTGAGCCCCTGTCCCACCTGAGAGCCCTGCGGCCGTGTCTCCCACCGCCGCCACGCAGAACGCGCTGTAGCCCCGGGGCGGGGTCCAGGGGGGACGTGCGTCCCACCGCGGTACTCCTCCCCTGGAGCAGGGGCCACGGCAGCACGGCGGGTAGACACCCACTTCGTTGGTAAAGCTGTGGGGTTGCCGCGGAATGACAAGGTCCGAGGATCCCCGCAGTGCCCACACCGGAGAGGTCTCCCCTGCCCCGGGGTCGGAGCAGGGCTGGAGCAGGCTCCTTCTCCTGCTCCCCCCGACCAGAGGGCTTAGAGGGGCATTCCCTCCTGCCGCGGGCTGAAGGAGCTTTGCTGTGGTTGATGCCCACACCCACCGCTCCAGGCACATCACCTGGTCCCCTCCACAGCCCGTCGCTTGCTGCCTGCCTAGGGGTGGGGGAGAAGAGGACATCTTCATCCTCGTGAAGGACACTGAGGATCTGCAGAAGGAGCAGAGCGTGTCCGTGCCGGGAATCAGCCCCCCTTGCTGCTCTGGCTGCTGTTAACACATCACCTGTCCGCCGAGCGTGAAGAGGGAAGGTGGTGGTGGCAGGAGGAAAGTCACCGACACTTTTTCCCACCTCCGATTGCAGAGAGCGTGTGCTTGTGGCAGTGAAGCCTGGGATCCCCTGCAGTCCACAGCCTGCTAACGCGTGAAAGTGTGAGCATGAATCCCAGCAAGCCACAAATCTGCCTAGCGAGGGTGTTCTCCATGGAGTGGGGCAACCACAAAATCTCAAACCATGTTCCTGCTGACAAGCTGCTGATGGATGAGTTCAGTCAGGAGGAATTGCGCTTTGCAGAAGAAAGCACTGTTCGCTTACAAGGCAGCCAGCACGGCAATAGTCCTGGGAAGAGCCCCATGAATGGGAGTCGTGCAGCATTGGACCTACTCATCTTACGGGGTGAAGGAACCACAGAAGAGAGTTCGTTCGGCAGACGGAACCCTACCTTGACGCTGGGGTTTCTGATCATACCACCCAAATGCATGAAGGTTAACTTAGGACTGGCTTTGGGGCACTCACCCCACCTCATGAGAAGGTGGTTCACAGACGGGGTTTCTGGAACAGCCACCCTTCGAAGGCAGAAGATGACCACTGTGCCCCAGGGGACCCTTTCCTTCACGGGGCTATGGGGCTGAGCCATCCCCGCCAGCCACGTTACAGCCTCGCATAGGGGACACATTCATCTGCTCCCCAACATCTGACACCTCAGGAGCCACACATCTATGGTTCCCCTCCGCTGAGCACTGCTGTAGCATAAGCACCTAAAAATAAAACCCATCTATTGCGTTCCTAAGACACCTGACAGCCTGAGCACTAAGTGCTGGCGTAATAAATACCTGCTCAGCTATGCCTCTTCTCCGCCAGTTCTCCTGGCTCTGCCTGTTTTCATTAGTATTTCTTTTCTGTGGACACTGCAATTACACTCTGTTCCTCTTCAGGGCCCTTGTTCCAGGTTCAAACAGAGAACTGATAAGGCAGGAAAGCTTTTCAGATCACTGTTTATTTTTGTCTTCTGAGTGAGGAAGATCCTTTCAGGCCGGGACCAACCGTGTGCGGTTTTGATTGAGGAAGGACTCAGGCCAGGGAGGAGGGGTGGAAACTTCAGGTTCCAGCTTTTATGGTTTAAAACAGAGGTGGGCTCCTTTCTCGCCCGCTCTTGCCGAGGTCACAAGCTATGCTCCTTCCTCAGGAAGATATACATATGCAGCCTGTACTGCTAAGGCCCGTGGTAACTATCCATCTGCCACAGCAGCTGTGAGCCCCGGTGCTCCCAAGGCTCTTCTGTCATCCGAATCTCCAAGCAAGAAGGAGAACTCAGCTGAATACACCAAATTCAAATACATAACTTTTTTGTTCAAGGTTGCAATATGTTTGGAGATATTGTCCCGCCAGCAAGTCCCTGGTACAGCATCCAGATGGTGCTCAAGGAATCTGAGGAAGAGGGGAGGGCATTCTGCTCCTTCTTCAGGCATGGAAAACAACTGATGATGCCACTGAAGTTATTTGTTTCTCCTGCTATTTCCCAGTGGTAATTGAAGGGGAAAAATGTCCTCATTGAATATGTGGGATTTGGATAAATCAATATTTTATACTAAAAAGTAGCTAAAAATGCAGAAAAAATCACAGGGGAACATAGGATGTTTCAAACTTAGAGCAATAGGAAGAACTGCAGCATTTCTTGCAGGTGATTTTTCTTCTGCTTTTGCATTTGAAGAGATTTACTTCATTTCAGATCTTCCTACCCAGTGAGAAAAATCCTTCTATTAGTTGCTAAATATACCTTCTCGTGCATCCACGAAGATGCAATGAAGTGTCCAAATGAAGCCCCTACACCTTGAAGTTCCTTGCCAGCAGACCACACAGCCACCTCCACACATGTCCGAGTGGCATGGCCAGCTATGTGCTATTAAATCTCCAAAAGCAGGGTAGCCACAATCAAAACTCCCTGAAGCAAAGGTCTCTGGGCCATGGTAAATCCCAAGTCATGCCTGGAAGCTTGTTTGGGTGGACCCAAGTGACAGTGAATGTCATTGTAACAGATGAACAGCACAGCAGGGTGGGTTGAACTGCCCACAACCTTTCCTTGGCACACATTCAATTTACCACACAGCCAAAGACATTTGGGCTAAGGGCCTCCATGTCCTTCTCCCCACCAGGGTCTCTTTAAGGCATGATTCAGCTGGAGAAGCGTATGTGGTGGTTTGGATAAATCAGCATCTTGGCCAAAGCATCTTCTGTTTGCCCCTAGAGCAGCAGAAAGCTCAATTCATGATGTACATAAAGAAATGCCAAAGAGCTCTACTGGAAAAGCAAAGTCTAAACATGGGCCACACACTACAGGGAAAGAGCACACCTCAGGGTCTCCTTCTTGCCCAGCCATCATACCACCACCATCTCATCTTTGAGTTCGTTCCCAAACTCCCCAACCAATCTGCCTTGAACACACGTTGTGCTCTCCACTCCCCTGCCACTAACAGGGAAAACATTTTAAACACAACATGATGGGAACCATGGAATATTTTCAAGCTCTTTTATTTTTCCCCAGAATATTTATTTTTTCATGGGTAGTTTGCCTGTTCATCACAGGGACAAACTCCCCAGATGTTCTTGAAGCCTAGAGGACTGGCTGCCCAGGCTCCCCGCTCCTTTCTGTGTCAACATCATTTGGCTTTGAGAGATAGACCATGGAAAAAACAGTGACAGACACAGATTTTTTTAAAATATGAGTTTTTATTGTTTTGACTGGAGTTCGAGAGAGTGGGTAGAGTGGAAAAGCAGAGTGATTTCATTCAGTGAAGAGGTCTAGTCATGCCTTGTGTGTTAGATCAGGAGGTTTGTAGGTGGTCAGAAGAGTCCTCCTCTTCCACTCAGCTTGCTGATCTTACTCATGTAGTTCTTGTTTCTGATGTTTTCTAATCTCTCTTCAGAACTTCACTGTAATTTTTTGAGACATTTTTCTGTTGCTTTATCTTACTGAAAAAGCTAAAAGCTGAAAAAAATTGCAGGACTCAAAATCCTGCGAATTAGAATGGGCAAAATTTTTTTTCAGGCAAAGGTTGAAAAATACGATTCAAAAATACAAACAGGCATTGAACATTGCACCAAAAAGCATTTGAAACACAAATCTCAGAAAGAGACAGAGAGAGAAATAGAGAGAAGAAAGGTCACAGTTTCCATGAGAAATCCCTTAAGAAAGTGGCTACCAGCTAGTCAACAGAGAAAATAAAGTCAACAAAAAAATTGAAAAATGCATTTTTTTCTAGTTGTTAATTATTTACAGCTGTAATAACAGGATTGTCATGCATTAAACTGCTGCCGGCTAGATTCTTTCTCATAGTGGAGTAAAGAGACTCTCACAAGATGGAAAACAAAGCAAAAGACATACTGGGGCACAGATTGAATCTGAGGCAGCGAAAATGAGTGTATTCTCTGGCAATTTGTTGTGGTGTGCACTTTCCCATGATGGGCTGCCCTAGTGTGATGCTAATGCAACTTTTCCTGCCCTGGGCACAAGGGCTGCAGCTAAAGCAGCAGCAGGTGGCCTCACCTTCAGATAGGACATTTGCCTGCAGCTATCCCCAAGTCAGTAGACAGTGAAAATCTAGTTGATGAAGAGATACTTGTGACCATCTGACTAGATTTGGTGGGCTGAGAAACACCCTCGTGACAACTGAGAGGAACCCTTCAACTCTAAATACAGCCTGGCAAAGGCAATGTGGCAATGACTCAGGTTTCCCAACTCTGCCCCTACTTCTCTGTGGTTGCAAAAATCAAATCATTCACTGTATGATTGCCATTACATTTGCTGGGTGCCCTGCAAAGAGACAGGAGGAATCAACAGACTTTTCAGGAGAAACACAGTACTGCTAGCAGCATAGCATGAGCCAGTGGGCTTATCAAGTTGACAGGACCTTCAAGTAGCAGTGAAGAGAAGAGCCAAGAGCCTTCGAAGACTGTGGGAGCATCCTGGCTCATGTAGCAAACCTGGGACCAAGCTTCCCTCTCTAAGCAGATGGGACTGTTAAAACTGGGTACAGAAGAGACCTGCACTGGTGGGGACCGGGACAGTGGGGAGTAGGAAAGAGTAGCTAGAACATCGTATTTTGTCCTAGAGCTCCATGAGCAAAAACCCGCATGACCTGGCTTGTGGCAAAGGATGACAAGCAAAAAGTTAGGACTAATTGAAGCCTAAGGCTCTCTGCTGTTGAAACCAGCACAGATTCCCGTGGTGGCAGGCAGGCATAAACCCAGAAAGAGAAGCAACTTGCTTTGCTTATGTGTGGTGACATCCTTCATCCTCATGGCTGGGACACCACAGGGCACAGGCAGCAATCACTGCTGACCACAACAGCCTTTCTCCAGCAGCAGAGGAGGGAAAATATAGGAGCTACAAGTGATCCTACAGGATCACTGCCTAAACGTTTCTCCTAGGACAAGGGAAGATGAAGGGGTAACATTAAGGGAGCTGATGCTGGGTACCATTGCCAGGGGCTGCACACCACTCACTCACCATGCTCCCACAACTCACAGGCTGCCCAGCATCTGCCTCTGGTCCTGCTTGTGCTGAGGTGAGATCAGGTGTGGGTCCAGGACACAGCAGCAGCATAGGCCTATGCTTTTGCTGACCATCCCACAATCAGCACAATGTTGCAGATCAGCACATCCCACCTGGATGAGCAGCAAGCGGTGCCCAAGTGCCAGCACTTCCCTTTGCTTTGCAGAAGGGCCTAAGCCAAAGTACAGCCCACAGCTGTGGTGTTCCCCTGTCCAGGAACAGGAGGGATGGATCCCACCAGGTTTTATGCTCCCTCCTGAAGCAGGCTCAGGGTGGAGACCTCACACCCCTTTGCGACACTCAGCTACACGTTCCACGGCTGTGCTATGGGGTGAGGACTAATTGCTTATGGCATTCAGCTGTTGGTAAGACCTGCTGCCTTCCTGGGAACCCTAGGGGAGGGACAAGGGCTGTGTTGGAGAAGTTGTGACATCTGGGACGAAGTTTTCCTGAAAGGTGCTGGGCAGTGCTGCCAGCAGTGACCTTGGTGCAGGCAGCAAGCCTGCTCCGAGATCCCAGTGTGGAGAGAGGCTCTTCTCCCTTGCTCCCTTTGTTCTCTGTGCCTCCCAAAGGCATCTGAGGACCAGTGGAGAGGGATGCATCTACTTCCAGAAGATTTAGCAAAGAGAATGAGAGGGAAGTAAAAGAATTGAAAGTGGCCATTTTCTCTTTCAAAGAGAAAGAGGTTTGACTTTTAGATATAAAGAGTTTGTGAGCATAAATATACACATGCGCGCACACACACACATATATATATGTAAAAACCTTTAGCTGACTAAACAATAACAAGGTCAAACAGTAAATATACCTGGAAGCCATCAATCTCATCTGTGCTGTGGCCTCTTGCCAAAAATGCCTTCAGGAGTAGTTTAGCTTGATATGGAGAGAGGATTGGTGAATTGTTTGGGGTTTTTTCTTCCTACTTCGACATTAATAGAGCATTTATGTTTTCATCAATTTGCCCCTCACCCTGGCTGAGCCCTCCCCACCCCCAACAGCCACCAAGGAGTCAGGTAAATGTTGTTTTTCTCCAGTCTGCAAAATCCACACAGATATTTGATCGTGTGGGTTAAAGTGTGACTCTAGAGAGGCACACAATTTGGGGAAGAGGGCCTGGAGTGAGGACTGGCCTGATGCTGCGTGCTGTGATGGTCCAGTCCCATGGCAGGTCTCCACCACCCCCAGGACCAAGCACGTGCAAGGGATCACTAGCACATCCCTGCCAAGCTGTTCCCCAAGCGAGCCCATCATGCGCTGCCTGGTCCTCCCTGCTCATGGCATGCCCTGGCAAGCTGGGAGAGTGCGGTACCTGTCCTCAGTAGCCACTTGTCTTTGACTGTGATCCTTCCTTCAACAGCAGCGCGTGTTTACCTGCTCTATTCCTCCAGCAGCTGCAAAAAGCACTGCAAAAAGCACTGCAAAAAGCACTGCAAAAAGGCCATTTCTACAGCACCCTCCGGGAGAGGCAACAGCTCCAGGTTTCTTAAGGTCTGAGAGAGGTTCTCAGCAGAATAGAGGGCCTTCCCATGCGAGGTGATCTGGAGCAAGAGAAACCCCTTCCTGGTATGTGATGCAGCCCTACAATCATCCCCAGGGGATGGCTGAAAGGAATCCAAGATATGGACAGAAGACACCAAGGCAGCAGATGAGAAATGAATGCACCTTTTGTCCGTAGGATAGACTTGCAGAAACAGGCTGGTCACGACCTTGTTTGCATGCATGGCCTGTGACTAGGAACAGCAAGCATGCGGTCTGCTTGCACAGGGGATGTCCTACAGCGAATGAACTAGGACCCTGCCAGTGCCACCGAGCTGGCAGAGATCAGGATGGGGGTGAGCTGTGTTGGCCACAGCACTCATCTGTAAAACCTAGGGACTGGTGAAGCCAGCTTCGCTTATGTTGAGCTCAGGGCATGGAGGAGAATCGGGAAGCTCTGTCTCGGGTGTCACAGTCCTGCTCGGTGATGTTCAAGAAGCTTTTAAGATGTTGAATGGGGGCAACTCCATCAGCCCTTTAGAAGAACAGGTGGCACCAAGGGACCACTTCTCCCCCATTCCTCTCATGCCACCCTGCAAAAATGTCACAGCATTAAAACAGTGCTTGCAGCCACCACACTCTGCCTCCCCTGCCCGCTTGTGGGACCTCAGCTGAACCGTCCCCCACCTCCCCGGGGTGCGCAGCTCCTGAAAGCCTCACTGCTTTTGCCCATGTGTAGTTTCAGAGGAGGGAAGAGGCAAGCTGCCAGCACCAAAATGTCCCTCTGACATTTTCAGGAGGAATAGAACTGCAGGCTTGGACTGTGCTGTGTGTGTCCCAGGTGCTGCAAGCTACAAAACAGGAGCGCAGACTGAACAGATCGTTTTTATCACCCTCAAAGACTTCTAATTCCTGCCTGGGAGACTCTCATCAAGTCAGCGAGGCTTTAGGCCTTGCCAGAAGAAAATAAATATTGGATTATTGAGGTTCGCAGCTAAATGAAGTGCCCACTCTGTGGACAACTGTGGATCAGACTATCAATGGCTGTGTACAGATCTATTCCTATACAGGACCAATTATAAAAACGGAGCCCTTAGATACTATCACAGCAAGCAGTAAACCCCAGTAACTGATGCTAGGTTAGCTCTGGCCCAGCGTGCCCGTAGAAGAAGCCCCCATCAGCAGCCTCATGCTCCTGGGAAGGAAATGTCCCAATTTGAGCTGCTGACAGATTTTTAAAAAAAAAGAACATTATCTTCTCTGGGTTGTCTGCTGGCAGGACATGTTAAACCACTTATTTATAACCATCTTCCTGAAACGCTTCCCTGCTTGGAAGCCAAACTACAAATCCTGTTTGGTTTGTTGTCTTCAACCAAAGGATGCTGGTATTTCTGCTTCCAGCTGGCAAAAAGACTCATAGCCAGTGCCAGGCTTTGGTGGGAATAGACTTGGCTTTCAAGGCATGCTAACACAGATCCAGGAAGGCAGCCTTTTATCAGGCAGAGAACAAAGTTTTTGCAGTCAGGAAGAGCAAAGATGAGCCAGCAGGTGGGTGTCACCGGCAAGCCAGACCGGTGGGCTGTGTTCTGGGGAGGGATGAGAGCCTTGGCGTCGTAGGGAGGGAAGGACTGGGGGAAGAGACAGGCAGGAGATTCACCCCAGCAGTTCAGCGAGACAGACTGGATCATCTGCAGGAAGGGAGGAGGTTCAGACGCTGCCCTGATGCTGTGTCGGGCACCACAGGGAGGTCCAGCCTTGGCACCCTGAGCATCACCCTGCTGCACTGAGCCTGTGTGGGCCTGGGCAGGCAGCAAGGGCAGCGCCTGCGGGTGCTCGGGATGCTGAGAAGCCGATGGCAAGACCTGACAATTTACAGAGAACTCTATGAAGCAGGCACCACCAGACACAGGAACATGTAGTGAGGCGATGTGTGGTAGGACGTGGCCCTTCGGGTAGTAGGGATTTTGGGGAATGCCCAGGCTAGTAGTGGAGACTACCTCTGCCCTCGGGCCAGCTCAAGTCAGCTAAGTCACTGGATCCCATATTTAAACTTGCCTTTGATGTAATTCTGTTAGTAAACACAATATACTTTTGTTACCATTTTATTGTGTTTGTTTTGCTTTTTATAGGTTTCTATTCCATTCACTTAGGCCTGAGTATTATAGTGACAGAACGTTTTATGAGATACATATCTACCTTGTTTAAGAAAATGACATCCAAATAGTTTCCAAAACAAACAGCCTCATGGCTGGTTAGCGTAGCACTTCCCGCTGGGAGGCCTGGGCACAGAAGGCCAGCAGCAATGGCACTCACTGGTAGAGGGGATGGTGCCGGCATGGAGGGAGAACAAGAGGCCTCGGTGGCAAGGGGTACGGAGCTGCGGTGGGACAGTGCTGGGGCGGCCAGGCTGTCGGAGCAGGGGGGCTGCAGCAGCAGCAGCAGCCAGTGCCAGGAGGAATGGGTGCCCCAGGTGCAAAAGCAGCTGGGATGCCCCCCTTGCCTGGCAGAAGGGCTGGGGATGCTGCAGCCTCCCTCTGCTCCTCCAACCCGATGCTGGGTGCAAAGGGGGAGAGCTCCTGCACTTTCCCCTCTTCGCCACCCAGCAGGGAGCCCTCAAGGATGAAAGGCACTGTAGAAAAGTCATGGGTGGTTTGGGGTGCGGATGCCGGGGGAGGATGGGGAGAGAGCTGGTTTCCTTAGCATTGGCTTGCGGCGGGGTGGTCACCCCTTGCGCGATGCTGCCTGCTGGCGTGGATGCGCTCGCGGACTGAACGCGCTGCGGGCTGAGCCAAGGACCTCCCAACTCCTCTCACCGCAGCAGTAGGCTGGGGGGTGACTGCGCTGCTGTTCAGCCAGCAAGACCGGTAAGAGACGGGCAGCACACGCACGAATGCTGCAGGACACAGTGCCCTGGCTTTCCCTGCTCCATCCTGCCGTCCCCATGGATATTCCAGGTGGGGCAAATCCTGTGCCTTGTGCTCAGCCCTGCTTCGGCACAGGCAAGGGGAAAGTGAGCTCGGTACAGTGGCTCAAAGCAATGCTGAAGACATCACCTTGGGGGTGCGGGGGCCTCAGCTTGGCTGCATGAACCCGAAATGTGCTGGGGGCAGCTTGGGGGGGGGCAGCCAGAGGGTCAGAGGGAGGCCCAGGAAAGAGGTGGTGCATCCCACCTTGGGAACCGGGCTGCTGGCAGGATCAGTGCTGCCCATGGGCTGGGGACAAGAACTAACCAGACATAGGATGTCCTTCCCTGTAGCAGGACAGTGTGTCCATGCATCCAGGCACCAGGGAGTGGGGACAGATGGCTTGGATGCCACCACCTTGTGCTGCTGCTGGGAAGGAGAAAACCACAAGTTTGGGTCTTTGGGTGGCTGGGAAGGGAGAAAAAGCCTCTCTCCAAGGCACTGGAGGGCTTTCCTTGGAAGAGTGTGTGGCTGTTAGAATTGGGTCTTGCCTCAATGGCTTTGTGAGATGGCACCTGGCTCACACGGCTCTCCAGGACAGCAGTATCACGCTGCTGTTTCAAAGAGCCCCTTCTGCTGTTCTCCCATGGTGCTGAGGATGCTCAGCTGAATCTGTTCACCAGGGGCAGGGTGGTACTTGGGGATGGACTGTCCCCTGACTCATCCCCACAGGTGGCAGAGTGGCCCCTGGTGTGTCCCACAGGAAACAGCCCTGCACCTGAGCTGGCCTGGACCAGCACCGCTGCTACTCGGGTGCCTGGAGTAGGGATGTGCCATGAACTGGACTTCCCCGGGCTGTGCTCTTCCCTGTCAGTATGGCTTACCTGAGAGGTAGGGGCTTCTCTGCCTAAATCCACCTGTGAGCAGTGAGATACTACTGGGGGCTGCTGAATAGCGAAGGAAGATGAATGGGGAGCTGGAAGAAGGGGCTGGAACACAGAGGAGATGCCAAGAAGGATAAGTGGATGGGGCCAAGAGAAAGTGATAAACCACCCACCTGAACATGAACTCTATGGCTTCCAGTCCTGATGCTGAATGCATCTACCTCACTGCTACTCTCTCCTCCAAAGCATTATAAAGTTCCTGTCTCGACTTCTTGACTGACGCTGAGAAAAACTATTTCTCTGGTAGGAACCACTCCCTCCTCTAACATGAATTGCCCCAAGAGTGCAGGACGGCAGACAGACAAGAACTTTCTCACCTATTCTTGTCTGGGGAGAGACATGGAGGAAACTAGCAGCTGGGTTTGGTGAAGAAGGAGAGGAAGAAGCCCTGTAGATACCTACAAGATGCTGCCCTGTTCCACCTCTGCAATGGCTCCACTGACCACAGCAGTGGTGGGTTTGCCCCTAGCAGGCACTGGGCTACAAGCTGGCTCATGCCGCCCTGCTCCCTCAATGGACCAGCTCACCTGCATCCACAGCCCGGGGAGTACCGCCTAGCACAAAGCGCCAGCCACTGAAGGGCAGCCTGGCTGACTGACTCTGGAGGCCTCCACATCCTTGAGCCCAGGCCACCAGGAGCAACCACCATGCAAGGGCAGTCCATTGCAGAAGAGGAGGAGGGGGATGGACTGCAGCAGCGGCCCCCAGCAGAGCAGAGTGTTGGAATGGCAGTGGCATGCAGACCGTGGGAACGGCAGGAGGTGGAGGAGGTGCAATGGAAGCACTTGGACAGGTAGGGGACATCAGACTGACAATGTTAGAGGCACAACTTGTTATGATCCTTTTTTTTTTCTGACGTCATCAGAGACAAAGTAAAACAAAATTGAAGTATATGGGATTAAATTAAAATCACAGCTTTGTTTACATTTTAAAAGAACAACCTAATAGTAATAATAATAATATCAAATGAACAATAATAATTAAACAAAACAGGAAAGAAGAAAGCCCTGGAGAATTCCTGCCTGGATGGTGCTCACTGATGGAAGGTTTGTGTGACCGGTTTTATTGTTTGGGGATCATTCCCTTGATGGCCGACTCCCGGTTTACGTATGTGGCCCAGTAGACTAAGTTGAAAATGGCAAAGAGGACTGGAAAGACGATGCGGGACATCTTGTCTACCTTGCTGACGCTGTTGTATGTCTTCTTACTCTCTGGGAGCTTCTCCTCTATGCGGGGCATCTTGGGGGGTACGTTGGTGGTCGTAGTGGTGGCAGCAGCACTCTTGGAGATGGTGGGGAGGCCAGGGTCCTTGGCAATGTTGAGGGCATATGTGGTGCCAACAATGTTGTAGGTGTTGTTGGTTTTCTTCGCTAGTGCCACTGGCTCTTTTTTCTAGGGAAGGTGGAAGAAAAAAACATAATACAGATGAATTACTGTAGAATTGCATGGAGAACATTTTGTCCTCTGAGTTTCCCTGCTTGCCCAGATGAGAAGATGGAAAAGGGTGCAAGGAGCAAGAGACCAAGAAGAAGGCATTGTGGAAGGAAAGGAAGATGTGGTGATAGATGGCCAGAACCCATGACATCTACCACTTGAAGGCTGCTGGAGCATAAGGACACGCTGGACTAGGGTGGATCAGCTACTTTGTGTAAGCCTGGCACGCAGCACGTAGCTCAAGAGGTCCTGGCCTGGCAGCTAGGTCCTGCTGCAAGTCAAATAACTGAGGCCACATAGCTGGGTTTGTAGCCTCCTTGCAGCCCCTTAGATCAGAGCAGTGGTATAAAAGGTTGTGCAGACCCGCACTCGAGCAGCGGCTGCCCCAGACAGGTGACTCCTTGCTTGGCCGAGTGCTGCCAGGTCTATGTTGTGTATTGCTGGGTCAATATAAGTGAATGCAGGCTCAGACTATACAGACTCCCTGTTTTTCTCTCAACTGGGCAGTGTTATCTGTTGCAGGTAAGGTTCAGCCATAGAGAGATGATGCAGGAATATAGTCTTTAGAAAAGAACGACACCCCATGTTGTCATCCTGGGGGAAGAACTTAATTTTCTCCTTTGCTGGCCTGCTTCCTGGGCCAGGTGAAAGAAGAGCACATGACAGAGGATTAGAGTTTTTTTGTTGTTGGTGGTTTTTGGGTTTTTTTTGGTAGCAGAAAGCCAGTAGCTTTAAGAATGCGGGTGACAGCATCGCAGTATTTTTGCACCATATTACAAGACCATATCATACATGGCCTCAGTGCCCCGAATACGTTACAGGAATACCTCACAATTTAACATCATAATGTCCAAAATGCCTCTGGAACCCTTTAAAGCACCTCATGACCTATACAGGTAAGATACAGTGGAAGTGTCCACTGTAATTACACCAAGAGCCAACATTAGACACAGCAATGACTCACGTTGGGAATCTAGTATCTAAACTCAGAACAAGGTGTGACTTTGGATCTCATTTTCTATTCAAAAGCAACTGAAACACAAGGTAAGGCTCATCCAGGCACTTCCCAGGGGTGCTTGGCACAGTCTTGCATGTTAATGTGAGGGAAACTCACACAGTGACCATCAGGAGAAGGGGAAAGCGTGCAGTCAGTAGGACCTGTTCCTCTCCCCACCCTAGCCTGGGAATCGGCAGCGGGCAGCATCGCTGGGTAGCGCTGGGAGCTGGAAAGGCCAGATGCGCCCAGTCTGCTCTGCAGAGATACTGCAAGGGCTTTAGCTTTCGTGCTGTATTTCCATTTTAAATGTGTCCACAATCACCATGGATATTTGTGGTTACCTGAGGAAATGAATTTTCCACAGTGATTTTCGGAGGGACACTAAAAGCAGACTTCTGTGCAATCTTTAAACCCCTCTCCAATAACATCACAGCCAGGCCTGCAGCCTCATAATAATGCCTGCAGTTACAGAAATTAACTTGCTGTTAGAAGGAGGTCTAAATGTCTTCAGCTCCAGATCAGACTAAACCACTGATCAGACCATATTCATAGTCTTTTATGGGAGAGGGTGTTATGATCTTTAATGATTAACTGACTGATTTCTGCAATCATTAGAGCCGTGTTAACTTGCACTCCCTGCACAGGAGGTGAACTTTTCCTGCTAAAGAGCTGACAAGAAGCAAATAAAGAACTAAACATGTTTCACCTTCTAAAACATTTAAATATACTTAAGCACGATTACTTATTAACACAGCTACAGGAGGTAACAAAATCATTAATAACCAGTAATGAAATGAAAAGCAGATTGTTGTTTGCAGAATCTAATTTGAAGTGCACTGTGATTATTTTAGTATTAATCAGCCACGTTATTTGTTACAGGAATAAGATGACTACAAGTGGCATGACACTCAACCTGGCTAGCTTTTCTGCCCCAGAGCTTGGCAAGTGAATCCATCCTGGATCTGAAAACAAGATGGCTTGGCCAAAGGCATCTGAAAACAACAGGCTGAAACGGAGGAAAGTCAGGCAAATATGAATGCTGTGGGTGGTAATAGCAAGCTACTGCTTCTATTTGTGTGATCCAGAGCCCCAGGCATCAACTTGGGCTTTTCTGGACCTCAAAGCAGGCTGTTCAGGCAGTGCAGAGGCTTGGGAGCCTACAGCCATGGCCTTTTCCTAGCTGCCTATGGAGTCTTCTGCTCTGGTTGGAGCTGGGAGCCTGAGTAGGCTTTGGGAAGCAGCGAGAGCACACACTGCCTACACCAAGGCACATGTGTGTGCTCTGGATGTGCTCTGGTCCCGAGATGTCAGAAGAAATGGTTCAGCCTCATGTTTACCAGGCTGTGCTTTATAAATAGGCAGTTCAGGCAAGATTTTGATAATCAAAGCAAAATGTGCTTCTTGCTGTCAGCTGCAAAGTAGCCCCTAGCCTTCCCCCTGCACCTTTATGTCTGAGGAGTCCCACATCCTACTGAAACAGACGGAAAGAGTGGAAAAACAGGAGGAAACCCCACAATTGCTTTGAAAACTTGTCCTATTTAAAACATCTATATTGCAAAGCAATTCCTGTGTTTATGGCCCAGTTTGGGCATAGGGAGACTGAACCACTGCAAAAAGCTGTCCCTTCGTTGCTCTCCTGAGGGAAAGACTGTGAAAGCTGGTCTAGAGATAAATGTTTCCTGGATGTTGCAGTCTGACAAGTTCTTCCACAACACACATACTGGAAAATAATAGCATTTTTGTTAAATATTCTTGTCGTCAAGCCTCTCTGTTGAGGAGCTAACGGCTGAACCTCTAAATTATGGGAACTACTGGTTCTGCTGGAGATTTAGTTCTCTGCACCTGCTTCTTGGCTAGAAATTTGGGTTGGAAGCACTATCCCTCTGACAGACTGCTCTGAAGGTCACCACCACTAATATCTGCAATACTTGAGAAATGCAAGGTATCTGCCACTTGCCATTCTAGAGAAAAGTCACGTTAATGACCTCCAAACAGCTCTAGTCTCTGACATACTTGTATCCTATAATTCAAAGCCCAGCAACTGCAGTTGCTGTTCTAGCAAATGTGCCACTCCTTCCTCATGCCAGCCAAAATTCCCCCCTGCAATGTGCCAGAGACTTGATCCTACCAGAAACTAGCAGCAAAGTGTTTTACACTGAGATGCCTGTACCCTGAGCAGAGCCAAAGGCTCTGAACAATGCAATCTTGCATTAACAAGCAGGCTATGGCAATGCCAGGTTACTGTCAGCTGCTGGTGTAACCTTTGACATCACTCATTTCTCCCGTCTCTTCATTCAGATTATATGGGACTGAGCCAAATGATCTTTTGCTCCCTGGATCACCAGACAAAGACTCAGAGTTTGGATGGAGTCAATAATCAGCCCAACACACCACGCAGATACTGTTGAGAGAAAGAGGGTGAAATGTTGTCGAAGAATGATACCTGGACTCTAGTGAAGACACTGAGAACTTAAGTCGCTTGCAGTGCTATGGAGAGCTACAGCAAGTGCAGTAGGACAAAGGACACATGGGCTCCAGAACATGGTCAGCAAGGGAAAGTGTCAGCAAAAACATATTTACCATAGTGAGGCAAAAAAAAAAAGGAGATGGGTCTGAACCACCCCATGAGTCTGTTAGGCTTCAAACTGATTGAAAATGGTGGCCTGTCAAGGTTGGTTCTAGTTCCTCTCTGTTGGCAAGGAGGGGATTGAAACAAAGATGTCACAAATGGAACGAAACAAAGGAGAAAGAATAATGATTCCCAAGTAACCTGGATCAAGAGGCAAACTTCTGAATTGCCGAAGAGCAGGTTGAACAAAAAGCTAGGCTTTAGTCAGTGGAAAAGACACCTAGTACAAATGGCGAGCATGCCTGACACTTCCAAAATACAAGAAAGAAAACCATGATGATCGTATCAACAGAGAGGTTTGGAGGATGCTTCTTGGTGACCTTCTCTTAGTGAAAAGACACGTGAAAAGTACATAAAAAGCCTGTGCCTAACCTTCTCACCATGCACTACATGATTATTGTCTTGAGGATGAGAAGGATAAAGATCCAGGACTATTCCACCATCCAAAGTGTGTTCCTCCTTGTTCTCATATGTTTCACTGCAGCTCCTTCTATTGTTTTTATTGCTTCTTGCCACCCAGGATTTCAGGGCAATGTCATACAAGCACAGATACAGAGCTAAATCAGATTTTATGCATAGACGTTGCATTGCAGGCAGAAGTGGGTTTAAGTAAGCATCTTCCAAAGGTCCAAAGCATCTTCAGTTCTGAGGAACAGACAACACATTTTTGCAGGGAACTCCCTGGTAAATGTCATCCTTGTCTTCACGAGTTTCCTAATGGTGAAGTCACTGCTAATGGTTGTCAGTCTGAATCCTCACTGTAACAGCTGCTCAGGAAGTGACCTTCATCCACCTTCCCCCTGATGATGTTTTTTTTAAAAATCATCTTTACTAACAAGTTTTCCCCGCTGGATCCAGATACTTCTCTCCAACTCAATCTGCACTTCTAGGTTGGTTGCAGCCACTCTGCCATACAAAAAGAGAGGAAGTCTTTCATCCACAATTAGCGATTACCAGTGGCAGGCAGGAAAGGCTTGGACAATCTTTGGGTCCAAGAAGCATTAACCAAATCTTATCAGAATACACGCTAAGGGGAGTTTTTGGTGACATCTATGGTGATATCTGCCTGCCTTTCATTAGAGGAGAACTGCAGAGAATGTGCAGAGTAGCTCCCAGCTAGAACCAGCACTCAACTGTGGCTATAGCCAGAACATCATCATGATCATTTATGATGCAGAGATTAGAAATTCACCAGGATCAATCCACCATGTTAAATTCTACCTGAAAAAATCACAGAATCACAGAATCACTAGGTTGGAAAGGACCTTCAAGATCATCAAGTCCAACCATTAATCCAGCGCCACCATGTCCCCTAAACCATGTCTTGAAGCGCCACATCCACACATTTTTTGAACACTTCAGAGATGGTGACTCCACCACCTCCCTGGGCAGCCTGTTCCAATGCCTGACCACTCTCTTGGTGAAGAAATTTTTCCTAATATCCAATCTAAACCTCCCCTGGTGCAACTTGAGGCCATTTCCTCTTGTCCTATCGCTGGTTACTTGGGAAAAGAGACCAACACCCTCGTCGCCACAACCCCCCTTCAGGTAGTTGTAGAGAGCGATAAGGTCTCCTCTCAGCCTCCTCTTCTCCAGGCTAAACAACCCCAGTTCCCTCAGCCGCTCCTCATAAGACTTGTGCTCCAGACCCCTCACCAGCTTCGTTGCCCTTCTCTGGACATGCTCCAGCACCTCAGCATCCTTCTTGTAGTGAGGGGCCCAAAACTGAACACAGGATTCAAGGTGCGGCCTCACCAGTGCCGAGTACAGGGGCACGATCACTTCCCTACTCCTGCTGGCCACACTATTCCTGATACAGGCCAGGACGCTGTTGGCCTTCTTGGCCACCTGGGCACACTGCCAGCTCATGTTCAGCCGGCTGTCAACCAGCACCCCCAGGTCCCTTTCTGCTGGGCAGCTCTCCAGCCACTCCTCCCCAAGCCTGTAGCGTTGCATTGGCTTGTTGTGGCCGAAGTGCAGGACCCTGCACTTGGCCTTATTAAACCTCATACAGTTGGCCTCTGCCCATCGATCCAGCCTGTCCAGATCCCTCTGCAGAGCCCTCCTACCCTCCAGCAGATCAACACTCCCACCCAACTTGGTGTCATGTGCAAACTTACTGAGGGAGCACTCAATTCCCTCATCTAGATAATCTATAAAGATACTGAACAAGACCGGCCCCAGAACCGAGCCCTGGGGAACACCGCTTGTGACCAGCCGCCAGTCGGATTTAACGCCGTTCACCACAACTCTCTGGGCTCGGCCATCCATCCAGTTCCTCACCCAGCGAAGAGTAAACCTGTCTAAGCCACGAGTCACCAGTTTCTGCAGGAGAATGCTGTGGGAGACGCTGTCAAAGGCTTTACTAAAGTCCAGGTAGACAACATCCACAGCCTTTCCCTCATCCACTAGGCAGGTCACCTGGTCATAGAAGGAGATCAGATTGGTCAAGCAGGACCTGCCTTTCATGAACCCATGCTGGCTGGGCCTGATCCCTTGGTTGTCCTGCACATGCCCTGTGAGCACTCTCAAGACCAACCGTTCCATAATCTTCCCCGGTACCAAGGTCAGGCTGACAGCCCTGTAGTTCCCAGGATCCTCCTTGTGCCCTTTCTTGTAGATGGGCGTCACATTGGCAAGCCTCCAGTCTTCTGGGACCTCCCCTGGTAACAGGACTGCTGATAAATGATGGAGAGTGGCTTGGCAAGCTCCTTCGCCAGCTCTCTCAGTACTCTCGGGTGGACCCCATCAGGCCCCATAGACTTGTGGGTGTCCAGGTGGTTTAACATGTCCTTAACTGCTTCCTCCTGGATTATGAGGAGTTTATTGTGCTCTCCATCCCCATCTTCCAGCTCAGGGGGCTGAATACCCTGTGGATACCTGGACTGGCTATTAAAGACTGAGGCAAAGGCGGCATTAAGTACCTCAACCTTGTCCGCGTCCTTGGAGACAATGTTCCCATCTAAACTGACGGGTTGGCTGAAAGGTAGAAAAAAAGAATAGAACCAGCCCTGAGAGACTGAATACGCTGGGAGTGCCTGTCAGCAACCAGCAGCTTTTGCAAGGTAGTTATTTCAAATGGGATGGGAAGCATTGCTGCTGCCTACATTTGAGGTGAGGGAAGGGCTGATGCTTATTGATTTTTTTTCATGTTCATGCAAGGAAACAATCAAACCTGGAGTGAGGATCCTTGCATCACATCAATAAAGAGCATTCTTTTTGGCTGGGGGGAAGGCTCTCCAGAGACCGGGGCTTAGCTTGGGCTTGTCACTGGTAGTTTTACTCCTGGTGCAAACACTTTAAAATGCCAATAGTATTCTTCTGCCTCCTCTTTCTTTTGCGGTTTCAACCACCTAGCTTGTCAATTGTTTCTAGAAATGCTAATTAAAGGCTGAAACTGAGCCAATGAGGCACCTTCATTGCGTAGCAAATTCATTGCTTGGAAATATTCAATGGAATAAAGATGAAGAAGGCTGAGGTATTCAAGGACTTTTTTGTCTCAGTCTTCACCGGCAAGCGCTCGAGCCACACTGACCAAGTTGCAGAAGGCAAAGGCAGAGGACTGGGAGAATGAAGAACTGCCCACTGTAGGAGAAGATCTGGTTTGAGACCATCTAAGGAGCCTGAAGGCGCACAAGTCCATGGGATCTGGTAAGATGCATCCATGGGTCCTGAGGGAACTGGTGGATGAAGTTACTAAGCCACTATCCATCATATTTGAGATGTTGTGGCAGTCTGGTGAAGTTCCAACTGACTAGAAAGGGGGAAACATCACACCCATTTTTAAAAAGGGAAAAAAGGAAGACCCGGGGAACTACATACCAGTCAGTCTCACTGACTCACTGAACGACAGAGAGAGTTGGGGTTGTTCAGCCTGGAGAAGAGAAGGCTCCGGGGAAACCTTTATAGCCTTGCTGAAGGGGGCCTACAAGAAATCTGGAGAGGGACTTTTTACAAGGGCATGTCGTGATAGGACATGGGGTAATGGCTTTAAACTGAAAGAGAGTAGATTTAGATTAGATTTAAGGAAGAAATTCTTCACTATGAAGGTGGTGAAGCACTGGAACAAGGATGCCCAGAGAAGCTGTGGATGCCCCATCCCTGGAAGTGTTCAAGGACAGGTTGGATGGGGCTTTGAGCAACCTGGTCTAGTGGAAGGTATCCTTGTCCATTGCAGGGGGGTTGATCTAGTTCCCATCTGGGGTAACTAGATGATTTTAAAGGTCCCTTACAACCCAAATCATTCTATGATTCTATGAAAAGCAAATATGGTGATACATCATATTCCCAATGTCCCTGAAAGCCCACCACTCTTCAGGGAGCTCTCTGAGCTGCAGAGACCAGGAGTGGATTAGCCTTCTAAGATAAAGATCAGGGTTGGCTTGAAAAAGCATCCTGAAATTTGGAGTGCTTCCCAATTCTCCAGCCTCATACCAATTGCAGCAAACTCGCAAAAAGCACTCCCTCTGAAACATTCCTGGTCCTGCTTTGTTTTCTTGTTTGATTACTGCGTGCACAAACATTCTGCATGCTCATACACTATTGTTTCAGCACTGTTAGGCTTGCAGTGCTGGGTCAATGAATACATTAAGGAGCATGCTTCTTCCATAACTGAAGCTTTTGAGCTTTTGCTCGTCTGTGCCCAGTTCATTGCCCAAGACTGTGTGAATCCTGACTTCGTGCTGATTTGTCCATCCCTGAAAGAGACATGGCTGCTTTGAGGACCTGTTCTGATCCTTCGCTCATGCCAATGACACAGGAAAGGCTTCTCTCATCTCCAGAGGACAGATTAGCATTATTGTTCATGATGGAAGTGGAAGACCAACAACTGGCCTCCTCTGGAGCCCTTCTGCCATGAGTCTGTTGCTCAGACCACAGCTGCAAAAGCAAACAGATAAATTCCAAGAAACACAAGAGAGAGACATTCAACACCCAGTGATGGCTGTGGTTCTCCATAAGGTCTCTGTTCTCCCGCTTTGACCTTCGTACCAGAGAGATAACTGACTGTTGTCTTCCCAAAAGTTACTTCAGTTCTGCCAGGTATTTGCATACAGCCCCACAACAATTTTAAACAACACATTGAAATGCAAAGGAGTAAAATATAAAGGCTCCAGAACCAAGAACAAGGACAAAGCTGATTTTCAAATTGATTCAATAAATATCAACAAGGAGTAGCATGCTACAGTAAGTGATTTGTCTGTGCAGCTGAGATTAAATCAGTTAGGAGGGAGGGGGCACGAGCAGGGTTAACGGTGGCTGTCAGGAAGGAAGCTGCCAGAAAGACTGATCCCAAGTGAGAAGGGAAAACGTGGGTGATGCCAGGCACTAATTTACTGCCAGTTGCCGTTTCTGATTGCTTGCTTCCCACCCACCCTCTTGGCCCCAGCTTATAAAGCAGCAGCTACCGGCAGCTGTGGGCAACAGCGCAAGCATTAGACCTCCCCATCACTGTACCATGCTTGCCCGTGCCAGGGGAGACCTACTGTTGGGGATACCAGCCACAGGGGACACAGCAGAGTGGGACTGCCTCCACTGGTGAGACTGGCATCCTGTGGCATATTTGGGTTTGTGTGGCATGCTAGCAACATGGAGCAGGGCATTTATGGGTTGGAGGGAGAAGAAAGGAGAGAGGAGACCACTGGCGGAGCAAGACCAAAACATGCACGCGTTCATGTTTCCACTAGCAAATGGTCATGCAGAAGGACAGAGGGAAAAGTGACAGTCATGCCTGGGTGTTTTTCTCCAGCTAAGCACAGCGACCAGTTCTCCAAGCCCTTCCTCCCTCTACCCTCAAGAACCGCCCCAGTCGAGACCTGAGCTGGGGACCCCAGTAAGTAGCATCCAGCCTCCAGAGTGCTGTGGGGCTGCATGTTACCCACTCCTGGCCCCAGCACAGCTCTCTCGTGCAGCGTTTCTTTACCACACCCTCCTCCCTGTCCTTGGCCACAGGGCTGACCTTCATCTCTTGGGCCTCCAGCACCTTCTTGCCATCCCAAGCCCAGCTGCGCTTGGTGAAGTAGTTGACGGTGGCAAATTCAATCAGCGCAGAAAACACAAAGGCGTAACAGACGGCTATGAACCAGTCCATGGCCGTCGCGTACGCCACTTTAGGTAATGAGTTTCTTGCGCTGATGCTTAGTGTGGTCATGGTGAGGACAGTGGTGACACCTGTGGAAACACAGCAGGAGACAAGGATGGTGTGAGACCATACACTTGTACCCACCCAGTTTATCCTCAAACCACACAGTTGGCATTTCCATCATGCAAATTTAGGAGCCATCCTCTAAGCCATGTGTCCCACATCCCCACTGTAATTAAGGGAGTCTTACTCAGCACAAGTATGCCTGCAATTCATAGAATAATGAAGCAGTTCAGGTTGGAAGGGAAGTCCGCTTCTCCAACCCCTGCTCAAATCAGGGCCAACTTCAGGTTGCTCAGGGCCCTTTCTGGTTCAGTTTTGAATATCTTCAATTCATATAATGTGGGAAACATTTGCATTAGGATGAGATTAGTCTTCCCCAAACCCCATTGACTAGACCTCTGCTCACTATAAAAGAGTCCTAGCTCATAGGCAGGCACCCACATTCAATTCCTTGTCTGCTAGTAGGAGAAGTTGCTTGATGCTAGACCCAGCTTTCTCGTGTAGAATATGCCATGGGGAAGCCTCTGGTAACTTTTTTTTTGCAATGAAATAAAAATAATAAAATAACAGTAAAAAGGACAGTTAGATGGTTGGGAACTTCATGGAGGACCAGAAACGGGTCACTCATCCAATGCGGTTCTCTCAATATTTTGGAAATAGTGTCTTGTGACCCGCATGGACGGACACCTGGGATCCTGAGTCCTGCCGGCACCAGCTGCCAGAATGAGTGTCACTATGATTTATCTTAAAAACATTATCTGCTGCAAAATGTCTTCTAAAGCTTTTTTCATTAAAGCAAGCAACCATTGCTATCCATTTTCCCCAATAATGTGCTTTTCAATTAAAAATGCATTAAAAACATTACAAAAAATATTGACTAATTTTCACTTCCCTTAGGCCATACTCCTAGTAATTGAAGAGTTTCAATAATACTGTTGACAATACTTTCTGAGGGGCAAAAAAAAGGAATAAACAATTGGAGTTCTCATTATTTTCTTAATAGGAAAGCAAGGCAATTTGGGAGCAAAGACATTTTTCACAAAGGTAGGTTTTAATTTTTCAGTCAGCTCTTTCCTGCTCAATCTGAGCTGCTACTCAAGGAAACTTGTCTAATTGCAAATATCGGGATAACACAGGAGGGAATCAAATACCCTCAGTGAAGGCCTGTGGAGAGGGTCCAGAAAGGAGGACATCAGCCTTGTTGGGTTTGTGGGAGTATTTCTATCACGACTCTTTCTACAGAGAAAATGCTTCATAATCTTTGAAACCACACCACCTTCTGTATTATTCAAAAACACGAGCAGGTGGTACCATATCCCCTCTCTGCTTGGTGATTTTTGTTCAATATACTCTGTTAAGTGGTATCTGCTGGGCACTTTTATTTCCAGGAAATACAATCCTGCAGCATCACACCCGGTCTGCGAGAGTGTGTGTAGATCCTGAACTAAAGGTTTTGTCAGGAAAGCACAAAGCAATTCTGTTATTAAATGTTCGTAAAAGCTATTAATGTATGTGCAATGCCGGTCTGACACTTTGCCTCGGAGAGAGGATCTGAAACCAGCTGAAGAAAATAATAACAATATATTTACCATGCAATTACACTGCCTTGGCCCAGGAACTTGTTACGTGGAGCTCTGACTAGGGGCACATTAGCAATTTCAAAGGTAGAGCTTTAAATGCCTCCCCATGTACATATCCTCTTCTCAACTCAAAAGCCAATACAGATAAGCAGACGTAGCCAAATGCATATAATTAGATGATCAATACCTTGATTACTGTTAATATTTATGGCTTGGCTTGCAGCAGAAACATGGCCAGAAGTATTTTTGCAGTGATTCAGTGGAAGCAGGGACACTGGGAAGACACTGAGAGCTATTCTGGGAAATGGCCGGCAGCTTCACTGATGCTGGTCAAGGCCTGGAGAAGACCAGCTCTGATGCTCAATCTATTTCCCCTCATTTGTGGTGCTTTTCTCCTCCCACCTGAGAGGATGCCCCCATGCTCCCAGACTCACCAAAAACCGTTCGGGCAGGAACGGACTCCCTGTTAAGCCAGAAGGAAACCTGGGACAGGATGACCGTCATAATGCAGGGTAGGTAGGTCTGGATCACAAAGTACCCGATCTTCCTCTTGAGGTGGAAGTGTGTGGTCATGACGACATACTCCCCTGCAGAGACAGCCGGTTAGAGATGCTGAGCTGCTGGCGCCTTCCAGGATGGGGCCAGGTGACCCCCAATCCGTCTCTAAACCACTAAAGATCTGTCCTGAACAAACTTCCACGTTCTTAGATGTAACTGCAGCGTGTGTGTCCCATTGTCACTGGCTGGCATGCCCTGGGATCTTACAGTACTGCCGGCCACCCCGCAGCCGTGCGGAGGGGTGCATGCGGGAGCGTGCTGTCAGCACACGTGCATGTCCCGCGCATCCACACGCAGCTGCTGTGCCACACCAGGCGCGAGTCCCAGTGTAGCTTGGGTGACTTCCACATAGCATTTGTTCTTTCAAAACATTTCTTTGGAGACTTCTTTAATTCACTACAAAACGGTTGAGGGACAAAAGCAAATCAATGCCAATAAACAACTGGGCAATGGGCTTTCCTTATTTCACCCCAGGCACAAGACACTTCTTGAGGGTCCCTCCCGATCAGGCTCCCATCCCTTTTCTGCTCCAGCCCAGGGAGCCACGTTGTGGGTAAGATCCCTTAAGCCGGAGAAACCCTAACAGTACTTCAGTAGGATTTCAGGACAAAGGATTTTATTTTCAATGACAATTCTGAAAATATTCCATCTTTCCTCACTGTAACCATCTCAAAAATCAGGACAAGTTCTGTCGTTAAAGGTCTGGGCTGTAAACCAAAGAAGCAGCTGACCCTATTTTCCCTCAATGCTCTATTCCTCCTGTGGATATTTTGTTAGATTATTGTGCCTTTTTGTTGTGAGTGTGGCTCTGCTAAATCATTACACATAGGAACCTTTAGCAGCTTTCTTGCCACTTCAGGTTATTCATCTGTACATTTTACTACAACCTAAGTAGAGAGATGGGCCAGATATTATGACATTTAGTTCCCTGGACTCCCCACATTTCCCCAAGGGAGGTGATACGAGTTGTTACAGACAGACACTATTAAAATCAAGTGCACCAGAGGGGAAATATTCTCAAATGAGAGAACTACTGGTGCATACAGAAGGAAAAAAAAAAAAAAGAAAAAAAAAATATGAGAGACACACATGAGATAACAGAAGCTATCAGTACCTGAATTCAGAGGGGAAGGGAGGAGCAGCAGATGGAAGAGAAAGATGATTAATATTGGTCATTAATCAGAGGAAACATTTGTTTTTTATAATCTTCTATTAGCTATGATAATATTTGTGTAAGCAGATGCAGTGAAAATCATACTGAACATTATGTTGCATTCGCCTTTCCTGCCCTCAGCGCTCTCCTGAGGGACTGGAAAGGGATCCAAGACAAATGAACCCACAGTAGCAAGAACCAGCTGGACAAGGTGGGGCAAATTTTCCACACAAAAGATCGTTTTTAGATGCTTGAAATCAGTTTTCTAGAGGGTATGGGCGATAAGGCTCTTTCAGTGGGAGCCACTAAAAGCTAAACCCTTTACTGCCTCTTGGTGACTGCTCCAGATGTACCCAGCCATATTCTCCAACAGCACATGGCCTGGGAAGTACTGTGGTGCTCACCGCCCACAGGTACTACCTCTATAATTATGCCAAATTGTGGCATTCAAAGCCCACGGGCCCATCTGTCTGACAGTGTGCTCAGTCCCTGCATCACATCGCGGTCCCACAAGTACCTGTGCTGGATCGAACCATCTCTGTCCCAACAACATGGCCCAGCAGGTCATACTGGTTCAGGCGAGATCCACCCTTCGCTACTTCCACTGATTTATCCTTCCCCAGTGTCCAGGTGTAGATCACCTCTGTCTTTGTGTAGGCATCTGAAGAGGAGAAAGAAGAATGAGGTTTGTACTTCTTCCTGAACCAAAAATTATTACCAAAAATTATATACCAAAATTAACCTGTAGCCAAACTAATCCCTGCTGTGCATTCCTCAGAGCCACATGGCCAAGCACAGCCAAGCACGGCCAGAGACCAAGCCAGTTCAGCAACTGTTAAATCAGATGAGCAAAAGGGAGCTGGGGTTTTTGGAAGGGAGCTGGAAGAGGGGCAGAGCACTGCTGTTGAGAGACACACTGTCCTCTTGATGTGCTGACTCTGCAAGGGCTGGCTCCGAGCAGAGACAAGGTAGGAAGGTGTCCAGACCAGCAGGCTGCTGGGGCAGCAGGATGGCCACAGCCCTGCCATGCCAGGGACCCGGACGGTCATGCTGGCAGCAGCTGGCAAGAAAGGCTAAACACAAATGGGGTTGAATTTTAGGTTAAGGAGAAAAAGTTAAAAATGTTTACCCTCACTCAGAAGCAACCTTCTCCAAGTCTCTCAGCTTTGGAGGTGGTGGGCCCTCCCACAAAGACGCTTTTTCCCCTGCATGACCCTATGTTTGCCAGCCTCCAGGCCAATCCACCAGGCAGCGAGGGAGGGCAGTGCTGAGAAAAGCCTGCCCGCACATTGCAAGAGAAACAGCAGGGACTGTGTGGGGCTCAGGGCCAGGGCATCCTTCCAGGGTGTTCCAAGTTCCCCCCTCTCTACCCCACCAGCCCAACTCCCCATATGCAAACACCTCTCTCTACCACACACATCATTACCTTCACAAGCCTTTGTGACCAAACTGCTGCTTGTCCTCATAGCCACCCCCTTTCCCAACAGTGCCCGCATGCTCTTGGTTTTGCCAGAATTGGAATCAATTTCTGGTATCCAGAAATGGAGTCTCTCCAGACTCTACTAGGAGCTACTTGTCCCCATAATGCCCAAGCTTCCAGTCCGTGCCCAATCTGCACCATTTTTTTAGGCAAGAACAAAGCTCACTAAAACAAGTTTTTAATTAATTTTTACCACCAGCTTCTCCTATTAAGATGTTAAGGAATTCTTTGGCTGGGGTCAGGTCAAGCAATGGGTCAGGTCTACTACAGAGATGTCTCAGCTCCTGCTTTGTGGAAGATTGTGTCCTGAGACAACCAGATTTCTCTGATTTTTTTTAAAACAACCACTGTTATGCCTGCACTGTAGGTTTTAACAAACCTGTGACATACTAAGTAGGTGCTATGCAAAGTTGGGGGAGTGGTTTTGATGATCAGCCAATGTTTCTCAGCATGTCAGTGTGCTGCCTAAGCACTTCTGATGCTGGCGCCTCCCATCCAATGTGCAACACTGCTTTTCCAACCCCTCCTTCCAGCTCTCAACATGCTTCCGAAGACCACCATCCTCCTTCAGGCTTAGCTTTGTACAGCTCTGCCAATGGTCTTCTGCCTGAGGGGCAGCACCTTCCGCTCTAGCAGTCATGGTTCACCCGCTGCCACTCTCAGTTTACAAAGGAAGCTTGCCCACAGTTTCACTGCCATTATCCCTGAAAACGCAGCTGCCTACATACTTGTTCGTCTGGGAAAGAAGTGTATCTGGTGTCACACACGCATGGTATGGATGCTTGGAACATATTAAATGCCATGAAGCTGTTTTGGTTCTGCTCAATGCCTCACGTGCAGTGCAGTTTAGTCTAATTCAAACAAGGACAGCTCTTTGACATTTAGTGGAGCTGGTAACTTCAGCAACATCTTCTGCTAGCCTAATCTCAGGCAGCTGCTGTACAAATGCCCTATGACTGGCTTAGAAACAGTTGTTCTCTGCTGCATACATCCATCTTCTAGGGAGCATGGTGATAGGTAAAGCCATCACCTTCCCTGCACTTGGTCCAAGGAATGATGCAGGTGGGCGGCTGAAGCTATCTATCTGAAATGCCTGATGCCCTTACTTCTCCTGCAAGCTCTCTGCCTTCCCTTTTTGGGTGGCTGCCATAGTGGCACGGGGAGCGGAAGCCACTGATGAGCCATTCAGGCTGTGGAGACCACTAGAAGGTGATCACTGAGGCAAATTCAGCTGTCCTTTGAACAGCATGTGTCTGGCTCTGGCATTGTCGTTCTACTTACAAATCTGACCCACTCTAAGCGTTTTGCAAATGAGCAGCTTCCAGGTATTGACAGCTTTTTGGTGCAAACTCTAGTTTAATCCTACTCCAACACAGGAGAGGTTAGCTCAGATACTATGTGGATGGGTGCTTTAGAAAGAGCTGTACTAATGTTAATTAGGGGCAGCTCTCTGAGCTGCTTGTGTCAAAACTCTCATCATTCAGATGCCAAACGAGTAGAAATACCCAGAAGAACCCCAAAGGGTGTTCCAACAGAAATATGCACATTAATCTCTTTTCCTCACCAAGAAACATTATAAGCAATTAGATGTGGAGTAATCTGCCTTCCTGCAAGTCTTCTAATAATCCCAGAGTTTAGGCCTGAGGTATGAGATTTTATATCCCTTCTCACAAGTTCAATTAACATTAATAATTCATCTTTCTCTACGGCTTGCTATTTTACTTACTGGCCTTACTGATGTCTTGTGGCAATAAGTTTTGCATTTAATTAGGTGCTGCCTAGGAAATAACTTTATTTTAGTAGTTCTGAATAATCCAGTTTCATAGATGCATTTTGTCATGAGGCAGAGGAGCAGATGCACATGATAAACATGATTTCTTCTGGTGTCAATCAAACTTCAACTTTCTCCCTTGTTAACTCCCAAATGGCTACAGGAAGGAAGTATTGGTTTAGAAAGGTTGTGATTTCTCTGTTTTCTTCGAGTCCAAAAGGGGACTTACTGGTGGGGGCTCATTCTTTAGTTGGAGGTGAGTAACTCTTCCATCTAACGCAAACGTAGTCTGAGAGTGGTGCTCAGTTCGTCGGACCTGGAGGATACTCCAGGCAGAGCGGTACTAGGAGATTTATTTCCACATTATGGTGAACCTGTGGCTTGGAATTTGGTTCCCACTCACTTTAGGAACAAAACCAAAAGAAATTTAATTAACTTGCATATGGGAGAGAAGACGGAACTTGTTCCTAGGCAGGGTACGGGAAGCCCAGGCAGATGAGCAGCTGCAAGTCTGGGAAGCTGGGAGCAGCTTTCAGCTCACCAGCAGCCTGCAAATCTTCCCTAAACCAGGACGCTTAGGTGCTGGGACTGGAGATTCCCAGAGTTTCCCATCCTTTTACTTGAGAGCAGCCTGCCTGACAGACTGAAGAGGAGCAAGGGGTTTTTAAGCTCCATTGAAGCATGCAGCCAGAGCAACCAGAGATTTCAGGCTCTCCCCACACTGGCAAGAGTGACGTAGGGAGGCTGGACAAGACACCTAGCAGCAGACACCACTGCTGTCTTCCCAAATATGTTCCCCCAAGATCACCTTGATGAAGGAAAAGCATCTCTGAGGCTTCCACCAACGCCGGTCCTGCTGAGGCAGTGCTGAAGAGGCAGCACTGCTCACCAAAGGCAGGGAAGGCAACGGGAAGCTGCTCTTCCCACTTCCCTAATAAACTTATAGCAAAACCACAGGTGTCTAACCCATCCTGTGAGCCTAAACTGACCACAGATTTGCCTGCTGCCCATTTCTGATCATGGTAGGAACTGCATGTATGAGACACCAGAAACAAGTTTTTGGTCACATTATCAATAGCAACAAAATAATACTGTTACTAAAATACCAGAAAACACTAGGCACACAAAGGACTGTTCTTTAGCTCTGTACCCACCTCCTTGCAGAGGCTGATCAGGGTACTTACAGCTCCCAAATTTCAGTGGGCAAGCATGCACATCCATTGGGAAGTCCTCCAGGTGCATGGGGCACTCTGCATGAATCGTTAGCCTACAAGAGAAAACACAGGGATGATCAGAAACACACGGCTGCGGAGACTCCCACCTGGCCCTTCTGCCACAGCATCTTTGCCCTGCATCCATCAAAGGCGACAAAGGCCACAATGTGGTCACTAACCTCTGTCTCCGGGCAGACGGCCATCGGCTGTGGAGAGAACAGCAGGCACACAGATCTGGCCACCTTTCCCATTGTATAAACTCAACCGTATTGACTGAGTTCATCTTTATCCACTCAGTGCAATCAGAAAATCTGCCAAAGCCCAGGACTTCTGTTTGCTCAGTGCACAAAGAACTCATTAATGCCTGGGGCCAGGGGACATCCCATGGACCATACTGGAAAGCAGAGGGAAGAGGCTTCCACGGAACATGGCCTGTTCTTCTCTATGGTCTGGAAGGAGCTGAGGGCTGGCAGATTGTTCAGTCAGAAGGCCACAGAACTACTGGGCTTGCTGAACAAAGTCAGTCAGAGCCATGAAGTCACAGGTGTTGCACCAGGGAGCATGTGGGGCACCTCATCCCAACTGCGCCTGCTCCTCCCTCACTGGTGACACTGCAGAGGATGCTGTGGGCAGATGCAGAATTGTGTGTCCTGGGGCTGTTTGGTGGGGTGCAGGACAACTGGTGTGGTTTACACATCCACCAAATCCCAGTAGGATACCTTGCCAGGAAGTGGTTTTGTGAGGAAGGCACAACCATAAAAGCAGTGTGCTGCAGAACATGAGGCCAGGAATAAAAGGATCCGTTATAAAAGGCTCTAAAAAAGGCAGCTCTAAGCTCCTGTTCCTTCCTGAAGTATTGCAAAGCCTGCAGCCTAGGAAGGGGAGTCAGGACAGACGGCTTCCCAGGAGACATCTAATACAATCTTCTCTGAAGGAACCATTTGTAGAAAAAAAGACCCACTTCTGATGGCTCAGCAAAATAACCAACCATGACAGGAGCAACAGAGGGATGCAAAGGGCAAGCTCACAGACCTAAGGCTTGTGGCTTGTGGAAAATTCAGGTCAAGAAGCACAGTGGAAAGCTTCTATTGAGATATTTTCCTTCAGCTGGAAAAACGTTCAGGTAAGTTATTCTTCAGAGAAAATATTAAAACTTAGTCAAATGCAAAACAAACCCTGAAAAAAGTGAAGGGTTCAGATTTTGTTTGCTAAAAGCAAAGAAGTAAAAAAAAAAGAAAGAAATGAAAAAGAAAAGTTGTTTCTTTCAGGTGGAAAAACCTTACATGATTCTACAAAAAAAAAAAAAAAAAAGAGGACTGTTTTTTAAACTTGGCATAAAAAAATTTGGTGGACAAAACTAAGCACTTCACAAATGGCTCTAAAACCCCCTGTGGGCGAAACACAGCAGAATCACCGTGGCCTGGAGGTGGCAGGGGGTCTCTGAGGCTGCAGCAACAGTGGCTGCAGGCAGCAGATGGTGCCGTGACAGGCAGGCACCAGCACAAGTGAGAGATGGAGGAGCTGCAAATTCCTGCACAGCTGCTCCCTGTCGTAACTTGCGCTGGAAACTCTCCGCTGGTTGTGAATTTTGCTCTGCCAGGTGAGGAAATGAACCTCATGATTTCAGACCAATGTCCATCCTCATCTGCTTCTTTTAGAGGGTCTAGGAAAGCTGGCATCCCCACGAGGGACAGGTAGGGGCATTAAATCAAGAAGCGGAGGGGCAGAGCTGGAAGCTGCCGTTAACTTCGATGGGGCAGGGCTGGGTGACCAAAACCCTCCTGTGTGACCTGGAGCCCCAGCAGTACCCACAGCAGGGCTTTAAAGCCCCGTTAACCCAGTCTTTGGGAATGTCTGGGAGGTGAAGCATCTGACCCCTTTGCAGTGGTCACCGGGGTCACAGTGCCGCAGAGCAGATCGCACCATGGGGAAGTCTACGCCTTATTCCTGTATGAGCCAGCAAAGGAAAGCAGTGAGTTTCCTGCAGACCTTCTGAACCCAGCCCCACAGTGTTTCAGTGGTACCTCCCTGCTCCTTAATGCAACAGCAGCACAGACTCATTTCTGCTGTTTTTCAGTGCCAGGTACCACTGTCCTGTCTCCACTGGGCACATCCACCCGACTGTACCCCAGGAACTACTTCATGGGGGAAAAAAAAACCCTATAAAAGCAACTCCCACAATCAGGACAGGTTTGGTCCTGATAAACAGCTCTTAGCTATTCAGCATCAGCAGAACATGGTCCCTCTATGCCCCATAGGGACTACTTGCACTGAAGCCCTGAGGGGCTGGCTGTTGAGTCACCATTCACTGTTGGGTCCCAAGGGCTCACAGCCCAACCATGGCTGATGCAATGCTCCATACTCTGGCCAGGTTAATCACAACAGTTTTATGGGGTCAGTGCAGGCTAACTCCACCTCTGGTAGGGGAAGCCAGTGGATACTTATAGAGAAGTATGAAATCTGTTGAAGAAAAGTGAATTCAGAGCAAACCACACCTTGCTGTTGCCTCCCAGCAGCTGGTGGCTTATGGCCTCCATGATTAGAGACTATATCTAGGTGACTGAGTGCACCAGAGACCAAGGACCTTTTCTACTCTGAATCTGAAAATCCTTTCTGAATCCATGTACATGGACACTGGTCACTATGTCCTGTTATTTTACTGACAAGGTGATGATGATTGTCTTGCTTGCATTATGTCTGGCCCCAGCTTGGCTTCCTCAGCCGATCCAAGAACCACTATGTGGCTAATGTAACTTCCTCAGAAACAAATCATTCTTTCTGACTTGCTGATCTCTTCTTTACTTCTGAAATGAATGTACCTGTTTTACACGAGAGAGAAGACCTCATCTTTAGGATTTCAACCAAGACTCACTGAAGTCAATGGAAAGACTGGCAGCGATTTTGACAAGCCTACAAGCACACTGTTGGAGTGATTTTCTTCTGGACACTCAAAGGCCATCATGAACAAGTTGCTCATTTGTTCTGATGCCTCTCTTTTATAATCTGGATGAAGATTAGGATTTCAAGAAGCAGGTATGAAAACCTGGCAGCAAGGTGTGCACTCAACAGCCTTGCTCCTTCTGTTCTGTTTCTTTTGTGTTGCTTGCTTCTGTCAGCTCAAAATTCACTTGGGGAGCTTCATGGCTGGCAAGCTTGTCAAGCATGTCCTTGCAGATCTTACCATTCAATTCTTTCTGTGTCCTTTCCAATTGCAATGGACTTTTTGCTTCTAATATTTGTCACTGTCACTTGTGTAAAAGAAATGTTGATGCATTTCCCCTGTCTCCCTCAGCAGGCCACACAAGACTTCCTTTTTATCCTCCTATTCCCTTATTGGCTTCACTAATTACTTCTTTATTTCAGAAGGCTCTTAGCTGGGTGTTCCCAAAGTTGGCTTTTCCAAGGGACCTCTCCTCTGATCAGTGCTTTCCTCCTGATGTACCCTGAACTCCCCCAAAAAACCCAGAAAGGCCTTTTGCATCCACTGTACTGTTTGCAAATCTTGTCTGTGATCAACAGCCACTATGAATAAGGTTTAACAACTGAAAGGACTGCAGATTGTGGGTCTGGCGTTTGAATGTCATTTAGAGCAGCCAGAAAGAGCCTCAGAGAGGGCCAGGATGGCAGCAGAGACCAGCTGGGCACAAGCTGGTCTTGGCCATATTCTCTTGCCCTCTCCAGGCCATGGGCAACAAAAGCAAGTGCTGTCAAGGGAAGGAGACAACTTTATACAGATGCTGGATCACCAGAGGTGTGTGGGAATGCACCAATTGCATTTTAAATCTAAGGTGTGTTTTATTAGCTGACTCAGTAAACAACCCCCCAATAAATCCATTAACCACTGAAAAAGCAGCCTAATCTGCCACTTCTCCACTTACAACTAAAGGTGCTTTTAAGTCTCCTGAAACTAAATAAGAAAGAAAATGCCATATCATTCCAGCGGGCTGAGTCTGGTTCAGCAACTTCAGCCAGCCAGAAGTCAGCACGTTCACAGGTAACACATGAAGGGAGTCAGCTTCCCTGGCGAAGAGGGAAGCCATACAGGCATTCCCCCTCCCAGGTGTTCTCCCTTGCCTGAAACCCCTTCGCTTTGCCCCCGCAGGTGCCGGGGTGTGCTGGCTCCCCAGGATGCCCTGCCCATGACCAGAGTGCGTGCACTGCTGCTCACCCCTCTGCCCCCCACATCCCTCAGCCATCGTTCGCCCCTCTCCTGCAGCCTCTCTTGCACGCACTTATCTTTCTGAGCACTAATTAGCAGAGGTATTTAGGTGAGCTGTGGAATCAATCACTGCTCAGAAGAATGCCCCACTTTCCCCTTCCGCTCCCCTGCTCCGCTGGCCTTCCCCGCCACCTCCTGTTGCTGGCGAAGGACTTCTCAGCACCATATGCTTTGCCTAATGAAATGTCGAAATGTCAAACTAAGAGGGATGTATCTCGCTTCCCAGACAATTACCACAGCCTCTGCAGCATTTGGCTAAAAAGGCCTGTTGCAGAATTTCTCATCTTTGCCCCCTTCCCTGTGCAAGGGAGTTTATGGCCAGCTAGCCACAGAGGTTTGCTTCTTTGCTCCAATGCCCTCTTCAGGTCCAGCCATCTGAGCCCTGAAATGTTATTATAAAGCCTAAACAGCATGTGAAAAATAGCCAAGCTGCCAGCAATCGCACCTGTCCGAGTGGCACATTCACCGCAATGGCACATCACGCTAGCAGTAACTTATGCAGAACTGTCTTGAAATCAAACCTCAAACTCCTCATGTTTTCTCTTCACTTTGCTGGCACAATGGCACCTAAAGTGGAACATCCAGGACAGAAACCATGTTTTTCTCTTTAAAGTCATGGGAAGTCCTTTGAACAGCTCAACACAATGGCAAGAAGCGTGAATCAGGCTAAACATACCTCTCTTAGGGCTGACGGTACAAGAAACCACTTCGGCTTCGTTCTCATGGTTACCGGGAGCTTAGCAAAGCCTTTGATGTGTCATTAGAGCCCCTGTCGTTACCTGCGCCGTGCTGCAGGATGAGCGAGAGTCTCAGTCCAATTTCTGGGACGCAAATGTAATAATCCCTTGGTGTGTGTGTGGTACAAAAACATGACAGCACCCTGCACAGCAGAACCGACTGTTTCTGCCAGGGATATTGCTTGAGTTTTGTCCTGATTTCTGCTCTAGGAGATTCACTAATAACCACAGTCAGGCTGAATAGTGTTTACGGTTTAGGCTGTGTGAGAATGTAGGTTAGGTTTAATTGCTGGGGTTTGAGCTTGAAAGCCAAATTGCTTCTAGGATCCTCGTGCTGGATCTGAAAGCACTGAATTCACTTTGCATCCTCCCCCAGCCCCTGGAGATTTCAGCCCATGATGGCAGAAATGCAGCAAGGTAATGCTATCTCTGAAAATTTCCCCCTCCCGGGACAGCTTCCTTACAAAATTCTGCCTGCACAAAACCAAGCCTGGAAAATAGGTAATTTCTGCCTTCGGATCCACTCTGGAATCTGTAAGGCAGGGAAAAGCAGGCTGTACAAATCTCATCTCGTCTATTTGTCTGCTTGCATGTTTAGCAGCTTGGGTCTGTTTATGCTGCTGTCTAGGATCAGCCCTGATGTGCGATGCAGCCAAATAGCTGCCACTCTGTACCAGCCAGAGGAGCTGGTGCTGGGATGTCCCAGCTGCTGCTCTGGCAGAAAGGAGGATGATGGTTGCACCTCCATCGTGTGGAAGGGTCTGGCAAGCTCCAGCCTACAGCTCTCACAAGCTGCCTGGGGGTTAAAAAGAACAGGCAGTAAAGACAACCCAAAGCCTTTCCTGGGAAAGACACTGCAAAGCTCTGTGATTTCAAAAAGCAGCCTGGGAAGCTCAAACCCCTGAGCATGCCACAGTAGGTACAGGACTTGTTATCTGGGGTTCAACAGCCCCGGTAGGACTGCACATGTCCTGGGTGCCTTTGTACTCAGCTTTCCCTCCTGTTCTGCCTCTGTCTCACCCGGGGGTTCACCGACCCTCCTTCCCAAGTGCTCGCGTGCTGCCGCTAAGGGCTTCACATTGTCTTTAGCAATACAGGTTCCTGAGGCAAAGTTTTTGGGAATGCAGCTGAATCTGTCAGCCTGGCAGTTAAAGAAAACACCCTTTGAGTGTGTAACTTGAGCATATTGTCTGGGAACCACTCTGACAATAACCACAACGCCTCAACATGCCACCCTCACGGTTCCTGTGAAAAGCAGAGCAGCTCCTTAAAGCCTGGATTCACAGAGTTGAATCCCATTGGCACAGCATTAGGCTTTCATTATTTTTATATGCTTCAAGGCCAGGAAGAACCAGAACATCATCTATGTGCCCCACACAATTCAAACCAGAGAGTACATCCAGAGATTGCCGCAGTAGCTGAGTTTTCGTCTGTACCTTATGTAAATCCACACTCAACTGCCAATTTGTTGTACTCAGGTCTGACACCAGATCTTTGAGGCCCTAACTGGGTTTTTGTGAACTACTTGGATCTTGTAGGAGCTCCACGAACAAGACTGCAGAGGTAGGGCTACATAATAAAACTGTGTTCCCCATGCCCTCTAAGGCAGCTGGAGTAGTGGGGAAGAGGCAGAGGGATCAGCAATCCTGTCCCTTCCTCAGCAGCCAGAAGGAGGGGAATAGAGAAATGCAATTTTGTGCCGCAGTCGCAAAGGCCATCTTGTCACCCAGGTGCCAAGGCCTCAGTCAGTGATTAGATGTTTGCATCGTGATGTTGCACCGATCCGTGAGGAGGCCATGCCCTGACTAAAGGAAATCTCAGGACGCTCAGCTACAGCTGGTGTGCGACTCCTTGAAGCTCAGGTCAATGATAAAGAGGCTCTCTCCAGGAGCTATAAATATTGTCACACAGGTGTAATTTTGCTGGATGCATGTGTCAGAGTTCCTGTTCCACCAGAGCAACTTCATCTATAAATGTAAGCCTTGACTAAGAGAAGTTGGCTTTCACAGCAGGATAAATAGCAAAAGACATGCCTCTCATTGCACATCAGCAAACCTGATCCCTCAAGGACATTGGCTGGTACAAGGTAAAGGAACAGGATATGTTTCAGAGTCAAACTGCATGGCAATGTACCAGCCTAGACTGAGCCTGCAAGGGATCACCTGGGCAGTCCTGCCAGTCCAGGGGAAATCTGGTGGAGGTCCAAGCTCACTCTCTAGTCAGCAGCACAGAGCGTGCCTCTTTGGGATTTGCACTTTGCTGGATGTCAGCTGTGTGGGGCTGCAATTGGCTTTGTGGTCCTGCTTCTTCCTTTGAGAAGGACACATATGGAATGTGCATGCCCCTGGGCATGGGGGAGAACAGCAAATGGGCCACTTGGACATAAAACACGAGTCTCCTTCTAGCTTTTTCCTGGGGGGTTTCAAAGCACTTAACAAGGCAAGGTGATACCATTATCATCATCATCATCATCATCAGGGAAGATTATGGAGAGGTTCATCCTGAGGGTGCTCACAGGGCATGTGCAGGACAACCAAGGGATCAGGCCCTGCCAGCACAGGTTCATGAAAGGCAGGTTCTGCTTGACCAACCTGATCTCCTTCTATGATCAGGTGACCCACCTAGTGGATGAGGGATATGGATGTTGTCTACCTGGACTCTAGTAAAGCCTTTGACAGTGTCTCCCACAGCATTCTCCTGGAGAAACTGGCAGCTCGTGGCTTGGGTACACCAGGTGTACCCTTCGCTGGGTAAAGAACTGGCTGGACAGCTAAGCCCAGAGATTTGTAGTGAACGGAGTTAAATCCAGCTGTGGGCTGGTCACAAGTGGTGTTCCCCAGGGTTCAGTTTTAGGGCCAGTTCTGTTCAGTATCTTTATAGATGATCTGGATGAGGGGATCGAGTGCTCCCTCAGGAAGTTTGCAGATGACATCAAGTTGGGTGGGAGTGTTGATCTGCTGGAGGGCAGGAAGGCTCTGCAGAGGGATCTGGACAGGCTGGATCGATGGGCTGAGGTCAACTGTATGAGGTTAATAAGGCCAAGTGCAGGGTCCTGCACTTGGGTCACAACAACCCCATGCAATGCTACAGGCTTGAGGAGGAGTGGCTGGAGAGCAGCCCGGCAGAAAAGGACCTGGGGGTGCTGGCTGACAGCCAGCTGAATATGAGCCAGCAGTGTGCCCAGGTGGCCAAGAAGGCCAACAGCATCCTGGCCTGTATCAGAAATAGTGTGGCCAGCAGGAGTAGGGAAGTGATTGTGCCCCTGTACTCGGCACTGGTGAGGTTGCACCTCGAATACTGTGTTCAGTTTTGGGCCCCTCACTACAAGAAGGATGTTGAGGTGCTCGAGCGTGTCCAGAGAAGGGCAAGGAAACTGGTGAGGGGTCTGGAGAACAAGTCTTATGAGGAGCGGGTCCTCCCTTCCAGGAGGGTCCTCCTGGAAAGGGAGGAACCGTCCGGATGCCTGCCTCTTTCCTTAGCATCTCCTCTGGGCAGCACCTGGGAGATGGGACAAGAGGCACAGTGAGGACTTTGCTTTACTGTGGCCTCTTCTAAAATGTGAGGGAACTGGGGTTGTTTAGTCTGGAGAAGAGGAAACTGAGGGGAGACCTTATCGCTCTCTACAACTACCTGAAAGGAGGCTGTGGTGAGGTGGGTGTTGGTCTCTTCTCCCAAGTTACTAGTGATAGGATGAGAGGAAACGGCCTCAAGTCTCACCAGGGGAGGTTTAGACTAGATATTAGGAAAAATTTCTTTACTGAGTGGTCAAACTTTGGAACAGGCTGCCCAGGGCCGTGGCGGAGTCACCTCACTGGAGGTGTTCAAAAAACATGTAGGTGTGGCACTTCGGGACATGGTTTAGTGGGCATTGCGGTATTGGGTTGACAGTTGGACTTGATGATCTTAAAGGTCTTTCCAACCTTAATGAAGAACGCATTTCCTTCAGCAGCAGGGAGAAGGGCAATCATCCCAGGCACCAGGACAGACATCCCATTCTGGATGTGTTGAACGGCAAAGCCAGAGAAGCCTTGCTTTGCCCCTGACACAATGCCCTGTGCAGTGGGCAGTGCTTTCCAGATGGCCATCTGGCCCACTCTAACCACATCTCCAGCATCAGTCTGGTCCAATACTGCCCAGAGCCCCACCAGGTTAGCTTCACACAGAGCCGCACAACAGCAGTCTGTGCTAGGTAAGGAAAAGATTTCCATGCAATACAGCTCCTGGTACTGTGCAATACAACACGTGACCAAAAGCCTCGTATCAAACCCTCAACCTTTGGGTATCTCTTAGTGGGCTCTCATAAAGCGCTAGAGGTACATTTAAGTGGGGCAGGAGCATACGCCAAGGGAGGTCCAGACGCTTCTTCATTCCTCCCTTCTTTGGGAGACAGCTAAATTGAAGGATGTGTTGAACTTATTTAAAAAATCCCATGACTTCATTTTCTTCAGGAAGCTCATTTCCAAGAGCCTCATGAAGCTGCCACCCTGGCACCTGCCCAGCTCTAAGTAGAAAATTAAATCCAATACTTTCTCAGTCACACGAAACTTGCTGAAGCTAATGGCTGTTTCCTGAATAAAGTGAAATGATATAAAAGCCCTGAAATTGAGTCCTTTCCTTTGCTGTCTTATGCCAGTAGCTCCTATAATACTTTACAGTCAGAACAACGATACAAACTGGGGGAGTGTTAGTCATCCTCATGCAGGTCAGAGAGCCGGGAGCAGAACCAAGCCCGTAAGTCAAGCTGGGCTTCTCCTTTCATTTACCCCATCTGCCTCAGTAACGTGAGATCACTGATGTGTGGAGACCTAAACCCCCAGGGCACTGGTGTGATTAGCTCATATTTGAGAACTGCTGCACAAAAGCAGAGCATTGTTTATCAATGTAGGCTGTAAAACTTGCTGACACTATGTAGATTCACAGTCAGCTTAACTATGTAGAGATGAACGGTCTGGTCCTCAAAAAACAGAGGTGAAAGTGCAGCATCTCAGCACAGAATCCACAATGAAGCCTGTTATTAGTTAGGATCAACTTGAAGACAGAGGCAGAGAAAGTAAATTTTTAAAAAAAAGACTTACATCTTTCCAAAACCAACTCAGTACTTTTCTTGTGCATCTATGAGTAGCTTCTTGTTTCATTTATGAGCCCATTTACCTCAGAAGGCAAATTAGTACCTCAACTCCAGGTGGCAAACATTATTTGAGTGAATAGCTTACAACCATACAGGAATATCTGCATCGTTCCAGAAGGAATGTACAATTAACCCAAAGGCATTTCTCTTCATGGTCTCCACCTGTTGCAGCTTAGTGATAAATGTGTGTACCAGGGCTGTTCTTGAGACATCCAGAGATGACTGCCCAAGCATGGTTCCCCAACAGCGACTCATGTTTTAGAAGGAAGGCCCCAGTTGATGGAGCTCACAGTGGGGTTGCACAGGCTGTATCACTGTGGGTCAGGGGTCTGAGGTCTCATGCTGCAGGGCTACCACTAAAAGCTCAGCTGGGGACAACATGGGCTGGGTTAAACTGAGAACTTCCAAAGTCTCTCCAAACCTGGCACCTCCAAAGCACAGTTTTTAATAAACTGGTGGGGTTTTTCCTAACGATGTGCATTGATTACACAGACTTGGATTTTTGATTCCATGAAGTAAGAGAAAAAACTCATTGTTCTCACAAGCAAGCTTGGCTCTTTCGTTGTTTCAAACAGCTCCAGTGAAACATGGAACAAACTTAGATTTGTTCTCAAGCTGCTGGAGAACAACAAATTCTCCCATCCTAATGTCCCCCTGCCAATACTGGAAACCTGACTTCATATCCCATCAGAGGTCAGAAACAAAAATAAGTCAGGTAGTACACCAACTCCACAAATGATAGATCCTAACACTTCTACCTCATCACATAAAAGAAAAAAATCAACGTGAATGATGAGAAAAAAGCTACCTGTAAAAATGTGCTTAAGTCAAGGATCAGCGGTGCTACATAGGTAGGAAACAAGGAGAGCAGAGAAAGCAGCAGGGTAAGACTCAAGTGTGCTAACAGATACAGTGGAAGTCTGCACTAACCCTGCTGTAATGTCCACTGAGGTCCCATCCTTGCCTGCATGTGTATAGGGACCTGGAAGACACTGGCCCAGAAGACACAAACTTACCTCATGGTGTACAGGAGGGTGCCATTGTCTACCAGGCGCAGCAGCTTGTTGGGTGTTGTCATGTTATGGGCGACAGATTTCTTCCCGTTGTGGAAGAAGGTATCAGGAGTCCAGATCTTACTGGCCAGCAGGTTGTTCAGGGGAAGTATTTTCATGGGACCATCAAACTTCAGCCTTTCATCTCTCCAGGACTGCCGGAAAAAGACATCAATAGTGTATTCCTTTGTGGAGAAATGAGAGAAAAATAAGTCCTGTTTTACTCAGCTCTTCATTGCAAACAAGCTGCTTCAAGAAATGGTAAATATCTTCAGTCATTGAGTATAGTGTGTTTTGGCATGTCTTGGTTGGCATGAAGCATGATGCCACAAGAAGTAGGGATTAATGGCAGTGGAAAAATCTGTGGAGGACAGAGGGCATTTACCACATTTTGTATAATGACTTACATATGACACCAAAATTTGCGCTTCAGTGTTTCTGACCGTTGCAGACAAGCTGCAATACAGCCTACAGTGGCCAGTGGCCAGTCCTGGGGTATCCCTGCTGCACCACCACCTGCATCCAGATGTTTCAGGGGAAGGAACCACTGTGTGCAGCTACATGGGAATTTAAAAAGGCAAAAATAAAGTTCCTGGAGATGGAATTTGGCCAGGACACTGATAATTATACCGCTGCTCATAAAAAAAAATAGTTTCATGACATTGTCTTAATGTTATTTTGTTCCCCAGGCCATGTCTAGAATGCTAAAGCATTGAATCAAGGACCTCACAAACTTGCATTACAAGATCCTGTGACTTTCTTTTCTTTTTCTTCTTTTTCCTATTTTTTCCCTTTTTTCTTTTTTTTCAATTTTTTTCTTCTTTCAGCTAGCGTAGAAACCCATTTCCTAGGCCAAATTCCAGTTGGGGCAATTAGAATTCATCTCTTTGAAACACTGCAGCCAGGGCCAGCTCCTCGCTCAGTGTGTGAGCCTCAGAAACTACGTGACCAAGCAGCAAAGGTATTACAGCTCCATGGCCACTCCGAGGCAAAACTAAATCAGTCTGTCCCGTGCCTGGTGTAAGGGACTGCTGTTCCCTGTGACCTGAGCCACCGCTGTCTTCTGAGGGTCCATGTCACTTGAGGTGAAGTCTTCAGCCTGTCAGCACGAGCTGCACCACTGCTCAGCTTTACGACACACACCTCCTCTTGCTAATGAAGGATCTCATTAGCTCATGAGGCTTTCAGAGATGGGGCCTTCAAAAAATCTGTCTGTCCCAGCTTGCTTCCCCTGCCGTTGCAGATTCATAGTCTTTATTTACGGGTTACTGGAGGCTGCAGGACCAACTGAACTTATCACTGTGAGTGATTACTTTCCTGCAGCTCTTCTCAGCAGCATTTAAAAGCTGCTGCACATCAGTTTCCCATAGGTCACAGAAATTCCTACAGGTTTTGCAGCAGATGGCAGCTGAATGAAAGCATCTTGGTAAAGGAATTCATCCCTGCTCCCTGGCCACTCCTGCTCACATATGAAGTTTCTGGAGCCTGGCTGGGGGGAGGAAAGAGAAGATACTACGTTCCCACCGGCTCTGCCCTTTACAAGATATTCTGCCCCTTCACGGAAGTGATCTTCGCTTTCTGGTTTTACGCTCAGTAAAGGGATAAAACCAAAAGAGTGAGCCTGTGTGCAGTCCCAGGAGGTACGTTTGGGAAAAGTCCTTATCAGGAGAAGAGTCATCTACCTTCTTCAGAACTCCCTGTTCCTATTAAAACAAACAAACAAAGAAGCAAAACTTTTGTAACAACTTCCCAGTCCCTGTTTTTCTTCTTTTCTGCTAAGGAAACATTTGCAAAGAAAAGAGAAGTCATGTTCAGATTCTTCCCCTCTTTTCTATACTTCTTTCCATGAGAGCACCATTCCTAAGTCACCCCTTCCAAAGAGCACACTTAGTTCTACGTAATGCCCTTCTCCGCCTTAAAGAAATGACCAAAAACATTAGACAGGAGTCTGCCTCCAGAGTCCATCCACCAAAGCATAAAACTCCCTCGAACTTTTTTGTTGGTTTTTTTTTCAGTTTCCTGGGGACTGAGGCAAAGCTGCAAGAGCTCACCACCGAAGATTCAGGCATATGTCAGGTCTTATCAGGCTCTACTTTCCAAACGAAACTGAAAGAGAGATCAGAAGTCCCTTAGAGCATCTCAGGGAAAAGGTCTACACGTCCTCCTCCACGCTTCGTTACCAGCTGCTCTCCTCCGCTCTCCACAGCAGCTTTACCTGCCTCTCCTCCATCATCGTAATTACAGTCTCTGTCTGCATCAAGATGCGCAGGAGCGGCTTTCCATGGCAGTGAGTAATGGCTGTGGGAGGGACGGGAGCGAGATCACCAGGCAGATGCGAGCGGGGAAGGAGGGACTTCCCCACTCCCGAGATGAAAGAAACCGCTGCAGAAGAGCGGGCGCTCCCCACGCTTCCCAAGGAGACGGGGCTTCTCTCTCTCACATTTCTGGGTGCCTTTAGCACCAGAACAGCATGCTAGAACACCTTTGCTATGCATTTGTAAAATACATGGAACTAAAGCACGCGAGGAGGAAATAATTTATTATTCTTTAACTGTCTTCCTAATTTTTAATTCATTTTGTCAAATCACATTGCAGAGAATACCTTCCTCCTTTCAGTACTTCATATTTCTTCTTCACAGTTCATTATACACACTCCCTTAATCAAATATGCTCCACCTTGGAACTAATTATCAGATACTCCCCAAGGGCTAAGATTGCTGAATGTATTATGGGTCTCCGCTGTGGTAAGAAAGCAAGCGAGATAAGAGAGAGAACTCAGATGAGATTAATACTCTTGGCTACGCTGACATCAAGTTAACTTCCAACCCTGGAGAGAGCAGTCTTCCGAAAGCAACGTGGGGTCGCGTGATGGGGCTAGCACCTCAATGAAACACGGAGATTTTATTCTCCCCCAACTGCTCCACTTGCTAGCACAGGACTGTCAGTGGGGCAGCTGAAGTGGGGCAGTTCATGGCCATGTGAGCATGGAAAAGGAAACCCTCCCAGCTCTGGAGGGGCCATGACAGTCGCAGATCATTGCTCCTGCCTGACCCAGCTGCTGAGAGCAATGCCTGCTCCCTCTCTGAAGTGGGCTCCCTCCAAGGCCAGGACTCTTCCACTGGTCACCTCTGGAACTGGACGCATAGTCCTGAATGCAGGACTGTCCTCACGTGGCACCCCTGAAACATTGAGCGACCATCAACGGCCAACTTTCCCCTGTGCGCCTGGGTGCATGTGGAATACAAGCAGCAAGAAGTGCTGTTGAGAAAGCTCACTATTAATTATGCTCCACAGTCCTGTTTTAATTAGAAGACAAACTGTTGTGGGAATACAAGCCTAAATTCAGACCTCAGGCCTTTTCATTAATAATTTTCCCTGAACATGTCAAAATATTGCAATCAGTTCACTCTTCTTCTTTTTTCTCGTTTGCCTCCCTTCTGGTTCAAGCACTAAGGACAGTTTGATGGTGAATCATTCTCTTCTGGCACTGCCACAAAAACAGGCCTGATTCTGGCACCCTCCCCTCTTCCCATGGAGCACCCTCCTTCCTCAATGCACTATCAGGTCAAGGAAAGCTGGCTACAGTGGCGGTATTTGTCAAAGTATGTAATGGGTGGACCATGCTATGTACCGTGGGCAAACATCCCAATTTCATTAGACTGCACTTGCAGGAAAGAAAAAGCCCCTAAAGCCTGCAGCGTGCTTGAGCAGTGCAAAAACATTGACGCTCCAAGGTGGCATTATCGGTTGGTTTCTAGAAGCCCAAACGCACCTGAGAAACAATCCCTGCCTACCACCCGCACTGAGCTTCGCCTGGCCCGTGAGAAGACGATGAGGCGCAGGCACGCTTCTGCCCGGGCAGGCAGCTGGGATGCTTGCTCATGTTCATTTAGGAAAATCCCGCTTTTGTCCAAATTGTCAAGGGATGAGGGTCAGACACGTCTGCTGTGGCTGCCATCCCTGTGAGGTGACCAGCCAGTGGGCACCTACCATATCTGTGTCCGAGACAGGGCCGAAACTCGTCACGTAAATGTCTGTCTTGACTTCAGTTACGCTGTCTGGGACAAAAAAAAAGGGAAAAAAGCAATTAGAGAACTGAATTTGCTTGTACAGGGAAGGGTTTGGGTTTTGTTATGTGGTGGTTTTTCCTATCAGGCACCCTCAGCAAGCTGGCATCGTGCTCTCTGCTGTGCCCTCAGCAATGGCTGATTTTATCACTTGTAATTGGGCAAATCCATCTCTGATTCCACGCTTACACTGAGGATGAATACGTCCCGCACAGCCAGACAATGCGTATTTACAAAATGTATGCGGCTACACGATACAGAATGTGGTACAGATCCAAAGGTAAGCCCCGATGCTTTGGAACTCCTTTTAATCTGAAATCCCCTTGTGCTTCCCAGCCTGATAAACAGCCTAGCAATGTTCCACCAGTTTTAGGAAACCCTGGGTTTGTTACAGCTTCAGGCTTATCTGTATGTAAAAAGAATCAATATCCTGATTGCCTTTTACTGCCATCATGTTTGCTGTTCTCCTAAGTGCCTCGCTCCTGGCGAGCGGCTGCTCTTGCAAAGCCGCTGCTCGCCCACATCACACGTTCCCCCGTGCCCTGGCTGCGCTGCCCTCACGGAGGCTGAACGGCAGCGGCGCTGCCCCAGCAAAACCACAGAGCCCCAGTTCCTGCCCAACAGCTGAGTTAACCACATGCCCTCAGGTAAGGGTAAACTGAAGTGCTTTGCAGAACACAGCCACCAGCAGGTATTATTCATGCCGAAGAGCACATACAGCTCTCATTCTTGACTTCATTACGATTTCGGCATGTTTCCTAATTGAAATCTCTGCTGCTGTCCCATTTTGCAGGGAAATCAAGACACAGTGATCACGATTTGCCAGATTCATGGTCCTGCACTCTGCCCACTGGGTTGAACTGAAAAAATGATAGATGAGGTGCCTTGAGTTTAGCACTACGTCACCATAAATCCTCACCACTTTAGGGATCGTGCCATTGTGCTTCTTTTGTATGGCATTAGCTGGCTAAGAGCTGCTTTCCCAATTAAAGAACCAATTTAGAGCTCCAAAGAAGAGTTGATGTTTTATGCATAGTACCCCATTTTGGCCACTGCAGCAGCTTTGCGAGTAGCCTGGATGGCCCATTGCTCAGTGCAGTTATGGAAATCCTTCTGTCCCCTGACAGTTACTGTGCAGTACTATGAAGCTTAGTTTTGTGCTTCAAAGTTTTGCATCCAAAAATAAGATAATGCATTCTGGCAGGGTTTTCTCCTTAATGGCTAAAATATACGTATACATGTCTTTAGTTATTACGGCTGGAAAGCTTCTGATGCAGCCTGTGGCTGATATTTATTGTGCTATATAAGTAACCTTTGATCTTGTCTTGATGCGATAAAAAGAAGGTTAAAGAGAAATATGTATGCAGTACACTTTCTGAAACACCCAGAAGCCTACAAGACAGCATCCTGAACAAAATGAGTTACTTCTGTAAGACTTAAACACTCAGGGTATTCTCTCTGCCTCTTTCCAAACAAGACCCCAAATGAGATACACAGCAGAGAAGAACATTTAGTGAAAGTGAGGCTCTTTCCGCTAACACATGTGGTGAGAGAAAGCTAATTACGTTTTAGAGGAAACACAAACTGTCTCTCCCCTCCTCCCTTCTTGGCATTCAGTTTGCCCAAGATAAGACACGGTTATCAGATCAGGATCCACGGCTGCCCATGGCCAGCGAAGCCAGCCCTTGTGAAGTGCAGAATGAATTGTCCCCTGCACCTGAGAGGGCAGAGGGACAGGGGTCCGTGAAAGGACCCATGCTTTACAATGTGATCCGCAAGGTCCAAGCACAAGGAAGGGATTCAGGAAGTGGTGAGGAGCTAAAATGCAGAACTAGTCTGGACACCTTTTGATACGATCCTGCTATCTTTATATGAGCCTTTTTACGTTCTTATGATGCTGCAACCTGGCTTTCACAGAGCTCCAGAGACCCCTTCCGCCCCTTCAATCTACTGGCAAATCCAATCAAAGATAATGGTATTAACAAATGTCATCAATTTATTAATATTAATGATTTAGCCATATTGATAATTTATTCATATTAATAATTAATTACAGCTCGGGTCTGAAGAGGATCCCCCATTTCCAGACTGCAGACGTACCCCCTGGGCCAGGTCACGTGAAGCCTCTGAACTCGGTGGGACCCCTTTGCGCCTGCAAGACAGCTCCCGCTGCAGTGACAAGCTGGGGGGGGCTCTCTTGGTTGCTGGCTTCTTGATTGGAAAATGGGCTCCCTGCACCTCTCATGGCAAAAGCCAGACTGAACCTCCCCTGTTAATGTGTGCTCCTAAGGGCAGGATTTGGCTGGGATCCGGAGGGATTTCTGAAATTAAATCATTGCTATGCAAGCAGGGATTCAGGGATTTCAGCAGAGCTGGGAAATCCAGAGATAAGTAAAACACAGAGCAAGCTCCAGTCTCAGAGATTTGCTTCCTCCGTGATCCTACAGGCCAAGAGCACCCGCACTGCTTGCAGCCCTGCCTGAGCTCATCGCTCTGTGATGGTCAGACCTTCTCCTCCAGAGCAATCAGGAGCTATTCAGCCAGCCTCCCCACTCCTTACCCTCACACCTACTCACCCGGAGCCTGAACAAGAAGAAACTACACCTACTTTTGCAGCAAGACAAAGTTGAGAGAGGAGCATCTCCTGCCTCCGCTCAGAGACGTGGCAGGGAAATCCTTATCTCCTCAATCCACAGACATAGTCATACTGCAGCTTGGCCGTCTTGCCCAGTTCTCACCAAAGATTTAATAAACAAGGACTGTACTGTAGAGGATTAGGCACTTTCCCTAGTCCTGCTGCAAACATTAAATGGCATTTTTGCTTTCCTAGCATCATCCTTCCCTGTGACACAAAGCTTTTTTTACATGCACAAGTGAGTTGAGCCTTCAAGCCTCCTGGGGTGGCAGGCGCATGCTGCCAGTCCTGTTTTATAGTTGGGGAAACAAAAAAGGAGAGACTTGGTTCAGGTCGGAAGCCAGAGTGGAGCAAGGACCAGAGCCCAGCTCCAGCTGGGAATGGTGTGGGCTGGCGCGCCGGTGCCCAGTGGAGGGCTCAGTATTGCTCATGGCACACTGCACAAGCACCCATCAGCCACGTTGCTCAGCTTCACCGTGTCCCAAGGTGCTGCCACATGGGGACCAGGAAAGCAAAAGAAAACCCTGAAGCAGTCCCAAAACTAGAAGAGCAAGAGATTTTCAGGTTCAAGGATTGAACACGGGCAGAATTTAGAGACCCCAGTGGCATGCCATGTTCCCAAGCCATTTGTTTGAGGCTGATCCCCTTGTCTGGAGGCTTTTCCCATTTATAAACTCAGCTTATTCCCAACCTTCAGCACAGCTGTGTTTCTAAAACCATCTGGAGCAAGTATGTGAGCAGGAGCAAGGTGCTGCAGGTGAACCAGAGCTGCCCCTTCTCCCACACAGCACAGAGCCCCATCCCTGCCTGCCAGGCAACGCTGCCTTGCTCCCGCCTGCAGAAATCCCCGCAGCTGGGCAGCTCGGCGATGCAAATGTAAAACAAAAGCTGTAACATCCCTTCCCACAGTGTTACCATGGCACTCCCTACACCTGCCCGCTCTTTAAAAGCTACCCCTCTCCTTCTCCAAGAATTCGCTGCTTGCGCAGGCGATAAACATCCGCATTAGCTCTGTGTGGAATGCCGGGTCCTGCCACCCCGAGCCCCACGTTAGCAGGGTCGGTTGCTTCCCCTGCGTGTGCAGAAGGTGTAAAGCAGCAGTGGCTGCTCCTGAGGTGCTTCAGGGTTTCCATTCCACCCGCTCTCCTCTGTTCCCCCCTCCGAGTCCCCACGTCCATCTTCCTGGCCCTGGCTCAAGGCAGACGTCCCCCCCCTCCCGCAATCTCTCTTTTAAGTGCTCATGACTCCCTGGGCCTGTGAGGAGATAGCTATTATTTACAAAATGATGGAGTGCTATTTTTACTCGCTTCTTGGAAGCACTAGGAGCAGTAGCAGAGCTGGAATACAAATTATGCTGCCTCGCTGCCTCTCCCCTCCCTGGCTGTAGATTGTAGGGCTGCCTCTAGAAGTGATTAGGGGAGGCAGGGGGCACAGGGGGCTGAGGCGGCTGCTATTAAACATCCCGCTGCACTCATCAAGTGCTGTTTATTTGAGAATCTCAGCCATAATATAATTGACTCGGCCGGTTCCGTTTCAGCTCTTGAGGTTTGCGGATGTGCTCCAACAGTCACGTTTCCCAGGCGGGGGTTCCCGGAGTACGTGCCGCAAGCGAGCAGCAACGATGTGCCTGCGTCTGAGCGCCAGAGGCTCCCAAACGATGCGCACTATTAGAACAGGGGCGAAGCCACTGCGGTTTCATGCGGGGGATTCCTGGATGCTGCACTGACGTCAGGGAGGCTGCACAGCTTTATCTCGGAGATAAGCTGGATGAGCGAGGGGATGGGGACCAGCTCTGCCCAACGGCTCTGCTGGGACCTACGGGGGCTCGGAGGTGACAAGCCTGCCTGTACTGGTGTTTTTGTGCGTGACGGCATGGCTGAGACTAGAAAGGAGGACAGTGCTGTTCAGGCTCTTCTGCACCCAGGGGTATAAACCCTCAACCTGCTCCAGGCCAGCTCGGGGAGGTAGATGTTTCTGCGCTGGGCTCCCTATGAACTGCTCTGGACTTCAGCCATTCCAATAGCCCATCTCCAACCACAGTCGCAACCTAAAAAGTGCAGTAACAAGCTGATAATGCCCCTTATCCTCCTAGACTGCAACTGCATTTAGCCCCAGCTCAAGAGTTTCACAGCATGCTGAGGTCCCCTTATTCAGTGATCCTCTTCCAAGGACCAGTCCAGTGTCCCCTCAAATACACAAAATCCTTTGGCAAGGACTCCTACCAGCCTGCAGTGAGGGCAACGTCACCATGAAGAAAGAGGGGATGCTGTGTAGCTCTTTCCCACGTCACGTAACTCAAAGCAAGCACACAGGACAGGATGGTGTTTTACAGCTAACTCAGCATGCCTGGGAAGGGAAGCACAGGAAGTTGGTTTGTACTACCAACTTCCACCCCGTGCCTTTTCCTAAATCCTTGCCATGCTAATTAATAAGCAGCAGAAGGTAATTTTTACAGCTGCACATAGAAGCTTCTTGGGTGTTTCATTCTTCATTTTCTCAGCCTCTCACTAGGGGGATTTAATTTTCCTTCCAATTTTAGCCTCTGGAACAAAAGAGACTTCCATGACCTTTGCTACAAGCCCCATGAGCCCGCTGGAGCTGAGCCACACCACAACCCAGTGCAGTGCTTGCCTTCAGAGTGGCATACAGCAGCCTCAGCCAGAACCTCCAACCTCAGGTCCTTCCTCTCACTCTGACAGTTTCAGTCCCATCGCACCAGGGCTGCTGCCTTTGCCACTTCCTACCTTAGTTTTTCAGATGGCCGCCTAACCTGTGGTGCTGCCTTGTTTGGGGAAGTAGGAGCTGAGTTGTGACTCCTTTCAGTAAGAAGAGAGGCACTGAAGAAGGAGGGGCACATCTCTGGGTGGTGTGGCACGGGGTACCCTCTCTGTGATTCTGCCCTTGAGACTGCCATGTCAGTACTGGGAGAGGACAGAGAGGCACAAGCAGAGGGATTAGGTGCCCAAGGGAAGAGGGTGAACTCGCCTCTCCCCACAACCTCCCTTGCAAGAGCTGCAGAAATGGAGACATGACATTTTCTACATCACCAACCACACACAAGAAACCCCTGATGTAGCCTTTACTGCCGCTCTCCTGCTGCGGGGCCAGTAAGACTCTCCCACATACATTACAGATGCTTTTCTTGCATTTTTTGCTAGGAAGCTCAGAACAGCAGCACAGAAGGAAACATTTCAGTGAACACCACTGCAGTGCTGTTAATGCCTCCTAGGCTCGTCCAGCCCAGCCAGGGGATAAAGCTAACTCCAAGGACATAGACTGACAGAGCTTCCAAGTATCCTGGGAACAGAGGCTGTGCATGGGTCAGGAGGGGAAGGATGAGGAACAAAGGCGGCAAAAAAACGAGAAGGTTCTGGCATTTCCTCCAGCATCTGTGAAAGGGAGAGCAGAGCTGGAGGGCAGAGAGATCTGGGCAGCTCTCAGCACTGCCCCTTCTCTCTCCTCAGTTGGTTTTGACTTGGGGATCTTAGGCAACACATAGAGAGGTCACAGTCAACCTCTTCAAACTCCCCGTCCCAAAGTCAAAATACGTATTTTCAGATGTTGTTTGGCTGCTTTAGTGCCTCAGCATCCTTGAATATGAAATTACTTGATCAGAAACAAAAGCCAAGTCTCATATCACAGACATTCACTCAGGTTTGACAAGTTCAGCCTGGGCATCCTTCCCAAAAGTGGACGGCAGCATGCACATGTTCTTAGAAGAATAACCCAGAACATACATAGGATGTTGGTCCTGTCAGCAGCCTTTCTTACATAAGGAATAAATTGTAACCGCCTCCATATATAGAATTATATAGACATGAAACAGTTCAAATCAGTAAGAAGCAAAGGTTTTTGGTAGCACACCAGACAGCCTACAGAAGTCAATGCCGAACGGCAGCAGTCATGGCCAAGAGTGTCACCAGAAGGGCTGGCAGCTAGCCCAATCCTTCACAGGCCAGACAGAGCTAACAGCGGCGTCAGGTTTAATTCCCCGAACTACCTAAAACACCAACACATCTCCGGGAAAACTCACTCGGGCATCAAGACACAGTAGAGACCCTGTTAGCTCCTTTTTGTCTACGGGGGCAGGGTAATCCCGGAGGTAGGTCAGCCCACTCAGACCTGACACCTTCTGATGGCACCTGCCTCTAGTGAACGTAGAGACCAGGGTCCCGTGGATGAAGGCTGGCCTTAGCCTCATGCTCCCACCTGGGACAACACGATTAAAGATGACGGGACGCTCACTCACTGTGACGTGGGGTCACCCAAGGACCAAGCACTGGGAAATTTGTACTCCGCAGAATAAACCACACAGCAAGGAAAGAAACAATATAAATGTCTGAAACAAATGTCTTATTTCAGCAAAAGCAGGGGTGAGTAAAAGCCTGCAGGGGATTGCCAACGAGACCTTTGAATCAGATCCTTATCTAGCTCTGCCTGTGTCATGAACTATTTGTCTAATGCAGTTTTGCTCGGCTGTTTGCTTGCTTACAGAAGTGGTCGCCCTGTCTTACTTGTAAAGCTGAAATAACTCAGTCTTTGTAACAGATCTGACCTCCCTCAGTTACACTCGCAGTGACTTCTGCAGAGTTATGATCAAAAAGGCATCACATTTATACAGGAAACAAGGCTATCTGCTGCTCGTCATGAAAGCTTCAAGCCTGTCCCTCCCACCCTGGGGTGCCGAGGCATCTTTTCACAGGCGTTGGCTTATCACCTGCTACTGCTGCTCGAATCTCCTGGGACTGCCAGCGTTTGCTGTACAGCCAGTTCCCAAGGAGCTGCTCTGTGAGCCACCGTGATTAATCACTGCCTTCTCTCTGGTGTGATGGCACATCAGTGTCTACAATTGCATGTCCTCCAGCCAGACTAGAGAAGTCATCAAATCTGTAAACACAGATACGCATGTGGTATCACTTCCAGCTGTGCTCTCTCTCCTTCCTCCCCCCAACTTGGATATTTCAGCATAGGGGGAGTAAGAAGTTCAAAAGAATTTTAAGGGCTCTCTCAAGAGGCAGCCAACAACAAAACCACTCACACACGATGAGAGAGATCAGCATGATCTAGTTATATGTGCTTATTTTTTCAGCCCAGATGAAGTGGGATGATGCCTGTCAAATCCCTCAAAGAGACAGCCTGCTGCTCTGGCGCTCCTTCCTAGCAGGGCCAATGCTGATGCAATGAAGAGAATTATTCCTTGTGTCCCACAATATGCTGCATACGCAGCTGTCTAACAAACACGGCTGCATCCAGTGTCCTCTGCAGGAACTAGATGCAGGACCATCAAGTGACCCAGTTACCACTTCAGCATGGCTTGTCTAGGATTTATGGCACATTGTAATGCCTAGATGGATGTCTAATTCCCAGGTGATTCCTGGGGCACAAGCCACTTAGGGCACAAACTCCTTGGGTTACTCAGGGAAGATCACTCAGTTCTTGGAAGAGAAATCCCTAAGCAATCTCCAAATGTGCTATACATGTGCTCGTGGCTCTGACTCAGGTCTGAGCTCTCTCCATACCTACGCAACATACTGGCCACCAAGTTTGGATCAAGGCATAAGTACTGCTGGAGGCAGAGGAATCAGACACACCTTGTTCATCCTTGCTTCCAAGTGAGCAGGGAGCCAGTGTCCCAGCAGAGTGCTGAGGAGCACACAGGGCATCTGCTTGTCCCTTTTGGTTGAGGAACTGCACTCCCCAGCACTTCCACGTGAGTAACAGCACAGGGTAGCCCAGTTTTCAGGTCTGAACTCCCTACACAGAGCATGCTACACTGCCCCTTTGTCTCAACACACAATGAGGAAGGGAGGTCTAGGCACACCTGGCACAGTGAGTAAGTCCACGTATTGCTATAGAAGGTGCTATAAGGATTTCACACCCTCCCATGCTGGAGAAAGGTATTTTCTCACATTTACCAAGAGTGGGGGATGGGGGATGCAGGTTAGAGCTCTACCAGCAGAACAGCCTAGGAGAGATGCTGCTCTGCCAGTAGGAGAGAAACAGACTCCCTGCCTGTTCTTCCAATGCCTAACACCCGTTGATCCCATCCAGTTACCTCTCTCTACTTTGGGTCTTGTTCCACTTAGCTGCATAATTCCACAAATCTTGCAGCAACTTAAAATCTCTGAGATACCTACCTTTCTGTCAGGTTTTGTTCAGATCAGCCAGCAGGCTCAAAAGCTTTTAGAATACAACAGGCAGAAAGAAAGATGTGGTAAGCCTTACTCCATTAAGAGCCCATGCAAAAAACTACCACAAGACTCAACAGAACTATGCATTTGGCTCACGTAGTTTAAGTTAGCTTTCCCTCGTTGCCACATGCAGGCATGCACACGCATGTGTTCTTATTACTGCATTAAGTGACATAAAATACACATCCAGCATCAGGCTAGAATCAGGATGTGGTGCAAGTTATTGATAACATAAAGTTCAAGCCGAATAGAAGGAAGAGTCAGAAGCAGCAAGTGGTAGAGGATGTGCAGTCATGAAGGCTTTACACACACCCCTCATTCTCACACATACAGACTACAAACAGAGACTACAAATTAGCTGAGCTATTTTTGCTACAGACAGAAAAGATGGAATGAACAAAGATACTGTAGTTACTATTTTAAGGACTTAGGACACCCTCAGATGCTATGAAGACAGAGGAGGAATATGTATGTATGAGCATGCTTTTAGAGGTTCTACAGTGCTTTGAGAACCTGTGGTAATGGAAGAGAGATGCTACATAAACATGTTTGTTATATATTACAAATACAATGAGAAAATCTGTGAATTCAAATTAGCATGCATAATTTAACACATTCAGTATTAAAGTCTGTCCTTGATGGCTAAGCCTGAGGCGCGCGGGGAAGGGAATCCCTGCTAGTCCCAGGGGACAGGGAAGAGCGTTCAGACAACACTGTGTTGTGTGGCTGTGGCCCTAACGAAACCGAAGCCAGGAGAATTTTGCTGACGGCAGTCCTGCAGGATGCCTGTGTGGCTGTAACGCACCGGAGGGAGCAATGAGGTGATGTCAAAAATGCCTGACTGGTACTTCAGCATTAGGCAAACCTCTCCATGCTACGTGCAAAACACTCGTGTTTCTTTTTGGGTCTGCCTTCCTGAGCTTATCTTCAGTTAATTTCTCTCTTTAGGGGTCAATGACAACATTGTTTTGAGCACATCAAGGCATCTTGGTGAACAGCACCCTCAGGGGAAGACCGCAGCGGTCCCGTGCGCCAGTACTGCGGCTGAAGTGGCACATACACAGGAGAGAGAAGGCACCAGAACAAAGTGGCCACCGGGCTGCTGCCTTTGCTGTCTCCCTTCACGTGTGCGTAACTCAGCTGGGAGAGTCAGTCATCACACCAGGCTTATCCAGAGCCTGCGTGGACACGGTGCAACCTCTGAAGCTTCTCCACCAGGGAGCCTGCAGACTGGCCCTGGCAGGTTATAGGTTTACTCCCTTTCCTTAAAACACCAAACCTTTTGTTAACTCATTCTCAGCAGGTCTTTCTTTAACAGAAATCATCACCTCCCAACAGGCCACTCGTGCTTGAAGTGGAGCTACAAAAACTTCAGCTCAGTGCCAATAAAATCCTTAGCATTTGTAAAGCAATTACTGAGCTCTGTAATTCATCAGCGCTCAAGGCACATCCCCAGGAAAAAGATAAGCACAAAGGTGCAATACAAAACTGTTATTGCTAACCTGATAGTCGTTGATACATAGAAAGCAACTGGAAAGATTGGAAAGCCAGAAAGCAAGCAGGGAAATGCAAGAAAAATCGCATGAGACACACTGCATTGAGTTAATTTTATGTCTTTGCAGAGGGAGAAAGAATAAACAAGATACCTCAATCAAGTGCGTGGGGTTTGCACGCTGAGCTCTGAGCTCCAACCCCACCATTGGTGCTAACTTGCACTATGACACCAAGCATGCAATGCAGTTCTGCTGTGCCTCAGTTTCCCCATCTGTGTTTTAGCCTCAGCACTGCCTACCCATGCCTCTGCCTATATCTTGTTCCAGGTTGCTCTGCGGGCTGAGGATCACCGAACTGCATGATGAACCGCAGTGTGCAAAAAAGAAAAAAAAGAAGGAGGAAGTGGCTCCTGGGGCTTGCTGTATAGCTGAGAGGAAGAGTCTATTTAATTCTCAAGCCTGTCCCCTAAGGCCAACGCCAGGTCCTGAGATGAAGATACAAGAAAACCATAGCAGGGAGCAACACTGTAATTTGCACTCGGGTTCTCTCATCCCTTAGCTCCTGGCCGGTGTTTCCTCCTGCGGTGATGTGCCTCCAGTGACACTTCTGGCATCCGTCACCACCCCCCGGGCAACGCAGACGAATGCTTTCCCTTCCTTACGCACCCCAGCGTCGCATTTGCCCGCGTGACCGCTGAGCTGTGCGCAGCACCAAGATCTCCACCGAGCTGCCTCTCCCCCGTCACACACAGCTCACTGGGCTGCATGGCCACTGCTCATTTGGTTTGCGGCAATGCCAATACGTCGTACAAAAAACTTATTTCATTCACGTTGTCTTGCACTGGTCACTTCAGCATTTCCGCTAACGCTGGAGTCCTGTCGCATGGCATGGCAAGCTCTTCGCACCACCTGGGCTCACCTCGCTCCCGGTGTGACCTCTGCGCGCGCTGCTGCCAGCGCGCCAAGAAACGCGTTAGACAGCATGGGCTGCGAGCCCACCTCTGCCACGTGGAAATAACTCCTCCTGTGTTTGCACGCCCAGACTTGCAAGAATAAAGAGAGAGTCTCCGAAGCACAAGATAAATCCCCGGACACGCACTGTGCCCCTCCATCACATCCCCTCTCGCCTGGCTTCCCCATGCCTCCCAGGGAAGTCCCTTGGCCAGCAGTGGGGCCAGCAAACCCTGGGAGCACTGGGGTGATCCACACATGGCGAGACGGGCTTATTTCTGTGCTTGGGCTGTTGTTTTATCCCCAGGTGAGCAAAAACCTTTTAGAGGAAATCCCATTATGGCTCTAAAGCTTCCCCTCCCCAGCACTGTTCAGACACCAGCACTGTCTGTCCCGCGGACAGGAAGGCTTTTTATCACAGTTACTCACAAAAATTTGGCAACAAATACTGAATTTTCAATTCTGCCCACTACATGAATTACAATATGCTGCATAATACTCTGATACTCCCATCAGAGACAAGCAGAGGGCAGATGCCTCCAAATGTAATTTTTAATTTCCTTTGCTGGGGATAATGTTTTCTTGTTTTAGCAATGTGCGTTCAAAGCGTTCCAGTTCCCATGGCAACTCTCTGCTGCCACTGGAGATGCCATTTTTCATGCCATCCCTTCAGAATTAGACATCTCCTAGCAGAAGTTTTGAAGAAATGTCTCTCTTAAATATATATTTATTAGAGACAGTGCCTGCGAATGTGCTTTATTGACACGTTTCTTAGGCGACTCACAGCCTACAGAGGAGAAAAGCTGTCTCCAGAAATATGCTGGCTGTCAATCTGCCTTTTCTCAGCTTCTGTTTTCAACCAGAACTCTCCCCTCTTTTTCTGCCACATACATTATTAGCCAGCACCTGCTACCTGCTCCCCCTTTTTTTTTTAAATTCCTTTCTGTTCCATCAGTCTCCCCCATGCCCCGTCTCAGCCCAGCTCCCTGGTAATGCAAGTGCAGCAGGAGAGTGCCCAACCAATGCAGCACATGCCGAACGTATCTGCACCTTCACTGCCTGCTGCTACGGGTGCTGCCCGGGGACCCGCTCTTCTTCTGCGGGTATACATTTGCATGCAGAGAAAAACCCAAAGTACTGCAAAATAGAGACCACTAGAAGAGCCTCCGAGCCTCAGAGGGCAGCTTCAGCAGCATCTGCACCGTCTCTGCCCCCGCCTTGCTCTCCCTGTGCCATCTGGCCATAGCCCACTGGGCACCGCACGCCCTCCAGGAAGGGCTGAGTACATCAGAGCACTGATCCTGCTCTCCGGCGCAAGCGACTGTGCATGGGGCTCCCACCCTGGCTGGGGGAAGGATTCGTGCCCCAGGTCTTGGTTACCTGGTGCCACTCGGGCACCCCAGCTGCAGCGGTTCAGTGTTGCGGTCACTCTCTGGACCCCGTGGGTGTGGAGTCGAGGGATGCTGAGATGGGCTCCCTGCCTAACATGCTGCCTTCCCTGCCGCACCGCGACACGCCGCCCGCCTCTGCTCCCACACCGTCCTCATCTGACCACCACACCCCAAAAGCCCACGCCTCTGGCTCAGGAACCCCCTGCAGGGAAAGAGAGATGCAACGTCCCACACACAGCAGCTTCCAAAGAATTTTTGTGAGCCCCCCAGGGAGAGTTTCTATTCCAGGCTGCGCAGGCAGCCCCAGCCCCACTGCGCTGCAGGGGCTGGGAGGCTCCCTCGCCCCGCAGCGATTTCCAGGCTCCCCGGCTTGGCAGGGCCCCGGGTACCGCAGCACCACGACCCTCACTTGCACCGCCCGCGCGCAGCATCTCCCACCCCAGCTCCCGACAGCTCTCTGGAAAGAGGCGGCGCCAGCCCTGGCGGGGGTCCCAGCGGGAAACCGCACTACAGCTCTCTAACAGAGCTGTGACATGGCAGCCTCAAATTGCCTGCCTTCGGGAGACAAATCCAAGCAGGTAAATTGGTAGGAGCTGAGTAGATCTGCAGGCTGATGGAGCTAATCCCAGGCACTTTTAAATGCAAAGGCCCAGGGACCCTCACTCCAACCCAACACGATCGCTGAAGCTCGATGCTGTGCTTAATTCTCAGGTGCAGCCTGCTCCAAGGGGTGTGGAAAGCAGAGGAAAAGGCAGAGCACTGAGAGCAAAAGCCACACACCGGTGGCTTCAAGGTCAGGACATCGGGCCTTGGCAAAAGGATGCACCAGCCAAACAGCAGCAGAACAGCAGCTCCTGTTCACCCCATCATGGAAACTGCATGGATAAACATCGCTGTTGTCCCCTCAGAGAACTTTAGAAACATTTTCTTAGCCCAGCTTCCAGCAGAGACACACGGGCTCAGGGGACACTTCTTGCTGACTCCAGACTTCACATTAATTGTACTGTCCCACCAGCCATTAATCAAACGTCTTCCAATGGCATTTTTATTGAAAATCAATTTAATAAAGTAGGTGGGAGTCCACATGCTTCCACAACATCAGATAAATATTCATGGGGGCTTGTGCTGCTTTAGCTAAATGAGTTTTTTAAAATTAACCGGTGCAACTTTCTTGTTCCGTAAATATATAGCTTGGCTTGCCCTTGGTCGGGAATAGTGATGAGGTGGGACTCAGCCCTGTCCTGGCCGGCTCTCAGGCACACCCAGAACAGTCCTTTGCTATCAAGCCAGCACCTATTGGCAAGGATGTTGTCATCTGTAATTGGAAATACCAGTCTGCTGGGATCAGCGTCACCTGGTGTGAATCCCCAGAGCCAAGGCTGAATTCAGAAGGGCCATTTGGAGTTGAAAATTCATTTCCAACCACTAAGAGCGTGGCCACCATTTCTACCTCTGCAGGTGTGCCACTTGATTTCTGCTTTTCCCTCCCTGTTTAAGCAGTTATTGTGCTCCAACAGCAAAAGCTAATGAAAGCCATTGGAAAACACATTCCCCTGAAGCTTATTGAAGGGGGTTAAAAGGCTTCCAGCTACCAAAACATACAATGCACCAGTGAAAGAACGGAAACACACCCAAGCAAACCTCCAAGATTTGTGGGGCAAGAAGAGCTGAGCACCAAGCTCACCCTCAGGGAGACAACCTCCACCTGCAGCCCTGGCTGTGAGCATCTGCCCCGGGGAGGGCAGGTTAACCCCTCGCTCCCTGAGGAGGCTCCTCACTGCAGCCCTCCTTCTCAAAGGCGTTTATTAGAGTCTGGACAGAAGAAAGGAAAAGTCTGACACATTGATCAAATTTAGTAGAAAGGCAGGATTCAGACAGTCCTATCAGTGAGAGATTTTACAGCATCTAACAGCTTCTTTGTTAACTGGAGCAGTGAGGAGCTGCAGCTTCCAAAAAGCAGCAATGCAGGGCAATTCAAGCACTGCCAGGACTCTACTCATGTTATCCTAGTGATACCCTTCTCTTGAAAGGCAGCGCTTTACAAATCAAGCGCATCCTCATTTTGCCTTTGTTATTAACGCAAACTGACTTGTTTTCATCCTTACAGCCTCGACCTAATTCCCTGCGCACACGCTCCCTAGAGCAGCTCAGATCTCTGGACAGGATTTGCTTTCCCTGTGCTTTAACGACACGAAGGTTGTGACTAGCCCCGCAGACACGCACAGATAGCCCGAGCCCCGAACAGGGTGCCAACAGCCTCCCTGCCCGCGTGCCTCCACGCATGCATGAGCTACTGAGGGTTGTGTTTTCCATGCCCTAGCTCCAGGGTGGAGATGGTATGAAGATGAATGGAGGTGGTATGAAGATGAATGGAGCCCATGAAGTGCCACCATAATCATTTTACCCCCATCCCCAGCAGCTACTGATCCAGCAGAGGTGGGCAATGCCTGCTTTCTGATGCCTTGTGATAGTCTAGGACTCAGTTCTTCCCAAAAGACAGCATCCGCTGCAGGGACAGTTCTGCAAGCCTCTGAGCTTACTGATTTCTCTGATTTCATCCCATTAAGACAGTAGTCCTGCTTCTGAGAGATCACCCTTGCTCGAGACAAACTGCCTGTCAGCAAACAACATTAAATACAGGATATCATATTCGACAGATAATAGCATGCTTTTAGTTTTTTCTCTCTTGGACGCAGGTCACACAACTAATGTCATCTCCAAATGCTGAAATCCTATATGTGAAAAGGTAAAGCTTAATTGCCTTGAATAGCAACTCTTGTATTGACTCCAACATAAGGTCCATAAATATTAATAGAGCTATATTTAGCCCCTTTCAATTATACATACAAAATTAAACATCTTTCTGGGAACAAATCAGTCCAGATAGGGTTTGTGGGCTTGTGTTTTTTTTCCCTTTCCCTTTTTGATGCATTCTGCATCAAAATAATAATAACTCTAATAGAGTAAAGGCTTAAAAAAAAAAACCAGTGGATAGAGGCAGAGGCTTAATGGTACTTTCACCTGGCTCAACTAACTTCCTGCGCAGGGATTCAGAGGCATTTAAATACTCCTAACCTCACCCTCGCCCCACCTGCTCCTCCACTTATTTATTAGATTCAGTCCCTTTTCTGGCTGGCAGCAAACTGGGATCTGCTGAAGGTGTGTGCACAGAGGGGGGCACACGGACACCAGCTCAGCCTGGGATCTCGGGGTCCCAACACCACTGCTGGGAGGGGGATGCTCGAGGAGAGACTCCTGCCCAGCTGGAGAGCAGAGGTCCCATCTGCAGCAGGGCCATGTCCATCAGTGCCTTCTGCAGTGAAAGACCTTATCTTTTGTATAAAAATCACATCCACTTTCCTGATTTGCAAATTAATTACATGTCACTTTCCTTGCCAAAGAGGACTTAACGGTATTAACGTTACATGACAAAAAGAAGCTATCAGAAAGCTTCTCTTACAATGATGGCTAGATTGATCAGGAAAGAAGAAAGGAGATTTCATGCTTTTGTTCTTTAACCCTTTCTCATGCAAGCAGACAGGGCCCTTTTCTAAGAAAAGGCTTTTTCAAACTCTCAGGTGAGACCAGTTGCATCTCTCCAAAGGGAAGAGCTCTAATCTTTCAAGCACAAAAGCCTGTAATTCAATTCCCACACGTGCATAGACCCTTTACAGAAATCACAACTTGTGCAAAGAAAAGTTTGTACCTTCATTTTTTTGCAGGACAGTGGCCTTAACTGGCTAAAGTGATATTCACAGCTCTCCAGGAGACATGTCTTCAGGCAAGTAAGTAGGAATGCAGGGCTGCAAAAATCTGAACTGGCCTGTATACGTACAAAAAACTTCCTCAGCAAGAATTTAGATAGGTGCAGTAAGCCTTGTGCAGAGCCTCTGCCACCTTCCCCTTTGCAAATTGCTGTGGGTTTTTTTTTGTTGGGGTTTTTTTTTAATAGTCATCAGATCCTTTCCCTGACAAAGTTTTTTGTATCAGAACTGATCCTTCCAAAAAAGAGGCTTCTGCAATTACTTTTGCAAGGTTGAAATAGTGTCTTGAATTTTTAGACACTATTTACTTCTCTCCGGTCATGAATCATTCCATCCACTGATTCAGTCTGAACTTTGTCATCATTAGGATTTTCCATCAGGTTGGTGGGGGGGAATCATGTGCTTTTTCCATGCCTGTCGTTCTCATCTCTTTGGTTTCAATTATATTCTTCCAGAAGGTAAAGGGAACGGGGTGTACTTTTCTCACGATGCAACTGCAGATTAAAAAACTCTCTCTAGGCTATACTCCACGCTTACAATTGCCAGTACTCCACAAAGACTTTATTTTTTTAATAAAAATTATCTGTACGTCCTTCAGTGGCAGATTTTTAAAGTAAGCTACATGTTAGTACACATAGACAAAAAAGTCATTACATCAGATTCCTGCCCCACCAGACTTGGCGAGAGTTTTGCCATTTACTGCAACAGGGTGAGAATTTCACTCTGACTTTTAACAGTATTTGTTAAGGGACCCTGCATTGGTTTAGCCTCACGGTCTTGCAGCAACTCACACCCCAAAGACCCATGCATCTTCCAGAGCCTCATGAACACTCCAATATTTTTATTTAATCAAACAATAACCTTTAAATAAATGAAATGGCATTAACAAGCTAACAGGTCTGAATCAGCAGCATTAATCCCCCCACCGCAGGGGGCCCAGGTAGATGCGATTTGATTGCTTCTTCCAGATGGAACCCAGCTGAAAATCATCAGCACAATCAATAACTTTGTCTCATCTGACAAAATCAGTGCCTCTGTACAGGGACACTAACAGCTGCAAACATTTTATACTCTAGCTCAACGAATAAAATAACTGCTGTTTCCTTGATACTTGACCAGTTGTTTCACCACTAGCTTCCCAGAATAAACCAATTAAAGATGTTTTTGAACTCTATAATACCTAATTAAAAAAAACAAACCTTATTTCACAATCCATATCAAAGACACATTATAAATCCTTTACGTGGGACTAAACGAATGGAAATTCTAATAAATGAGTAGCTGCCATAGCCCAACAGATCAATAAAGACATTCTTGCAAGCAGTTTATAGCCATCTATAAAATCATCTACTAATGTTCTGAAAACCATCTAACGCATGTTCAACATGCTTAAACATCAGTTCCCCCCTTCCAAAGTCATTATAAACAAATAGCATCATGCCATCTCCAACACGCATCCACCAGCTTCCCCTCGGGCAGGGATCAGCTGCCTAACACTCCTACTGGTTCACCACAGCTGTCTGATCCTGCACTGCAGCTCTGAGGTGTTACTCCAGTACAAACTACTGGGGTAAAAATTCCTGCAGATGGAGTCACTGTCCCAGAAAAATTTCTCACCCTTTGGGAAAAATCTTACTTCTTGCCTACATGCATGGATATATGGAGGGGTTCGCAGCTTGGGGCAGACTCCTCACGGGAAACGCACACAGCAAGTGAAGGCACCATCTAAAAAAAGGCATCCAAAGTAGCAGGAGAAACACCTTCCCCTCCACAACCCCAGCAGCCGCGGGGCTTGGCCCCCTCTGGAGAGCCCAAGGGCAGCCTTGTCGCTGGTGATCAACTTTGGCCATTCGACCGCCCCATGGAGAGGGTGGCTGGGCAGGGACCCGCTGTGGTGGTCCACTCCATCCCACTGCACTGCAGGGGCACAGGCAGCTGTGAGATGCTCCCAAAAGACCCAGTGCTGACCTGAAGCCCAGGTGCCATTTCATACCAAAAGCTATGAATCTCTTTACACAATGGGTTTCTGACCTCTCTGGGGTGTTTGTGATATCCCTGAAGCTTTGATACAGGCTTGTTGCCCTAAGCAAATTCATAACTTATTTAAGAGAAGACTTTCACCCTTAGGCATAGCTGTCAAGCCGGTATTCCTCACTTGCCTTCTGATGTGTGCATGCTTTTTCACACAGAGCTCCCCCTCCCTGTACGCCGTGGGTTTAAACAGCAGCACAACTGGGATTTCTGCATGAGCGAAGAGAGCATCGGGGCTGTGCAGACCCGTGGCAAAGCTACCTTGGGAGAGCTGCACCCAAGGGGAAGACAACCTTTTTTAAATTTGTTCATAGATCTTAACTTCAGAAGTTTGACGAGACAGAGCAGGGTCCCCGTTGCCCAGAAAGGTAAATAGAAGAAAACACTGTTGAGGCAATGCCTCAGCTTCAAATTAAAACTCATCAAGGAAACTCAGACAAAGACAAAAATCTGAGATAAGACATGGATTTTTTCTAAGAAAAAGGATCCTTCTAAGAAAGGATCAAATTCTTCCTTGGAGTAATCAATACGAGGCATGAAGTCAGATCAGAGGGAAGAGATGAGAAGTTGGGAGAGGTGGAACATTAAGACAGAAAACCAGATTAAACACAGTCCTAAAACCCTGGAAATCATAACAAACCACAAAGGATCACTGGGTTTGTCATCTAATGTTTCTCTTGCACAAACAGTAGATCTAAGTAATATTTATGACAAACTGTAGGCAGCTTCATCACGCACAGGTGAAAACGCTGTAGAGGAGCTCAAGGTCAGACCGAGTCCAGCCTCCCTGGACACGTAGGGACCAGCTCTGCAGCAAGGGGAGTGGGACACGCTGCAGCGGGACGACCACCGCTGCTTAGGTGTCCCCACAGCGACAGGCAGTGCCCGATGCTTCTGCCAAGGGACCCAGAGCAGCCCTGCCTCCACCCCTCTGCCCACCGCCGAGCACCTGAAAGCTGGGCTGCTGCATGCTGTGACTTTACACGCACCCAAAGGGCTTGTGAGGGTCCCTTCCCCAGGGCTTTGCAATCTATCCGCAGAAGAAAAGGACAATTTCAACATTTCACCCAGATTTTAGGACATGGAAGTTCTTTAAACTGCAATCTGGCCAATGTAACAATTTCTACTACTATTACAGGTTACTCTCACTGCAAACAGATTTCTTCTGCCAGCCATATAAGACCTCATTGTTTCAGCTTGAAAAGCACTGTACTTGAGAGAAGTCAGAATTATCCCAACTATTTCAGCCCCTTTACCTTAACACTTGCATAATAACAGAAAAGCCCTTACCTGCAGGAGGTCAGGACAAAATGACAGATGCACTGAGGTGTAACACACCAAGCATCTCTTGAGAATGTCTCAACCTAAAGGGAGCCACTCAGAACCTACGTCCAAAACCTCTTGGCCACCAGCACTTGAATCAATGAAATACAGGTGGCAAGACAGGGATGCAGGTGTTTCTCACATGTTAAAAGGATTCTCAAGGCTGTAAAGGAAGTAAAAGGCTGGGGCAAGTCTGTAAACCTCCCCTCCTGACCCTCCCCAGGCATTCACAAGATGGTTGTGTTTCAGTTGCAGCACAATGGACCCAAATTTCACCGGTTAGGAAATAAGGCTGCAGGATGTACAGCTGCACAGGGACCATCACTGAACCTCAAACAACCCAACCACTACATCCCCTCTCATGGTAACTGTGCTGGGCATCACACTGTCCATGTAAGGGCTGCAGAACCTCAACCAGTCTTCACAGTAAGCAGCACAAGGATATACAAGGTATTTTTGTGCATCAGTCATTCTTGGAGGACCACTCATGGTGCCATCGCTCACATCCCACTCCTTCAGCATCTGCTTTTTGGGTATGTGATGTCTCTCCCTTTGTCAGACAGTTCCACCTCTCTCTCCTGGCCACATCTCCTCTCTCCTACCCTTGCAAGCAAGACAACCTCCAGGTTCGAAATGGAGGCCTCTCCACATGCCAGCTCTGCAGGGAGCCCCAGCAAAGAGACTTTGAGCTATAAATAGATGCCCCTCACCACAGCCCCCCGGGGCTGGCCAGGGCATCTGCATGATTACAGAGCTCCAGAGTGGGAGGGGAGGCCAGCACTGCCCATAGAAACTCTCTCGGTGGGAGATTCGCCTATCCTGCAAGGTTGGCCATGACAACAGATGTCTCCATCCCTCAGGGACCATTTCTGTTCCTCTTCTGACTCAATAACCAATCTGTCCTGTGTTATCCCAGGGGAAACACAGGTTATCTGTTGACAGTCCTTCCCCTCCTCCCCCTATAACATAATCTATTTATATGCAGCTACCCTTCCCCAAGCCCAGACTGTATTTCAGTGGTCATGAGGCCACACAAACGACTCGGCTATGTCCCTAATAGCAAGCCAGCCACAGCTCACCTGGCAGAGAAGGGGAGAAACCTCCCACCAGCCACAGAAGGCTCCTCTGTGACACCAAAAGTCATGTCCCCAGTGCTACGGGGCGTTCCTGCAGAAGGAGGGGTCTGGCAGCCACCTTCCCCTACCACCTTTCCTCTTCTAAGCTAGCCTGGAGCACGCCCACGAACTCTGCTTCAGGACTGCAAGGACTCCTCGCTGGAGAGGATGCCCTGAGCCACCTCCTGGGGCAGGAGCAGCAGCGAGGCGCAGGACCAGCCTCACCTGGAGCCTGGCCCTGCGGCGCCCGGCGCTCCCGAGCCGCCTTCGCGCTGGTTCGCATCGCTCTGCGCCTGCAGCGTCCTGGTAGGAAGAGGAGCTCTGGCATGGGAGCTGTCAGAGTGGGTGGCAGCAGATGGTGAAAACAGAGGGGATAAGAAAATAAATACAAAGAGGCTATCTTGAGGGGAGAAGTCGCCACATCAACACTCTGTTGCTTACAGTCTCTCTTCTCAAAACCTAAACAAACATTGCTCGGTTCCCGGCGCACAAGGAAACGGCTCTGCCGAACGTGGGGGACGGGCCCCCGGGGCACCCCAGCACCACGCCGCCCCAAGAGGTGCTGCAGCCCTGCACCCGCTCAGCCCTCTGCATCCCAACCCTGTGTTTTCGGGGGGATCTGTCTCATACAGAGCAGGGAAATCAAGGCCAAGAAGGAAGCCTGCGCATCCTGCTTCCCGGTTACCCCCAGTTTAGGCCATCTTTCCATTAGCCCGTGCGTGGGCATAATACCACGACGTCTGCCCTTTCCACAGACACCAAAGCAGGACGGCATGGTGCTGGTGGATGCTCTTGCCTGACGTCTTCAGAAGAGCAAGTAGAAGATATTCTTGGGGGAAATGGGGAGAGCCAGTGCTGGGTCTACAGGGGCTGCCCAGTGGTGTCTCACAGGAAAACCAATGTACCTTGTCAGTCACCGAATCACCCAGCAGCACAGCTGCTAATCTGAAGCAAAGCAATCTCTTTTAAAGATCTCACATAACCTTGGACAGCAGGGGTCCATCTCTTGCTACCACCCCAGGCTATTTGATTAACCCCTAAGTCTAGAGTCTGCAGCAGGACGATTCCTGCTTCTCTAGCCACCAGCGGCAGTGGAAAAGGTCTTTCCCGCTAATGTTCTTCCTGATAGCAGCCCTGACAGACCTCCAAGGAATAAAAGCCCAGACTTGGGGAAAACAGGTCCAGCTTTAGTGGGGAGAGCCTGGCTCACCAGGCTGCCCCATACACACACTGAGGGCAACTCATTGCCAGCCAAGAGCCCCCAAAACCTGTAGCCCTTGTCAAAACCTCCCATCTGGGTATGCCAGAGTGCTCCATGAGGGGAAATCAGAGGTGAGAGCAGTCTTTAAACATGCAATGTCTGGTTCAGGCAAAGGCAATTTATTATGTTAAGCACGTTATTAAAGGATCTAAAGCAACAGAGCAGAGATGTTCCAAAAAAGGTTTTCACTTCCCCAGCAAGGGGCTCCTGGGAGTCCTCTTGTTAATACTTTGCACGGGGTTGTCTGCAACCAAGCCTATCGTGAACATAAATGCCCCCTCATTCCCCTTTCAGAACTCATTTCAGTTAAATCAATACAGCCATCGGGGAGACTTGAGGAAGCAAAGCTATTAGTGGGACCGCAGTTAATTCTGGGGAAAAGAAACAAGCAACAAAAGCAATAAAACTGATGGATGGCTTATGCAGACACAGTAACCCTTTCCTGTCTGAGTCCTGCAGCACGGCAGTCCAGCAGAGGTGACGATGCTCACTAGAGAAACCCTTCTTCCCCAGATTTTGCATGGTCTCTGCTTGGGATCGAAGTACTGCTCAAGATGCAGGGCAGAGGGCCATGGCACAGAGGTGGACATGGGACTGGGAAGAGACAGCGAGGCTGCTCTGAGGAATGGAGGGTGCAATTCCAGGCTAGCGCTGTGTTATTGGAGCCCCCATCAGCATGCGAGAGCTCAGAAAATCTCATTCACAACCTCCCTTGGCAGCAGGGCCTTCAGGGAACGGGGGACCACATGGTGATTCCAGCTTTGGGTGGGAATTGTGGTCCAGCAGCACATTTTTGCAACTGAGCAGGAGAGCTCAGAGCAGTGCAGGGACATCACTTCAGCGGCGCTCATGGCACACAGCCGTCGGCACCTGAAAGGGGTCATCTTCTCTGCCACAGCAATACCCCTTGGCAACAACACACCAAGAAACCACACAGGCCCATGTCTCCCTCATGTCACCAAGAAACTCACATCTGTCTTCCTCACACACCTTCCTCTTACTTCTGCCTCCTCACATCACGCTAAATGTATGCCGTAAGCATTTGGAAGGCTACCATGGTTTTGCTTTCTAAAGCACCTTAAACATCTGTAGGTGCTGGGAGAGAAACTCAGCAGCGGTAGCTGTAACGCAGCGGTGTTAAAAGCTGCTCGGGAGGCAGCAGAGCCCAGCTGACTGCCCGGTGCCCAGACCGGCACACAGAGAAGAGCTTACCAGGTCACAGCCACATAGGAAATAACTGAGCAGATGTTGAGATAGAGGCTCTGTAGCAAAGCCCGCTGACTAAAAGCAACACCAACATGAGTTGAAGGTCCTGCCAACTATGAGTATCATTTCTGAAACAGTAATGCCTATATAAGTAGCATAAATAAGTTTAATCATATTTGCTCCATCTACAGGCCTATCAATGTAATGTCATAGAAGACCACAGCAGTCAGAGACTTGCACCTCTCACCCTACAAAATATCAAACAACAAATAGCATGGACTCAAAATGGGGAAAGAGCAACAGACTGACTCTGGCACGGAACCAGCCTCTCCTCCGGACAGCACCAGACTTACTAAGAAGTCGTTGGTGCAGCCTCTCATTTCTAAAGCCACACAGCTGGGGAAAACATAATCTCTCCACCCAACTGACCTCCAAGTCCAGGTCTCAGGCGGTTGTCGTATCCATCCAACAGCCTGTCCAGGATGCGGGTGAAAATGGTGATGTTATCTTTGCTGTCATCAACAACATCTGAAACATGCTTCTGAGAAAGCCTGGCATGCAGGAGAAGAGAAGAGGAAAAAACATCATCAGAAGAGAAACCTCTTTACATGCTCTGAACAGTTACTGGAAATGAAGGGATGTCAGTTCACGCTCCAGCCTGTGCTGCAGTGAGCCCTGAAGGGCAGGGTGGGGTGTGCCTGTTGAGAAGGTGAGGTGCTTGCAGGACTCCCCCCAGGGCATCCCGAACCAACTCCCCTCTGGCCTCTGCCACTGCAGCCCTCACCATCATACCCTCCCCATCCTTCCATGCTCAGGGCCAGCAGCACGGTGGGTAGTGGTTTAGGAGCCTTGTTTTTTCAGGGAGCCTTGCCTTGCCCCAGCACCCCTCACCTGCCCCTAAGAGCGAGCAGGTTATGAACAGAAGCTGTGGGAACCTCAGTTACCCAAGTGCCAGTATCTCGTTACAGGCAGCATGGAAGAAATGATGCCAGTTATTTACCACATCGAGCCATTTCCAAGTTCTCTGCTCCTGGGAAGAGGGAAGGGAGGCAGAAAGCAGGAATTCTGTAAAGCAGGCTTGAAGCCCGAGTCCATCATTAAAACACTTTGTGAGCCATTTCCGTGGTGTGTTGAACTTTCCCTGTTTATAAAACCAAATGAGTTTCCATGTTACTATCTCTGCTCAGTGCAGGAAGCCTGGAAGCCCCTAAATAAGATGATTTCCTCAGGGCATTTTCTGCCCCAGGTGGAATAAAGTAAGTAGTAAATTTCTCAAACAAAGCTCATCTCACCAAACAAAATCTTCAATGCAGTTTTGCAAGCCCAAGGGGTTCAAATAATACATTTGCATTTCATGTCTCCCTTTCAATCAACAGAAAATGAGCCTGCGAATCCTTCTGAAACTGGCTGTCTCAAAGAGATTTCAGACAACACAGGGTACTGGTACTGCGGCTCCAAGCACAGCTTTCCTCAGCAGAAATAGCTGTTAGGACCAAAACAAATGGAAAGGCAGAAGATTAAGTAACAGAAAACCAAAAGAAAAATCTATAGAGATTCAGAGATTGCAAGGAAGATGGAAGAGGAAATAAAAGTGACACCAATGAGTCCAAAAACCAAAAGGCACAGACAGGTAGCAGGATGGCCAAGGAAGCCCAGCCAGGCAGGGGCAGAAAAGGCTGCTGGAGCAACGGGATCCCCAGCAGCAGCACCAGGAGCCCCTTGGGAGCAGGGCAGCCCTGACTGGCACATCAGCCCCGTGCCACTAACCGCAGAGATAAGTGACTGGGGAGCACTGCCCAGATGAAGACCACGAATCCAGCAAACTACAGAGATGCTCGTGGTGCAAGACGTGGGTGCAATTGCCAGGGAGGGCACCTACGACTCTCTGAAGCAGGGTGTTACTCCCCACAGCTGTGGGAAGAGAAGCCTCTAAATTCTTGCTTTCTAACATTTCTGCCCCCTTCCTTCTCCTCCCCAGCTTCATTTTCTCTTGCTCCAGTTGATGTGTGCAGCACTAGTTTAAATAGGCATCAGGAAGTAATTGGGGGGAAAAAAAGAAACAACAGAAAGAGGAATATAATTTAAGGAGTTCAAAGCTTATCTTGTTGCATCCCATCTGGTTAGACTAGCTACCCCGACACTGTAAATACCCCTCTCCATTTGTAAATACTCTGTGAAGGGTCAGTAGGGTGACAAGTAGCAGAGCTGGCGTGGAGTTTTCTATCAAAATGTTCTCCCAACAGAAAACCCAGGTTTTGTAAGATAAACGAAGAGCAAAAAGTATTTTCTAGCAAAAGAGGAAAAATTGAGAGCAGGATATGGGTATTTTTAGAGTCAGTCTGAATCGATACTATTCAGCATCCTGCAGCTAATTGAAATATTCCGTTTTGGGCAATTTTGACATTAATTTGCATCGCCATCAATGACCAAACACTCCAGGAAATTGCATTTCAAGTGCTTGACGTTTGCTTCTCCAGGGACTGGATCCCACTTCTCACAAGGCCACTTGGCCTCTGGTTTTTAGCAAACCAGTACCTGCTATCATGGGAGAAGTGGTCAAGCCGGGCAGCTCAGCCTACAAGAGCCCAACGAGGGTAATGAAGTGCTTAAACTGCGGTTCCCATAGGGTACGGAGGGGTGAGGCATGGTCGGGAAAACCCCTGTCCCAGCCCTAATGCAACCTGTCAGATCCAAAACATTAAATCACCTCTGATACTACGAACTATATTACAGCCTTCAAGACTTCCTAGTCGAATTCAAACACTGATTTTGGCATTTCATCTGGCCTTGAAATATTTGAAATAGCTGAACTCCCTGCAGAGAAGTAGAATTTTGAGGAGTTTAACAAATGCCTACTGTAATTAGTGAGGTTTCAATTGTACCAGCTTTCAATAGATGTCATGGTTAAAAGCAATCTGTACCAGTGTCTGCTGATGGGTATATAACCATCTATAACTTATGAATAGCTAGCATGCTCACGAAAGCTCATTCATTAATGTTTTATAAGCTATCTTTAAAAATTACCCATAATATAAAGAACGAGAGGACAGATTTTTGTGAAGGAGCTCCTGGCGGAGGCTCAGCAGTGATGGGAAAAATGAGTTTACAAATTTCAAAGCCATTTTACTTAGCCTGACATTTGAGGTTTCAACTTCAATGTGAGCAGCGTGGGATTCACTCAGGAGGCGCTGGGGAAAGAGTGGTGCAGGCAGGGCGAGGGAAAGGCGCAGGCAGGGGAGAGCCAGCAGCATCTCTGCCTGGCACTTGATTTGGGCTAATTCCCCACTCCAGCCAAGGTCTGGGCTGGCTCACCTCATCTTAGCATAAAGCTAAAGCTGCCCTTTAGCAAGGCGCACAAGCAGGTCTCATTTCCCTCTCTCAAAGCCCCAGCGAAGAACTCTAAGAAAGAGGCATGGGCATCATGGTTTTAAAATAATTAAAAGCCTTTAGGCAGGAAAGACAGAGGTTTACAGCAAATTTAATTAGGATAGGCTTGAGGAAAAGTCATTACCTCACCACCCGTCCCTGTGCACATGCTCTCTGGAGAGCTGGCTGCCACATCGGCACGCTAACCTCTGAACAAGGATCCCCTCGTATGCAATTTAGGAAACAAATCCTGCCACGGACCAGAGCGATACCCGCATGGCGGGCGGGGAGGGGGCAGCGGCAGCAGCATCAGTGAATACGTGATGGGAAGCAGAAGGGCAGCGGTGGGGAAGGCAGAGGCAGGACAGCAGGCATGGGGGCTGCCGAGACCCCCCACAGCCGGCATGAGGATGGGGACCCAGTCCCAGCGGGATGGAGGGGAAGGCAAGAAGCCAGTTCCCCAGGGCTGCCTGTGCCCATGCAGGCAGTCGGGGGCAGGCAGCCAGTTACATCGATACGAGGGTCAGCATCTACATGTCAAGGCATGCTTGGGATGCACTTGCTTACGCAAAATTAGATCCAAGCCGGCGAAGTGGCGTGGGCAGGACAGGGCAGGAGTGTGCAGCTGAGTGAACGGCTGCGTGCAGGGTGCATAGGTGAAGTAGCAGTGGCAGCACTGACATTTTTTCATGCATGAAAATCCTTGATTGCTGCTGGACTTGTAACTCAGCAGACAGAATTTCAGTGTCCATACCTGGCATTCTAAAGGCTTTTCTAAATTTTTTATAGAAGTCATGTATTATTTGCATTTCTCTCCCTCCACGCTGAGCCCCTCCCTCCCCGTGGCTGGCGGGCTGTGCCAGGGCTGTCTCTGCCTCCCTTCCTCGAAGGGCTCTCCAAGCTCACCAAGCCTCAGCAGAGGCTCCAGCAGGATGCAGAGAAGGTCTGCAGAGCCTGTCACAGACCAACAGGCTTCTGTCTTCTCCCATCAACTCCTAGGGGCTGGGAAGGAGAGGCTGGTGGCAGTGCGCGCTGTGCCGTGACAGCTGGAGCCTGCACGCCCAGGACACCAGCCCAGGCAGAGGCGAGCAGCACCCCCAGCCAGGGCTAGCCAGAGCCCTCCCCGTGCTGCCGCACCTCAGGTGTGCTGCTCGTGGGTTGTTACACCATACAGGGCCAAACAGCTGAGCACAGTTTCATTTTGTTTTCTTTAAGAGTACTGCAAAATTAAAGGGGGGGAAAGTCTCTCTTCCAGATTAAAACTCATCCAAACCAAGTCCTTGCCCAGAGTGAATTGTGCAGAGGCCAAATCTGAAAATTGGTTTTGTTGCAAAAAATGCTGACAATTGTCCTTAGTGAGAGTACCTCAAATAATGCTAATGTAATCAGTGAGCTCAGCCACGAGGGACTGAACAGTCCTCGGGTGAAAGGCATGGGGACGAGGATGAAGGGAGGGTCAAACACAGTAGAGACACTCTCCAGTGCTTTGCCCTCAACTACATGCAGGTACTGGACCCAGGATATTTAAGCACAGCGAGAGGACTGCAGCCTTGGCCAACAGCCTCAGCACTAACCACCTTACCCAGCATCAGCAGGGAGAGCCAAAACCAGGACTAGGACTCCAAGGCTAACGAGAGAGAGTGAACCCATTCCCGGGAGCCTCAGCGCCATGGTCTCAGCACGCGGCGACCGGCAAGCAAGCCTCCAAAACCTGCCAGGGTGGGCACAGAGGGGAAGGAGAGAAATGAGATTTTATTTACTAGGAGGAAAGCAATCTGCTTAGTTCAGTTTTTCCCAGCAGTTCAGCCGTGTTAGCCAGCAGTCAGTATTTCTGGGATTCTGTATTTGAAGTCCCAGAGACCCCCCCAGGGAAAGGCAGCAGCATCCGCTGCAGCACTGCCGGCCCTGGGGAAGTCACTGCATGGGGCCAGAGCCAAGCATGTACATACAAATATAAACCCTCACACCATGTTCACAGCACATCCAGCAGCTTCCCTGGTGCTTCAGCACCTTTCAGCAAGTGCATATCCACTTCCAAAATGACCGCAGTGGTTCTTCTTCAGCCCATCACTTACTCCTCCTCCTCGCCCCACACTCTCAGTCACCACCCTCCCCTTGCAGCAGCTCCCAGCTCCCCCCACTACCTGTGCTGCCTTGGGGACACCCGCATAGCAGAACCACTTGCAAAGTCTCAAGACCCGTTTTTTCCAAACATCTTTTTCTGGACAGTTAGGCCCTCGTTTAATTCTGGTAATGACACTGCCAGAAATTATTATTAAGTTTGGGCACTAAGGCCCAAGGTAGTGGGAGCGTTTGACTGTACTGCACTTAGTGTGCTCAGATTTTTCATTAATGCTCACTTTTACTTTTATTGTGATGTTATTGCACATTTAACTGCCTTCTCCTTTTATGTATCTCATTATGCTGATGCACCTTGGAACAGCACTGCCAAGCAACAGCCTGTATAAATACAGCCTGTCGTGACGTCTCCCCAGCACGACACCTCACGTTTGGCACACGCAGGACTCAGCCCAGCAGAGCCTCAGCACCGTGGCAGCTGGGCACAACTGCCCAGTGTCAACTCCCAAAACCCGAAAGGAAGGCTCACTTCAATCACAGCCCGCAGAAGCCAGGACAAGATGTTGTTGCCAGCCAGATCTGACCGCTGGATTTCCCCACTCAACAAGCACCAACGTAGCAGAACCTCAGGCAGCTCCTCCCCATGCTGGAGGAGGTGCTGGGTTGAAAGGCAAACCCCACCGCCTGAACGGCATTTCTCAGCTAGCGAAGGGTGCCCCAGGATGAAGGGGACAGGTGAGCTATGCAAGTGCTACCAAGGAGCAGGGGGTTCCGCACACGGACGTGGGACATGGGGATCCCCCGCAGAAATCCCACGCACAGAGAGCAGGGAACTCAGCTGAGCAGGACGGAAACCCCTGGAGATGGCATCTATCATGTATGTGCGGCGATGTGGATCCGGCCACCCCTGCCACCGACGGCTCGGAGAGGAGAAGGGGCACAAGGCCAGGCCGAGTCATGTGTTACACAATTCTGCATTTATCTACCCCTCGTTGCTCCACAACACTTTGGCCCTACAGTCTTCCTTGACGCTGTGCCTGATCCTTGCTTTTTAGCTCAGTACAGCTCTAGGAGGCCATGTGCTGCAGAAGGTAAGAGCCAGACACTGCAAGTCCTTATCCGCCCACCTCAGCTTTTGTTCTGGCAAGATACTCACTAATGGCAGGCACAGGAAAAAAAATAGCGTTGGGCCCTGGCATTGCCTTGCATAGAGCATACTTCAGACATGTGTTACCTGCATCTTCCTCCCCATCACTCATTTAAAATCCCTGCAAATATCAGTGCATGGATTAATTTTGTGCCTGTGAGCATTTGCCAGTGTGCTCGGGCCTTATTTAATGAGGGTGCTACCTAGGGAAGCGCAGTCCTCACACCAAAGGAGCACACGTTTACCGGAGGCTGCAGGAGCCTTCTGGCATGGGCACACCTACACCTCTGGTGAGACAAGCCCTGATTCGGGAGGGCTCCTCTGGTTCCTGCCACCCTCCAGCTGAGAAGAGACACACAGTCTTGGAAATTCAAGTATTTGCTGATGAAGCACAAATTAAAAGGCTGAACATCTGTTCTGCGGGAAATTCCAACAGTTAAGGGAGACTCGTTCCAAATCACAACAAGGACAGCTAAAATGTTGATGCATCTTAGAAGGCAAATTCAAAACTCCTTCCATTAGCAGCTCCTCAACTGACTTCCTTTCAACTTTTCCCTTTCATTTCACTTAAACTGGCATATTATACAATAGGATTTAACTGATTTTTTTTTTCCTAAGGCAATTTCAAACACTAGCCAAAAGCAAAAAAAAAACATTGCTGGCTTCCCTCTCCCTCTCCCCTCCCTGCACCACCACTGAAAAATTTCATTGAAATAAACACTTTCCCATGCAATTGCTGATTTCAATAAATGGTTTTTTTTGGCAGAGTTTGCACTGCCAGCAGTTTTTGACCAGGGCTATCCACACAAACTAGGACCCTTTGGTTTTGCAGCAGATGCCTCCTGGCTCTGCAGGAACTGTTACAACTCCTCTACAATATTTTGGACCAGCTTTGTTAGATTTGGTGAGACCATGGGCTGGAGACATTATGGACCAAAGGTGGCACAGAGCAGCTAAAGAAAAGAGGACCAGAAAATGAGGCAGCATGGTGATTCAGAAAGAGACAGGGCCAGGAACAGTGACAAAAGCCAGAAGCACTTACACCGTCCATGTAGGTGTGTGTCTTCATGCCTGTCTGTGCCATTAAGCTCAAAACAACCACATTTCCACCAAACCTTGTTCATACAGTTTTCTTTCAATATTATATGGAGATGAAGGGCTAATTTTCTACTTTGGATAGTTCTGTTGAGGATGGTGCTAGCCACGGATAACAGGGCTGCTTGAATAAAGTTAAATACGTACTTAAGTCTCATTTTAAGCATCAGAATCAGGTCTATATACCTGCACTGGGAGAAAAATCTGTTTTCACTATTTGCCCAAATGATTCCTTTTCCAGCCATAGCTCAGTTTTCTGCCACAGAGAATGACCCCAAAATGGTGTGTGAGAGTAAATGGATGTCTGGTTTGCTATGGCTGCACTTATGGACTCTGGAAGGACAACACAGCGTGGAAAATAGCTTGGCACTGTTTTCTGCCATTTTCCTTTGGTTCTTGTATTTTTCCTGGGGAGCTGGACAGAAGAGGCTGTGTGGCATTTTCCTTGTTCTTGGCTCCTTTACACTTCGAGGTGGATTGAGAAGCAGACCTGGTCCTGAGGACTGCGGTTAACGTTCCCGATTAACACAGGGGCTTTAACTGTTCATGATGAACCCTGGTAGCCTTGTGACACTGAACCAGGGCTGGCCAGGCAGTGCTGGGGGAACAGCAGCAGGAGCAACCTCCTTCCAGTGCTGGTGCTCATCCCCCTATTGCCGGGCAGGAAACATGTCTCTGGAGGATGCAAAGAGGCTTTTGCAGAGGAGGTTTCACCCTTCATACAGTTTAAGGGATCCTGCAAAGCTCCCCATAGCCAAAGCCTAGTGTAGTCCCCATGGCACAACAGCTCTCTGGGGCTCTTGCTAGTCCAGGCCCAGCATCAACCACATGGACACACAAAGTCTCAGTCGGTGCAAGTGCTTTACAAGCCAAAGAGCTACTGGCCACAGAGCCTCTCTAATAACAAGGTTTCTGGCTTGGCAGGTTTGTAAAACCAGTCCTGGTTTCAACTGCCCAGTAACTGAGCTCCTCAGATTTTACCACACAAGAGTTGCTTTTGGAGAGGAGGACTGCCTGCCCCACAGCAGTTACTGCTCGTGGCAGAGTAGGCAGGAAGGGGTCCCTTGGTGCACAGCACCATCTCTAGCAAAGGAAAGGAACGGAAACACCCACGAGTGTGCCTCAGGAAAAGTAACACTGGGGCTCCTCCAGCCTGAAGTCCTTGCAGAAGGCACTTAAACAAAATGCTATTCAGCTGTCACTTCCCACTCAGAAAGACTCTGCAAGCAGCCAACGTCTTGATCTGAATACCTGCAGAGAACCCATATCCTCTGGGAAGGGGAGGGAGGATGCAGGCAACGTGCATTTAACTTCATGTAACCGAGTGAGGGTTTAGGAGTGTTAATTGGATGTCTCAAAGAAGAAAAAACCACAAAATCTCTTACTGGGTCTCGCTGAAAGGAAACTGCATAGTATCTGTGAAGAAAAATGCAGGATGAAAAGATTTCTAAGCTCAGAAAAGAGTGGTACAACTCCTCAGGCTGACCCCTCTTTCACGTAAGTTAAAGAACATCACCCTTACAGCTTCTGGTTTTGTCTCTGCCTATACAAGATGGAGCCTATAGGGACGGTATGTGTTCAAAGCAGCTCTGCACCTCCTTCCTCCATCTGTCCATTGCTCATTTCTTAATGGCACAGTTAGCAAATGCATTTATCACTAATTCCGCAGTTGCTGGTAACCTCTGCAGATGAATCAAATGCAGATTTTCTAAGGTGCACTAATACTTTGCAGCTGGAATCCAGCAATACTTGAAGTTTGCAATTCTGTGCACTTTGGGTTTTGGCAGGTCTCTTTACACCCACATACCTAACGGCATAATAAACATACCCACCCCACTCCAACACATGCAGTCTGTCCAATCTCCAGAGCATCACAGCGTAACAACACTCCTGAGAAATACAGCCTTCCTGTTGGATGTGCAGTTTTGGCATGAGGAATTGGAAACGCTTCCTTCTCCTCAAGACAGCAACGTGCTCCAGCCCCTGCTCCTACTGAGTTGGGTTTGGGAACCCAAAAAGTGCTGGTACCTTCCAGATCAGCAAGGTACCCTAGTGACTATATTAACATTGGGTATCTCCTGATTTAGCATACTGAGCCTGATCTTTTCAGAAATCCTTATTCTAGAAACCATTCTGAAATGCCTTCTGAGGAAAGAGCTATTAGCACAGGATTACTCCTGATAAGGGAAAGACAGAGTGAGCCCCAAAGATGGAGACTGAAAGATAAAGCTTGCAAAAAAATCTGGGAGAACAGCCCAGAGAGGGGGACACTGCATCAGAAAGGGAATGAAGATAGAAGAGGTCCATAAACGCACCTGACTACATTTGTGAGAGTCACATCAGTGTCTCTCCCAAATTACTGCCTCCTTGGAACATATGCATAGCCAAGGGAACAATCTGATTCACTTAGCAATAGTCTCATCATGCAAGCAGCATTCATGAAGCATCCCAAAGAACATGGTTGCCCCATCACTGCACCCAGAGATCCTCTGTACCTGCAGAGTCATTAGGTCAGCACACCCACATACCATGCACCTACGCCAGTGGCATCAGTTGAAGGAGTGCTGAGCACTTACAGCTCCCACTCAGCCCACAGCCCCCAGGACCTGCAGCGGCTCCACACCTTTGCCAAGTCAGGCATCTCAGGGAAGGGTGTGCAATGAGGAGCCGAAAACAGACTGGGAAGTAGAGGCAGCCTCAGTCCAAAAGCCCAGAGAGAAGCACTTCTATGCAGGGGGAGGAGGGTGATCTAGACCCGGTCGGTGCCAAGCACATCCACCCACCTGCACAGTAGCACAGCCAAGCACAGCACTATAAGTGACCTCACAACACCTGCATATTTACCCCCAAAGTCAGGTGCACTTGCACAGCACAAGCAGGTCCTTAAAGCTCTTCCTCATTGCACTGGAGCCTCTGCAAAACAGGTCCCAAGCATTGAGAAGTCCTCCGACACCTCTAAAGGATTCCAAAATTGTCCAAACTGCACAGGATGTGCTCTGCCCAGCTGTCTCCAATCCTCCGTAAGCACACCAGCCTTGTGATGATCACAGCTATGCCTCTTCTAGTGTTTCTTTGGGTAAAGCTCCAAGCTCTCTCTGCAGAGACAGGCAGCCAGCAAGTGCTCAGTGCAGCAGCAGCAGCAATAAGTGCAGGCGATGCCTGTGCTGCCCTGTGTGCCTGTTAGGGAGGTTTTGCTTCAGTTCTCAGCCTCTTCAGCCAAAAAGGAGGTTCCCTTGGAATAAAACTATCTTTTTAGTTGAGGGCATGGGCAGCAATGAGAAGACATGGCTCATCTGGATGCCTGGAAACAATGGAATAAGACACCATGGTGTTTCACAGGACCCTTGTCCTGCTGGCTGTTTGCATCCCTTTGTTCTGAAATGAGCTAACTGGGATGCATGTGTACACTGCACAACGCAGGCAGAGACACCCCAGCCAAGTGTGTACTGGAAGCAGTCCAGCCCTGCCAGCATCGCACTCTACCTGCGCCAGCCAGCGCAGGGCGAAGGCTTGGTTTGTTAGTCTGGACTGAGGGGAGTGCGCTGCTTCCATCATCTGAGATACCCTGGATTTCTCCAACTTGCCGCTCAGTTTAGTGCTGCTTTGTGCCATACGGATGCTGCTGAGCGCCACAAGCTACTACAGCATTTTACAGGAACTGGAGAACAAGAAACAGGCAGCAGCACCTCCCCGTACCTGAATCAAACTTGCTGTTTACCATCTACTTAGAGAAACAGCACTGGCTCACAGCAAGAGGCACATGGCAGAGGAACCACACAGTCTTTGACTCGCAAGCAATGAAAATGTTTGTGCTTACCTACCTGAGAGGCACACATTAGCTTGTCCCCACAAACACACACACTGCACAAGCCATAAACAAACTTCCCATAAATCTGCCACACACATAAGGTACAAGGCACGTGTGATGGTTACCAAACGTGTTGTCTGCAGCTCTGCAAGAGATGCCAGCAGAAGAGGACACTCAGAACCAGAGGCACATGGCAAAGAAATTCAAGGTTCAAATTAACATGGAAATCTTGGGAGCAAGCCTTAAAGTGGATCTCTTCTGTAGATAGCTAGTAATGGAGAAACAAGCTCTGTGTCCAACTCCCAACCCAGCTTTAATTTTTCAAAACGAGAAGTCGCTTGACAGTTTTTCATCATCAAAACAAAATTAATCCCAGGATTGCATCTCTCTACTCAAAAACACATCCAGAGGGACTATACAGTGATTCACACCCACAATCGCTACAGGAAACCGTTTGCACTCAAAAGTGTAACAAGCCAACACTGATTCACCCACATAATTACAGGCAGACACTGATTCACAGCTACTGCAACTGCAGACAGACTGACTCACAATCAAAGCAACTGCAGACAGACTCAGGCTCACAAGCACAACTGGAAATACAACCGTGCTGACAGTGCCCGCAGTCTGTACATATGTACACGCAAATAGTTGGAAAAGTAGCTAGCACCCTAACCAATACAAACACGGCTAGCCAAGCCCTGCGCTTTTTGCTGGTGCTCTTGACCTTCACCCCACAGCCATCTTTCCTTCACCGATGGAACAATACCCACACCTCTGCAATTGTTTCTTCCCTGACAGCTCTCGCACTTGCCAAGCACAACTGTCAAAGCCTGAACCCAGGAGCAGAGCTGTATGATGCATACTCAGACACACGATATGTTACAGACAAAGTAAGTGTACATGGTGCAACACATCAATGTACATCCACTCTGATACAACATACCTGTGCATTGAGTGCACTGACTTAGTGTTTCCAGAATATAAGTAAATCCAAGCCAACTATAATACATTTAGCCCATGGGCAAAGGAGATGGCAAAAGACTCACCACTGGGCAAAAGCTTGAAAGGCAGGATTATTTACTACACTCTCTGGCTGGGTATGTGCTACTTTTTGCAAGCAGTTGGCAGGAATACTCCTACTGAGCTGAGGGGCTAGGCTGCTTCTCCAGTGTTGAGAGGAGCAGGCTGAAGAGGACAAGGTCTACTTACAGAAAAAGAAACTGAAGTGAAAGAATGGATTAAGCAGGAAAAGATGAAGGAGAAGCTGAGTGAAGTGGGAGAGGCAGCAGTCTACAGACAAAGAAGAAAAAGGAAAGGAGAAAGAAGAAGGAAAGCTGCATGATGCAGACTTTTGATAAGAAGCTCCAGAAACGAGGAAAAGCAGCAGCCTCCCAGTGCTGAGCGTGTCTTGTGGTGGTGCAGAGAATGCATCTGTGCATACCCACGTGCTGAGCTCTGCTGCGTGCTGCGAACCAGGAGGAGATTCCAGGGGAAAGGATGCAGCTTCCAGCCACGAGGCCCAGGTGCAGCCACAACCCCTCCAGCTGCTCAGAGCTCTCTTGGAAAAGAGCAGGAGTGTTGGGCTCGCGCGCTCCTGCCTCTGCGTATGTGTGTACGCGCACACTGCAGGGCACCCAGCCACCACAGGCACAGGCTGAAGGGCAGGCTGGCGAAGTCCACCTGAACAGCATCACCTCAAAAGAGCCTGAAATCCTTTACCCTCTAGGGTAAAGAGAAAGTTAAGAGGAAGATCTACAGAAAGGAGAGGACTTGCCTGAGCTACATGTAGCATCTTCTAGTTGTAGGCTGGACCTGCCTCACCATCTGTTATTTTTCTTCTTCGCACTCACCACGAGGAAGCAAAGAGGACCAAGAGGTGAGGGAGCAAACCTGCTCTGCTGCTGCCGTCAGATCAACTCAGGTGAGCAGCCACTCAGCGCTGCTCTTGCCAGACAGCCCACAACAGCAGGAGTCTCACCAGAGGGTCCTGGTTCTCCATTTCAGGCCGAGGACGTTGCTGTGTGGTGCAGCCAGCCAGCAGCAGATTTGGGGGAGAGACCACGGATGCAACTAACCAGGGAAATGAAGTATTTGTTCAATTCTACTTCTCTTGTGCAGACAAGAATCATTCTGGCAGAAGGCAGAGCGAGGAACAATGGATATGTGTTGCAGTAGGGACCGTCTAACGCTTCATTGCGTTACGCTACTCCTTTTTAACGATCCATACCTCAGTCCTAGTAACTGTGGGGGGAGGAGGAATGATGTGGAGCTCTTTTCCCTTTCCTCCCATACTGGCTTCAGAAACTGCAGCCCCCAAAACTCTTTTCCCTCCCCGCTTTCCTCCCCACCCCGACATAGTATCAGTGCCCATTAGGCCTGGCTGCAGGATTCAGGGGGAAATTTGACTTTGCTTTACTACACCGTTCTCCCCACTCAGCCTTTGCCTTGCATTGACCGTCCGGCTCTAGGAACAGGGCTCAGGACTGTCCTCGTCCAGACATTTTCCATCGCAGCCGCTTACACTTCTCCCCGCTCTCCAGCCGGCAGTGCCAGGCGAGTGAGCTGGAGCCCCGGGGGTTCCCAGCGGGGGGGACCCCGGCACGGCTCAGGCGGTCGCTCTGCTCCGGAGCAACACGCTCCGGAGTTGCTGCTGGAGCGGGGACGCTCCGACCCCGCGGCCGCCCTCCCGAGCCCCCCCGCCCGGGGGACGGGCGCAGGGCAAAGCCCCCCCTTCCCCTCGGGGCCGCAGTTCCCCCTTTTGTTCATCGGCCCGTGGACATCAGCCGGGGTCGGTGCAGCACCCGGGAGCCCTCTCCCCGGCCGGGGGTCCGCACTGCCCCCCGCATCCCCCCAGCCCCCGGCGGGGCGGTTATTCGCCGCTCGGCGCAGCCGCCGGGGAGGCGCGGAGCAGTGAAAGGAGACCCCGGGGGAGCAAGGACGCGCCCCGCTGCCGCGCCGCGCCCCGCCCGCACTCACCGCCGCGCCGGCTGCCCCAGCGGGGGGCGGCTGGAGCCCGCTCCGCTCCGCAGCGCTCCGCGGGGCTGCGCGCCCCCAAGCCCGCCGTGCCGCCCGGCCCGGGCTGCCAGCCACCGCCTGCGCGCTCCTCCGGCCGCGGAGAGGGCGGGAGAGAGGGAGGGAAGCAGCATCCCCCCGCCTTCCTCGTTCTCCTCCCCGCGCCCCGGAGGAGGGTTTACCCACCCGCTTTGTGCGGAGCTGCCTGCTCCGCAGCGCGAGCGGTGGGGTCGGGGCGCTGCCGCCCTCCCTGCCCCGGGCTGGGGCCACCACCCGAAGCGATGCCCCGGGGCCCTCCGCCAAACCGCGGCCTCACAGCACGGCGGCGGCCCCGGCCAGCCCTTCCGCTCAGGAGGGTGAGCAGAGCAAGGCTGGCTGCTCCCAACGTCTACCTGTTGAAGGGGGGAGCTCCTCAAGGCGCCGGTGCTCTGCGCCCCAGCTCCGGCCAACCTGCCTCCTCGCCGCAAGGCCTGGCCGAATCCCGGGTCTGCCGGCGGGGCAGGCAAGTTTGGCCCGCAACTTGGAATTGCCGAGGTTTATATCTCAATAAAACGGCACGCAGAGGAAAACAAATGCAGAGAAGCCGGGAGGAGGAAGAGAGGTTAAAACGCAGCAAGGAGCAGGCAGTGAAAACAAGGACAGGTTGAGCATGGCTGTGTGGGGATCCCAGAGGAAGGCGGTGTGAGATGCGCTGGGCAGAGCTGGCTGGGCTTCGGAGGTTTTGCAGAGCCACACGACAGTGAAGCTGGGAGGGTGAAAGCTGACAGTAAAGCGCACTCAAAATATATTGTCCCTGCAGAGCTCTCCTTGTTAAACACGCACTGCAAGACTCAGCCGCAGCTGTGACTCCAAGGTACGTAACCATTCCTCCATCACTGAGGATGTGGGACGAGATAGACGATCATAACTGCAGGCATTACTGACCACCCCAAAATTCCTCTAAAATACTCTTGGTTTTGAATACTTGAAATAACATGCAAACATACTTTAGGGCAAGGGCCCTCACAGCATGAGTGATTAAATCCAGTTTAACCATCAGTTCTCTGCATTTTGGTATCAGAAAATGACCCAGTTCTTGCTTTCAGGACAAAGTTAGGGGCAGTCGCTGTTTACCTTATCCCTATAGACCACAGCCATCCCGACTTTGGTAAGATAGGACCATTCATCATGACTTGTTTCTGGACAATAGGAAAGAGAACATTGGCTCTCCCTATGATCTGAGCATCATTTTTGCTAATCCAGGTGTCCAGAATTATATGTTAGCAGCAGTTCAGATACCAGTAAGAGTTCTGCTTTCCTCTGCTGGATAGGGGCCACAGACCCCTGATGAGCCTCACAAGATCTGAAGACCAACATCTTGAGCAAAAACTAAGCTTAGTCCAAAACAGTGCCCCCACAATCAAATCTGACATCTCTTAGACCAGAGGAGGAAGAGTTCTTGGTGTTACTACAACACTTGGCTCTCTTACAGGAACTTTGTGGCTACCACAAACCATATGTAATCAAGATAAATGTCTCCAGCCCTCAACACCACACCCAACCCTAGCTGATGGAGATCACACACAGGACAATTTTGAAGCATTGGTAACCAGGCCTTCAAGTTATTATTTTCTGATCTCTGAAAGATATTTTGCCTGAGCTGCAGGGACCTTACTTTTGAGATCTTGTGTGGACAGCTAACATCTTAATTGTCCTTAGGCTGCTCATACATGAATGACAGCAACCAGTACATGGTGTGGCGATGTCCTCATTTTAAAAAGTCTGTTTCTGCATTGAATTCCTCCTGGCATAATCTAAAGCATCAGTCGTGAAGAGAGCTGTGTGTGCATGCTAGCAGAGGAGCTTTTTTGCTAGTCTCCACCACTGGGGCAAATTGTAGGATCATAGGAAAATTCACACTGGAAAAGATTTCAGGACATCATCTAAAGCATGGTCAGCTGAGGAAGAGCCCTGTGAGCAACACAAGTTGGCTATACTTATGCACACTGAATTTCTGCTTGCATCTAAGTTTCCCCCAAGTCGTATCTTCTGTTCCTGATTTATATGCTTGTGAACACAGGAGTGTTGGCAAGGGAAAAGGGAAGAGCACAGAGGGAGTCCAAGGCACAGCCATTCACTTGGCTAAAAACCCCAAGGATCGGGTCCACCATCTTCCCATTGGAAGGTGACGCTCCATTGGAGAATATCACCGAAACGACCATGCCCAGAGGTGGGACCAGACACAGGACCTGGCTAACTCAAGAACATTGGTTGGCTGGAGGCTGAGAGCAGAAGAGGCCCTAATACTTGTTCTTCCTCCTTTCCAAACTGACTCAGCTGCTGGCATGAAATGCCTTGGATATGAGAACAGGCATGAAGCAGAATCAGCGAGACAAGCATATCCGGAGACAGAAATGACTCAGGATTTTAAATGGCTCATATTGAAGAACATTCCAAGATTTACAGATTTAAGTAGTGCTAACAATAGTCGCAGGCAATGGAAACCATGCTTCTCTTGAGGCCTATTCATCCATGAGCAACAGCCATACAGACTTCCCCAGGAGCAACATATCACACTCCACTCTGAGATGCCTTCTCCAAAGACTGCCTCCTCCGCTCAGAGGTCTCCGCTAACACTGCCAGCAGCCTGAAATAGTCTTGGGCATGAGGCCCTTTATTAGAAAAGTTTTTCCAAGAATCTAAAAATCAAATGAAATCCCTCCCCTTGTAGCCACACCACACACCAGATTCTCCTTACAAAGGTGGGAGAAGTGGCCATAATTGGGGTCAGACAGGAAAGAAAGCATAAGGTAAGGAATTACAAGGGTGTACCCACATGAACAGTGAGTTGCTAAGAGCAGAGCAAGAGATGAAGCACCTAAAAAGCACCCTAAATGACGTCAGCGGACATGCACATTGCAGCCCTTTCCGCCGCTCCAGATGTGCTGATCCACACCATATCAGCTCATGCAAATCCGTGGCAGAGCAGGCACCTGTGCACCACAGCAAGGCCTGCTTCTAGCCGCCAAACAGCAATAATCAAAATCTCCACCAGTCAGGTCCCTCCTGGATTATAAAGGCTGCACCAGACAGACTGCAAAGCTTTACATGATCTGTGCCCCTTACGGTTTGGCTGCAACAATAAGGGCTGGCCAGCTCACCCCACCAGCTAGCCCTGCAGAGACATCAAGGGAAGCCTTGTTAACAATGGAGGCTGTGGAACTCCTTCATCCCAGCCAGTGCCGAAAGCCAACTGACCCATGAGGGAGGGGAGTACTCCTACCATCTGGATAGCGCATGATGACAGAGTTAAAGACACAAGGGCTATTCAGCAGTAGCACAGGATGGCTTTGAACAACAGGAATTGCTGTCGGGGGGGAGAGGCTTTTCCCAGGGAAGAAGGTATTAGCTAGCTCAAGAAGTCCAGCTTTAGACAACCTTTTCTTTGGGGGGTAGGGTTAGTGTTATCGATAGCTGGTATTAGCTAGCTGGAATTGTCTTGATCTCCACTCTGTTCAGAAGGAAAGGTAACCCTCCACTAAGAGCATCAGTCTCTGTGGAACATCCATCAATTTAGGAGGCATAAAAACATCTTGTGAAACCTGCAAGCAACTATCTTTTAATGCATCAGTCCATCATAAGGTTTTTTATTTCCTTCCTAAAATATATAACCTTCCTCCCGCCTCACCCTGCTTTCCTTTACCTGCTGGAACACCTAGCTGAACTCTGGCACACTCCAGGAGCTGATGACTTTGAGGCAAAACCCTTCTTATTTTGATCAAGGTTAAAATATGTCTGTCATCATATTACTAAAGAGTATTCTCTCAAAATGGAAGTAAAGCAGCCTGGGAATATCTGACTAATAATTAGCAAAGCCTTTCCTTCCCATCACCCTGCTCAACTAGCCAGAATAAAACTGTGCTTAGTTTTAGGTTCATACTACAGTGCCCTTGAACTGAATGGGATTGCAGACTTAACCCCTACTATAGCAAAACAGGAGGGTCCATTCTGAAGGTGCAGGCTGGAGCAGAAGCTCAGGGATGTGCAGCGCAGCTCCAGTACACCCACCTCTTGGGAGGCAAGTCCATGCCACCCCCATTCATCCGCCCCAACACCCATACTTGGCATCCAAGGCACCTGGCTGCAGTTACGTTGCAATGGCTGGGATGGATGACCAAGCCAGGAAACAAGTGACCTTCCCCAGTGATGAAAGGCAGAAGGGCAGCATGTGGAGGGAGACATGCCCTGGTGACACACAGCTCCCCAGGGCCACTGGGTGGTGCAGACCTGCTCCGAGGCTGAAGGATCATCAGCACAGGGAGGGCACTGCTGTTCAAAAGGTGTTGACTGCTTGTGTGCAGGCACCCACCTTGGCATGGAGCAGGCCCTGTTTTCCCCATGCATAAGCTAACCCTGAGCATAGCAGAATCCTCTGCACCAGTCCTGCATGAGGTGGCTTCTGCAAGCTGACATCCACATCCACTTTGAGGCCCTCTCATGCTGCTGGGAGAAACAGCCATCCTACAGTCACTAAGCAGACAGCTGGTTGATGTGCGCAGGAGACCAGAACAGAAGATACTCTGGCTGCACAGGGGTCCAGCCCCTCCCCGAAAGCTTCTGGTCCCACTTACCGCCAAGGAGCACCATGCTGACACCCCCTCTCAAATTGCTGGGAGAAGGGGGCTCTCTTCTCCTATCACCCCTCCCTCTTTTAAAGCACCGAGGGCCATCTCGACAGCCCTGCAGACCCAACTCCTGCCCCGCTCTCCTGCTGCTCCCCTGTTCTCAGTCTCCACCTCCACCTGGCCAGCTGCCCCTTCTCCCCACCCGCTTGCAATCGTAGCAGCGTCAGAGCCGGCTGCTGCCTGGCGCTTTATTAGCCCATCTCCATGGCAACTCGCCTACAGCTTAACTCAGAGAGACCCCTATCTCGCCTCGGCCGTAAATCAGCCACCCGCCTGCGTCCTCGGTCGGAGGCCGGGGTCACCGCTCACGCTGCATGCTGCTGGGAGCCTCCCTGCTGGGGCTGTCCCGTGCAGGCCCCAGGCACAGCAGAGCTGCTGTTTGCCCTCTGCGGCACCACGTTTGCACCCCTCAGGCAAAGTCTAATAGTCATCCAAAGAAACAGGATCAAAAAAGCTGGTGGTTTTCCCAGTTTGCAGGCAAACAGGAGCCACCCATACAAACCAGCAATGCACTGGTGCTCTTCCCCCTTTGGGCAGGGAGCAGACTCCTGGGCCAGCCCCCAGCAAACGGGCATAGCACTGGGCTGAGGCAGAAAGAAAGAATCTCCTCCTGCCATGGAAAGGCAGCCCCCTCCCCTCCTTGTCTATGGTGAAGCCCTCAAAGCCTGCCAGGAGGGAACAAAGAGCCACCTAAAATGCTATGCTGTCCCTGGTATCCAGAAGCAGCCCAAAAGAAACCTTTCCCCTAGCCCTGTTCCAAGGCCAGGCTCCCCTTCAAAGTGTTCTCTCCTCAGGACTGTCCTTTGGGCACCACCTTACCAGTAAACCCACTGGCTGTTATCGCACATGTACTGGTGAGTTAAAAGTAGGTAACTGGTAAGAATCTGCTCGTCCCCACAAGAGCAGACTTTTTCACACACCTTTTCTGTGTGGGACTGGGAAGGGGCTGCAGGACATGCTGCTCTTTTCACACTCTCAAACACACAGCAAAAATGTGTTCTTGCTGGTGAAGCTTTCCACCTCTAAAACCTTAGACTTAGAAAACGAAGAGAGGTTTTTCTTTGTATCCTACACGTTATGCAGTTTGTCACTCCATCCATACATTTCAAGCACCGGATAACGTTGAGGCTAAATCTTGGCAACACAAATGCAAAAGTGGTTCCCACCACCAGAAGTTTAGTCTACAGAAGCCTGGCAAAGTAAGTGAGGAAGGAAGCATCATCTTTAGAAGCTGTTGGGGCATCGTGGGGCTGTGCTGGTTGGAAGAGGAAGATGATGGGCTAAGGCAGAGTCATCAAATGGCTCACTTGAGGTCACAGACACAATCCATGATGGAACAGACAGATCTAACATGTACTAGTGGAAAAGATGATAATTTTTCCTCACCTTTCCACATTCCCTGAGAGGTACTGATCTACGTATATAATCCCAAGGGATGCTTAAGGCACAATGTGATGTTTCTATACAAGATCACATAATCCTTGTTGCTTTAGATAAGGGCTCTGGTATATCTGGGGTTTTACCCATAGCTTAGACATGCCCAAAGAAATCCAGAAGTGGGCACTGGAATAGCTACGTATCTTCATTTTACATAGATGTGCATGTATACCCATGCAACAACTCAAAGAGCTAAAGAACCCTTCTTGCAGGACACTGCAGAGGTCAAAGTCTGCCACTCAGTGGATCCTGGTAAAGCAAAGAGCTGGAGCCTTGTTTCTGTGACAAAACATGTCCATCCAAATCTCCAGAAGTCGGGGCCAACTACATGGAGAAGTACCAGAGCTCTTTTAGCAGGGATAGCTGTCTTGAATTTCAAAAACTATATGCTGGCAGTGGAACAAATTCATAAAAGCTAATGGGCCTGAAAGAGACTGTATTTGTCCTGCAGATCCTTGGCAAGAGCAAAAATAAACCTGGAGAGAAAGACCTGTTCACATACTCTTTCTTTTCTCTTCTGCAGTTACAATAGCGGCATCAGTTCAAAAATCCCCCTGTGGAGTCATAAGGTTTTAGATGCCTCAGCATTTCTATTTCTAACATTGCGCATGCTTGTCAAGTCCAAATATGTTTAAGTAATTCAAGTACCTAATGCTCATCTAAATCAAGTGCTTAGGAAGGCTGGCTTTAAGAGTCCTGCTTGTTTGCTTTTCTGATCCAGGGTCCTTCTAGGTTTGTCTCTGCATGCACAAACCTGTGAAGTCATTTTTTTGTTTCAAAACGGAGAGTGGCAGTAAGCCAAAACCTGAAACTTGGAACAGGCCCAAATATGCAGAGTACACCAAAATATTACACCAAAAATTGCAGGAGTTGACAACACTAGCTGAAGTGTTTGGAAAACGCCCTATGTTCATATTACATGGAATATGTTATTCCAGGTCTTTCCTTCCCTCCAAGTACCTTGCTCAGCTTTCTTTGTCAACTTAGAGGACACCCTGATCTTATCATAACTTGATAAACTGAGCTCAGCTTACAGCTGCACACCAAGCAACAGTAAGCCTCTTGGAGCAAAGATGTTGCTGAGCTTCAGGTGCAAGGCCATTAGGAGAATAAATCCCAAGGGAAGTATGAACTCTGGTGCATTCAGGAACCTGCCACATCTGGAGACTGACTGTACTTTCATCAAAACAGCAATTTTAGGATCTTCTCCATGAAGCAGGATAGTTAGCCACACAAAATGTTTGTAGATAGAGCCTGTCAGCCGGAGAGCAGCAATTTCCTAAAGACTTCAGCTGAACCTGCTACAAGAGCTTGAAATGTCACCACATTGCCTGTGCTATGGTCCCTGGAAGGATTAATATCTTGTCGTGTTTGGTAAACTTTATAAGGACCACAGGAAGTTGGGGGACAGGCAACTGCCTAATACTGAGTGGATCTCATCACCTCTAGTTAGCTGAAACAAAACAGCAGAGACCCAAGTAGTAAGAGCTCTTCATGGTATTAAGGTGAGTGGTGGCTGCGGGAGACAGGACGCTCCAACCGCTGGCTCTTGGAGACCCCCGTGTGGGAAGCTGAGGCTGAGCCAGAAGCCTAGTAGTTAATGAAAGGAGGAACTGCTCAGAAATAGTTCCTGTGTTAGCCTTGTCCTGGCATGTGGTGAAGCACAAAAAAAGAGACAGGGCTGTGTCCCTGTCACTCACAGAGCTTCTCATGCATGCACCATTCTGCACAGCTGGTGCCAGAGGTGAAAGTATGCTGCAGGACTGGCTTATCCATCAACCCAGGTCCCATCCATCCCTAACTTCATTAGGACTGATGGTGACCCCCACTCTCAGAAACACCTTCAGACACTTGCATAGGAAACCACTGCACCAGTTGCCTGCCAGAACTGGGCCAACACTGAGGCAGACAGACATTAGGCTATCGGTTCAACGGCAGGCAGCTGGGACTCCTTCCTGGCACAGTGCTTTGGAGAATCCAGCTGTAGTTGTGACTACAAATGTATCACTGATAATTAATGCTCTCCCAGGGCCTGTCTACTTCAGGAGGTTTTTTTAGTGTAAACAGACCAGAACAAGTAGCAAGAGGAGTTGTGCATTTGGTGTCAGGAAGGCACACGGCAGAGCAAAGCAGTTATTGCGCAGGAGGAAGAGCCACAGGGCATAGAGACACGCAGATGTTCTGCTGCTGCTATCAGCTGTCTGGCAATGGGACATGGAGCCTCTGGAAATGCAGTCAGCCTCAGCCAAATAGGAAAACATGGGCCCAGGGAATCAAAGGTCATTCAAGATGAGAAAAGAGATGCTGTAACTGCCCCCAAACCAGCAATACTCGTAACAGGCCAAGTTGCATGACCCAGAACAGCCCTACACAGAGGGAAGCCCTGGGGCTGGTTGGACTGTGATGAGCATCACTGCTTCCACTCAAGCTCGTATCCCAAAGCACACCAGCCTTCAATACTGGGAAATTTGAAACAGGAACTTTTCCTAAGTCTTCTCCCTCCCACACCAGCTGAAAACAGGCAGAACAAGACAGTGCTACAATGGCTTGGTCAAACACCTACCAAAGATTCAGGTTAGTTGTTTCCTTCATATGCTTCCCTAGTCCCACTCCTGGGCTATTCAGGTGACTCCAAAGCAGCAGACAGCCTGAGACGGGGTTCTGGCTCGGAGTTACCCCCAGTGTTGATCCACTTCACCTGCAGGGCTGGACTGAAACCCCAGATGTTAGAGGGCACAAGCTGCAGCATCTGAGCATCAAACTTTGCAGAATTTGCCAGAGCAAGCTTTACTTTCTTCCAACTGATAGGAGAGGGAGAAGATAATAATTATCAGGATCCATTCCGCTTTTTCCCAGCTTCACCACTGGGGAAGAGAGCTCCTCCTGTCTGGGAGCCACTGCACACGCCGCCCTCTTCATTTGTAATTAGTGGAATAAGAATGCTCAGTCAGCTGGGAAATCTGTCTGAGTAAATGACATCCTCAAGCGCTTTCTAATCTGAGGAAGGCAGCCTCTCACTTCACTGCTAATGGGCTGCAGTGGGGAGCACCAAAATTTCTGCTATGGACCCCCATGCATCCAGGAACACTTCTTCAGCTAATTCTCTCCAGGATCCATGCCAACAGCCCCAGCTGGTCACCTGGGAGAACCTGCTAGGTCCTGCCAAGTGTTTGTGTCAGTAATTAAACTGCCTCAATCTCACAGCGCTTGCTCCCTCCTCAAGGGATTGTGAGCATATACAATTTAAGGAATGATCCAGGCAGAAAGGACTCTTGGGTCAAAGAATATAGGAGCTACAGAAAGCCCGGAGGCAGGTTCAAGGGCAGCTGCAGTGCTATTTTCATGGACAGGACTTTAGAAGTGCGAGAACAGAGGTTACGCGTCGAGACAGAAGCTGCACAGCACCTGGCAAATCACACACTGGAATATTAACTAAAATAACCCCCTGCCTCATCTCTTTTAAATTCAGATGCACAGGGGAATCCATCAAGGTAATTTATGGTGTGTAGCTGCTGATATGCCAATCAAAGGAAGCCCAGAGTAACAAGTGTGTTAAAAGAGACCTCATTGATCGTTATCTCCACAAACACAGGCTTAATTCCTTCAATCCCAGTTAATCAGGCTACTTTGTTACATTTCTTATACAAAAGGGTAAGTGATCAGTGGGAAGCATTAGGCATTAGTTATGCAACCCCCAGATAGTTTCCCTTGTCTGGAGGGACGCTGTGGAGGTGGTGTTTAGTAGGGCACATGTTCTGGAGCAAAACTGAAAGGTCCCCAGCCAGAGGTTTTCAATAGAACATTATTTTTTTTTCGCAAGTGGAAATTTCTCCACATACAAGCCCCCAAGATTTTGATGAAAACCTGACAATTTGCAGATGCAGAGATGATAATTAGGAAGACAAAAAGAAAAGAAAGAGCTTTTCTAAATTTCAGGAGCCCACAATCAGCTGCCACAGAGGGAGGAGGCTCACACGTTTTGCCAGGAGCAGTAGAGCAGACCTTGCTGATCTGGAGCCATCCAAAATGCCAGGAGCTGTAGCAGAAAAAGTACCGCTACAGCAGCTTCTCTTTCCACCTCCTGTTTAACAGCAGAAGTGGAGGTCTCTTTTCCTTGATCTGATATATTTTTGTTCTTTACTTGAAAAGAAAGCCATTCTGACCAGATTGGTAGGGACCTTTTCACATGGACTGATGTGCTATTGCATTACTGTAAGCTGTAGCATCATGGCAAACTGAAGTTTTGAGAGCAGGAGGTAATGCACGGATCAGGACTAGATCTGGTCTTATTAAATATAGTAATTACCATTCTGGAAGAGGGAATAAGAAGCACATTAATTAAGTTTGAAGAGGATCTGAAACAGAGGAACTGGCAATAACAAAACTGAAAACAGCATATAAGGAGGAGAAAAAAAAATCAGGTGAGAAGAAAGTGGAACACATCAGCAAACAAAAAGGCATTAAAGAGAGGCTGAGGGAGGGGTGTATGTTCCACCCGACCTCACCCCAGTAGCCCCAGAAATCCCTTGCTTATCTCTACCGTTTTCCTAGAAGCCAGAGCAGCCCTCAGGCAGAAAGGGCTTTGGCGTACCATTGTAGGAAGGTAAGTCTTTGCAAGTTTTTTAGTTCAGCACTGTTAGGAGGGAACGGTGTATCTTTTTCCCCAGATAAGATGGGAAACTTTTGCCCTCTGTTAGCAAAGGGCCAGTTTGTGAACCTGCAAAGATTCATCCAAATTCAAGTCTCTTGCTGCAGGGCATGGCAATAAAGCACATGGTCACAGCCTTGCACACAGACCAACACAAGATACTTGCAAAACTTCATCCCTTCCTAAGGATGAAAATGTGGGACTTTGGGGTTTCTTTTGTGGGGGTTTCTTTGAGAAGGTCAAAAGCCACAAAAAAAAATTTCAGTGAAGCAGTCTGCAGATGTCAAAGCAGCCAGGGAGTGGCACGCTACAGAAAAGCTTTTGCAGAGCAGCAGGATAACTGGATGAAGCTGCAACCTCTCCAGGACCGAGATATACTCAGAGAACCCGAGTGCCTACCCTCAGACAGGCACAGACACACACTCCTCTATCAAGTTGCAAAACAAAGGGGCAAACTCCCTTTCCCTGCCCTGACAGTGGCAGCATTTCCAGCTTTGCTATGGCTATTTTAAAGTTGCTACACATTATAAACTTCTTTAATGCAGATTACTTTGTTGAAGATTATATCTACATCCAAAGGTGATGTTTCAGCTGGCCTGCCCTGAAATTGCTAACAGAATGACATCACCACTAATTAATCAGCCTCTCTCCTGGGCATTTCTCACATCCCCTGAATTCAAAGCACAGCAATTAGTCACATATTCCAGCAGAAATTGCCACCTTCCTTTTCTCTTGCAGTCCTTTCCCATTTCATGCTATGTAGCTGTGTTGCTGAGCCAACCCAAGCATCTATCCACCAGGAAAATGATCATATGGTGTTGCTTGAAGTCCATATTTGTCTTGCTCATCATGATCCCTGATAGAGTGTTGGCCAACATCAGTATTAACAGAAGCAGAAATGCAAAGAACAAAGAAACAAATATTTCCCATACTGCTGCAGAGAGCTGGACTCCACTTGGCCCCCAAGCAACCTTTCTCAATGCCCTTCAACAAGCAAGGGCATAAGCACATACTGAACATGCACAGAGGAATTCCAGATTAAAAGGGACAAGTTCCTTTTAAAAAGAGGGAGTTCAGTGGCTGACAGCTCTACCTGTCAAGTCAGGGATGTTGGGACTGGCTGGGGAGGTAGGAACAACTGAGACAGGGGCACATTGGTCAAATGCTGGGCTGAAGACACAGCACCCTGGACCATAAACAGCAGCCAAAAACATGTAGGGAGGGGACATAAACACTGCTTTGGCCACAAGTGTCTGCTGCCAATAGTCTGTGAAGCCTCTCCAGAAGCAATACCCAGAAGGTCGTGGATTCAAGCACTCAAATCAGTCATGCCAGAGTTCAGAGCAGCCCTGATGCCTTTACATACAGATAGAAGAGCATCAAATTATGATGCTGTTTAATTATATAATCCTATTACTTCACTACAGGACTTCCAGCTCTTTCAGCCAGCCAGATGCATCTATCCCAGACTGAATTAGCACAACGAAGTAGCACCAGTTCCTGTTTACAGGGAACTGCTATTTGTTGCAGATAATGAGGGACAAATAGCAGATAGCCATAACACTGCAGAAAGATAGAGAATGCTCATCTTGTGAAGGCACGTTGTGGGAGCAGGTGCTGCCTCTGGCTCTTACAGAGTACCAATAGAACCACTCAGACTGAAGTTCCCATAGGGAGCCTCTTACTTTGGTTCCCAGAAGTATAGGAGATCTCCTGGGTCTGCCTTACAGATGTGACAGGCACCCACTACTGTTACTCAGGAGCAGCTGCAACTGCAGAAAGCTCTCCAGGGTAAGTATTCCAAAATCATGACCCTAGATATCTTCAACTTGACAGCCAAAAGCATTCACTGCTTTTCTGCTTTAAGCTCTGCATGTCAGTTCTCACAAATTTAAAGAGAGGATAAAAATAACCTGTCTTCTAGTAGCGGCAGTGTGAAATTAAATTCATTACCATGTGTGAAGCAGTCTGATACAATAGTGATGAGTACTACCATGCAGCAAAGAAGCAGATCCTACAATAGACAAAAGAAAAAAACTAAGAGCCACATTGAATGCAAGCAGTGGGTATCCTGTGCACTCAGTGAGGCAGAGGTGCTTCAGAGAAGATCCATGGGGGCCAGGTAATCGGGCTGTATTGATTCATATGCACAGCATGGGATGGGGTAAGGCAAAAGAGGCAGATTCAATTTTCATCTCTCAACTCCAGAATATCAGGCTTCACTGCCTGAACATTTCAGTAACATCAGCATCCATAGTACAGAGAAGCTTGGTAAAAAGCAGAAGGTTAAAAATGAAGTTAGGAAAAAAAAAAAAAAAAAGAAAAAGTTGGGCCAAAAAGACTAACGAAATCAAAGTAGATAATACCAGGTTTGCAAAAAAGCTTGGCTGCTTACAAGGAAGCACAACTTCGCGAAAAGGCTGGTCTAAGGAGCCAGTATTTCATTTATGTGAAAAACCATAGCTATAAAAGAAAAGATATATAGAGTGTAGAGGTCAGGGGAGAAGGAAGGTGGGCAGGTAGAAAGGTTTGTGTCCCTTGGTGGGAAGGTGCATGTGGGAAAGCAGGGCTATCAGAGCGACTGCAGGCATCCTAAAAGCTGTACAAAGCACACTCAGCAAGCACTGCTAACCTGTCTTATGACTGCAACATACATGAGGTCCCACCACAGGCTCTGGGGAGTAATTTTCAGCTATCTGATGCCTTTTCCTGGCTTGCATTTTGCTGCTGTGTCTTGAGCCTCACAGATCAGCAGCCAGCTGTCCTTGGCCTTCAGCCCACAGCAGACACATCTGGAACAGCTGCAGATGGCAAGCTGCTGTTGGCCAAGACAGGATTCATCATGTGGATTTATTTTACGGCCTTCCATGTGATGTTTTTAATTGGGAGTGTAAGACAGCCACACTTGTGGCCACCTATGCAGGCAGCTGGGTGTGCTCTACTTTGGACATGGCATTTGTGTGCCTGGAAGCCCGTGAACCACTACAACAGGCTAGGCTGGTCCACTTGCAGCTCCTGGTTTCTTCAGTGACTTTAGTCTTTCCCACCTGCGCTTCCTGCAGGCAGAGTCAGACTGCTTTCCATCCCAATGATTTGTCAGGTGGTTTGGTTTGATGCAAGCCAAACTACTTTGACTTTATGTCCCAGCTTCAGGGGATCTTGCCCATGAGTTCACTTTCTTTTCCAGTATTTTCACAGAATCATAGAGTAGTTTGGGTTGGAAGGGACCTTTTAAGGTCATCTAGTCTGACCTCCCTGCAATGAGCAGGGACATCCTCAACTAGATCGGTTGCTTGGAGCCCTGTCCAATCTGACATGGAATGTTTCCAGGGATGGGGCACCTACCACCTCTCTGGGCAACCTGTGCCAGTTGTTACACCACCCTCATTGTGAAAAATTTCTTCTTTATAGCTAGCTAAATCTACCTTCTTCTAGTTTAAAACCATTACCCCTTGTCTTACTGCAACAGGCCCTGCTAAAAAGTCTGTCCCCATCTTTCTTATAAGCCCCCTTTAAGCACTGGCAGGCTGCAATAAGGTCTCCATGGAGCTTTCTGTTCTCCAGCCTGTCCTCAGGGGAGAAGTGTTCCACCCCTCTGACATTTTCATGGCCTCCTCTGGACCTGTTCCAACAGGTCCACGTCTTCCCTGTGCTGAGGGCTCCAGAGCTGGACACAGTACTCCAGGTAGGGTCTCACCAGAGTGGAGTCTCTACTCTCTCTCGAGTGCTATCCATTAACATAAGGGAACTCAAGATTGCACTCAGGATGCTGGTTAACACTTCAGAAATAGGATTATCTGAGGCCTCTTTCCTGTGTGGCGTGAGGGGACGTACAACAGACCTATTTTCTCCCCTTCACACTGAGTTTCCACACCAAAGCTTAGATAAATTTTTTGGGGCTAGTTTTCATTTTGTCTTGACTCCATCTCCAAAGCACCTCCATGGGGTGTGGCACTGAAGCAGGTGGTCAGCTCTCCTGCTGCTTTTGGGGCATGCAGACAAGGCCAGCAAGTGCAGGTGCTCCAAATCCCTTTGAAGGACATACAGGGGTACTAGGAGGAAGAGACATGGTGCAAATGTGAGATGGAGTCAAGGAGCTGCTGCCAAGGACCAAACAGACCTCACTGCACATCAGCTGCACCAGGCTTCAGCACTGCTCTGCTAGTAAGAACCAGAGTTACAAGGATGTGATGCCAGCAGCTTTTTCATTTTAAAATAGTTCCTGCTGGGTTTTCTACTTTTTTGAATAAACAATGTTGACTTTAAAAATGTAAAATTAAACTTTTGAAAAACCGCATTTTTCTTCAGGGTCTTACATTTCCACTTTAAGCTCTTTACAAGCCAGAACAGCAGTAAGAAAGATGGATTTTTTTGGGGAAACAGAACAATCTCTTTCAGTTCTTTGCTTCTTTTTCTCCTTCTATCTTCACCTGAGTGACAAAGAAGTCAGAATATTTGAGCAAGTATCTCTCTCTCTCAAGCTCTTCACTCCTATTTTACCAACTAGAAAAGTGATGAGAGGTTTCCATCACTTTGAGGAAGGTGGAGAGGCCTGGTAAGTCTTCCCATTAGAAAATAAAAGATTAAACTAGAAAAAAAATTTTTGTCAGCTGAAAATGGATGAGAAAATCAAAGAGAAGTCTGTTTCTCACCAAGAAACCACCCATTTGAACCAACTTCGACTCTTGTACTAAGACATTCCTCATAAAAAAAAAAGAAGAGAGTTGAGTACTTGCTGCTAAAAGTACTTTTTTCAACCTGGTGTGCTGCTTTTGTCTGGGATAGAGTTAGTTTTCTTCATAGTAGCTAGTATGGGGCTAGGTTTTGGATTTGTGCTGAAAACAGTGTTGGTAAACAGAGAGGTTTTAGTTATTGCTGAGCAGTGCTTACACAGAATTAAGGCCTTTTCTGCTTCTCATACCACCGCACCAGTGAATAGGCTGGGAGTGCACAAGAAGTTGGGAGGGGACACAGCTGGGACAACTGACCCCAACTGACCTAAGGGATATTCCATGCCATATGACGTCATGCTCAGTATATAAAGCTGAGGGAAGAAAAAGGAAGAGGGGGACACGTTAGGAGATATGACATTTGTCTTCCCAAGTCACCATTATATGTGATGGAGCCCTGCTTTCCTGGAGGTGGCTGAACACCTGCCTGCTGATGGGAAGTGGTGAATGAATTCATTGTTTTGTGTTGCGTGTGTGTGTGGCTTTTGCTTTACTTATTAAACTGTCTTTATCTCAACCCACAAGTTTTCTCACTTTTATCATTCTCTCCCCTATCCCACAGAGGGAGAGTGAATGAGCAGCTTGTGTGGTGCTTAGTTGCCAGCTGAGGTTAAACCAGGACACCTGGGCTGATACTATCAACTGATTTGCAAAACAAAGCCCTGCGCTGAGACAGTAAAGATGCCTTCGCCCCTTCACAGACAAACCTCAGAGCCTCCAGAGCCAGGCACTGCTGTGCACTGATGACTGCACTGCAAGGAACAGACCCAGAGCTGGTCCCAGCCATAAGGACAGGGCCAAGGACCACCACCACAATCCACATGAGGTGTTTTACAGTGGGATTAAACTCCGGTGAAAGTTACTCAGAGACTGGGAGATTATAGCCTGATGAGAAGAGCTGCACATTTTTCTAAAACACTGAGGGAAGGAAAGCCACATCTGGGGTGGCACAGGGCTCTGCAGATCAAGACCTTTTTCCAAAAGGGACTGTTGTCCTTTGGCAATGACTAGCACCAGAATATTTTGTTTCAGAAGACCTAGAATGAGGCATCCATAGAAAGAAAGTTACTGAGGGATTCCCTCAGTTATTGACACACTGAGAGTCTTGGCAAGATGCTCGCCTTGGAAACTGCAGAGATACAGATGCTGTGCAAGCTCCCTCTGGGGCTTTTAAGAAGTGTCTGACTCAAATGGAAATCAATGCAAAGCTGGAGTCAACTACTCTGGAGAGAAAAAGCTCCATCCAGAGTCAAGCCCAGGCTAGCCTCTTTGTGCCACCCTGGGGCAAAGAGGCAGTGTCCCAGGGCCCTGCCTAGCTTGTGGTGAGGGAGCAGCACACCAAGGGGAGCCCACAGGTTTGCACCACGTTTCCAAGAGCTTCCCTTCACAACATTCCCATCACAGCATTGAATTTCCCCCTGCCCCCGCTTACTTCCTTTCTGCACTTTCCCCTTTATTTTCTCAGGCTCTACCCACAGCCCTTGCTAGTCACACTTCCATCCCTATACCTAGGGCAGGACTGTGTCTTGGTCCCAGGACAGCCCGTGGCCAGCGAGCTACAGTGCTGCCTGCAAGGGTGCAGCAGACCTCCTCCTGGGCATCACTGCACAGAATGACCAGGGTCTGGAAAATTTGTTTTGCCAAAACCAGCCACTTCCCTCCCAGTTCCCAGGCAAGGCTGGAAGGGGGAATTACTTGTAGTGCAAGGAAAGCTCCCTGAATTTCAGATGTATCAGGAGCCATAGCAGTAACAGATATGCTTGAAGGGCCAGCAAGGCCACAGTCCTGCCAGAGAATGACACTGCTATGAGGCTGGTTCCTAACATGGGACAGAAATGCATTTGCTCCAGCCGAGATCCTGCTGCTTTCTGCAGGTGCCTTACATACCAGCAGAAGGCCCATTTCCACATAGCACAGATCCTCTCAGCAGGCACAGATATCAGGGCAAGAGGTATTGCTGGCAGCAATAGCATCTGCCTGCAGGCTTGCCCAAGGAAGGCGCCTGGATGAATCCAGTGGAGGAGCTCACCAAACAGGCCGGGTTGATCAGTCCTAACTATCCTTGCGAAAAAAGCGCCTCCGCACCCGCCACGGGCTGACAGCGGAGAGGCAGCGGCGCACAGCCCGGCTGACGCCGCTCCGCCGTCCCGCCGCAGCCCGTTAGGAGCTCCGCCGCCAGTTCCGCGGCTTCTGCTGCCCTCTGCCAGCCACGGGAGGAAAGCTCCAGGAAAGGGGCTGTCGTGACACCTGCACAGGGACTGCGATGAGTCCACACAGGCAGGTGTAAACATTCCCCCGTTAAACAAGAACACTCTCAAAGCAGCATCCGTCAGAGACACCTCCGTCCTCCCCCCCTATCCAGCAAGTGCTAGAGGTTAGAGAGAACCACACCTCAGCCAGGCCACAAAACAGTCATACAGTTTTCAGACAAAAGCACCTGTTAGACAGAAACCTCTGCAACTCCACTGGTGATAGCAGACTGCCAGATGAGCATTGCAGAACAGAAGCAGCAGTGCTCTGGGTGTATAAAGACACAGCTTGTTTTATTTATGCATATTTATTCCTGCAGAGAAGTGATCAAACAGCAGGCAGGGAGCTCCCTGGGAATTTCTGTGCAACATCAGCACCTGGTTCCTAAGGAAGGAGACTGATTCAAGAGCCATTCTCTGGACTCCAGCAAAATCCAAGCTCTTTTAGTTAGATGGACACAGTCCTGTTTTCTCAGAGAGGCTTCCCCTCCTCCCTGCTTTTATACAGCAGCACTTCTAGCAGCCCTTAACACATGGTTCCCAAAGTGTCTTTCCTAGCCTCACTTGCTCACATGATAAGAAAAGTTGTAAAGCAATAATAGTGTCACCTACACATATGTGCCACAGCCATTCCGGTCAACCAGTGTATTTCTGGTAAGTGGACATGTCCACAGGAGACCTCTGTTTTCCCAGATGAACTTCCATTTTAAACTGAAATGTATTCAAGCATTTGCATCCAAGTGATGCATGAAAGTGTCCCTCTGCAGGTACAGTGACTGTAAGATGGCATTTTTGTGTATCTGGAGGTCTGGAGGGGTTTTTTTCCTTTTTTTTTTTTTCTTTTTCTCTCTCTTTTTTTTTTTTTTTTAACAAGCTGAGTTGTGGATAGTTCCTTCTTCAAGTTACTGCTTTTCAGTAGTTAGGGTTTGAGTTACAAACTCTACTGCCCCAGACAGGCCCAAGCCTGTAAACCTACCCAGCCAAGGTAAGAAGCAAAGCCAGGGGGCTAAACCCCTACCCAGCAACTGCAGATCTGCAGAAGTTCCCTGCCTACACAACTGTCCCAGTTAGACATCTGGAATTACTTGTAGTGCAAATCATTGACTTTGTTTTGAGGGACAGGGAAATTCAGTCTTCCTGCACCTGTGTTAATACCCCACAGACTGCTGGCAGCACCTCTAACCCTGGTTCTGCTGGATAAAATAGCTTCAGCACAAACAAGCTTCATCCCTGCAGCCCACAACCATACCTAGACAGCAGCTTAGCACTTAAGCATTTGCCAGCTTATGCTACTGCAGACATACCATGGGCTCACTGCAACAGGCTCACGCCTCTCCTTCAAAGTCTCCCTGCCATACAGGCAGCAGGGTGCATTTGAAGACAGGTCAGTTCACTGCCCTCAGGGAAGTCCTCCTGCCACTGTGGTCCTAACCCTGTGCACCCACCATAAGCCACAGAGGCACAGGCTCTCTTTCAAAGCCTGCACCTGCCATGTATTGCTGTAAGCTTTGGAGAGGCTCCATAAAACTATGGATTTTGCTTTTCTTTTCCATTAGAACTCCTTGGCTACCCACAGCTTGTGAGCAAGCAGGTTGAAAAACCTTGGTTTGGTCTCCAAGAGGAAGATCTGCTTTTAAGAACCGTTCAGACAAAGTGTGACATAACAAGGTATCTGTTTCTTCAACAGATCTGCTTCCTTGCATTTGTTTGAAGTCTGACCTGATTATTCTTGCAATTGTGTTTTTAATGCTCATCAGGTATCCTTAGAGAAATGGATAGTCACTTTTTTTAGATCATGCGTATGCAATCAAACAAACAAAGCACAACTCACCTGCCCTGTTCTTCCCCTCTACAGCAAAAAGCATACCCTTAACAACTGCTCCAGTGAAAGCAATAGCTATTCAGGTGGACAGAGCACCAGTTTCTGATCTGCCTTGAGAACATGCACCAGAAGTGGCATCTGTCTTCATTGTAGGGACAAATGCTGCCTTCATATTGGAATAAATCAAAGAAAGCTGTTTCCCTGCAGTTGCCCTACTCATATTAGGAGTTCATGCATACAGTGCCTTCCTCTAGTATTGTTCTCACACACTTGTACAAGTTTACATAGATTTTTAAATTGGCAAGTTCAGCTCCATGGGTACTTTTATCCCTGTTTTATGCAGTCTATTAACCATTGCCTGGACAAGACAGAGACAGGGAGGATCACTCTTGGTACTTTGCTGTAGTGACCTTGCCACAAAAGTGCTACTGAAAGGAGAGGGGCACTAATTCAGCAGATGATGCAGGGTCAGTTCAGCACTTTGCGGCTGGTGGGATGCCACCCACATGCACTGGCTCGGCCCCTCCTTGGGCAATTTAACCTTAGCACTGGGGGAACGAGGAAGAGAGACTGCAAGACCTGCTGAGGAGGCCATCATTTACAAAAGCTCAGCCAGCCCAGCTCACAGTGTGAACCTGGGACATCAGCTCCAACCTATGAGCCCCTCTAGTCTCTGAGGCTTGGCATGTGTTACAGTTCCAGGGCACACAGTAAGGTCCATAGGCAGCCCCTGCCTCCAGGAAATGCCATCTCGCCCCGGTGCCTGATTGCTCAGCCCCCAGCCCTCCATGAGCTGTGGTCAAGGCTTCATCTCCCAGCCTCGCTGTTGAGCAGCTGCTCTGTCACAGGTCAACATCCCCTCTCCATTCCTGCCTCAGCACTCACAGCATTCCCTTCACTGCTATTAAACCTCCCAGCCAGGTGGGGCTGGGATCAGGGTCAGCAAGCTTGGGGTGCAGGGGAGCTCCACACACCAGTCCCAGCAGCAAGAGCCACAGAACCCCCCTGCAGCCCCGTGTTAGAGGCAGAAAGTTTGAGATGCTGCAGAGTGCTGCCATAAGCAGGAACCATGGACACAGGCAGTCTCTGCACCTCATAAATCATCAGGAGGGGGCAGAGAACTAGCCACCATTTCATCAGTTAATTACAACTGTTAATCATATTTTCATTAACCTGAAATGAAACTGCCAGCATTCCCCCTGTTTCCACCCCATGCCCCAAGTCCCATTTCTCAGGTAGTGATTCTCTATCAGCCAGGACACATGCTGTCCTTTGCAATATGCATCTGGCCAGCTGCCTATGTACAGTAGTTTCCAGACCCTGCTACCTTGCCTCTTTTCCACACCTGCATACACACCCCTCCTAGGCCTCAGTAGGCACACATACTGCTTTTGCTATACAAGTGACATGTTGAACCCCCTTGTACTCTCCCAGCCCTGCTCCAGGTAACCTCCTAACCCTGCTTAGGATGGGGAAAGCATGCAAGGTCTGTAGTCTTGACTGTCGGACTTGCTCATATATTGGTCATGTTGCTATAATAACATGCATCAGTTCCCCAATTTTTTACAATGGACTGGTGCTATAAGCCTGCTCCTGTAACGCATTCTGAGCTCTCCGTGTAAACAGAGCTGTTCGCGCCAGATATCCCAAGGGGCAGACAGGAGGGACAGGGAAGCCTTCATCCTCCGCAGGGCAGGCGGTAGCTGCAAGGGCTGTTCTGCACTCTGCCAGGGGTGGAAAGCGGAGTGAATAGCTCAGCAATAATCTTGCAACAGTCAGGCTTTCCTCCACCAGGGATGGAGGAGTGGGCTGCGAAGCCCCTGTCCCACACTGCTCGATGCCCTTCGTGCAGCCACAGCAGCCGCCAGCAGAGGCTCTGCACACTCCAGCTCTGCTCCTGCTCCCCTGTCAGCTTCCACTCATGGCTCTCCATGAGGAGAAGGAGTGTTGATTAATGTTCATTGAAGACTTCGGGTACTACACCTACCCCCAGGGTACAGAGAAATAATGAGCAGCGTGACATTTGCGGTCCCCTTTGCCTATACCCTGCCTGAAGGGACAACTCACGACTGGGGTCAAAAGGGTATTCAGCATCCCCATACCTTAACTGCTCTCCCTTCCTGGCTCCAGCACTCAGCCCCAGGCCTGGAAAAACCCATCATCTAGGCTGAGGCATCAACGTCCCTGATGTCTTTCTGCTTTTGGGAAAGCAGCCCCTGAGAAGAGCCCAAATGCTCCCTAAAGGAGCAGTGCTACCCCCAGCCCTGCTAAGCACAGGGAACCACATCAGCGGAGCAGCACTTGCCAGAGGATGGGGAGAGGGAGGACATGAGAGCAACCACAGAGCTTAGAGCTTCCTGCTCAGCTTGCTCTGTTCAGTCTTGGTCTACCAAGCTCACTCCCAGACTGAATTAGGCGGCTTGAGAGAAAGTGGTGACCACCCTGGTCAAAGCCAAGCCCTACAAGGGGCAGGACGGCACTTCTTCAGCCTCCAGAGTTACAGACTTCTTAGATGGGGATGTTGTACTTCTTCCTCCCTTTGCTTAGTCTCTTCACCCACCTCTAACATCCAAGAGTGAACTCAACTCTGCTTGCTCCACTACCTACCGGGCTGAAAGGAGGTCAGAAAGCCAGCCAGGGAAGGGAGGAGAGCTTGGTTATAAGCCAGGACCAGAGGCTCCAAGCTCTGCAGTTGCTTTTGCCTCCCTCTCCTGCCCTCCACCCTCCAGGAGCCTCAGATGTGCTAAGCAGCCTGTAAAGGTGTTAATGGGGAACACATCACTTCTGTCACAGTTGCAATACAACATGGCACCCAGCACAGAAATGAGATATAGAGAGTGTACTTACTATCCCTGCATTGAAAACTGCTGCGTTAAATATAACAGAGGCTTGCTGGCTCCGGGAAGCATAGCTGATCTCTTCATTTGATGGCAGAGTGCTTACTTTGCCAAACAGCCCTCAGTCCCCATGGAGCAGGCAATTGCTCCTGTGTTAAATGTGTATATACATTACCAGGTATGATAGAGAAGCATAAATTGCCTTCATTATATATATTTCCATGGAAAGTGTCACAACACAATGTCTCACCTGCCAAGCTTGGCTTTTTTTTTTTTTTTTTTTTTGTTCAGTGTAGATTTTGATTGGGTCCAAGTAACACTGGTTTCTGCAGATGCAGAACTTAATGAAAGAGGTGTGTTTTAAAGAGGGACCAAGAAACCTTTGATGCATCCCTCAGCCTCAAGCTGAGACACAGCAGATAGGACACAGGATTGCTACTGGTAAGAACCTGCTTCTATGGCTTCTATGGCAGCCTTGAGAGTTAGCATCTGCCTTCCAGTTAGAGCTTTAGCCACAGATTTCCTCTCCCCTTTGTGCTTACCTAACCCATTAGGCCCCAGACAGAGTCTTGGAGTGAGGATCAGCTGCATTTGTAATATATCATCACACCGACAGTACAGACTACTTGGCATTCACACTAGGTCTTCCAAAGGATCATTTGTAATCCCTTGGACTTGAGTCCAGCACAGGACACCCTTATCAGCTACCAGTGAAGAGAGCTTAAATGTCAAACAAACACTCCCATGAGTTATAGACCTGCTCTCCCAGCTAAGCAGCTCCACATCTTGCACCCACCTTAGGAGACTGCAAGTGCTCACCATCATTAAAAATGGAGCTTCAAATGCAAACCCTTCCAAATTCATCAGTAAGCTGAGTTAGTTTAGCCATGGGGGAGGAGGGGAGAAGAAGGTGAGAAACAAGACTTGCTTCTACCAGAACTGACCTTCAGAGTTTGAAATTAGCCAAGGAAAAAGTCACAAACCAAACATTTTTAATGGCAAGGGTAATTCCCTGCAGCTTTATTTCTTGTCTATTTGGTTGCATAGGAACTTCTGTTTACAAAAGGTCTACAGACCAAAATACAACCCTTGTAACAAACTGGCCTTGCCAAACACCTACTCTGCCTTCATCCAGCTAATGTTATTTGGCTCAGCAGCTGAGGACTGTTAACCAGCTGAAATTTCAGGACACCCTAGATAGATAGAACAATTTATCAAATTACTCCTTCTGGCCTCAAACTCCAAAAGCTCAAACCTTCTCGAACCATTATCAAAAGTTGAGGCACTATAAGCCATTTCTTATACCAGACTACCTAACTGTCAACAATATAGGAACACACCACCTACCTTAAAAAAGTCAGCATTAATATTTACTAACTGAATGCAAACTGCATATCAGCTCTTATCTGTGCTGCTTATCTGTGCCAGGTTTAAGAGCAGTTCAATAAAGGCATGTCAGCAAGGCTTCCTTTTTTAAAAAAGGTGCCAAGGGATCTTGTTGTAAGTGAAGATCTTTGACAAAAGTGAGGAGATTCATTGCATTAAGTGCATGGTATAAAACTGAGTTAGACAGGACTGCTCTCCCTAGGGAGCTGGCTTTGCCAATCACCTGTGGGGAAGTATCTTTTAGAGAAAAAAAGACAAACAATCCTCAATATTACCCAATGCATTTAAGAACAAGGCCCTTTACCAGCTCAGTTTTCATGCTCAGCTGGGAGCACCAGCTGGATGGATGGCAGCCTCAGCCCCCTCTGTACATTATCCCAGCTGGGTGAGGGCAGATCACAACAAGAGGCATAAGGCTACCACCCTCCTAACTCCCCTGCCACAGCTCACATCTACATGGCAGCTACAGCTTTAGCATCACCTTACTTTGCAGTTATGTTAAGCTAATCCAGGTCATTCTCCATAGACACCCTGAAGAGTAATTGCTAATACATCCCAGCCCATTTTCAAGGAAAGACCACATACAGTGTTTGCCAGCTTTCTTATATCCATGATAATTTTATATCACTTCATTTTATTACCTAGCACTGTGACACAGAGCAGTGCAGGCTGCAGCTGGAACATCATGCCCAAATTTGCGGCAGCATCTAAGAGACTGTAGACTCACTGCCAGGAGCTGAAAAGCAAGAGAGGCTTATTAGCCTTGTTTCTTGAAGCTGAAAGAAGTGCTTTGAAGACACAGGCAACAAAGGACGGGGGAAGTTTCTACTCACCTGAAGCATTTTGCTAAAAATAGCTACTTTACCCCCATCACAAGCTTGTGTTAGACTGCTATAGTATTTTAAAAGAAATGTTATATATACAGCTTCCTTCTCTTATCTTGCTAAACTTCTGATCGGCTCATATACACACCCCCATTACAGCATGCACAGCACCCTGGCATTCTGCCTTTAGGGCTCATCAAGTATTAGGTCCAGCTCAATAGGGAAAACCTAACACATTTGCTATGGGACAGTAATTGCTCAGGTCACCTCAATACTTTGCAGAGGAATCGCAAAACTCATCAACTCCGTACAGAAGGAAGAAACAATGCCTAATTAGAGCAGGGACTAAACCAGCAGTCTCTACAGTGTTTTAGACCCCTGCCTCTGAGGGAATCTGGTTGTGCTGCTGACACTGTGTCCCTCACCAAGGTCCAGAGCACTCTGCCCCACAGCTCTGCTGCAAGGATGAACCAAGTCTAACATGCAAGACCTCCCACAGAAACACGGCAGCTACCAATCAGTAAATATGCTGATTGGAATCTGCAGGTGATTAATTGCAGATGATTTTACTGCAGTCTGTGGGGTGGATACAAGGGCTCTGTACAGTAACACAGGTGGGCATATTTTGCTGCTGGAAGCTGGCACCTCCATGTGGCTGGAGAGGAGGGATGCTGGCAGAAGCACCAAGGCTGCTGTTCCCAGGCTCAAATTTTGTTCCTGCTTAGGCTGGCAGTGCCCTGGGTGAACACAGCACTTTGCTAAGATAATCAGTGCTTAAAATAATTCCTCAGCAAACACCCCACCTAGAGAGCAAAGTCTTCCTCTCTAATGCCCTGGTTTTGCAACAAGACATTTTTGCAGGAGGGCTTTAAAGTCATCTAGTCTGCTACAGATCACCAGTGAGAGATGCTGTTTGGGCTAATGCTCAACTACATCTCTTAGGGCAAAGGCCAGGGAGAAATACTGCAGGAGAGGGAGGGAGAGGAATTCCCTGAGCAGAAATTATTTTGAGCAGAGAAAGCTGCAGAGCAGTGTGGAGTGAGGCAGAAGAAATGCAGGAGAGGGAGGTGGCTGTGCTGGGGGAGACAAAAGAACAAAGGAGAGTGGAAACTCAAAAGGCTCCTCCGGGGAGGATGAGCAGGGTGAGGTAGGATGCTGCTCACTGGGGCTCTGTAGAGGATCCCTGTCAGGAGCTGGCTGGGCTCAGCTGTGCGTCCCCCTGCAAAGGGATTCCCTCTGCCATCCGCTATTGGTCTTGGCGCAGTAACAAGCTGCTGGAGTGGATTTATCTTCCCTGCGTATATGGTAGAGGTATAGGAAAACAGCAGCCCCATCCCCCCTCCACTGCCCTCCAGAGAAGCAGGATTCTTTCCTCTGCCATCCCTGGATGCTCTGCACCAGGGCTGAGCACTCGCACAGAACCACACGATCCGTCTTCAAGGAAATCCACTGGGGTTTGTACTCAGCCTGTCTGCAAGATGCAGGGGGAAAGGTTGCTGTGCCAGCAGAGCACTGAGAAAGGGATTCAAAAGCTCAGTCCTTGGTGAGAGCAAACACATCTCCATCTGCTGCTGGCACTGAGACACCCCCTCAACCCCACAGCCATGCTAGGGTCCCATCTGTCCACACAGAAGCAGACACCCAGACACCAACAGTCCTGCAAAGCTGGTGTGCTCCTGCCTGTGCAGAAGGTGCAAGCAAAGTAGCCCAGAGGATGTGGGATGTAGGCTGCATGCTACAGCATGACCCAAAACAAGGGGTAGTACCATGGGCCTGAGTTCAAAGGGAGTCATGGCCCAATGGGTGGGTGGGTGTTGGTGGACATCCCAGGTGGGGCTGGTTGGGGCAGTCGGGGCCTGGTGGTACACTCAGGGCCCTGACACAGCTGCAATGCCATAAGGCAAAACTCTCCAGGGATGGGTGTCCTGATGGTTGGGTGTTTTTAGGTCACAGGTGACTTTTCTTCTCATCACATCTTGCTTTATGCTGTTGTCTGCAGTTTGGGAAGGAGCAGCACACAAAGCGCTGGTGTAAAGTAAAAGTCTCACAGAACCATTGGAGAGCTGGATGCTGCTCAGAGGCTGGAGGGAAACCTCCCTTGCAAGAGACCTGAAGTGCAACGTGGACCAATCTGCAGTCTTGGCCAGGGAGAAACCAGAACCAGATTGAAACGTCCCCTTGACATACCCAAACAAAAAGCAGCAGAATATTCAGGCTGGCATTAGCCAAAACTGTGTGAAACTATGTGGTGTGTCACACTGTCTGAAATTACGTGTATTGGGGTAACACATGCCTGCCTGCTGTGGGTGCATGGACAAACCCCTTTGGGTTGGGAAGTCGCCTCCAGGGTGGGGACAGGGACTGCTGTGATTGCCATTTGCATGAGGAGTCCTGGTGTCTTCTCCAGCATTTCAGAGATCCTGTGTCAAAACAGTGAAGATTTTGGCCATGCAGACAGACCTGCTTTTTTAACCCCTTTACCTCTTACTCCTGTTTGTTCTTTAGGGAACACTGCATGATTTCTAATAGTGAACAAGAATTACCTAATACTTGAAAAGCCCAGGATCTTGAACCATTTTTAAAAAAATGTAATTCAGAGTCACCCTCTCCATCCTGTGATGGGAAGGGTAAAGCTGTCTAAAGTGGTGATGAGATTCATGAGATGTCATGGCACAAACAGAGCCTGGGTCTCCTGCTTGCAGCCCAGATCCCCGTCCACTGCCCGGTTTTGCCTCCCCAGGGAGAGATGTTGGGAAGAAAATGGGGGGATATTGAGAAGCAAAGTGGTTGAACCCTCTCTCCCCCCTCTCCCTGACAGCCCGGGTACAGATTATGCTGTTTTTCTCCCACTACAATAACATCGTTATTCAACTTGGCAGCACAAGGTGGAGTGAGTGAGAGAGGGAGAGTGTGTGCGGTTGGTATTTTTTAAATCTGTCAAACATTTCTCTGTTCTGCCGATTGCAAACTCCTGCCCGGCCGTCCCTGCCGCAGCATCCCGCGTTGCCATGTCAACAGAGGCTGTCATCCTCTGTGTCGTGAGGGAACACTCCGCTTTCCTGGGGGCCGTGGGCTGGTGACGGAGGGATGTGCATGTGCCCAGCTGATGTTGACCCCTAACCAGAGCATTTTTCAGTATTTTTTCCCCAGAGCTTCCAGTGCTGGGAGATCATTTACCCCTCATCAGCCCCTTTAAGATGTCATCATCAGTGCTTGACTTAATCAGGACATCTTGGCATGAAAAACAGCCTTCTCCTGACCCCTGCACTTCCACTGTGAATTAGATATAATAAAGAAAACAGCTCTTCCACTCCCCGCAATGCCTCCCCCGCCTTCCAGCCCTCGCTGCAGGGGAGCGTGCAGGGCTGGAGGGAGCTCATGGATCGGGCCGGGCTGCGGGGCCTCTGCCTGCTTGTTTCTGCATTGTCCTCTCCTCCTCCTCGGGAGCGGGGAGCGGAGGCACCGCAGAGCCAGGCTGCCCAGCCCTGTGCCAGCATGGTTTCTTTTAGAGCGTGTTTAAAGCACCGGCTTCCCAGGGAGATGTCCTGCAGGGCTAGTCAGGAAACAAAGAAGAGAAAGCTTGATGAGCTTTGCTTCTTTCCACCGAGGTGAAGATGCTTGCAGAAGAGTTGTGGATATAAAAGTGAGTGCCACCACCAGGAGATAATAACCTCCCCCAGTGTGTTGGCTGACTCCAGGGACAGGGAAGCAGTGGATCTGCTGCCTGGTCCCCAGCTCACACCATGCTGTCGTCCCTTCTGTCCCTGGGCGGCAATAAATGTCAGCATGGCAATGAAGGGAAGGGGTACAGGGCTTATGCTGGAAGAGAAAACAATGGCATGCACTTACCTGAGACTGGGAAAACAAGAATCCCCTTGGATCAGGATTGTCTCTTGCTTTGCCTGCTGGTTACAAGGTGTGGATGGCTTGCAGTGTGAGGGGAGGTTAGACCAGATGGTCTCCAGAGTTCCCTTGCAACCAGTGCTTCTATGATTAAACCTCTGGGCATCACCAATTAGTTGGTTCAGCTTTCTCTGCAGAACTGGACAGCCATTGTTGAAAGAATTGTTATGTTGGTGGTCTGGAAAACAACTTCACAGCCAGAAGTTGGGGTGGTGGGCTGGGAAGCAGGCTGGGAAGCTGCTGCTTCTCCTGAGAGATTGCTGTCTGAGGCACCCTAGGTGCAGGTTGCATCCAGCTCTGTCTTTGCTCCTGGGCTTGCCTCTGGAGGCTGTCCCTACAAAGTGCTTTATCCTCTCCAACTGTGGAAGTGGCCCCTGCTCTGAGTAACAGAGACTGGAGGAAGGGGATAGCAGTGGGTAGTGTTGTGCTGTGTCCTCCTTTGAAGATGACCCAAGAAGATGTGAAGGTCTGGGTTTAGTTTGAGCTGTGGGTTATTTAGGCTTTGCAGTACATTTCCACTGGGGCCCTCAGGGAAGGCAGCAGTGGGATTTGCTTTTATTCAAGTAAAGAAACAAAACAAAGTGCATCACTGATATCTGCGAGCCCAATATGGCTAACTGCTGGCTTTGGAAAATCATGACCAGACAAATATGAGACCACACCATGCCTGTTTTTTAGCTTAGCCCTCAGGTCACCTCCTATAGCCTTTTGGTTTGCAAATGAGGGACAGAAACTCCAAAGAAAGCAAAGAGAAAGATGATGTTTCTGGGAATTGAGAGTTCAGGGTCAAATGGCAGCTTGTGGGAGTGTGGCAGAGGCCAGTGAGACCCCGGTGTTAGCACCCACCACTGACCTAGCCAGGGTTTGCTAGGTCCCAGGACAGCACAGCCCAGAGGTCCTACTCACCTGGGCAGCCTTGCTCCTCCCTGCAAGCCTCTGCCTATGCATCCCACAAGAAGGCTGAGCACTGTGGCCATTCCTATTTCCCATTCATAAAAGAAACTGCCTTTCCCTCCTGGAGGAGGTTTGTACTGAGCAGCATTGAAGGAATGCCTTGTACTTCCCCTTCCAGTTGCTTTGTTCTCTTGCCTCCCTGCAGTTTCCTTGGAAAAGTTAATTTTCCCTATGGACTTTCTTTAGATGGAAACATTTCTCCTCAAATGGACTTGGTGAGCACAGAAAACATCAATTTGGAACCTGAATGGAAATAATTTGAAGCACCTTGATGAAGAAGAAATGGGCATGCACTGGTTCACAGTATATATGACATATGACCTACATTTATGTCAATAGCTTTCCAAAAGCTCTTGTGCTAGCTTCAACTCACTTTCTTCTACCTTCTGCAGCAGCTGGCACCAGCATAAAGCAAATGTAACATGCTACTAAAGTGTTATGTCTTTGCACTCACTTCAGACTGGTGTTAGCTGCAGCAAGAGGTGTTGGCTGGTGGAAAAATCAGATGTTTCAGCTATTGCTTCAATTATAGATTGCTCTTCCTGAGAAAAGACTTTTCTGTGTGAGAAAAGGCAGTGGAGTGAAAGGGACAGCAGCACAGCACGGGGATGGCTGAGAAAGGATTCATAGCTCCTCTCCACTCTGCGCAGGGAACACGTTGTAATGCTCCTCTCTTAAGTTTTCTGGGTAATGTTCTTAAAAAAAAGTTCTTTTCCTTACAAAGCTCAGGCTAAGGCAAGGATAGACGAGGTTAGCAACACAGCTGACACAGGCAAACTCAGTGTGACCAGTGCATGTCCTGGTCTTGCAGCTGCAAGCACCAGCCCCAAAGAATGCTGCCTCCCCTTACACTCTCAGGTGCTGTTCTGAACCTTAATTTTTAAAGAAAAAGCAATATATTACTTTTCTTAGAAAACATGGTACAAAATGGAAATGTTCTGCAGAGAGAGATTGGGTTTTTTCCCAAATCAATACTCATGATAGAATATTGTAATAGATAAGTGTCGCAGTTCTTATCAGTTTAAATTTAGTATTACCTCATATTAGAAATAACAAGAAAGGTACAGCTAAAACAAAACTTTATCCTGAACATCTCAGAGGCAGTTGTACTTAGAAAAGTTATTTTTGCTCATTTTTCCAAATTGGGATAAATCAACTGCTGGATTTGGGATTTCCTGCCAGATTGAAGTCCTGTTAAAACAGTTTTCAGTCAGCCTAGGTGGAAAAGCATCAAGATGGAAAGAACTGAGCTAAAAGGTTTATCTTAATTATTAAGACTCTAGAGCTGAGCAACAGGGAAATCACAGTCTATCGCAACCCTACTACTCCCTCACTCTGTGAGTGCGAACAAGATACCTTGTTTTATGTGTCCCAGAGGCAACATGGATGAATGCCTCCTCCTGAGGACACTGTGAGATAGTGTGGTTACTCTAAAAAAGAAAAAGGGAAAGCCAGAGGGTGGCCAAAGGGATGGCTGACGCCCTTTTTGCAATGTGATCTTTGCAGGGGCGTTGTGTTGTGCGGTGTCAGGGGACTGATGTGGAGGGATGAGCTCTCAGCCTCCTGCCTGATTCAGTGCTGAAAACGAGCTGAAATGCAAGCAGAGGGAGGTGGGAAAACCCTGTGTGTGTGACAAAACAGCACTTCAAAAAATTTCTTTGGGATGTCTGGGACAGGGGCTGCAGCCTAGACTCGTGGTACCATGCTCCAGGTGAGGGGGATTACAGACATCCCCTGGGGTGGGATCAGCAGTGGTGAATGAGTTTCTACCAACAGGTCTGGGATTTCCTGGTGGGAAAGGGCCCAGTTGCCGCTTCAGTCAGCACAGTAGCTTTCCCCAGGCACCTTCCTCGATGGCTGGCTGTACCCTCTCCCTGCCATCCCTCCCTGAGCTCAGCTCCAGGCATGGTTGCATGGTCTGCATGTTGATGTGGGGAAAGAGATCCCCAAAAGTTGTTGTGGATGCAAATGGAAGGACAGATGTGCAGGGGGACCTGTGGCTTTGAGAGGGATTATCAAGACCAAAGGCATTTAGTATGGATGGAAACCAATTGCCTTCCTTGTCCATTTACCCTTGCCTTCGCCTGCCTGCCTGCCTTCCTTCCTTTTTTGTTGTTTGGGATTTTTTTTTTTTTTAATTTCCAAGCAGCTTAAAGGTAAAGGAAATGAAGATTAGACCCACATCCTCTGTGCTGACCCGGCGGCCCCTTAGCTCGAGTGTGGCCCCCTTGGAACAGTTGAACTGGGAGTGGGGTCCTTTCAGGGATTTGTCTGAAAGGTGGTGTTATTCCCAGCGTAGCCTTGTGTGGATGCTTATTGCTCAGAAAAATTCCCTTAGCCCAAGTCAGTGCAATCGGCTTCAAAACTTATCTGAGATCTCCAGGAGTTGTGAGGGCAGCACGATTATGTGAATCCCTCACAGGTGAAGAAACGCCACTGATGCTCAGAGGAAAACTGCATTTTCTTGCAGTTCTTTGGGTCAAAGCTAGGACACACCTGAAGAGAGACAGCAGCTGTCCCTGGGCAGTGACAGCCATGAGTCCTTGCAGCTCAGTGAGTGACCAGGTATCTTCCCTGGACTCCCCTTCCCCCTCTCCCTCCCTGACTTTTCTCTTTTCCCCTACCCTCAGTTAGACTTTCATCTCCCCCTTCGTTCTTCTCAAGTTTTTGTGTCTGTGCCTTTGCTCCAAGACATGTCCCCCTCTGCTGGAACACACTCCCCTTCCGTCTGCTACATGCACACACATGCAGGCACCATGCCTGGAGATGCTCTTCTCCAGCACAGCCCTGGAGAAGATTTGCCCTGTGCTCCATCACTCCCGGCCTGTTGCCAGGCAACACAGCATCACATAGATTTCACTCCCAAGCTCCAAAATAAACTGTATATACAAGGGATTTTCCTCCTGTTCCTCCAAAGAGGGACCTTGCAGCCATGGGGGCTGGCAGGTCTGAGAGGGTGAGGGGTCTCCAGCAGCCACTGTAGGCTGCTGGCTTTGCTGGGGTGCTGCTCTGCCTGGAGCAGGAAAGCTGGGACAGAGTGGGGTGGTGAAGGCAGGGAGGAGACACCTGTAACTCCTACTGGGACCAGCCATGGTTTCCTTGTCCCCGCTGTGTGCCTTGCTCACGCTTGACATTCACCTCTCACACTGCAGTCTCAAGGGGTGGGCAGCAAGACTTCTGCCAGCCTGTAAGACCAGAGCTGTGTTTTCTGTTACCCTCATTCAGATCAAGGCAGTTTCTTACTTACCAGCGTAAGAGGGAACACAGAGCCCATTTCAGTGGTTTCCTTTTCCAAGGTGGAGACATATTTAACACACAACTCCTCCCTTTACCTTCCCATCTGCCAGTTTTGCACCTGAAGTGCAAAAGTCCCACACCAAAGCTTTGTTTGAAGGCAGTGGCTCCCTCCAGGCACAGCCCCCCAGGCAGCTGGAAGCCAGACACTTGGGAGCAGTAGGAATTACTGAAATGATCCTTGTCTCCCACAGGGATTTAACAGGTGCCCCACCTTCAGCCTGCACAGGACTGGCAGTCTGCAGACAGTAATTTGGTACCCTGCATACTTACACAAGAGTTTTGTTTTCACATCTACAGAGTGAATGCTAAGATTACTTCAGAAGTTGAGGCATGACCCGAACTTACTTGTTGTCAGCAGGCTGATGGACTGTCAGACCTATTTCAGGGTCAAGACACTTGTCTCACTGTCTTCCATCCCATAAAGTACAAATTGCATTTCATGACAGCCATATAACACTCCTGAGAGCAAATTTCGGCACAATTATCACCCTTTTCAGGTCGTAAAAGTCACTCAGCTCTCAGCCACCTGTTTTAGAGCTGTCAGCCAAAGCCCCTTGCAACCACTGCAATGGTTAAGCACACATGGGAAAGCATACATGAATATTATCTCATGGAAGATGCTGAGTTAACAAGGAGCACACATCATGTTCCCAGTGAGAACGTATTGCAAATACCCTGTTCCAGCCAGGAGGAGTCCTAGAGGAAGCACGCCTTTCCCAAAGCAGCATACGCCTTCAGAGAGCACATTTCAGATGTGTCCTTCTGCGTTTCCACACTAAACACTGTGTACTGCATACTGTATCCATCACAGAAACAGGCTTGCTAGTTGGCTTAGGTGTCCAGTCAAAACAAAGAAAGACCAAATTTGGGAAGTCAGAGATCTCCCAACGAGGAATGGCTCACTTGCACTACCGGTGGGATCGGTCCAGCACATAATTAAGGGGGTCCTGGTCTGCTTCAGGGAAGCAACTGAGCAGAGCGGCTTCCTGGCATGATGTGACACTGGGAAGCTGCAGGCTGACAGCGCTGTGGTGCTGGACTTTCTGTTGTGGTGTCCATGGCCCTGCCTACAGGGCTGTACTGCGCTAAGTGCTCCACAGACACACAGGAACGTTAAGTGCCTTCCCTCAAGGGGAGCAACAGTGCTGTAAATCTCTCTGGAGGGAACAGTCATTGTTGGGATTGGTGCCACCTGACACTGAAGGAGTTCTTCCACCCAGTTGTGCACTCTCCACATAAATAATCACCCATGCCCAATCTCTGTAGCTCAGAACAAAATTGGAGCCTTCCCCAGGACACAGACATGGCACCTGCCTCTCCTCCCTTATTGAAGTAGTTTGTACATCCCATCACCAGAAGTGTCAACTTTTCATTCTGAACCAGAACTATGCATTAAAAACCTCTCTGAAATCATGAGTGAGCTGAAATATCCCAGTGACTTGAAAGACTCAAAGAACTAACCTTTGCCTCTTTGACTGCACAAGTCCATCGTGTTTGGGGCTGAGAAGCCCTTGCAATGTGGCATTGCTCTGGCTGCACTTTCCTGGGTCCCTCACAGAGCTGCCCCTGGACAGACAACTTCCTGGCTCTCACCATCAGCTTGGGGAAAACTTCTATTTCTTACTGTCTTTTTTTTCCCTGTTAATCTCAAATATTGTCTTACAAAGGTCCAGGATTTTTAAATCTTCTACAAAGAGAATACTCTAAGAGTTAAAAAGGAGGCAAGAGTTTCAGAGGACTGAAATTGTGTGTTGTAGGCAGGTAATTAAGCTAGTATCTGCCTCAGTTTCCCACCTGAAAAATCAAACCAGGAATTTATGTTGAACAAAGGACTAGGGTTGTTCCTTCTGCACTGGAAACCCTGAATACAGTTTTACGTTCTCTGTTTCAGCTCTGCTCAGGGTAGAATCCCCAGAAGGGCACCTTGATGCATGTGACACCAGTGTCCTTCACTGGTATCACAGCCTGGGGGACTTAATGCATTTGCCTCTCTCTCTGCAGCTCACATGTCTTTGGGATGCTGCCTTCAGCAACATGCTTACTCAGGCACCTTCTATGTGTTCCCCCATGACATCATCACTTGACATTGCTCTCCACCCATGACATCACTGGCCATCTTTCCCTGCCATTGTCCAGTGTGTGAATCTGCCTGGGTGGCACCTACAAGCCCCTGTGCATGGCCTCTGCTGTGCAAGGGGGCTCTGTCTGCAAGCAAACCCCAAGCTGGTGACTCAACCAGCCCCTGCTGAGCAGGAAAGTCATAGGAGAGAGCCCCAGCTCTCTACCCATAACTGGGGCATTGCCTGTGGCGGAGAACACCATGAGCTTTGTCATGGGATAAAATACAGATGAGGACTCGCTCTCTCCTAGGTGCCTGGGATGCAGGAGACATGGGCTTAACCTCCCTGAGGCTAATGGGGGAATCGAGCACAGGTCCCCCATGGTGTGCAGGAGCGATCTGTTTTATCACACCTGCTGTGGCCCCTCAATGCAGGTGGTGGATGCTGCAGGGCTTTGGGAGGAGACAGCTCCAGGTGGCACCTGCTCTGGGGACATATTGTCCCCATGGACAGCAGGGACCAGTGGCTGGGTTTCTCAGCTCTTCCTGCCTCCTGGGTGATGGTGTTGAGCCCTAGCCCTCTTCAGATCAGGAGAGCTACAGGGACAGAGGGAGAAAGAGGAACTACACCTCCATGTTTTGGTCAGGAGTGGAATTTTTTACAAAGAACCTTGCCATCCGTTTCACTGCTGCTTCCAGCACTTTTTGTTGGATGCCCATGACTCAGACCAGGAGCTTTGACTCAGAAGGGGGCTCATCTGCTGGCATAAATGGAAAGGAGCATCCCTAGGAGCGAAGGGTGCTACACCCTCTGAAATGAAGATGCCTCATGGGTGACATGGGCCCAACAGACACACTCTGTGTCAAAGCAGATCTGCAGCGTTAACAGTAATGAGCAGGGAGGTATTTTTTGGCACTTCTTGACTGTCTGCAGGGGCTGAAGGGCCTTTTCCTTGCCTTGGGCCTTTCACACTGCCAGTCATAATACAATCAGAAATGCCAGTCCCATGCGAAGAGAAAATAAACTTGGGGCCTTTTATGTGCTAAGCTCAAACCCAAGCAGGCCTTTGCCAGAGATCAGGAGTTGGTGTTTACAGCCCCGAGGTGAGACGTGCACATGGGATAAGTTGATGACATGCCACTGCAGTAAGCAGGCAGACTGAGACCGCAGAAGAGCCGTCCCTGATCTCTGTGGCAGCCAGTAGCCAGGGGACATACAGCCATACCTGCATTCAGGAGCTGACTAAGGCTCTACATCCCTCAACGCGCATGCAGGAACAAATTCATGCCTCCCAGGGTACCACAGCTCTGCAGCAGCTGCATGTCAGCCCTAAGGCTGCCCTGCGGACCTGACTCACCTGCCTTCCCCATCTCCGGCCTTCAGGTACGGCTGGAGCAGATTGTCCCTGTGCCACAGGCTCAGCATGGTGTCACTGTCACCCTGCAGGTTGTCTGTGCATGGAAGGAGAAGGCTGTGGCATGGGGAAACCAACATGCATAGGCCTGTTCTTTCATTGTAGATGTGGGAGCTAAACCTTCTCAACAACCACAGCTATCACAGCACTTCTGCACTCTCATAATCAAAGGACCTTCATTTAACTGTACCATTTTTCAAGTGAAGGAAAGCCCAGACTAGATTGTGTCTGCAGTCTCGTAAGCTAAAGGACAGGGTGGAATGGGAGCTGGTGCATAAACCCATCTCCATGGACAATCCTTTCCCCCTTCTTTGCACACTTTCCATCCTCTAGTTAAAGAGATTTGAGCACAGAGGAGATGATAGTTACACAACAGCATGCAAAGCTCCGCTCACCAGTTCACCCATTCACGGTTGCTAAGAATGGTCAACATTTCCACTTACTCTGGAGAAGTCTGCACTATCATCTTGCAAAGTGATGAAGGATCTTTAATTCAGCAAAGATGGGGAACCCTGTATATACACTATGTCTCTGGGATATTTCCTCGACAATATGTAATATGTAGTATCTAGAATATGGTATGTCCAAGCAGAGGGGCTCCCAGGCATTGGGAATGATTTGTGAGTTAGAGGACACAGAGTTGCCAAAACGACAGTCCCAGCTGTCCAAGCAGTTGCCAGTAGCTGTCAGCCCCATGGGGTACATGGGGGTGGCAACTTGTGGTCTTCTCTTGCTAACACCTGAGGGTGATTAGGTGGCCCTATAACTGCTAACAGAGCATTTGTCCTGCAAGATAGCTTGAGGGAAAACCTTTCCTGCTGAAACCTAGTGCTGGAATTGCAAAGGCTCTCTGGCTTAGTGAGTTCAGTCCTGGACACAGCTGCAATAGGAGACAGAGGCTGTGTGCTACACCAAGTGGCAAAGCTTCCCGTGCCTCTGCCCTCCTCTATTTCCACCTCATGAGGTACACTTCATTTACTTTCAGGGTGTTTTCCACCTTCCATACAGGAATGCCAGCTCTAAGGATGAATATTTTCTCCTTTCCTGCAGGGCTTTTATTAAACTTCTGGTTTAGTGCCTGATTTGTTTTGCTTTCTCTTCTCTCATCCTTCTGCTTTAGAACAACTATCTTCTACTGGGAGTTGTTGGCTTGACAGAAGAGCCATCCATCCTGCCAGCGGGGAGAGGGGACTGGGAAGATTTTCCATCTTGATGGCAAGTCCTTGGGAAAAGCAGCACTTGCATGATAATCGTGATGGCAAGGGAAAGAGCTCCTTGTTCCCTCCTGCTGCAAGAGGGACACATGACACCTCCTCGGGGCAGGAGGTGACACAGCTAAGTGATACTGGTGGACCTGTATTTTGGATGCTCTCTAGTGCTAGTTCTAATTATTTCCTTATGTTGGATACTTTCTACTGAAATATCTACCCAGAATTCATTTGCTGAGTGCATCTGCGTGCTTGGAGGGGAGGTCTAAAACATGCCTTGGTGCTGGCAAAGCTCAGCCTCACTCTCCCTGTTTTTCCTAGAAGGTAGAGACAATCTGATTCACTGCCTCACTGCTTTACTCATACAACCCCCTCAGAACAGCACTGATCTCCCTCTCCCATGCTATGAACCCAAAGATGGAGGTTGAACATAGATGAAGACCCAGCAAGTGCTCAACTGTTAGACACAACCAACCAACCAACCAAGGGAATTGCACTGTCTCTGGTGGCTGTAAGCTTTTGGCACAACACTGCGACTTGGAGTTAGTGGTGGCCACAGGATAAGGAGGGATGTCAGGGTGTGGAGCTTGCAGCAGAGCAACAAGTACGAGAGGAAGGAAAGTGAACGATTTAATAGTGGAGGACAGCAAATGACCATGAACACAGTCCTCCATGGCCTCTTCAGAGTGACTACAGCCACCACATGTCATCTCTAGCAGCCTCTCACAGCTCTTTTTGGACTCAGAATATGAGCTTCAGAAAAGCCCATTGCTGGGCTATCATTGGAGGGCAGACAGCCCCCCAGCAGGGAAGAAAGACCCAGCATTTGGGATTCTGGGAGGGGCTCAAGGATGCCCATCTTCCTGAGGGCAAGAAACAAACACCTCAGTGAGCATCATCACATATCAGTGTGCATCAGCCTTAATGAGACTCAGCAGAGATGGGTGACTAATTCCAAACCAGTCCCTTATGCACAAACACGGCTTCAGGTAGATTATTCAAGAGCACACAACAGCTTCTTTGAATGCTGCTAAGAAATCAGCTTTCCAAAGTTTCCTGTTGTGGCTGAGTGGTCAGATAATTCATGTGACATGGTTTCTGCTCCCGACTGGGTGAACTTGCAAGCACAAATGTCACCATTTGTGAGCATAATTTTTCCTCTTCGTGTATGCCTCTGACATTTGCTTTCCACTTACCTTTTTGCCAGTAACATGAAATCATAGCTGGTGGGAGAGAGCAGTGCTAAGGGGCCAGAAAAGGGAGGAGTGCTAGGGCCTGACGAGGGGCTAAATGGGGCCTCTGGTGCCCAGAGCCTTGGCAGAGGCAAATGCTTCTTGTATCCAAGAGCTCCTCCTTGATACCCAGCAGCTTAATTCAGAGTAAGTGCTTCAGAAACACGCTGCTGCCAGGAGACCTGTGTGCTGGCAGCAGCAGATGAGGTCAATACTGTACCTGTACATCAGCCGGCGCCCGAGAGGCGCTGGGGCAGCTCATCCCAGGCTCAGGGCTCCTGGTGGTATACATGGGGAGATCTCTCAGGACCCTGGCATAGCCGGGCCACGGCTGGCTGTGCCCTGCACTGTGGAGCCAGGCACACTGGGTGTGGCACAAGTGATAGCACAGGAGACAAACTGCCCTGTGGAAATGGCAGGACCAGGTGCTTTTCAAGTTGGGGTTGAGCCTGACCAAGCACAGCCCAGATCTGCTGGGCCAGATCTCCACCTAGTTCCTCTTCACCAGGCACACGGGGAAACCCTATTGCTTTGGCCAGCCACCCCACAGCCCTTTAGCAAAGGTGACCCCCTCAGCTACAAGAATCAGGGAGCCACAAATTTCTGGGGGAGTTGACAAAGTACATATTGTTCATCACACCAGGGCATGTCAAAGCTAGGGCGCATCCTGGGGGGCATACGCCCTTCAGCACAGCAGTCAGCCCAGCACCGAGAGCCACGGCAGACAGGCAGCGGTTGCTTTGGGCTATGATGCAGCTGGATAGCACCAGCCATAGCTGCTTGAGTGCCTGCATCTAACTGCAGCCTGAGCCCTCCTTTTCCCACAAGCCTCACATGCTGGCTGCCCCCAGGACCTTTCTGCTGTGACAGGAGTCGCAGGGGAGATGGCCTGAGCTGTGACACCAGGACAGTGCATCACACAAGACAGCTTTTCCTTGTTTTAATGTCTCTGCATCGCAAAAGCTCAGCCTGGCCTGCAACAGGGAAGCTCTTCAAAATTGTCACTCTTCCATCCCTCTTTTTGGGAGAAGGAGATGCAGAGTATGTGATCTGTGGTGTGCATCTGATGAGGCAACCACGAAGAGCTATGCCAAGCTTGAGGGAAGGGAGCATTATCCAGAGCCAAGGATTTGCCCAGCTGCATCTGGGGCAGATCTCCCTGCAGGGAAGGGCAGGATGAGACTACTGCCCAGTGGCCACCGTGCATTGCCCTGTGCCTCTTCAGAGGCATTTTGGACCTTGTCCTGCCCAGCGGCAGTGACACATCTGCTCTGCGCTCTTGGCCCAGAGCGCTTTGGAGACTATCCACACACAGGTGTCAGCCAGTGCCAGAGGAGGGGAGACTTACCTGCTCAGAGGGTCTGCTCTGAGCTGACAGGCAGGTACAGAGGAGACAGCATCCAGGATGGTCCTGGCATGAGAGCTGGGACATTTCCTCCTTGCTTCTGCTCTGAGTTCAAAGTGCTGCTGGATCTCTTCTTTTTCTTAGGAAAAAATCCTCCATTACCGCATGCCTGATGTAGAGCTCCTTAATTGTATTACTTTTTTAAGATAAAGATCAGAAGCTAATGCACCGGAGGTTGTGACTGTGAAGGTTTCAATGGCTGTTGCCATTTCAGCAGGCAAAGCCACAGCACCAGGAGCTGATCCTCAGCGGCATTTCTGGAAGTTCAGGCTCCCTTTTCCCACAAACTGTATTGTACCCATAACACAGCACCCTCAAGGGAGAGCTGAGCATCTCTGCCGAGGTGTGCTTCCCTGGCCTAGGGAAGTCTCCAGCCCCACCAGAGGCTTCAGATCTTCCCCAGTGCCCCAGGAGGAAGCTGCCAGGCCACTCTGCCCCGTGGCACAGAGAGAATCTCAGTAAATCTTCTTTTCTCTCTCTGTGGCTGAAGGAAGAAGCTCAGCCTTTGCTGATCACACTATTTCAGGCAACCACAGCACCCATCAGCGCTTGCAGCTGGGCCACTCTTGTCCAGGCGCATCCCCCCACTTGCCAAAATGCCAACACCTTCCCATCCTATTCCCTGCTCCCACCTCCCTGGGAAGAAAAGAAAAAAAAAATGCCCTTTGCAAGCCAGCAGGGGTTAATGTTGTCAGCCATGACGTCAGGATCCCAGTTTGTCCGGAGAGTCCCCCTCCCCATCCACAAACTCCCTCTCTCCTCCCCTCCTCTTGTGACTTTGCAACGAGCAGCAAAACTCCACAGGAGCTGCGGCAACAGCACTAGGGAGACATCCAGTCCTCCCTCGGAGAGCAGCTCTTTCCGCAGACAGGGATTTATTTATTTTCTACACATGCATATATGTATTTATTTATTTACTGGGTTGCATTTGTTTTTCCTTTTTTTAACCCTTTCAGAAAAGTCCCAAACCTTACAAGTGATGAGCCCGAGATTTCCCTAAACTAAAATAACAGTACAGTGGCGTTGGCTTGCTTCCTCTTCCCCCTCGGAAGAAAAAGAGGGAGGGGGGAGCAAGTAGGTAAAATCCAGAATAAAATCGTATTGCTAGATAACTCACACCTCCCCCCTCACTCTCTCACACACACACACACACTCTCTCTCTTTCTCTTTCTCCTCCTCTTCTCTGAAGGTGGGTAGCAGGAGCCATGCAACATCTGCAGAACCGGATGGCAAAAGAGCAGGAGGAAAAATAATCCAAGTGGAGTGCTCAGGGCACACTGAGTTCTTTTATTCTTTTTCTTTTTTTTTGTTTTTTTCTTCTTCTCCTTCTTCTGCGTACCTGTGAGATTCAATTCGCATTTTGCTGAGCCCATTTTGGGGCATTTTATTTTTCTTTCTCTTGGGATTTTCTCCATTGCCAGAGGATGTCTCTTGTTGAGAGGATGCTGAAAGGAAGAAGAAACGAATTCTTTGACTGGCACTGAAGGAACGAGGGGGATATTTTTCCCCCACATTTTTTAGGTTTTTTCATTATTCTTTTTCTGTAGGAAATATTAACTGGGGGGGGTTGGTTTCTTTTTTCCCTCCCCCCCTTTTTTTGGAGGGGGATTTCAGAAGATCCATCCTTCTTTCCCCTCCCCTCCCAAGATTTTTTTTTCATCCTTCGTCTTTGTGGAAATGTGGACATTTCAGGCAGGCAGATTGAGTGGAATTGTCTCTGCTTTAGCAGCTCTTTGTCTCGCCTGCTGTGCGCAAAGGTAAGGATTGCGATTCCAGGCTCCAGGGACAAGGGGGGCTTGTTTGTTTTGTTTGGGGTTTTCTCCATCCATCTGTATGTGGGAAAGGGGAGGGGGTTCTTTCCCTAAATTCCTTCCCCTGCTGCCTGCTGTTGTTATTTCCCAGTCCATGTCATTTGAGGGGGAGGAGGGATGCTCATACATGAGATGTGGAGCAGGCTTTCCGCAGACGGAGCCCACCTCATAGCCCACTTGCAGCGCATCGCGTCCCATCATCCCCCCCGTAACCGACCAGGGGGGAAAATGGCAAAATGAAACAATTTGCTGGGGAACATGGTGTCGGTAGGAGCCGACGGAGTGCACAGCACCGAGCTGCGTGCATACGCACCCCGGCACAGGGCTGCCTCGGCCATGCCTGTGTCTGCGCACACACGGCACACACGCTCACGGCTGAGCACGCTGTGCCAGTACCAAAGCCCTGGCTCTGCGGTGTACGGGAAGCAACGCCTACGTCTGTGCCTCCACGCAGATTTATGGCGTGCAACAGCATCGTCTGTGGGTGCGATCCGTTCAGATACATCCCTGCATGTGCGCATTCATCCATGCCCCTTCGGGTGCACACACATGTGTATCGCAGCACATCTACGGAGCACAGCGCGCTTTACCTGCTCTGCCTGTAGCCGTGTAAATGTTCGCACTGACATCCCGCATACTCAAGCTGCAGCTATTCCTGCGTTTGCCCTGAGCACTCCAAGTGATCCAAGCAAGCAGAGGTGCAGGCACCCATCCAGCCTGGACGAGGTGTTCAGAGCACACCTGTTCACTCTGACACAGGCATTTACCCACTGCCTTCCCACGCAGGAGTAGTGCTGCCTGCTCCTCCTCACCCGCCTTCTCACCCATGCGGGCAGGTGAGTTTGTACCTCTGTGCTGATGGCGAGCATGAAGTCTGCTGGGGAGAGAGCTGTGGCATTTCCTTACTCAGCCATGCACACCGAGCAGCACGTTCCCGATACACACATGCAGGTCCCTGCACAGGCTTGCAGAGCTGTATATACAAAGGTTTATGTTCCCATAGGTATAAGCATGCACGTGCGCAGGTTCGTGCTCGCTTTACCCACACCACTCATGCATGGCTCCACTGTGTATGGGCACATACATGGGCACGCAGAGGCAGCGTTCAAGCAAACGTATAAAGAGCAATGCCCATGTCAAAAGCCTTTGCTCAGATGTGTCCTTGCATGTGTGTTTATATCTGCTTATGTCCAGGACTGATATTCGCCTATAGTCTGCATGTATATCTGTGCACACCTTGGAGACAAAACATTCTCCCATGTGTACATGCTTTCAGCTACTCCCACACAGCCCAGCCAGCAGCACGGTGCGCATATATGTAGATGTTTGGCTGCAAGTGTACGTGTATATGCGAAGCACATGCACACCCCCACAGAGTCAGGGACACAGCATTCAAAAATTCAGTTCGCAGGCTGGATGTACGTGCTCCATAAGCAGATGCAGACTCACCTTTGCCAGGAATAGCACTTAGATGCAGCTGCTCACCCACAGCTGGGCAAATGCACAACTTGCCTGTTCAGTAGGAGGGATGTTTTTTTGGATCAAAAGGAGCAATGAGAGGCAAGAGACCTTGTGCTTAATTTTGACACCAGTTTATTCCCTCACTAGGCCAACTTGTAGCTGATGAGGAGGAAAGAGCCCCTATTTCCCTCTTCCCACTCTGCCACTTTCTGCAGGGCCCCTGGCACATTGGTTCCTATCTCTGCCTCAATTTCCTTGCCAGTATTAAGGAGGTAACACTGCTTCCTGAGTTTATGGTGTCCTGTGTGAAGCTAAACAGAAGTCTAAATCCCTTGAGAAATACCTAGTGTCTATACTATGAATTTGGGAATCTATGAATATGGAAATCTATGTACCTTGGAATTAGTGTCCAGAGATGAACAAATGCTGGTGGCACACTATCAATCTACTGTGAGCATATATACGTAAGCACATACCTGCATAGAAATCCACAGGTGTAAGTGGACCTTGCAAGCTTAGGTGCAGTGCTGTGAAAATGTCCACCTGTGCATACCTCTCCGGCCTTTTTTCAATGAATAAAGCAATGCAGTGGAGAGCTGTACCCCTGTAAGGTGCATGGTCAAGGGATGCAGCTCAGACACCTCCCCCCCAGCACAAGTGCTGAACGGTTCGTCCATGCACCAAAGCTGGGCCTGGGAAGTGTGCTGTCTCACATCCACACACCCCTCTTCAGTTGAGAAATCCCTGCACATACACACCCTGTGTGTCCAGAGCCTTAATGCATGCCCGGTCTCACCACAGGTCCCACACACCTCCACCCATGGCTACACGGAGAGACTGGGCACCTGGGAACCCAGTCTCGGGCACCCACAAATGACTATTTCTGTGCACCTGCATAAAATGTGTCCACAGCCCAGTCTCATCATAACCCAATGGAGCAAGATCTGCACCCACAGTCACCTCCATGCAGTCTTGGATGTGGTCACACACATGCACACACATTTGTGCACTTCACAGCTGTACCCTTGAGCTCCAGCACTTTCATGTGTCTGGATGTCTGTGTGCACAGGCAGGGAGTCTGTACATCCTCCATACAGTCAGGAAAGCATGTCTGTGTGTGTGCGTGTGTGTGCAGACACACGGACATGTCAGCGCAAACCCCGGTGACCAGTGAGGCACAGGGCTGGCTGGCAGAGGCAGTGCTATGGTGCAGCTTTCCAGCTTGGCTTGGATGGATGCGGGAGGCGGTGTTGAGAGGGAAACATGCTGTTGTGGTGGGTGACTGCAAAGAGCAGGAGTTGTCATAGGCAGGGTCTCCATTCTCATGCAAAGCAGGGAACGAGGGTGACACTGAGGCTGGGTTTTCAGGCAGAAAACCTATATACCCCACAGCACTGAATAGGTTCAATATTTTTAGCATCCTCTGCTTTCTGGTTTCCCACACTCAGTTTTGCTTTGGCTCTTGGGCTGTTATTAGGGGGAGCTCCCTTCTTGCTGAAATGGCTGGAGGAACTTGATCAGCGTTAGGGAGGATGGCTGTCCCCCCTGCATGGAAGTCAGAGCGTTGGAAGGGAAAGGATTGCTGCCCTCGCACAAAGAGCAAAAGATGGACTCTCTTTTCCTGTCTCTGTCTCTTGATTTGTGTTGCTAAGAAGTCACCATGATGCCGAGTGACAAAATGAATTTTTACATGCCAAAGATCAGCCATATGTTGAGGCCATAGGACAAAAGCAGCATTGTTTTTCCCTTTACTTCAATAATATGAAGAAATACCTGGGTGCGCTGAGAAGCAGAGGTTGCACTGGGATGTGTGACAGTGCAGGGCACCTGCTGGGGTGGGACTTGTGTATTGGGGACCTCAGTGCGTGACAAGTCTGTGCTGTGCAGTGTGAGACTGGGAGCAAGTGCCCAGTGTGGCAGGGGAAGGGAAGTGAGCCCTGCAAAAGAGAGGCTGCAGCTGCCCTGTGCACGTCTTGGTGGAACAGAAAGGGTAATTTCCTCCTGCGTGTGAGTGTGAGCACCCACCTATGGGCAAGGCACAGCGAGGCATCCCAAGTGTGCAGGTCGGTGGCTGGGGACGAGGTGTGCGTGGTGAGTGGTGCCTGTGTTGAGAGGGGTACCAGCCTGGTGGGACCGCTGGGATGCAGGCACGCACCAGGCAGGAGCATAGGGGGATGGAGTTTGGAGTACCTAGTGGTCAGGGTGAGCTACAGAAGAGGAGCCAAAATACCTGCTGAGACTCCTGTGCCACCCCCAAAGATGGCTTAGAACCCCTGGCAGCCCCACGGGGCTTGTGTGCAGGCTGGGGGCCAAGACCTGCACCAGAGACAGAAAATACAAGTGAGAGAGGAAATTGGGAAGCTGTGCCCATGGCTGGGGTGTCTGTAGCTCACACAGGCACCTCGGTGCCATGGGGAGCGATGGGTGCTCTGGCAGTGCTGCCTGGCCGGGACCCGCTGCTGTGGGCCTGGTGGCACACGGGATGACGAGGACTCTCTTCTTTTGTCTTTCAGCCCATCCACTGGGAATATTTCTGTGGTGAAAGAAATTGTGGACAAACTGCTGAAGGGCTATGATGTCCGCCTCAGGCCTGACTTTGGAGGTATGGTGATGACCAGTCATGGAGAGCAGAGCACAGGGGCCATCGTGTGTCTGTGCTGCCGGCTCGGCTGCTCGCAACATGCACTACCCTTGTGAAACGCTCCCACCTTACTTCTCCCCTGTGCCCTGTTTGCTAGCCCCATCTCCTTCTTGCCTTCTCCCTCATGTTTCTTTCTGGCCTCCTGGTTTCCCTCCTGCTATCTATCTCCTCTTGCCATAACCAATTTCTGCAGACAGCTTGGGGGTTGTCCATGGTGTGATGTTTCTGGGGACATTTTGCTGGGACAGAGACTCTCTGCTTTTCCTCTACCCCAAAACTTTCCTCCATCACGGATAACAGGTCACCTTCCTCCACTTGCTGTTCCCAATGCCAGATTTTTTAGCTCTTTTCCCTGCAGAGGGCTGGGGTGTCTATTGGCAGGACTGTCGGTTGGTCTGCCAGGCTGGCCCTTCAGCAACAGTATGGGATAAAACATTCCCTGGGGAGCTGGTGGCCTCGTTGCTTATTCAGTAGGAGATGTGAGGATCTGCAATTCCTCTCGTGTCCTGTGAGCAAAAAGCAAAAAGGAGAATAGGAAGAGCCTTGTCTTTGTTGTGCTGGTGGAGATGAAACATGAAATAAACCTTGGGTACCGTTGTACTCCAGAGTACAGTTGAGGTTCTTTTGTTGGAGAGGAGCAGGCAGTGGAGAACCACAGCTGACCACATGGGGAGGGGGATTTAGAGGATTTCTGGCTTCAGCCTGCCGAGCTTGGCTGTTTTCAGTCTCTTCTGGGCAATGCTATTTCCCCCTCACGAGGAGATGTGTGGCATGGGGGCATCTTCAGCCTGTAGGAGGACAGGAACCATATCAAAATGTCCTTCTCTAGATGACTGCTGGGAAGTAGGTTCATGCTTGTGGTTTTGAGGGGCAGACATGCCAGGGCCAAGTCCATGGGATGCGTTTTCTCCCAAAGGGCCTGATCCAGAGTTCCTTGGAACTGGGGGCGGGGGGAGGGGGGGTATGTGTGTGGAATATCCCCACCGATTTCATCAGGTTTTGAAGTCACGTCAGTGTATTCCAGTTTCCCATGACCCCACGAATGAACCTGTCCCTCCCTGAAACTTCTGGTTTCCCTGCACCTCACCCAAACCTGCCCCCAGCCGCTCACCGCCCCTTTCCCTTTGGCACAGAACGCCTCCCCTCCCCGCGCCGTCCCCGCTGGGGACGCTCCCAGGGTGGAGTGGCAGCTTTCGGGTGCTGCTGGGCCCTGGTCTCATGGAGGACTGTGGGGTGGGGGAGATGCTCATCCCTCCATAGTGCACAGGGGGTATCTGGGGCGTCACTTCAGTGCAGGGGGAACACTTTGGGGAGGCTTTCAGTGCTCTGCAAGGAAACGGGGTTCCCCCCTCTCCCTTCTCTCCTTTGAACATGGGATTTGACTTAAAGGCTCTGTCTGAGGAACCTAAAATGTCCCTATTAGCTGACCAGCCCCAATCACAGGAATTGGTGCAGTCACATTTTACGAGGGGGAGAACTGCAGATACGACATCAAAACTGCAAGAAAACCATATTGTAAGACATTGAGATGATTATGATGCAGTAAAACAGTAGGTGGTCTGGCTCTGTGGAGGCACAGAGCAGAGGGGTGCAGTGGAGAAATGTGGGGCTGGAGGTCCAGGAGCCCAGGTCCCTTTCACAGCCTGTTTGCTGTGACGCCAGGTCCCCAGCGCATCCATCCACCCCCCCAGGACATGGACCACTCCTTCCTTCAGCCTGGGCAGGGCTGCATGGGGCTCAGCGCAGGCGGTGCTGCTGACCCTGCCAGGTCTGTGCAGTGCGCGGGCTGGGCTCGGCAGCACTGTGCCCTTCCTGACTGTAAAATGGATGTTTTTGGGCAACCATTGCATTTTATTTGAATTTGCTCCGAATTCCCAAAGTACAAACTGCACTTTCCCTCACTCAAGCAAAGAAATAGAAAGATGACGGTAACCCTCTTTCCTGCACTCATTTCACTTTTGCCTTTCACCCTTTCTTGTCCTTCCCTCTGCTCATGAGTACAAAGTCCCAGCTGGCAGCACCAGTGATGGTGCCTTTGGTGCTCAGTGTGCAGGGATGCCCTAACTCTCAGCATGTCTGGCCCCCTTTCCCTGAGGATAACCTTATCTGGACAAAATTTTCCCTGCAGCATTTACAGATGAGAGAAGAGGTGAGTCTGAAAGCAGAAGATCATTAGCATTATGAGCCCAGGGAAAAGCGGTAGAAGTTTTCTTGCACCACTGCTGTCCCCAGAGCTCACCAGTTCTCTGAGGTTTTGGACCAAATCCATTCCTAGGAGAAATCCAGTGGGATCATGCCAGGATGCATCTAATCCTTCATGGCTTCTAGGTTATCCACAGCCAGGCTGTGGAGAGAGAAAAATGCCCCCCAATAAATTGTGTGCAGCTGGAAAAGGCACACCTTGGGCAAAACGCTGTAAGCTGCATGTATGCAGACCTGCCGTCTCTCAGGGACACGTGGGACTGGACTGAACCCCAGTCCCAGCACCCTCTGAGGAGTGGGCTGTTCTCCAGGACACTGCCCTGCAGCCCACCTCATGCCCCACTTAGACCATCCTGCCACCCCTCGGCTGCCTTCCAGCTGGGCAAGGTGGGTATAAGCCACCTCTGCTGGGGAAAGCAATCACTCTTCACTCACTTGTGCTCTCTCCCCAGGAAGACCAGTTAGGATGAGCTGTGAATGGTCGAGACAGCATCTTGGGGTGCTGGCAGGTCGTGCTTAGAGCCATCTCCCCCAGAGGAACAGCGTGGGCCTGTCTTGGGGCTGGCCCAGCAGTGACCGAGGGGTCTGGCTGGACAGGCAGCTGCCTGCAGGAGCAGTGGCCAGGACTGGAGCAAAGCAGCTACTGCTCAGTTTCCTGTGAGCCAGGCTGAGCTGCTCCAGAGAGCACCTCTACAAGCCAGCGCCCTCGTCCCTCTGCAGCTCAAGAATGAGCGCGTTGGGGGCAGGAAGATCAGAGCAGCCAGTGCTGAGCACCCTGGGTGTGCAGGCAGAGAAAGGTCCTTCCCAGACAGATTCCCACATGAGAAATAAAATCCACAAAAGTGATAAACCAGGCTGCCCTCCCTTCCTCCCTCCTCTGCTTTTTCCCTGCTTGCTTTCCCTATCTCTTCCTCCTACAGGAAAGTTATTTCCTTCTTGCCATCCTTCGCCCACATCAGTACCTGGTGGCAATCATCCCTGCACTGTCCCCCACCATGGCTTTGCAGGCAAGGTACCACCTCCGCGTCCTGGGGTGCCTCCTCCACGCGCCCATGGTTGCTGCCCACAGAGCAGGAGGGAGCTGGGGACCTTTGGATGTAGAGACACTGAAAGACCCTGTTCCCATGTACCATCCGTGCTCCTTGCCATGGTGAGGCAGATCTTGCAGTTCTCAACCCTTCCAAGAGAGCCAGTGCTTCCTCAGCAGAGCAGCCCCAGGCTGCCGTTCCTCATCCCAGCACCCCCGCCATCCCTGGGATGTGGTGCTTCAATGGCTCCAAACACTCCCCAGAAAAAAAACCTCACAGCTCCCCAGTCCTTTTTTTCTGAGAGAGAAAGAGAACTCCAACTAATACCAAAAGGAGGACAGGCCTGCTGGGGATTGCAGTTCACTTTTTAATTTTGAGATGCCTCGTTAGCTCTGGGCCGAGCTGAGTGGCTGAGAAGCATCAGCCACTCGCTCTCTTCCCCTCTTCCCCACCTCCTTGGAAACCCATTAGGCCGACGAGCAGGTCAGCTCTCAGGGGTGGTGCTGTGGCAATGAGTGTGACGTGCTCGTCTGAGGAGCTGGGCTGAATGGGGGGACACGCAGGAGAAAGGGGGAAAGTTGGAGCCATGTGGGCGTTATGGAAAAATCTGGGAGCACCACCTCTAGAAAGCTGTCCTGGCTCGGTGGGGGCAGCCCAAGGGGTCAGGCATCAGGTGAGGTGGACTGGAAGGGGTGGCGTTGAGGGGGATGCTGTGGGGCCAGCAGGTACATCAGTTCTTGGGGTGCAGATGATAAACCTTTCCAACCTGGGGAGCCCTGAACACACCCCTCTAGCTTCTCAGCCACTGTCCTTCAAACCTTAGAGTAGTACACCACGTTGGGGGGATGTGGGACATTCGCAGGGTGGGATATGTCGGGACCACAAACGTCAATTTTCATGGGCTGAGCAAGGGAATAGTCTGGGGCTGAAAGGGTAGGGGGTCATTGCAAAGCGGGTCTGAGGGGTTTGGCAAGGATTGTGGTGGGGATCTGGAATGGTCTTGGAGGAGGGATTTGCAAGGTGTAGGAGGAAGATCCAGCCCAGGCTCTTGGTCTGCTGAAGAGGGAGATCTCTGTCCTGGTACTGCAACATCGGCAACGATGCAGAATGAGGTCTTTTGGCAAGGTGTGCTGGGGAGCCTGCTCAGCTCTGGGAGAGCAGGGCAGTGCATCTCACAGGGAGATCATATGGCAGGTGGGTGTCATCCAGCTGGTCCCGGCCTGGGCCAACAGTATAGGGTGCACTGCTCAGCAGGTGTATTGCAAGCCACAGGACAGTAAGGCAAGCAGGATGATCATGTTTTAGGACTGGATGAGCAGGGGATGCTGCAGATCAGGTCTGGGAAGCACTGGGGGAGAGAGAGAGCTTTCAGAGCAACAGCCTGGTTCTTAGGCACTCACTTTCAGATGCGTTAGTTCCATAGGAGGAAAAAAAAAGAAAGAAGAAGAAAAAAAAAAAAGCAAATGCAGACTGTATTGCCCCAGGGTAGAGAAGGCAATGAAGGAATGGCAGAAGGATCCCACTTGAGCTCAGTGACTCAGCTGCTCTCTGTTGGTGCAACGTTTCCAGCCCAAAACTTTGCAAGAGTTTCAAGCAGATGGCTTTGCTTCCCAGGAGAGGATGGAAAGGAGACCCTGTATGGTTTCCCAGCATCATTTACAGATCTAGTTAGCCAAAAGCAGGGTGAGTGCATTCTCTGCTCCTAAACCTTAGGCTATCTAGAGTGTAGGGTTCATCTTGTTTCTCCTGGGTGGTGTGCACAATGTCTGAAAATGCCTGGTGAAAAGGGAGTGACTGGGAAACCCTCAGGATTACACAGTAAATCCTGTGTTTCCATGCCTGTGGGTTCAGCAGCCTCCCCTGCCCCATTTTTAATTCAAAATCCCCTAAGGACAATTAGCGTTTATGGGGTCTTGGGTTGAAATGAGCCTGTGTCCTGCTCCTCATCTGCTCCACAGCTTGGACCCGGCTTCCCAACTCTCGTCACCCTTGCCCAGTCTCACCCCTCTCCTTTGACACCCAACCCCCTGCTTAGCTGCAATATCGATCCTGTCTCTCCCCTGCCCCTCCTGCCTTCAGCCCCTCTCTCCTCCATCACACCTGCACCCTCTTGGGGGTCCAGCCTGTCCCCACATCCTGCTTGTCCTGAAGCGTTTCTTCTTCAAAGGCCATTGCAAATTCAGTGGACCCAGGAATGAAATCCTCAGCTCTTCCCTGCATAACAGCATCACTTGAAACCCAGAATTGTAAAAATAAATGATTGCTGATGCATAAAGTGTTGCATTGAAGCATTGTCAGTAGTTCAGGGCTCTGAAACTGGCGGAGCTGCCAGGCTGAGCGGCTGCGTTGGCTGGCACGAATGCGGCAGGAGGCGGGGGCTAAGCCCTGGCCCACCAGCCCTGCGTGGCTGGGAAACAGCTGGTCTTAGTGGTCCTGTACTGGCAGGAATGGGAATTTGGTTTCTTATGTAGTCAAGACTGGTGGTATTGCACATTGTTAAGGCTTTCTGAAAATGTCCCTGTTTTCCACTGCGTTATAAGGTTCAGCCACAGTGGCTGTGTTTTTTTCCATGCAGCTAGCTTGCTTTGACTATTTGAAGGGGAAGGTGGAAATTTTAGGCTAAATGATGCAGAAATTTATGAGAAGAGGATGAGGCATGCACATGTTGTGGTTTTTTCCTCTCCTAAAATGTTGGGGGGTGAAACTGGCAGCATCTCCAGCAGGGCTGGCCCAGGTGCACGTGTAGCAGGCGGGTTCCCGTGGCCACCAGTGACCTGGCTGGCACCAGTGCCGTAGACCCACCACCTCCGGTGCCGGTGCAGCATCCCAGAGTGGTGGTGCCGCAGGAGGGGCAGGGTGTGGGGCCGGGTGCTGGTCCTGGGCTGCCTGTCCCCAGGGCATTAGGAGCTGCAGACCTGCCTTTCTAGGGCTTAGTCCTCGGCTCTCCATCTCTCTTCCCCTCCACTTCTGTGACAAAAATCTCAGAGCATCCAGATTAAATTTTCCCTACTCTTCTGAGATGCCTTGAGCCAACTCTTTTGCGTGCTTTGGGGCAGGGAATTGAGATTTAGCAGGCAGGCACTCCTCATGTCAGGGCCATCTCCTTCACTGTCTGCAGGAGAAATTGCCCAGAGCTGGACACAGGGTTAAGCTGAAATGCTGCACTTCACAGAGCCTTACTACAGTGGGACATATCGCCCTTCCTTTCCTATACCCTGGCAGGGCGGAGGAGCAGCTCTGGATTTGAAAGTAGGGGGGTAAATATGGGATTGGGGAAATCTGCAAATTGGGGAAGGAGAGGCCCGAGCTGTTTTGAGAAGTCTGCAAACCTCAGTGTCACCCAGGGCCAAAGAAAAGGTGGATATGCCACTAGGGCTGCCAGTAGTCCTTCCTGAGAAAAGGGTGTTAAGAAAAGGATGTTCTTGGCCAGTAAAACTGGCTGCAGCTGTGCAGCCCTCATTTCCTCCCCCATTTACATGACTTCTGGCTCCAGACCATGGGTCACATCTTCTCTAGGGCTAATCCAGAAGGAAGATGACAATCTCCTGCTGTTGTGTCTTACTTCATTAACTGAAGTGGCAGGAAATGAAAGGATCTAGTCCTTCTTGGGACATATGTGGATGTTAACACATTGCCACATGATGGAATTTCTATTTTTTTCACTTTGCTCTTTTTATAGGAAATACATAGTGTGAAAAGGACTTTGAGGCTGTAAAGTCAGACACTCAGGACTTCAGAAAAGCCAGAATTGGGATTTCTCCTTGGATCTATATTTGGTCCCCTTGTGAGGGTGCATCAGGAGGCAAGGTCCAACAGTGGTTTCCTCCTGAACACCTCTACAGAGCACACAAGAGATGCCATTTACACATGGAGTTCATCTTTCTTATTCCCTTCATTCAAGAGGGGGACAGGCTGGGAGCATGGCAGTGGGGACTAGCTGAGGTGGTCACAGCAGGTGATTAGGACAGGTTGAGCCAGACTGCAGTGAGATGCATGTCTCATACAAAGTCTGGGAGGAGCAGGCAAAGACCATCTTGGACTCCTGCTTTCTTGGCTGTTCTGTATTGAGACCTGCTCTCAACACAGAATTAGCTGTTTTTATAACTGTTGTCAAGCTCACCAGTACAGCATGAACATGTTCACACCTCCCCTCTGAGGAGTCAAAGGTATTCCTTGCTGTGGGGTGCCCAGACAAAACACCTGATTTTGCAAAATACTTAGCAGCATTGTGGTCAGCACACTGCGTCTTCGAAGCACAGCTCCTATTGATTTCAGCCACAGCTGTGTGTGCTCAGCCCCAGTGCCCCAAGAGAGAGACACACAGAGTTCATGAAAACCTGTGAGGTTTAGGTGATTTATGTAGGAACCCCTGTGACACATACAGTCCTGGAGAGCAGGACTCAGCTGCCACAAACATCTTCTTTCCTTTCCTGGAGACCTCTCCCTCACTCACTGCATGGCTATCAGCTTCTTCAGCAAATCAGGCAGGGACCCCACTGCCAGCACTATCCTTCGATATATAACCCTGTGTCATCTTCGGAGCAAATCCATCCTCTATCAAACAAGGAAAAGGAATGAACAAGGATCCTGTAGACTGTTTAATTAAGAACTAGCTCCATAACATGCATTCAGCACTGGGCACCCTTCCACCTAACTTTCATCCATTTTGTTTTCTCATGCATTTTTTTGAGTGCAATAATGCAATAATATTAGACCAGTCCCTTCCTCCAGTGTTACAGAGCTCGCAAACTTCTTGCTGCATGCTGAACATATTTGTGCGTTCTTCTGTGGCCACACAAGATCCTTATTATCCTCCTTCAGGAAGCTCTGACACAGAGCGGTGGAGGGAGTTTTGGGTGGAATGATGAAGAGAGCAATGAAGGTGAGTTCTCCTGAGTCTCAGCCCAGAGTCAAATTGGCCTTGAGTTTCTGAGCAATCTGTGTGCCTGCCCTAAAGCTGCGCTTGGTAGTACCAGGCATTGTTCTCTGGATTTGGTATCCAGTGGAGGACATGAAGTCTTGCTGTTGTCCATTAAGCCAGTATTCTTTCACGGGAACTGGAGGAGATGTTGATTCTCATTTTTGTTCCAAAGCCCATGTTGGATAATTGCATCCGGTTGCCTTCCTCCTTCCTTTTTACCCTCAGCTGGTGCAGTCTTTCCCTGCAGCTCTGCTCAGCCCCTGACTTTCAACAAGCCCCCCCTTTCCAACGATGCTGGAGTTAGTCTACAGCAGTGCACTGTGACTAGCAAGGGGCTCTGAGGTATCTCTAAAAGAAAGATGTCATCGTCATTTTAACAAAGCATTTATTCCGTGAATTTTGCCTCTTTTCTTAGTCATAGATTTTTTATGACTGAATACAATGCATTCAAGTTATTGATTAGTAGAATAATTCCAATACTTCTCAATTAATTAGCTGATTACATGCAGATTGTTGTTTAAAGCCAGTCTGGAGGATGTTTGTCATCTCACCTGGATCCATCTTCCTCCTTGACTAACATCTACGTAACAACATTTCTGAGATTATTCCTGCCAGTAAACTTGCCTTCGAGGGACTTCCGCTGAAAGCAAAATGTAAAAAGAGTGTAAAACCCATTAGTACAAGTCCTTTTGATTACTCAGAATATATTCCCACAGCCCTAGAGCTATTCATCAGAACAGCTTTACATATCTACATTGTTCATTTCCTAAGACTCCCAATATCCCAGTTAGGCAGAAAAATGTTTTTAACGTGCATAGTACAAAGTATAAAAGCCAAGGAATACGCTGTAGTTTTACTGCTACATGAAAGACAGACTGTGTGTGCATGTCACTTTTCTTACCTATGTCTGGTTCAAAGAAAAAAATTTGGAGGCTACTAATGTGTCAGGCTGAACTGATGTAAGATGGTTCTTCAGCAGTAGTGACAGTGTTTGGTGCAGAAGTCTGTAAGATCCATTCCTGCAGATAGCCCTTGGTGGGGTTTGTTAAGTGTCTATTTATATCTTGATATTTCATGTGAAATATCATGCACTTGTTAAAACATGACTAGAAACATGGACAAGACAAATGATGCACTTAACGATGACATAAAGCCCATTAAAGAAATTCACATCACGTATGTGAGAAAGAGAAACGTTGGACAGTGGAGCCCTATAGCATGAACAGATTGGTCAAATAAACAGATATTCTGGAGATCCAGTGATTGATCCTGTTCCCATTAAATGGAAAGAAACAGAGGTCTTCTCAGTCAGCCCTTTCTCCCAGGCTGTAGGGGCAACACTGTTTGCTTTGAGCAGGGTATGAATTTCAGGCTGGTTTGGGGAACACTGATCATGCAGTTCCTATAGGCTATTCTTCTGGTGTTGGCATTTATCCTTGGTTCTGTGTCAGAACTAAAACCTCTTTTTCTTCTCTGATCTATCCCCTTCCCCTTCCTGTTTCTCCTGCTCTTTGCAGTCCTGCAGGAATAGTGCTGTTAAGTAATTGTGCACTTACAGATGTCTGTACTTGTTACAGGGGTGAGCCTCAGCCAAACCTACGATGGCTTGAATTTCCCTCCTCAGACCTCAGGACCTCTTAGCTCAAATCTGGGATGGCTCTGAGTACAGTTATAGTTGGAAAAGAGCCTCTGTAAAAATTACATCTTGTTGTTCCATATTTATTCTCCCTCAGTGGTTTCCATGTCAAATTTGCTCAGTTTACCAGTCAAAACAAGATATTTCTACCTGCCAGCTGTGCCAGCTCAGCCTGGGCTCTGGAAATCAAGCTGTGCTCTCTCTGCTCTGGACATCATCACCAGCCAAAAAGGATTCTCGAATCAGGGCTGAACTGGATGTTATTTTGATTATGCGCGAATATAATTTGTTCTCAGCTAGTATTACGGGCTCTGTGTGACAGATAACAGCAAGGCTTCTGTGCTGTACAAACATTGACTAACAAATCTTCTTCACTACCTGTGGGATGGTGGATCACCATTAGGTCCATTTTACATCTAGGGGACACCAAGAGGAGGCAACTTGTTGGGCATGACACAGAAAACCCATGGCAGTGCAAGGAATAGCAACTGGGAAGTTCTGCTTCCTGCTGTTGCTCTTTATTCATGAGAACAGACCTGAGCACCTTCGGGGCCTACTTCTTGCTGCAGAGAAATGGAAGGGGTATAAGCATAGGAAGGGCTCTCATATGCAATGGGCATTAATTTTGTTCACAAATAATTCCCGTTCTAGTTGATGGAGCAAGAGGGCATTCCCCACCATCCTTTCCAGAAAAACTGAAATTTTGAAAATATGATCATTGGCTGAATATTTCAAAAATTATATGTGGCAGATAACATACTAACTGTGTATGATCACGTCATATAGTAGAAAAAGTAGGAAGAGTGTCCTGGCTACTGCACTAGTTCCAATGTTCACTCTTCTTGTGCTTCTGTGATGAATCTCACCACAGGCCATCAGCAAGAAGGGACACCAGAGCCTTCCCTGTCCCAGTGTGAGACTCCGCTCTCTGAGCCCACAGGGTCATTGCAGCCACTAAAAGCCACGGTAGGCTTTTCTCTACTACGCAGACCAACCCCTACCGAGAGCAATGGTAGATGTGACCCAGAAATAGTGTGCCTTACTTCATTGCTATGACGGTTTATCATCCCATGCTTGCATTTGGGACAAAGGCTCATCAGTCAGCTGAGATGCGAGAACACCAAGCTGCCCCTTTCTCTTCCACAGGTCGTAACAGCAGCTGTGCCACAGAACCAGAACGGGTTTTCTGATCAGGAGATCTTTCCAAACACATCTCCTCAGCTGCCAGGCATCTTCCTGGTGTTCTTCTTGGTCTTCTCTTACACATTGACCACAGCGAGACAATCCACCTGCAGGCTTCTTTCTTTAAGGGAGATTTGTGTTAGTGAGACCACAGCAGATGACTCCTCCAGGTTGGGGGAAACTTGTGCCATAGGAAAGGCCAAGTTCGGGGGCTGCACTGGGCAGTTCAACAGGGAACACATAAAGAAGGAGGCTCCCCATTGCAGGTGGCAAAACTCTGGGTATAACATCAGAGACTGTCACACCAGGAGAGATGTGAGCTTACTAGTGGGACATTGTCACCTGAAGAAGGAAACCTCCTCCAGCTGGGGAATAGGTCTGCAGGAAAGCCTAGACTGCTGGCCTCTGGGGAAGGGTCTCAGCTTGGTAGGAAATTTTTGGAAGTGGGGGAGAGGATAGGCTATGAGCTGAATTTTTCTTCTTATCCTTCTTTCATAGCAAAAATAGAACATTCATCACAAATTTCCCGACATGTTTTTCTTCTGTATTGCACACTAGCTCTTGCTAGCATTTGAAGCTAGAGAAAAAAAATTGATGAGTACTCAAGTTAATAATGCGTGATTATTATGTTGATGAATTGCTGGAGATGAATATATATGCAAAAGCTCTGCAAGATTCGCTCATCCATGCACCCTGAGTAAAAGAAATTATTTTGATGAACAAATGGCAGTTAGTTCTATCTCTTAATAAGAGGTGCTGGGGTAAAAGATAACCTGGTAACTTTTGTCCTGCTGAATTTCCAGGACACTTCTGCAAATTGATCATTACTGAAATGATGGAAACACCAGCACAGGGGTCAATCTTTCAAAAGTGACCAACTTACTTACAAACTTGAATTCTTCTTCCTACAAAACTTGCAATTCTGAGTTATCACTGAATTTTGTAAGATTTTCTCTGTCTTGAGACTGTGGAGAAAAAGCAGAACAACCTGAACAAAGGATACCCAAGAGACTTAGAAACTGGGAAATGAAAACATATAATCCCATGTATAACATTTGGAAAGGGGGAGGCTTGTTTGTGTGTATGCTTTGCTTCTCATGATTTCTAACTCAGACTCATGATTTTGATGCGAATGTCATGATATTTTCAGGCCTGACTCACTCCTTTTTTTCAATACTTGCACTGTAAATTGTCCTGACTGTCACTGAGCATAAGCCCTAGGCACTGTGCGACCCCAAAGCTCTGCCTCTGAGCTGAGCCAAGGGGCTATGTGCCCTTCATAGAGTAAGGAAAGGACCGGATGCATGGTATGGGGATGTGGTGGTGGGAGGCATCTGAAGTCAGCATCAACAAAAGCCATAATAGCAGGCTCTATCAGGGAGGATAAGGTGGGCACCAGGAAAGGGCTATATCTCCACAAAAGACTTGACATAAGGAACAAGAAAGGAATGACCTTCTCTCCCTTGGAGACCCCAGCTATTGACATTGTGCTGTGTTGGGAGATGAAAAAATCATCTCATGGAGGTATGGCAAGGGGGCCACAGCAGGGCTGTCCCCTGCTGCTCCTGGATGTCCCAGCCCTGATATCAATATTTGTGCAAGTTTGGCATGTCCTGACCTGACCATCTTGTTTCTTTTCTTTTTTCCCCATATGCTACACATGTCCAACTGGATTCAATCCAGGAGTTAGATGCTGTGGTATCCTTTAAAGATAAGAGCCCGTAAACAGTGATGAGGAGATGTGACTAACTCATTAAAAATGGGGGAAAAAAGGAGAACACCTTCTTGTTGTCACTTTGATAAAAATGACAAGTCCAGGTATTTTGTTGTTGTTACAAATACTTTCAAGACGGAGTAATGGATTTGATATGAACAGGCAAGCTTGTGTTAACCCATTTAAATTAATTTGGTTTGGCTCATTTTCAGCTAAGGGGATTAGTTGCCTCAGGATTTGGTAATGTGTGAGAGTGTTTTCCCAGACAGGTCACATAGTCAGGTTCAGGCCAGCTCTGCAATTGTTTGGGGGATGATATTTCCAGTACACAGAAGAGAAAGAGTGCTCCATCTAGCAGATGCTTATTGGTAACATGCCAGAAAAGTCCAGCACTGAAAAGGTGGGTCAGGACCTTTGTGCCCTGAGTGGGTAGGTGAGAAGTGAGACAGACTGATGGGCAACACAGGAGAAATTTCCACAGCTGCCACCTGGTATGCAGGAAAAATTGCTAAATGGCCTCACCTGCATGCCACCCTGGCAGCCCCACCTGAGGGGGTGGAGGGTCCAGTGTCAGTCCCCAGCAAGTGCTGGATGGGATGAGGTGGGAAGGAGTGTCCTACACATAGTACCACCCTTGCCATAGGGAGCTGTTGTGTAGGAGGATGGTGCCGTGGCTTCCCCAGGTAGTTTGCTGCACTCTTACTTCCTAGGCTGCTGTGGGGAGTGTCATGGTGCTGTGGGGGTCCCAGAACTAAGGATTCAGCCCTAATCCTTCTTAAAAAAAATCTGTGTGCAGTTGTGGACCTGTAACACCAGAACTTGTGCATGAATCCAGCATTTTGGGTTGTTAACAGTGTTTTCCAGGCTGTGAGGGAGTCCTGGGAGTGGGTCTGCTCTGAGTCTAAACTGTTGAGCTGAAGATGAGGCAGAAGGGGGAGCTGCCTGTGCTGAGGCTTGTGGTGAGTGTGCTCTGGTGGAAAGCTGTAGGTACATGATTAAATACCCTGCTCCCTTTTGTAGATTTACCTATGGGATTCAAAATAATCAGTGTCTGTGTGCAATCCTTTCTGAAGCTCTGCCCACTTAAAAAGCAGGGTAACTAGTGGTGGGCTAGGAAATGAGGAGCAGCAGGCTGCCAAGCCTGCCCGAGGTGGGGGAGCGGTGGCTCTGGGAATGCAGACAAGTGCCCAGGCTGGCTGTGAGGAGATGGAGCAAACATGAGCTCTGAGGGCCTGAGTAAAAGCAAAAGAGCTGGGCTGCTCCCAAGTCCCCCATAGCTTCCCAGGCAGGTGGGCAGAACTGTGCCCCATGGCTGCACTGGCAGGGCCTACAGGGGAGAGGCACTTGCTTCCCAGGATCCTGACAGAGGTAGGAGGGAAGTCTTCTCAGGTGGAGAAATGCGGGGGTGGCTGATCAGTGTGGGTCTGATGCTTTACACTGCTGCTGGGGAAAAAATGCCTGGCTTGTGTTGATCTGCTGTCACTCTGCAATATATGCTTGCTCAGGAAGCCCAGTTGCCCTCCTGCTACTACTCTTGGTGGGGAGTGGGAGCTGAAGGGATCTGGGATGCTCAGTGTCTCTGCTTTTTCTAGGGTTAGCTCAGTGTAACCACAGGGAAATGCAATGTTTTATAGTGCCCTCTGTGTGCAGGTGCTTTGCTGAACTGAGTCCACTGATACACATGCTCTAAGGGTTGGTGTCTACTCTCTTGTTCCATTTTTAAGCCTGTATATTTGAGACCTTGTTTTTATGTGTGTTTGTGTGGGTGCTGTGGAGGACACAAGGAGGAATGTCCCTGGAAGGGGAGGGCAGGTGACCAATCCTTGCTCTAGCAGCACAGTGCACCAGGGGTCAGGGCATTGCCTTAATCTCATGATGGTCATATCTGGATCTGCCTTCTGCAACCACCCTGCTCCAACAAAGAAACTGATGGCTGTGGCAGCCCTGCCAAGTAAACTGGCTGTGGTCTGAGTGCTGCTTACTTCAAGGGATGGATGGTGGTTGGGAATTGGTGCCTGTAGTAAAGTTACTCCTAAACAGTTGATAGCTTGCGACCAACTAGTGGTGCCAGTTTGATAATGATCATGTCTGGTAAGGTGATGCGGTTGTGTGCATGTCTGTAAATGACAGCAAATACGCAGTTTAACAAAGTCGGGAACTTATTTTCCCCCGGCTTTGCTGTAACCTTACCAAGAGTGCATCACCCAGGCAAGAGATGTACATACAGAATGCTTTGGAAGACTATCTTCATCACTGAGATGAAATAGCTTTAAAAATCTGTCTCCTGAATATTGACCTAGGCCTCTCCCAAGAACAAATGGTATTCTGAGTGATTTTTCTTAGTGCTGAAAGCCCTGTGTGTGTGTACAGATCCTTTGCTGAACTGAGTCCACCACTAGTACAGATTCTCTACGGGTTGGTGTCCACTCTCTTGTTCCATTTTTAAACCTGTACATTTGAGACCTTGTTTTTATTCAGCTTGGGTAGCTGTCTACTAACATCTTTTAAAATCAACCTTGATTTAGCTTCCTCTGTAATCTTTCAATACCTCTGGGACAAGCTTTACATTCTTTTTGCAGCCAGTTGATCATTCTCTCTCAGTTGAAAATTTCAGTGGGATATTTGCAATATCCCCCTCTAATACCCACTAATCCATTAAAAATACCCATGAGATAGATTAGGTAATCCACTGTGCCTCACAGATTGTGCTCCTTAGCTCTCTGTTTTCCCTAGAATAGTCACAGAATGAGTGCTACATCTGCATTGGGAAAACATTGTTCCTCCAAAAGGATCCCTCAGCACTGGCTCACAAGCAGGTACAGCTTGCTTAAGAAAATGCTCAGTATCTATTCAGATCTACAGGACTGCTTCATTTGACAATGTGCTGGAAATGTGGCTGCCATTATCAAGGTTAACCTGTGTGTTTGCAAAGAGCATCACAGGATAGTAGTGCTTCAGTGGTCAGTTCTGTCTGCTCTGCAAGTGCGGTGTCTTTTGGCTCCTTGCTGGAGAATTGGCCTCATTGCTTGCTTGGACAAACGCCTTCTTACTGAAGGCTTTGATTTGTCAGTGTTGGATGTTCTGAAGGTCTGCTCAAGAGCTATGCTATAGTTGTACCCTCCCTTAGATGTTCCATCAAACATGTGTGCTGTACTTGATATCACCATCTTGGTGAGTGCTTCATCTAACTTTCCATTTCTCTTGGGAAGTCCCTATTATTCCCCCTTCTTAAACGAACAGTGAAAACTCAGTCATCTGACTGAATGAACTGAAAATCCAGGCTACCAGGAGAGCAGAATGGTACAGACTGGAAATCCTCATTAGCCTCCTTGCACAGGGTGGTGCTGTGTCTGGTCTGATGTGGATGGATGAAAAGCCTAGCAAGGTTAGGCACAATTTTGTTCTGTGTGCAGGCTCAGTGGCTTAAAAAATGCCAAGTACTCCCTAAAGAAGTATGGCAAAATGCAGGAAACCTGTCAGGCAGAAGAAACTGTTTTCTTCCAGACCTACTTGAAGACTAGCTGCAATCTCCAGGAGAATTAGTGGTGGTAGATATTCCTCCTGCCCTTGCAGAACAATGAATCCATAGGGAAGTAGCAGGCATTGATAGCCCCAGATATTCTGGAGATGAGGACCCTGTCCTTCAGCTCCAAAATACCGTGCTTGCTTCATGTGGAAGTGATTCCTCAGCAGCAGCAAGTCCCTCATACTTGTTGTTTCCCCACAGACAAGAAGGCAATGTCATATTTGCTGACTTGCCATGAGACCATCTCTCTTTCTGGTAATGTATAGCAGTGGCCAAAAGCCTAATGTCATGGTATGCCTTGCTCTTTTAAATCCAATGGGTATCATGGAGTGACCTGCTAAGAGTAGGAGGAGAGCTTTGATATCAGCCTTTGAATGTATTCAATGTTCCTGGCTGTTTTGCTGAACCTGTCAAACTTAGTGTGCAGCATCGGCTGTGGGTGAGGGAGAGATCATGGACGTAAGAGTAAAAAAACAAGTGGAAAAAGGGTTGAAGAACATTTAAAGGATATTTAAACCTAGATTTTGTTGGAAAAGTTCAGCGGGGTCTCTCAAGAACCTACTTAAACTCATGTTTCTAGATGTCACCACAAATCAGAGATGCTGGATGAAAGTGGTTCCCAAAACATTTCTGCTTTCATCATACATGGTCAACCTTTCTTTCTCCTCAAGCAATGTTAACACTTATTGAGTTTGTGCTTGATGCTGTACCTAAGATAAAAAAAAAAGGAAAGGAATAAGAAAATTAGTGTTGGGAAACTTTGTTGTGATTTGACTTGTGTAGCCTGCTGGGATTGCATCTTTTAGATGTTTTCCTATTAATGGCTGTAGCAGAGCCTCAGTCTTGATATGTGAGCACAGCTGTTAGGCAGATAGCAATTTGTGAACTCCTCTTACAATCCTCCTATATGGTGAAAACCCAGGAACATTTCAATTCTCCCTGTCCTGGGGGGAGGTATAGACTCCTCCACAGTGAATTTGAGTGTCCTGACAGTAGACCTCCCTCTAAGTTATCTTTTGGGTGGGTGTAAAAAAAACTATGGCCCAGGACTAATTAGCCCCTAAACTGAAAATTATCCAAGGGTATCTGTTTTGGGAGAGAGAGGGGGATTTCTTAAGAGATTGGATGGTTGCACCCAGGCAGCAGCTCCTCTGTTAGTGACAAGCCTTGTGCTGAATGTGCTGCCTTCTGCACCTCTGATTACCTGGGAGCTCTTGCCTCCTAACTAATGATGTCTGTCAGCCCTTGTATAACCAACTCACCGCTGCACGTAGCGGTGACGTGGGTCATTTTTTTAAGCTGTAAACATAAAGCCAGGGTGCCCTGAGGTTCAGTACTGTGAACAAAGCAGAGGCAGCGGCTTGGGCAAACCATTTTCTGCAGAAAGAGCAAGTAGATACTGAACAGTTCTCCTGTGTTCAGGAAAGCAGGGATAAGACTGAAAGGGAAAAAGTCCTGGAAGTGAAATTACCTGTATGCTGGTCATGCCTTTGGCAAGCCTGAGAACGTCCTAACTGCTTATCCTGTTTGGTGTGGGGTTCTTGAAAATGCAAGTAAAGCGCTGCAGTCCTGTAGCTATCTGTATCAGCAAACCTTGCCCTCTTCACGCCTGCCTGTATCACTCTGCATTTGCAGAAACAGTTCTGCCAGCCAGTGCAGGGCAACCTTGTCTGGGACTTGCTGTTTCTGGACTCTAGTGCCGCTGCTGTCCTCTGGCTTCTGGAGACCCGGGAATGAGGAGCAGGGTTTTGCATGGGTGGAATCTTATGCCTGTTGGTATTTACCATTGCAGGGTAAGGCATAGACCTGTCCTATATGTAGGTTTAGTGGCTGAAGCCTCTAATTTTCTCTGGTTGGCTTTGTTTACTCAACAGAAGACCTTAAAGCAGCTTTCCTGCTTCTGCAGGGATCTCAGAGACTGGTGATGCCACAGGCAGGGTGAAAGCAGGGAACGCTGGGGCTCATGCACAAAGCTGTCTTGAATAATCTTTCCTCTTCTCCAAAAGAGGCAGTGCTGTACTCCCTCTGCCCGCATGCGCGATGCACTCTAATGGCAAGAGCTGGGCTGCCCCTCTAACATCTCTGATCTCTCCTCCACAAAGTGAGCAGCTCCCAGGATGGGTGCAGTGGGTTTGGAGAGGCCTCTGTGGTTTTATGAGAATGCTGTACATGGGAGGTTGATTTTTCTTTGTACTTGGTGACATGTCATCTTTGCTTCAGTGGTTAGTTTCTGGATACGATGGTTTAAAATAGAGATGTAGACAAATTGGCAAAAGGCCAGGGGAAAGTAGCACTAATTGTCAGAGCTTTAGAAAACATGACCTCTGAGGAGAGGTTGAGGAAATCAGGTGCATTTAATCTAGGCAAGACCGCATTGGTGGGGGAGGGAGAGGGAGGTCATAGTTTCTTGGTACATAAAAGCTGTTGTTAAGGAAGGATGATTGATTTATTCTCTCACTGTCATTGGGGGGGAAATGATGAGACAAAACTACATTTACACTGCAGAGGCGGTTTAGTTTGGATATTTAGGAAAAGCTTTCAGTGCAGTGAAATGCAGGAAGAGATTGTCCAGGGGAGCTGTAGAATTTCTGACACAGGTGATTTAAAGAAACTCGGGTCTGCTTCCATGAAAGATATGGGCTGTGTAACCTCCCAAGATCCCTGTTAGTGCCTCTGTTCCTGTAGTTTAGGCTAAAAGGTAGGTTTGAGGCTGATACCTGTCCCTTAGCAACCGCAAGCCTTGGCTCTGCCAGCATTGCCAGGTTCACGTGGTCAGAAATACATGGACCAGACTCCTCAAAGCACTGGTGTGGCTTCAGTGGATGATAAAGTAAGCTCTGTTTACCTGCCTGCTGTGTTTGAGTCTTTTTGGCTGTGTCTGTATTGCAATTGGAGATCTGGTAGCAGAGAAACACAAGCTTGCTGTAGTCTGACTTTCTTGGGTAGGAGTGAAGAGAGGGCAGCTTGGACCTTAGTACACAGCAGTTCCTCAAGTAAGCATTCACCACCTGGAGACCTATTACACTGAATGTTGTGCGATTGTCTTCATTGCTCCCTGCAGCTGAGATACCAGGCAGAGATCTGGAAGAAGTGTCCTGATCCAGGCTGCCATCACCTCTGGCTGTAGTGCAGGCTGACACAGGCTTGGAAACACGACCTTTCCTCTGCAGTCGTGCCATAGGAATTACTTCTGTACCAACGTGACTCTAGGTTCTGGGTCTTTTAAGCATTATAAAATAAAATGTGAAAGTAATAATTGGTTGCTGGGAAAATATTGCGGACTAGCACAACTTGTTCTCTACCTTGACTGTTTTTATATTTTACAAGTATTACTTGCAGAAAAAGGGCAAGTTTTATTATAACTTTTCTGTCTGCTTCCCTTCCAACTTCCAGATTACATTTTTCACAGGTATCAAACTAATTTCAGGACAAAATGTTGGTGATTTCTCCAGTGGTGGTGAGAAATGGGGACATGTGAGTGAGCCATTCACTGGTGAAAGTGGCAGAATTTCTCACACTCCCTCACTTGTGATCTTGCCTACGAATCTTCCAGGCATAAGCTTTTTCTTTAAGGGGAGAAGGTCTAGTTTTTTGCACCCATTGGCAAGGCACAGATAAAAGCATGGACCTTTAACATCAGGTTTACTTCTTTTGCCTTGTCTCAGACCCACAAATGCAGAGTTCTGCCCTTTTGGACAAATTTACAGATTATATTATCCCATATTTTTAAATACCCTACTTTTGTATCCTTCTTGCCTGAAGCTATTAACATTGGCAGAATTGATGTCCTTTGTTTTATTTTGTGTACTACTTACAGCCTCAATGTTGGATACCAGCTGATCTAGTTTTTCACTGGGCTGCAGTAAGAGGTAGGGCATGATTTTTCTGTTGGCTGTGTACATGCTCTTGCATCCCTATCCTGAGGAGACTGTGAGCCAGTCTTCACAACAGGAATGGAGAAGGTGAAATGGCTTCCCTGAGATCAAGCTAAGAGTAGGTCCAGTAAAGGAGGGACTTTGCATACCTTCATCTTTGGAGTATTTGTATTACAATCATGCTTCTGCCTGTGGGTTGATAGGCACACACGCCAGGGGTTGCAAGTGGGCAGTGAAGCCCCACACTTGGCATGACTGATGAGTTGTAGAGGTCCTGGCAGTGCCCAGAGTGGCCAAGAGGAACATTGCTGACTGCGTGCGGGAGCTGGGTGCAGCTGAGCCCAGGCTGATGGGGAGCAGCATGGCTGATCTCCACTCTAGCATTTGTCTTGGAGCTGGGAGTCAGGAGGTCTGGATCTTATCCATGGCTCTCACACTGAGTCACTGCATGACCTCAGGCGCTCAGATACCATGGTGATGAACACAGCACAAATGTCTAGACAGATAGATTGGATTGGATAGACTCTGTATTTGACAAAGATTTGTATATCACCACTGTCAGTGCTCCCCTGCTATAACTACCAAGCCTGCTGGTTTAGGTGGGTCTCCTACACAGCAGTGGGAGGAAGGACCACTTTTTGCACTAAGGAAGGAGGGGACAGTGAGGCAAGTACCGGTCACGACAGACTGGAAGCAAAGCAGGCAGTAGGAAACTCTTGCAGGAAACAACACTGCATGGCAGAAAGGCTCATGAGTCGGATGCTGGCTTCTCCCCAGTTCTGCTGCAGTCTTGCATGTGACCCCGTCTTTCCTCGTGTAACCAATTAGTCTGTAAGATCCTCAAGGCAGTGGTGACTTCCTACTCCTCCTATGGCTTCTATCACTAGGCCCTGATTTCAGGGGAAAAAAAAACAACAACAACAAAAAACAACCCCAAAAACCAAACAGAAAAACCCAAACCCAACAAACCAAAAAAACTACCAAAGTGAGACTTCCTTAAAAGCTTTCCTGTGCCACTGTCAGCCTCTGGCACAAGGGAGGATGCAGGAGAATCATCTCTCCCTGGAGTGACTCTTGATTATTTTCCCACCTGATTTCGTTGTGAAAGATGAGCACAGCAGTAGAGCAAAGATGTGGCTAGGAGTGTGCCCCTGTAAGGATTTTCAGAGGCTCTGCAAGGTGCCCTGAGCACCTCTGCCTCTGGCACCCCAACAGTGAGTCAGGAGTGCTGAAGAGCACTGCCTCTTTAAGGAGATTTGCATAGCAGGGCCTAATTACAGTTGTTGATTCTAATGTTTTCAGTGTTGTTCATATTCCATTAAAGGATAATGCTGCTTAATTTGCAGCAGAGGGTCTCGGTTAACAGTATAACCAATCACAAGGCAGCCCTAATGACACTACTTCCCCACTTATGGTAACGCATAATTAAAAAATCACTTCATTTCCAGTTGTGTGGTTCTCCCCTCTCCCCCAATCTTCCAATTACTTTTGAAGCCATTTCATGATTATCTTGTAAATATTTCAGCACTTAAATCTACTAATGAGTCCATGGAAGAGTTAATACCTTGAGTGGCATAAACTGCTTGCCATTCCCTTTATAGTACTGCATTGCAAGGAATGATTTTTCCACCTTGCACGCGCAAGAAGAGGGGCTTTGCTTGTGTGGGATTGCGTTTGTGCTCTGGGTTTGGGGCTGTGGGGATGACAGGGGATGGGTAGCACTCGGGAACCCCATCTCCAGCTACAGGAGGATTTTTGCTGGTTTTAATAGTAGGTGTATATCTCTGCAAATTGTTTCATGTGGCTTAAATCCCATTGAAAGGGCTATCCTGCTGTCTGGCTGTGGGAGCTGCTAGTCAGAGGGGCTTATGTAGAACCGGGTATGAGTCTGGATCTAGCTGGGATGCCCACACATCTGGAAGAATTGGCTGAAATCGGTTGACCTGTAGAGTCAGTTTTTGCCCTGATTCTACAGGTTTGTGGGAAGTGGGAATACAGCTCTTGCTGTGCTTGGGCAAGGGATGGCAATAGGTCTGGTTGTGACTGCCCTTGTGTGGTGTTTCTTCACAAGCTCATCTTGCATGCTGCAGTCAGTGGCACTTACGTGAGTGTAGCTTGGTCACTGGGTAAGGGAATATCTAAATTTCCCAGCAAACCTGTGCACAGATGTCTACTACAGCTCTGTGGCTGCAGGCAAAAGGATGTGGGGTGACATGTGTCCTGATACCCATGGTAAATTGAGGAATTTGTTCTCAAATCCAAGCGCTGCTCTGAAAAGCCAAATGCTGCTTTCTCACTTCATAGATCTGATCCCTGTACTTATCTGGTATCTTGAGTATTAAAATTCACTTGGGGTTTTCAGACTGAGCACTCAGAGCTGACAGTAATGGAGGAGTGAGCTGGAGTATCTTTCCTGCCCACGTGTGGCATGGGCTTGATTGCTATGTTCTTTGTATGGTCAATCAGTAACACCTTATGCAAGCCCACTGGGAGCCTACTGATGGTCTCTGAAGGCATTATTTGGAATAACCAGAGATAATTGTATAACTAGGGGGTAATTAACTTCCAGGAATAAAAGAATGAACCTTAGGCTGCACTACTAGGGGTGAGTCTGTAAGGCTGAGAGATAAATCTACTCTTCTCTAATCATTTGAGCACATGTGACTTGGAAATCCTTGATACTTGGGAAATGTGAGGCTGCTTCAAATCATATCCATGCATTTCTAGGCAATTCTGTAACAGCAGGTAAGGGAGGAGGGCTTGAATAGAGTCCTAACCTAGTCCATTTGTGTTTCAGGTAACCCTGTCACAGTGGGAATGAGCATCCATATCTCCAGCATTGACCAGATCTCTGAAGTCAACATGGTAAGTTTGAAAAGGGAAGAAAAAAAAGGCACCTAATAAACTGTTCTTCCATTTTCTGGTTGAGATCTGCTTCCAAGACAATGGATCTTTGGAGCCACCTGAGATCTCAGGGTGCACTTCTGAAAAGCAGGGTAGTCACACCCCTGCTTCCTTCACCTCTTACTACAGATCTTCCCTGCAGCTGAGAAGCTGTTGGAGTAACAGTGACATTTGTCTGGTATTGAAGTTTTTTTCTTCTGCTTTGGACACAAAATTTTGAGGGGTGATTGGAACTCTGATTTAAGATAGAGTTCTTCCTCACTAAAGAATAAGGAATTCAAGGATGATTTATCTATGTCCAGGGTGATGAAAAAGAAAATTGAACATTTAACTGGGCCATAGGAAATGAGTGGGTATTTTTTCCCAAATTTCTTTCTCAGCATGCTGGTTTCAGTCTGAGATTTGCTTCTTCCACCCTCTGAGTGGCCAGTGTCACTAGAACTGCCTGTCAGTTGTCCCCACAGCCTCGGCCCAGACCCAGGCTGAAGCAATCCTGAACTCACTGAAACAATACTTGCAAGAGAGGACTGGCATGTGGGACCTCTGTGGTACACACCTACCTCTGCTGGTGGTACTTGTGATGTGGTTGGACATGCTGGAAGAGTGTAGTTCACTTCCTAATGTGGGGTAAATTCTAGTAGGGTTAAATGAGTGTCTGTACTGGCACACTGAAGTATCTCTGGTGTTATCTGTGAACATGTGGGTGGAGGATCTCTGGAGCTAGTGGCCTCTTACCCAGAGTAGATTCTCATCCCTTATCCTTCTGTGCTGCTTATACAGCCACCTCTCCAAGCCATTAATGCTTATGCCTTAAAGTCAATGCAAAATTGTATTTTTTTGGTTGACACAAAGGCAGTAGGAACTTTACAGTCAGCCTGTGCCTGCCAAGTTGAAAAACAGTCAGTGGCTTTTCATGCTTGCTGGTGGTAATGTGGCATTTCTTCAGAGATCTATACTGGAAAGGGAGGCATCTAATGGAGATCTGGTTTTGGGTGCACTTATAGACTAGAGCTTTTCATACCGCTGAGAAGAAAAAATCATCTGTTAAGATAGCAATTTTGAGGGGTGAAATTTGTTAATTATTTTGGTTATGGTTTGGGTACACATCCAGGCCTGTGCTATCTGTCTCTAAGAAACCCTTAGCATTGAGCAGAGGACATGGATTGCACTTATTTGCCTAACCTTGCCTTCCTCCGTCCTACACAGAGGCTTTTCCTCCAAACCCCTCTCCTTTCCAAGAGGCTGAGTGGAGTGGAAGGCTGGTAGGGACCTCCTGGCAGCAACTGTCCAGTTTCTGACCCATGCAGGAGAATTCTAGGCCTGTTTTGAGCTCTTGCTGTTCAAGTCAATTAAAACCTTGGTCTCCCAGTGCTCCTGTCCTATTTGTCTGTTTTGGGACTCTCCTGGCCCGTTTCTCTGGCCCACCAGCTATTCTGCTGTTGCATGGTGGGGGGAGGGGAGACAAGACAATCTGACTAATTGTTTTGGTTTCCAAAGTGCTTGAAAATTCTGAATGCACATGTTAAAATGACCTAGGTGAAGGGCCAGCCATGAACCTTCAGGTTCTCATATAGAACAGTTTCTTTTGCAGACTCTCTGCTATCATCCCACCATTACTGTAATTATCTGCATGGCATGTTACACCTCACTCTAGTAACAGTGACACTGCACAGTGTAAAATCAGAAATTCAGGGACAGACCTATGTCCCCGTTGCATTGGATAGCTATGCTTGAGCTTAGTCACAACTTAGAAGAGCCAGATGGCTTAACCTAGTTCCATCTATCTTGTCTGTCAGGGCAGAGCTCAACTTAGAGTCATCTCCTCCCTCAGTCTCAATTTGGACCTGAATTTTGCTATGTGATGAACCAGCTGTCATCCTCCTTGCTAGAGCCAGCATGAACAATTTGGGGTCTGGGCCTGTAGCTTAAGGCCTCAGCTTGCACAAATGTACCTGGGAGTGAGGGATATGGTTCTCATCTTACCTATAACATCTGCCCTGGTCTTCCTCTGTAGACTTGAGAAGATAGCTGAGCACTGCAGAGGCTGGTTCAGAATGAACCTCCTCCTGGAGGTGTGCCCATGGACTATAAAGACTGATCAAGCGCTTTGTCATACACCTGTTGTGGTGTGGCTGTGGCTGTGGCCAGGCATGCTGTGTCCTAGGCTAGTAGCCATTCTCTTAGCAACACTTTTCAACCCTTGCCATGTGATGCTCTCCCCTCTCCAGTGAGCACCTGCTTCCCTCTGCCACAGGATGGCTGAGGCAAGTGTGTGTGCTTGAGGCTGCAGACAAACAGCAACAATAATATCTCTGTGGGGTGCATGGGACAGCAGGCTTCCTGGCATGGACCCTCATCTGCATGCTGCTCTGGGTCTTGCAGAATTTAGGCAGTGCTATTGATAGACATTGAGTGTTTTGATGGTTGTGGCACGCCTGTAATCAGGCTGGACACCAGGCACTGCTCGTGTTGACACTGTGAAGGTATGTCACTTCTGGGCTTTTGATTATCCCTCCTGGCTCTCTGTTCAACTTGACAAGCATGATCTCCTGCCCATTCTTCCTACATGTGTTAGGGCGAGGCAGGGGGGGAAATGGGGGTCAAAGTAACTATATGTGAACCTACTCGAGATCAAGATCTTAAAGCACCATGGTGAGACAGCTTCAAAAAGTGGCTAAAAAATCAGAATAATCTTAAAGAACAAACATTTAGGGAGCAGAGGAGTTATCATGTGATGTAAATTTCCAGGCTGAAGGGATTTTATGTGCATCATTCTTGTGTGTGACTGATGCCCCAGGGAAAAGGTTGTGTCTTACGCCTGCTCTGGACATGGATTCTGGCAAGAAAAACAAGGCATTTTTTGGCATCATGTGTGATCGGGAAAGGGACTATGCAATGAATAAATTAAAGGCACACAAGTGAAACTGTGTTGTCATGGCAACCAAATAGCTTCTATTGTTCCACAAGGAGCCTTATTACTTATTGCCCGTTGTAGGATAATTAATCCTCAGACAGCCTTTTGGGAGCAATGGCCCCGGTGCTGGGGCTGGGCAGGCTGAGGAGAGCCCCCAGCTCTCCCATGCCTTTCCCTGGGACTCCTGGTGTCTGCTGTGGCTGCGTGACGGTGGGGAACAAGTGTTGTCAGTGACTAGCCATTCAGAAAGTTGTTTTCCACAGCAGTCCAGCTGGAGGCAGTGCTGTGGAGAAGTACAGCTCCAGTCATGATCTCTTTGCCCTCATTCCTATGGGAGCTGTATTCCCAAAATGATGTGGTGACATTTCAGTCCTGGAGAATACAGGGTTCTCTGCAAAGGTGACACAGTTATGTCTTTATGCTGGAAGTTCCCAAACATTGATATACAGAATGCTTTGCATCTGCCTGTACATGCTATGTGTTTCCTGGTGCCTTGGTAAAAAAAGTCAGTGCATCTCCGCCTCCTTGAGGGCCATGCCCAGATACTGTGCCATTTTACAGCTCAGAAGATGGAGTCATGCCAGGGTGCAGAACGTTCATAGGTATAGTGGTGGCTTTGTAATGATCTCCCAATAATGAGGGACCAAAACTACAGTCCTTATTTAAAAAAAAAAAAAAAGACACCTTCTCGTTCATAGCAGCTGCTGCCTGTGTGTGGTCAGCCGTATTTTCAAGCTCGCTTGCTAGAGTAATGCTTTATTGCTGTGTACTCCTCTTAGCCCTGCTAAGCAACACTGAGCTACAGCCTCTGTTCTTGTCAGTGATTAGAAGGATTATTTGCTGAGCCAAGATCAGTGACATCAATTGAAATGCCTGGGAAAGGATGCCAGGGACCAGGCCAAAGAGATATTGGGGAGGGCACGTTTGACTGGCAGACCCTCTGGGAAGTGCTGATCCATGAAGATGAAAGGCCTAGCTGGAGACTTTTCATATTCTGTACGAATTTGCAAGTTGGAGATTTAAAGGCAGGCTGAATGGAGGAACATCTTCATAATGATGTTTAGTAGCTCAGATGATCTGCAAAGAATGGAAGGATGCCATCTCCTAGTTCTTCTTAAAGGAAATGGTCTGGATAAGTTATCTCAGGGAACTTATTTTACTTAGGTAAAATGGTAAATGCTGTTTTGCTACGGGTGGTTGAATTTCAGTAAGCATGGAACAACATGCAGGTATTTATAGATGCTTGTTGCTGTATAGGGTACCTGGACAGTGCTATGTTCAGACCTCTTAGTGTGGCACCCAAGTTACTGGAGAGTCTAGCAGTACTTCTGACCCAGGAGAACGAAGAGCACTGAGCCTGGAGCTCAAGTCACTCTGCTGCTGAAGCAGCGTGCAAGTTTCTGTCCTTGTGGTATGTGGCCTGAATGCTGCCCAGAGTCACTGCCAGCTTAATGGTCTGGTTCAACTAACCTGCCTTGGTGCATCCAGTTCTGATGGTATCCAGTACCACTGGTTTCAGAAGGAACTGGAAGTCTTCCCCCACTCCTGCCTGTACTTTCAACAGACAGATGAGGACTGGCCTGGTCGGGGTATATTGTACTTGCTGCATGGTGGGACTAGGGGCTAATACTTCCAACTGCAGCTTTTTCCCTAGGTAATCTTTGGGGACATATTTTGCTAGTACCAGACAGTTCAGATTCCCTTCAAGCATTAATGAACTATTTCAACAAGGAAAACAACCAGAAATTTGGTATGCATTTGAAATAAGAGATGGTTACCCTTCATAACGCTTCAATTTTCCTGCCCTATGATCTGTGCAGTCCTAAATCTGGTCCCTCATGTGTATCTGCATGCTGTAGACAACTCGGAGCATCCAGCCGTTATAGTTGTGATTTCTTTGTGGCTCCTATAATTTATTCATCCCAAGATGCTCTCCTACATCTGCAATAACATTGCTTCAGTTTGTTATAGCACTAGCTTTAAAGTTTTATAAACCTGGTGACAAGTTGAAAAGCTACAAGAAGATGGCTGTAGAGGGTGAGTGTAAGAAACAAGGCTTCCAAATAGAAATGTTTGCAGGAATATATGTCTTAAAGGAACGATGCCTGTGGGATTGGCCATACCTCTTGCTGGGGGACAGTCTGCAGTGCAGACAGGTTAGAGGTTGGTGCAGGATGCTTGGCAAAGCTGACCTTGATGCTTCACTTATTGCCTTCTACTCCCTATTCCTTTATCACCTGCTGCCATACTGCTGTCTTGTCGGAGCAACTGCACTTGCACTGGCATACTGTGGTGGATCGTTTGGGGGTTATGGAAAGAAGCATTATGTCTGCTGTTTCCCAATTTCCCAAAGCTTGCTTGAAAAATAACCTGTTTGGCAAAGAAGTTTTCCCTGTTCATGAGAGATGTAAAGCATGTCCCAAGATAGCAATGAACTGCAAAGATTTTAAATTTGCTTTTAACACAAAAGAAAGTGAATCAGGTTCTGTGTAAGTGTTCTTGACCAGGACAGTTCATCCTGCAACCTGTAATGCCATCATCAGTAGGGTATCACTCTTCTCACTACATCAAATTTTCCATCTGTTAGGCATACTTGAAATAGCCTCTGTAGTGGAATCTGTCCTGATCAGGATTTACAGTTCAGTTTTCACTGGAATATGAATATGCACTGACTAGTTGAACCTCAGTTTTGGCGTAACCCATGCACAGCAAGGTATGTGCTTGAGACTGCTGTATGCTGTGCATAGCTGATGAAAGAAGGCAATGTGGATGGCTAGGCTCCATACGGGGTGCTTTCTTTGGTACACAACACAGCAGCCTCTTAGGCTATGCATTCTCCTATGGTCAGAGCTCTTGACCTTTGGACCCTTTCAGGGAAAGGGGAGGGAAATGTAGGAAAATGTATATCCATGTGGGATTGCTGATCTGGATGCCTGATGACCAATCTATTCTCAAACTGTTCTGATAGTCAAATTTTGTATGCAAAACCCTAGTTTTCTTGGGGCTGATGCAGCTTTGGCAGTAGACTTTGAGGACCCTCAGCAAACCTTCTGTATGCCTGCAATATGGACAGAAACAACTTTTCTGCAGTATGCCCCTGAAAAGGGTTTTCCAGTGGTATAGATGTCTTGAGCTTTAAAAAACCCAAGATTTTTAAGAAGAGGTTTCTACTATTACACTGTACGTTATACTACCATATATTCTTTTCAAATATATAAACATTTTTCTTATTCTTAACTGAAAGTGTTCTGTTTTGTTGCCATCTCTTTTCAATGGAGAAATGACATACAGATATTTCCCAGTCAGTCTATTCTATGTCACTGGATATCCAAAGGTTTTAAAAAAGCAAAGGTTAAAGCATTTAAATCCTACAGTCAGAGGTTTCTGGAGTTATATGCTATGAGAAACAAGTATGACATGACACTACAGTGCTGCAAATGTTTCCCTAGGGTATCTCCAGCCCTGTGACACTGTGGTATCTAAACTGAGAGTGTGTGTGCACATTACATCTTGGTATTTAAGACTACTGAATATTGAATACTGCCAAAATATAGTAAAACTAAAAGGCAGTGTTTTAGGCTGAGCTAATGATGGTGTACTGTAACAGTACTGCAGGGGCTGTAGTCCTGTTGGATTGCTGTAGGCTCCTGGGATGGTAACATTGCAGGTAGCAGGGGATGCTCTGGGGCCTTGGTGCTGGAGAAGGGCCAGATCCTACCAATGTGGCATGGTAAGAATGCTCTGACTTAGGGTGAGAGATCCTCAGGCTCTGTGCTGGCATGGACAGGTAGGGGTTATGGGCCTTTTTCACATGCTAGGGATTTCTAAGTGCTGTGATTTAGGCTGAGGTATCACAAACAGGCAGCTGAGGTGGAAGGTTTCTTCAGAGCTGGCAAGTGCATCTTCCTGTGCCAGTGACTGCTTCAGTACAACTTGGGTCATGCAGCTACCCCTCCCGGTGCGCGGGGCTGCAGCGCGCTGGATGGCTGCTTGCTCGGGAAATCGGACAGTGGCAATTTGGTACAGGTGAAACAGCATTCTCCTGAGGGGGAGAGTTACCAGGGGTGCGAAGGGCAGTCCTTCACGACGGCTGGGTGCAGTGTCCTGTGCACACTGCCATCAGTTACTATAGTCATCTTGGCAGCCTTCTCGCATCTCTGCTTCTCCAGCGGTAAGTAGCTTGTGCATAAACACACAACCTCTTGGATGGCTGAAGGAAAGCAACAGCATTTTGATCCTTTTCTTCTGCTAGAGGGATGTTTGGAGAAATAAAAGATGCTTCTAGCAGGGTGGAGAATAACCTCCAAACCACACTAGACATGGAGCTTTGAGCTGGTCCCTTTTGCAGGCAGGAGGTACAACTGCCTGTTCCGTGCCTCATCTAGATAGATGGTAAGAGCAGAAATCTACTGAACTCCTAGAAAAATCTTTGCAACAAAGCAGATGTCAGGGACCTATCTCATCTGCCATTGCTAGATTTGAGGTTACTTTGCCCTTGCAGTGGTGACATATTGTGACTGCTGAGGCTCAGGGTGACTTTCACCAGCACTGATACAGTCTAAAAAGTCAAGAATCAGATGTGGATATCTGCTCACACCACATTATACTTTTCTTTGACACAAATCCCACTGATTGAGCTGAAAGATCCCTTGCACTGAGGTAGTGCATGAGGACAAGTAAAGCATCTGGCCTGAGGGGTGCTCTGCAGTGTGATGGTATGGGGGAGAGGATGCTCAGGTTTAAACAAGCAGTGGTCCCCTTTCTGCCTGAAAGACAGCAATGGTCCTTCTACAGAGGGTAGGGTTCTTGCACAGAATAGTTAAGAATAAAGCAAACCTGTGAAGAGGCCTGATATTTCATGTTCGTTGGTTCTGAAATTGCTTGCAAAGAGACTGTTCTGTCTTAAAAACTAGAAAATAGGTCAGTGTGACTCATGTCAATATTTATTGCATTTATGGCAACTTGTAGAAGGGGAAAATCTTATTTGTCTTCCATAACATTTCACAGATTATCCCATTCCCATGACAAAATTTTCCCTATGCCCTTGGTCCTAGTGTTGCTTCACTGCAGAGACAGCCCAGTAAATTCACTACATCTTAAGAGTCAAGTTGCCAAGTAACAACCCAAAGATCACCATACAGTCTCTTCAAATGCCCGTGGCCATCTGAAAGCTAGAATCTGCACAAAGCACCAGCAATTCCTTCTGAGACAGAGGTCTCAAGGACTCGGTGCATGCGTAGCAGATAGCAGCCTGCTAAAGCAGCAGTCCTGCCAGGTCCCTGCCACTGTACTGCCTGGAGTTATCCTCATGTGAGAAGGGACAGCTTTATTTCCTATGCTTGTGCTGAAGGGCGCTAATGTTTTGAACACTAATGATGTCCTTGAATGAAATATTTTTGTTGGCTGAACTGCATGATTTTGCCACGTATGTAGATCAGTAGACAGTCAACTGTGGAAATCTTGCTGAAACAAGCTCTCAGTTGAAGAAAGGCTGTGAACTGCTGGACCAGAGAATGACTCTCTGCCCTTGAGGCTTTCTATTCTAACATGTTGTTTTCTCCTTAGGGATCTTGTAGCATTCACATGATATCTTAATGGGAGAGTTTGCAGAAAACTCTTTGCATAACTGGAAATTTTTGGCTGTGGGAAAGCTATTGGGTAGACTGGCTGATTCCTAGCCTAGACCTTGGGTTTTGCAGCATGAATAAAATGTGGTGGCAATGCTTGATTCCCTCCTGTGCATCTTTCCATGATGCTGTTATCCCTAAGGAGCAGCTCTGCAAGTCCTGGATAAAGAACTGGCTGGACGGACGAGCCCAGAGAGTTGTGGTGAATGGCATTAAATTCGGCTGGCAACCGGTCACAAGCGGTGTTCCCCAGGGCTCAGTTCTGGGGACGATCTTGTTCAGTATCTTTATCAATAATCTGGATGAGGGGATTGAGTGCTCCCTCAGTAAGTTTGCAGGTGACACCAAGTTGGGTGGGAGTGTTGGTCTGCTGGAGGGTAGGAGGGCTCTGCAGAGGGATCTGGACAGGCTGGATCGATGGGCCGAGGTCATTGAATACTGTGTTCAGTTTTGGACCCCTCACTACAAGAAGGACGTTGAGGTGCTTGAGTGTGTCCAGAGAAGGGCAACAAAGCTGGTGAGGAGACTGGAGCAGAAGTGTTATGAGGAGCGGCTGAGGGAATTGGGGTTGTTTAGTCTGGAGAAGAGGCGGCTGAGGGGAGACCTTATCGCTCTCTACAACTACCTGAAAGGGGGTTGTGGCGACAAGGGTGTTGGTCTCTTCTCCCAAGTAACTAGTGATAGGACGAGAGGAAATGGCCTCAAGTTGCACCAGGGAAAGTTTAGATTGGATGTTAGGAAAAATTTCTTCATCGAGAGGGTGGTCAAGCATTGGAACAGGCTGCCCAGGGAGGTGGTGGAGTCATCATCTCTGGAAGTAATCAAAAAACGTGTGGATGTGCTGCTTCATGACATGGTTTAGGGGGCATGGTGGCATTGGGTTAACGGTTGGACTTGATGATCTTGAAGGTCCTTTCCAACCTTAGTGATTCTGTGATTCCTCCAGTATCACAAGTTCAAGCCTCAGGAGAGCTGAGTCAGTCCTGCTTCAGTACTGAGAAACAGAGTTCACATGTTTTTCTCACTAGGCGATTTCCCAAATGAGAACATTTCTGTGCTTTCACTGAAAAGGCTAAGTTCATTCTGCATTTAGTAGGTGACTCCACCCCATGGCAGGAGAGAAGTCATGTTGGAGAGGATGAGAGTCCATGGCTATATAGTTTGCAGCATGCTTCCAGCTGAACAGTGCTATGTATTGCAGTGCTCCATCTGTTCCTGTATCAGCCAAGTTATCTTTAGATCTGAACATGTCAGTGTTGTATGGTGGTGGTATGAACCACTTCAGCTTGCACCCCAGCATTCCTGTAGTAATTAGAATTGCTACTGCAAAAAACTTTGCCTGGGATAAAAATGCCTTTTTTTTTCCTTAAATTTTTATGCAGGTTTTTACACAGGCAGAACTCCCACAGCCTTTATATATATATATTTTTTTTTTTTTTATATATATATATTAAAAAGCTGCCTGTATTTGAGAGCAATGTTCCAAACTGCCACCTGTTTCAATAGTAATGCTGCAGCTTTGGAGAGGATTACTGCAGAATGTTAAAGTATCTTCCCACAAGTGAAAGCTTCATCTGCTTTGATTGAAAACGAAATTAGATCTTGAGAATCTGACCTTCTGACATCCTGTCATATATACATTTAAAGCATCTAACGATAGTGTATGTGCGCAAGAGTGCCAGCACCTCAATATAGAACCTAGATCCAAATACAAGTGCGTGTGTGTCATGTTGCCATTTGAATACGTAAATAAATGGATCTATATATAGCTCTATATGTTATGCACATGTTAAGTGAAGGTGGCAGATGCGACAGCTGAATAGCTTTGCTGTTTCTGAATGCTGGTAGAGGCTCCCTGCATGCTCCCTACATCTCTAGTGCTTGCTCCTACCCCTCTCAGCCTTTCTGCTGTCACATTTTTCAGGCCTCTGGAGAAGATCGTGTGTGGGGACAGGAGCTGTTAATATTCTGAGTCTGTGCTGAGTTGCTAGGCTACAGAGAAAAATGAACATTCAAGGAAAAGGGATGGTGAAAGGAAGAGGATCTGCTGAGCTGTTTGGAGATCCAGAAAGGTCCTCTAGTCAGACAAAAGGGATCATTCTGGGGAAGGAGAGTGTGCATACATGTGGGATTAAATGTGGATGGTTCCTACTGCCCTGACACAAGCGGAGTCTGAGGCCAGCTCCACCAGAAAAATGGCAGAGGGAGTAGAAGGCAAGATCCACTGTCCCCTTTCACGTCACTGCTTGCAAGGTGTGCACAGCTGGCCTCCTACTATCTGTGCCAGGGTGCAGTGGGTCACCAGGCTGGAGTATTCCCTCTTATACATCCTTTGCACCCTCTTTGCAGGCTGTATTGGGCTCCCATCTGAGGCTCTAGTGAAGAAGGAAGCAAACCCAAAACATACTCAATGCTTACAGACTGGACTTAATATCCCTTTTCTACTGGAGCAACCTGCTACCACAGTATCTCATTTAACTTCAGTGTGACTGCAGGGGAAGGCAGCCTGTGGCTTCTATGTCCCTATCCATCCCCTTTGATGTATTCCTAGGTCATGGATACACAAAGTATTGGCCCTTTTATCCATCAAGAGTTTGCAGCAAGTTCAAGGGGACTTGAGGTTTTCCAGTATGCAAGCTCCTGTCCAAGCCTAGTTTTCCTGAGTTCCAGTCTCGTTCCTGAACCCAAACTCTCTTCCTTTTTCAGCTGCTCCCCTCATAAATGAGTGTCAGGTATTTAGCTGTACAGGCTGTGAGCCATCAGACATACCAGGTGCCTCGTGTTCCGCCCTTCTGGAAGGATGGCTTTGCCCTGTGCTCCTCTTCCTGTCTGCAAGATTTCTGTTCCCTCTCAATATTACTGGCTGTATTAGAAGCCTCAGAAAAATTAAACAATGCCTTTGGGTATTTTTATTATCTGGATACTTTATTTACCAAGCTCACATGGGCTCCCTGCCAATAACTTTCAGCCAGCTCTGCAAATAGAGCTCCTTGGCTCCAGGACTGTGGGTCCTGGTACTGCAGAGAGCACTCGCTCAGCATGGACAGAGACTGCAGCTTGTTCTCCTCCATCCAGTTGGCTGTGAAGTCAAAGTCTGCTTGCTTGTGGATCTCCACAGCCTGCTGAAATCTCTTTTTCCTTCATGCATCCTGTAATAATCTTGACTTTTCAGCAGAATCAGGAGTGTTTCATACAGCTGCATTTTGAATGCTATTGTCACTACACTGCACCTGTCCATCAGGTTTATGATCCCGCAGCCAAGACTTGGATTGCTAAAGTGGAAGAATTATAATATGGACCATATCGTGTGCACTGCTGCTGGTGTCAGCCTGGACTGGTTCCCTTGGCTTTACCCTGGCATAACCAAGGGCAGACTAACCTGTGGATGGAGGCAGAGGTAGACTAAAACCATGATGATGCACTGTCTGGTCAGTACCCTTAACAGTAGAAATTGTCTCCTAGAACAGATCAGTTGATACTCCTGTACTTTTTGGTTGTCCCAGCACAAATATACAGTGCTCTGTTCACACCACAGTTGAGACAGTCAATTGCTAGTCCTCTTCTCTAACAATAACTCAGTCTTACTGAGTTTGTCAACTTAGGGGCCACAGATGCAGCTATGCAGAGTATTCATATATAGAAGCAGTCACCCCAGACATGGAACTGGATCTCTGTGTGAAGGAGTCTTAGGGTTTTCAAATGCAATAGTTTGCTTGGACTTGTTGAAAAGAAGGTATTGTTTTTCAAAGCACAGGGCTGCCATCCTCTACCCTTAGGAGATCATCTTTGATCTAACTGAACCCTATTGCCAGAAATACGTTCTGCTCTTCTGCATTTCACCATCTTATCCACTTACTCCTAGTTATCCTTCCTACATGATCAAACTTTTCTTTCTACAGGAAATAAACACCATTCTAACCTTTTGGTCAAGCCGATCTGTGACAGCCTAGTTGAGGTGATTGTTCCGTCCAGGGCATGTTAGTCATCTTACATCATTTAAAGGATTTGTTTGCCTCTGGCTACCTCATGGGAAATGACATCTTTGTGACAGTTTTCAGAACCTCGAATATCAAACTTCCTTTCTCTAAGGTAAAACAGTGTATTTAAAGCACTGTGTGCCTTGATATTTTTGCAGAGAGTCTCATAGTTTCAGTGCTCAGAGCTGTATATACAGCATTTTATTTTGCCATTTAAGGTAGTAATATTGCTTCATTCATAACATGATTCCCTAGCTATGCAGCCCCAAACTGCATTGGTGGTCTTGACTGCCACAGGGAATTACATGCTCTATTTAATTTTTTTTTCCCAGGGAGAAAAAGTCATTTCTGTTCATTACACACTTAGCACTTGCCTACAGTGGGGATCCTAAACTGCAACACAGAGGCAAGTTAGTGTCAGTGTCATATTTTTACAGATAAGCGAAAATGAGACATAGGTGCCCAAAGTCTCCCAGAGAATTAACAGAGAGTGTGCTGAAATTGGTACCCAGAGGTGTTTTCTAGAGTACCTAATTCCAGCGGTCTACTAAACCCCTTAACTACTTTACTTCTGCATTCCTCCAGCCTTTTTTTACCTGTGATCTCTACTAGTCAGTGTCTGTGTGGAGGGCTGCAGGACCTCTCCTGCTTGGGATAGAGTCTGACTGGATTGCTGTCCAGTAAAACTCTTGGCAAGATGAAGAAGGTGTTTCATTTAAATATAAAAAAGATACAGTGGAGTGAAGAGTTCTGGGAATATTTTGGGAAAAAATCATGTTTTTCTGTTACCAGGTTGCTCCTGCTAGAAACCCTATTGAGTTTTAACCACTTAAAGTGAGCATCTCTCAGCAAGCAAGAGGTAAGGATGTCACTACAAGGTGAAAATTCTCTGAGGATACATGCAGAGGCTGTGAAGCTCCTCTGAAAAGGTTTAGGGAGCATCGTTGGTCTTCCAGCATCACCTTTCTCTTGGCATAATCCGGTTTTCTTCCCCCATCCTTCTGAGGGCTTTAGAAACTGGTATCTTCACTAGTCACTGTTCAAATGTCTCACTCAAATTTAATTTACTCTAGTAGGCTAGTTGTTCCATGTTTAATTAAATACAAAATGATTATTAAAAACATTTTTGAGCTTTAATGACTGTATATTAGATATGCCCATGTGTGTATGCAGGAGGGCTCTGGCAACACATGCTGTAAGGCAGTAAGGGTAGTGCTGGGAAAGTACGAAAAGATGAGTTGGGAGAAGCTAGGTGGGAGAAGGTGGGAGAAGAGGTGGGATACAGGCATCGGGATGGTCCCATGGCAGAAGGAAGTTGTGTAGCATAATAGTGGAGGCACACAGTGGTAGGTAAAGATGGCCTGAAAGCACCATGTTTTCCTGTCATGGGTCAGCAGAAGCCTATGGCAGCATAATCTGCTTTAAATTACCAAGTAGCTGAAACTGGAAAGCTTGCTGTAACATAAGAACGCTCTTGGACTCCCTTTCCCAGCTATGTGATGCTCTGAGACTCCACAGATATAGTACATTAATGTTTGTGTGTCTCACACTGTGGTAAAGCGTGACCTTGTGCATACCTAGAGAGAGGGTAAAAGAATCAACAAAAGGGGCTAAGTTAAGATTTTTGCCTTAAGTAAATATGGTAAGAGAGAAAAGCCTTGATGAAGCCATCTGGAGACATCTCATGTACTAGCAGAACATAGATGTAAGCAATAAGCCTTTGAGGATATCCAGGAGGGGGAAGAACCCATGTTACCTGCACTGTCTGGGACCAATATCATTCCTGGGACAGACTTCACTTGGGAAAACATGCATTGTGCTTCTCATGGAGCAGGGGTCAGCTCTGCGCTATCTCCAGCCAGTCACCCCTCTAACTTGCCATTTTCCTTGCCTTTCCACAGAAGAAATTTCTCAGCTGTGGACTTGCTGCCTGAGCACCCTCCTTGTTTAAGTGAGCATCTTACCTGTTTTTTAGCTTTCCTGGTACTCTAATGAGTCTTCAGCAGTTCCCACCCCATCTATCAGTGAGAAGATAGTGTAAGCACCATCCCTTTGACTTTCTGCCTGAAAACTGGTCAAATTTATGCATTAGCTTTTTCTGAACTTAATGCATGGCCTTGCTTCTCTGGCCTTATTTGGCTGTCTGGACAAAGCATGCCCTTCTGTGCTGGTTTGGCATGGGAAGGTATAGGAACCAAAAATTGGTTTGATCATTTCTCATTAAGTGGTTCCTCTCTGGGAAAGGCAATTTCTTAAATTATGATGAGATTTGGAGTGAAAGCTAGCTGGTGATGCAGAAATGGGAAGGTCAAACAACCCTGCTTTTGGGGGTAGAATGGGCTCTGGGTTTTGGGCTCTCTCCTCCACTCATTGAAGAACTGAGTGAGGAGACCAGACCAGCAGAAATGGTGTGCAGTAGCTCACAGATTTTATGGCTTAAGAATAGAAACTGCCTGGCATTGTTTTCTAAGAGCTTGCCTGAGGAAAATGTCATGCTGCAGGTGGTAATTTTGGGATTGCCTGTAACACCGAACAAGGTCGCTGTTTCGCCTGTGCTCATAGAGCGGGTGATACTCATCCCTGTGCCCATCAGGTCTGGCTCAGACAGAGCATTGATATACAGGCTCAGAAGTCTGAAAGCCTTGTCAGGAGCAGCCTAACACCCTTTTGGCTTAGGATCCAGCTAGGTACGTCCTCTACCTTACAAGTGCAGGATCAGCACCAATCCAGGTGCTGCCGGGGTAGGGCACAGCAGGAGAGAAGTAGGGCAATATAGTAACACCTTACTTGCACACCCCTAGTTGTTGAGGATATAGCTGGTATCTGTCCCAGTTTCTGGTCATGCATTCAGCAATTAAACACATGCAAATTACCACAAAAGTAGATCAGATTAGTGAGGGGAACATCTCCATGCAAGTACTTCACAGGTCCTAAAGAAAATGAGTTCAAGAGCACAAAGACCTGCAGCACAGAAGGGCATAGAGCATATCCTGGAAGTCAACACATTCCTGTCCCCTTGCATTACTGGCAGAGAGGTTGCAGGTGGAAAGTGCTCTTCCTGGTCCCTAAGTCAGTGCTGACATCTGATTATTCAAAAATAGGGGAGGTGGAAAGAGATTGTGGCTTTAGCACCTACTTTAAACGTAGGGAGAAGGGCAGTATCTAAAATAGTTGTCACTTTATGTATAACAGTTGTCATGCAGAACTTCAGACTTGTAAAATGGACACTGGCTTGCACCAAAGGAGAAATTAAAAGCAGCATTTTGGCAGAATACTCTCCCCATGAAAAGTACAGTAAGTACAAGTGCTGCTGCCTTCTGCTCTAAGCAAAGGTGAGAGTCTGAACAGACTTTGTGCTGTCTTAGAGCTGGAAAGACTGCTATCAGGTATTTACCTATGTCAAATTAACTGGTGCCTGTTAATGTCTGGGATCCATTGGTTCATCTGTGTGGAAATGGACAATCTCTTATGAGGGTAAAGTAGTTTTCTTAAATGACCTGGCTAAGGAAGAACTGTGGCCGTCTTGCTCTGTCCTTCATGTATTCTCCTGTACATTTTACACTGCTCCAATTCTTTGCAATGGATTGCAGGCACATCCTGTCTCCTCCCCTTAAAAATAATTCCTCTTATTTCCCCTACCCTCTCCTTAAAATGCAACATACTTGAGGACTACTTTGTCCGTTAATTTTTCTCCCAAGAATGACGGGAACAGGAGCTGGTGTTTAATCATCAAAGAAGTTGAAGCCAACAAACTGTTCATTAGTCTCTGGCAGTGGCAACTTGGTTTTTACTAAGTCAGATGTTCCATTTTTCTCCTTCTTTCTGGAGCATCTTGGCTTTCCTAATGTTCTTTTGTGATCTTGGACAAGGAGACCATATGTCATTTACTTATATGGTGAAGAACTTTTATTTGCACTTAAAGCACCTCCTTTTGGAGAAATGGTATATCAAAGTTGGGATGGAGGGGAAAGGGGCGGGGGGGAAGGCAAGTGGCACAGCTAGTGCTAGAGGCAAGTTGCAAAACCTCCTTTATCCTTCATGCCCAAAGTCATGCAGCCACAGAAGAACAGTGTGCAATCTCCCCTCCAGAAAAGTTGTTGGTTCCAGTACCTTACAAGTGCTTGGTGAAACGCAATCTCTGCTAGCAGCCTGGAATAGTCACCCTGATTTTCAAAGTCCCTTCCAAATGTATCCATTTGTCATCCACAAAAATGTGCGACGCACCAGAGACACCCATGTTGCCAGAAATACTGTATTCTGAGCAAAGATTTGACCCTTTCACATACTTTATTCCTTCCATTTCTAATCCTGGCTTCTGAGTCTAATGTAGCTCCCAGTGAGCATGCACACTTCTGCCTCTGGATGAGTTTAATACTGGGAACTCTATAGGCCACAGCACAAAGGAAAATGATCTGACCCAACCTGCCAAAGATCCATGTCTCCCAGGAGCGGTGCTGAGGGTTTATGAAGCAACCTGCCTGGGAGGGATGCTTCTGGTGGCTTTCTGTTGGAAGATGGAGTTTCTGCCTTGCAGCAGGAGGCTCTCTGTCCTTGGACTAGTCTTCCTTGTTAGTCACTTCCTTTTATGACTTGGACTGTATTTTCCACGTTCTTCTGGCTTCATGCTTTTGTAACAGCAAATTCCACAGGCTGTGTGGAAAGTTATTTCTATTACCTTGCCTTCAGTCTGTTCTTGTGCAGCAACCCGTTGCAGAATGTCAGATACTGTCATCATATGGCTCTGCTCTGTGTTTAACCTGTGCAACAGTTCCCCCCTCCTTGCTGCTTCCTCCTTCTGTCAGAGCCTTTCTACTACTTTTGAGAGTGCATGTAGTTATCTGTGTTCTGCTCAGTAACCCTTAAGTACCTAAAAGAGGTGGGACCCTGTAAGCTTGAGTAGCATGGGGTTATGACTATTTGCTTATCTAATGCAAGCACTACAGGGAATCAGGAAAGAGTAAGATCGGTTTGTACTTGTTTTAAAGTGATGTAAATATAGTGAAGAGCTAAAGTGTGGAACTCACTATGACAAAACTGCAGGTGCCAAAGGCTGAATATTCTGAAAGATAAGACAAATTCTCATAAGAGAAATTAAGTATCTTCAATTAAGAAGGTAGCAGCTCTGGCTCAGGAGATCCTTAAGCCTCAAATAGCTGGAGAATTAAATAACACAACAGAGACCCTGTTTTGCTTATATTCCTCCCTCTTATTCTCTTTACTGTTATTGAAGACAGGATACTAATGTAGAAAAACTTTTGGTCTGACACAGTGCAACTCTGTCTCCAAAATCAGCACAGGCACACCTGTGAGAGTGCCACTTGGGACATATACCATGTCTGTGTTCTGTATGCTGATGTGAGACTGTGCAGGAGAAGGGCAGCTCTTCCTGGGGAAGAGGGGGTCCTTAATTTTGGACCCCTTCGCTCAGTGCAATGAGCAGAAAAGGACACGCGACGCTATTCCAAAGGGTCATTCTTGAGCTTAGTACTCTAATAGTGTGTCACTACATGCAAAGGAGGAATGCCTTAGGTGACTCTCCAGTTAAAAACTGAAGCTGCTCTCTGCAGAGTGTTGCCCTTGTTACCGAGGTGCCTTAACTGGTCCTGCTCTACTCCTTGTTGTTCTTTGTCCTGTAGTCAAGGAATTCCAGGTTCCCACCCTGAACTGACTCCCTGAAGCATTGTGGCCCTTGGTGGTCCGGGTGCATCACTGCGCACTGCTCAGTATGCATGGCTGGCCCACAAGCAACTGTGGGCCCATGTTTACACCTGGGTTGTGGTGGCTTCAGATAGTATCTGCTGCCCCCAAGTGCTCCAGCTTCCTCCTGCCCTCTGGTTTGTCAGTGATTCTATGGCAGCCAACCTGTGCTCACAGCACTAGGGATTACCCACTCTCCTGTATTAGTCCACTTTCCTGGACCCACATGTCCTCTCACCAACTTGGCCTCCTTAGACTTTGTCTTCCTCTGTACAAGTGGGTTTGTTCCCATTAGACTCAAATCTGGCATCCTCCTCCTGGGACACTTCTGCTCCAAGAGGCAGCTTTGGTCTCCTGTGACAGTGGGCTGCACAAAGCCAGCACAAAAGGGTAAGTGTCCAGGGTGAGCCCAGGTTTGCTTTCTAAGGATAGGTGAGCATTGTACACCCAAAGGGGCTCTGTGAGATGGAGGCGGAGGGGCTTGTATGGTAGATGCTAATAAAGGTGTTTAGAATATGAGTCAGTGGAAATTCATTCTTGAATTCATACTGATGGTCCCAGTCTATTTCCCTTCTTGCTGTGCCCCAGCTGCTGTTCCCTTAGATGTATCTACCCTGTCCTCTGAGAAACTGGGGAATCCCTGTGCATGCTTGACTGAATTTGTTGCCTCTGGGGTTCTGCAGGAAATACCTTCTCCATCCATGCCTTTCTCCTGTCATCCTTTCAGCCTTTCACTCTTCAGTCCTCTTATCCCCATTTTTGGTTTGGAATCTCTGCTGAGTTTCAGGAAAGGCTGCAATTATCAGTCTCCTCCTCTTGTCTGGAGATGGATGCTAACTGCCCCGTCCTCAGTAGCTGGTAGGATACACTGTCATTTCAGCATGTAAGCCCCCCAGGTAAGCTCCTCTTCCTTCTCTGGGGCTTTTATGTGCGTCTAAGTGAGCTGTCCTCCCTTCTTGCAGGGAAGCACCTCTACAGCACAAGTGTCTGCTGGCTCCACGTGTTGCTCTCACCTCTGTTTTGTGTGTGTCACACATGGCAAGAAGGAGGAGAGAGAAAGAGAGCAAAAAGCCTTTGCAAAACCTGGGAGTGGGGGAGGCAAAGGGGTCTGGGACTGACAGCTTGGAAGAAGCTGCTCAGCACAGCAGACCGAATGGAGGCCTGTGAAAGGGGGGTCCCACGGGGACGGTCATGCTGAGCAGCTTTCCAGCAGGCTCAAGTGCCATCTCAGCTTTGTGAGGGGCAGAGGCAGAGCCGTAGTGCTGATTGTGGTCCCGCGAGGTCTGCCTCGCGAGGCAGGGAGGCCAGCGCGGGAGTACTGCAGTACATAAAAGGGCTGGAAGCAGTGTTGGAGCTGTGCAGCTTGTGACCTACTGGGTACCAGACTTCTGGGACAAACCAAGGGATCTGGCTACTGCTGGGCCAGCAGAGGTGGAGGAGAGAGGAACAGCTTGTTTTGAAACACACAAGCTCTTTTGGCATAAAGTGCACGTGAGTTGTAGGTCAGTGAGACTTGGCTGGGCTCATCTGGGTCCGAAACAGGCTTTCCCTTTGCTGGTGCTGTAGACTACAGTGTTTCAGCTTCCCCTAGTGAGATGCTGGTCAGGGTAGGTACAGGCTGACATGGCCAGTTAAGCTACAGTAGCAAAGCCTAGCTAGAGAAAGTCTGCAGGTATTTTGGACACCTTGCTTTTCCTGGGGATGGAAAACAGAGGACCAGGTGGAGGCATGTAACTTCTGGTCGTGCCCACCCTTCAGAGGCCCCCTTTCCCTTGTCCCAGCCTTTGTTTTTTAAAAACTGAAATCTAAGTTGACACTGAACAATTTCCAAAGGTCTTTGCAGTGCAACCTGGATGGAGCTTCTCATGAGGACTGGTATCTCCTTTCCTCCATGCTTGCCTCCCCTTCCCCCAGAGCCACCAGATGAAGCAGGAGGTTCACAGGGTGGCCTGGCACAGGCATGCTCCCTCCAGCATGGGTCCTGCCTTTTCTCCCCAGTGCAGTAGGTGTACCTGGCAGGGTGAGCTGGGAGCTCTCTTGCAAAGCTCTCCCATCCTTGCCACAGCAGTGACTGGCCTGGACCAGACTCTGGCCTTGCCTGAGCATTTTATGGTTCTCCAGAAAGACTTAGTACAATCCATAACAGGAAAATGGGAAGCATTTTTGTTGCTACTGGCATCGCACTCGTGCAGTGTGGAGAGGGCCTAGGCAGCTAGTTTAGAGGCAAGTGGAAAGTCTGCACCACCTGCTTGCTCCTCCAGCAGCAGCAGTGGAGAAAGCAGCTTACTGGGTACACATGCTCAGAGAAAGCCCTCTTGTTTATCCCTAGGACAGGTGGCAGGGAAATTTGGCTATGTTGTCCCACTAAAGTGCTTCAGTGGTGAGCTGGAAGGAAGAGCTGGAGGTGTGCATGGGCTCCAGGTGTGTTTGGTTTTGGAGCTCTTCACTGAGCCTGGTAAATGGGCCGACTTTCCATCTGCTGGTGATGCTGGAAAGCTCAGCTTGTGGTATATCTCTGGCATCAGTAGATTTGTGAATGTCTCTGGTTACTGGGAGGTTTGGGAAAACCTTGTATTAGCCCAGTGACAGACAAAACCCTACAACAAAGGGATTGTCGTTCAACACTTGGAGGAAAATCAGGCTCATTACTTCCGATTCCTGAACTTATGAACCACTGCATGCACTGGCTCCATCTGGCCATTCTGCTTCTGCAGAACGATGTCACCCTTGGTCATTATTTTATCTGCCTCTGAAAGGAAAGCTATGATTAAGATCTCATCAGCTCTGGAGTTTGGCCAGGTGGTGATGCTAGGGTGTCACGTGAGTACTTCATAACTGCCTGACCGGGCTATGGGGTATAAAGGGGAAGGCAAGCTCACTGCTTTCTCTCCTGAGTACTGGTCCCTCTCACTTGCCCATGTCAGTGCTTCCTCCAGCCCCCTGGTCTGTGCCCTGCCCTTTCACAGGGGCCTGGAGGAAGAGCATCCCTCCTACCCATAGCCTGGCGCTTTATGCCAGCGGCATCTGTTCTCCCAGAGGACTGACCTCTGTGGGGTGGATGCTTTTCCGTCTGCCCAGAAATCCTGCCCACTCTTCAACAATGTGATGGGGTAGGGAGAGCAGGAGAATGAGAAGTGGAGCACAGGAATCAGCAGAGAGAGGGGCTGAGGGAAACCTCAGGCACTATATAAACCATAATTATCAAGTGCTCCAGACTTCCGTGATACTGCCCAAAGAGATCTATTGTGCCAAAAAGCCCAGGAAGATTGGAGAACATTGCTCAGCCCAGGGCTGGGCTTGCTGTTCTTCCCCAGAAAAGTCTCTGCACTTGAAGAACTTCATCAGCCTGATGGCTAGGATGTAGGGTTTTATTTCTGCACCCTTCTGAGTTTGTTCCCATCAATCCTGGAAATACAGAAGATATGCTTAGAAGGTGTATCTCTTAGGTGCCACTGTTCACTTTGTAAGCAGCTTGCCCTTTTTTGACTTCTGGAGATCAGTGCCACCTCTCGTCTGCTGCTGCTTGAAGGCTGGCAGGAGCCTGCAACGACAGCAGGGTGGCCTGGTTAGGGGTGAGGTGGTACAGGGCTCTGTCAAGGATTAGGAAAATGCAGGTCAGTGAAGCAGCTTGCCAAGATGTGCAGGTGGAGTTCTTAAAGGGGGACAGTGGAAATGATGCCTCTGTAGCAGAGTTTCCCACAGACAGTGGAACAGTCTGTTACCAAGGAGGGTAAGAGGCTCCAGGAACTCAGGCACTCTGCTCCTCTGTGCTCTCACTGCAATGCAGGTCCAAACACCCTGGGAAGGGTGCTGGGGAGAACATTTTCCTTTCCAAGGTCTTGACCAAAATGAAAATGTTTGTGCCCCTGAGAGATGGACTGTGAGGCTTCTGAGGCAGGAGTTTAGCAGTCTGTTAAAAAGCCAAGCAAAACAGTTTCTTGGCCAGAAAGCTGTCACTGTGTTCTTTTCAATGTAACACAGAAAGTGACAGAGCTTTTGTATCCAGTCTACACCACAGATTTACTCTGTGACCTTTCAGATATGCATGTGGGTCTAGATTTCTGAATCATAGTTAGATACCTAAAAGCTGGCATACCCATAATGTGGGATTATTTGAGCTTGTTTTCAGAGGTGCTAATAAAACCTGGCTTCGAGTGGAGTCAGTGGGAGAAGACAGACAGGCAGGCAGGATGCCTCTGTGCTCATCGCAGATGTTCGTGCATGAGCAAGGTCCTCACCAGCCCTTTGCACAGAGCTGGACTTTGCAGAGAAGAAACGCCCGTCATGCAAATCTGTGTGGTCAGGAGGATTCCTGTGGCACTGTAGGTATCTGCTTGGGAGGAGACAATGCATCTCTGGCCCCACCTGTTCGAGATCATTTGCATGCATTTGCAAAAATGCTTTTTATTCAAGAGCTTCTGAAAAAATCACTGACTTCTGTAAGGCCACTGTCCGCAAGACTTGTGCCCACTTCCTAACCAACACCCTGTTATTTTAATGCTACCTTACCCCCCAAAATCTTGGGTCCTAGCCTATTTAAGGGCGGTAGTGAGAACATCTTCTGTCATTGGTGTGTACAAGACCCCTTCCCATACTACTCATTTACCTCAGCAGAAATAATTGTTCTTCCAGTGTGGTGCCACAATACTGTGTCTCTGAACAAGCTGATCTAGGGCCTCTGAATCTCCCCTGGATGTGCTGTTACTGTCCAGCAACTTGTATGGTTTCTGCAGAGCTACAGCTGTGGACCACCAAAGAGCTCTCCCTGCCTTCTATAAAATTCTTGTCTTAGCAGCAGTTTTAAGTGTCAACTTTTTACTAATAAACAAGAGAGGAGCAGGAGATGTGTATGGCGTTGTGTTAGCTGGGGATGGTTAGGGAACTACCCCTTTACCAGTGGATCATACTCCACTGGTGACAGATTTCCTCCACATATGTCCCTTCCTAAGAATTGCAATGAACTCCCAATTTAGCTCATATAACAAGGCAAGTGCCAATAACTTGTCATGGCTGGCCTGGGTTGACTTTGAAACCTTGGCCTCAAGGTGAGATTCTCCATGTGCTCTTGGGAATCTCCCGAGTTTCTGCTCAAAATGAAATTGGCTTACACCAACTGTGTGGTAACAAGCAGTGGCTGAGTGTGACAGCATCGTGTTCAGACACCCTTACGTGACTTAATTGGGAGATCACTCCTTAAAGACTTTGATGCAGTGTAGACCACTGTTGGTTGACATCCTTCAGTGCTATCTTAGTCATAACTTCTACTAGTTCTGCAGCCAAACTCTAAGCAGGCTGGGACAACATGAGTGGGGTGTAGTTTTGTTTGACAGGAGTTATGTAATGTTGTTTTGTCCCCTACAAAGCTCAGGCTTGTTTCCATTTTCCCAGAACAAAGCACCATCTCCCCAACTGGTGGAGATGTGGACACAAACATTTGGGTGTCAAGGAATTTGGAGACCCACTAAAGGTCTCAGCAGAAGCAGTAGTGAAGGCAATGAGTTACGTCCCTACCCTGGAGCCAGGCTGACGTTTGCATGTTTCTCTCCCAGGACTACACCATCACCATGTACTTCCAGCAGAGCTGGCGGGACAAACGCCTGGCGTATAACGACCTTCCTCTCAACTTGACCCTGGACAATCGGGTGGCTGACCAATTGTGGCTGCCTGACACCTATTTCCTGAATGACAAGAAGTCCTTTCTGCATGGGGTGACGGTGAAGAATCGCATGATTCGGCTCCATCCTGATGGGACTGTCCTGTATGGCCTGAGGTAAGTCTAAAGGGAATCTTTGCTGGTTGTGGTTGAGAATATCTCATCTAAACTTCCCCTATTTCCAAAGATATTCTTGTAAGGCAAAGACCCAAAAGATACTCGTGTTGCACAGTATCAAGTATCTTTTCTTTCTCCAAGCTGGAAATGGTTGTTTCCTTCAGACTTCCAAAGTTTTCTGTGCTGCTATAGACAAATGTTGGAGATGGGAATAGGCTGCTCTGAGCGTTTCAGGTCACTGTCATTCATGTTGCATAACACTTCCATTTGAAACGCTCATTTTCAGCTGCTTATAATTTTCTGCAAGTTTGGCCTATGGAGATGAGAGTTCGTTACTCTCGTATCTAAGGCTGAATTTCTGTAGCATTTGAGTCAAATCACTTTAGTCATTTTTGAGTATGAAGTAGGAGACATGTTTTTGTGCGGTTAAAAAAAAAAGTCTCTTTACCAGAGCAATGATATCTAGTAGGGGAATGGTCCTCAGCGAGGAGGCTTTTTGTAGTGTCTGGGATAAATTTACGTAGGCACGTCCACGGCCCTTGAAAGTGCTGTGCTTGTGTGCAGTGGAGGTGGCAAAGATTGGCCTCACTGTGTTCTCTGGATATGTGGAGATGTCAGGGTAGGTAAGAAAGTTAAATGGAGTGGGCAGGGGGCTAAAAGGGGAGTTTGCAGTTGTAGGTAAGAGTGCAGGTTTTGGATGTTGTAGCTGAAATCTAGGCAATGATTTTCCCAACCCTGTATTTGTCTGCTTTGAGCTTTTCTCCTAGGTTTCTTTTTTATCTTTTCGACCACCAAAATTCACAGCTGGCTTTTTAGACTTGCCTCCACATTCACAAATGATTGTGATAGCAGCTCTGGGCTTACGTCCCAGTGCAGCAAAGGGGGAGGAAAGACCTTTCTCCTCCAAAGAAGGTACACCCACCCTTCCCATTTACAGTATCAGCTCCTCTGCTGCTTCATGTTTTATGGCAAAGTCTGACTTGTTATGTTTTTTTCCCTCCTCTTTAAGTAGCAGGGCTGTTTTGGGGAGAGTAGGGCTGGGTGTAAGCATAGCAAAGTAGGAGGCTGCCCAGGGCATCATCCTGCCAGGGCAGCAAGGTGGCTGTGCCCTGTGCTTTCCCTACGGCAGAGCCCTGGGAAGCCAAAAGAACAGCAGTTGCTGCTGGTGCTGAGGGAAAGGCTGTGGCATGTGGGGTGATGTATGTACTGTTTTTTCCTTACAATTAGTGGATACCTCTTGCTCCAGGCCCAGAAAAAAACAAAAGGTGCAAAAAGCCCAACTGTGTGACTGTCCCAGTTCTGCCTCCTCCTTCCAGGACAGATACATCCACTTCTGCCTTGGGCTGGTGATGTTGTTTGACTGATACTGCCAGGGAGCCCTGAGCCAGCTTTACTGACCCACCAGAAAGATCGTAGCCCAGATTTTCTCATTGTGCTAAAAGAAGAGTGAAGCCTAGGTGAGAAGATGCTTTGACTTGGGGTAGGTAGGAGCATAAATTCAGCCTGTTTGGAAGGAGGGCACAAGGAGTGCTGTTATGCTCAGGCTGCTCTTTGCTGCTGAGCCAGACCACCTGAACTGGTGGGAAATCTATGCACACACCTGCACAGCAAAAGAAACAGAAATGCTAGTATATTTTTATCAGCTGTCATTTAGCTCAAATAATGAGCAGTGTGAACCCTGCAGCACAGGTGACCGGCAGTGGAACTCCGTGAAGGGTTTGCACTCAAGCTGGGTCAGGCTGGGGCACTAGGCAAGCCCCTCCAGCACTGTCCCTTCCCTTCCCCTCCCGCAGGGCCCAGCAGTGCAGGGAAGGGAGCTCAGCTCCCTCTCATGACCTGCGTAAATGGGTGAGATGAGGAAAATTGCATCTAGGCCAAAAGAAAGAAAATGACAGCTGTTTGCCCCTGTTATTTCCAGGGCCATAGTAAGAGCTGCCTGTGTTGTTTTAACTTTTGGCTGGTTTTCCTGGAAGCTGCTCTCTTGCCCCTGGAGAAAATGACAATTGCAAAAATGAAGCACTGAGCAACAGTAGCTCCTGTTCCCAAACTGTACCTCAGGTCAGGATGGCTGGCTTTTACTGTCCTGAAAGTACTGGGGTTTTGGGGGACAAGCCAGGGGCCCTGAATGCTTGAAGCCGCTCCAGCTTTATTCATAGCGGTATGGGCAATGTTTTCTCTAGGGATGCTTTCGGTACTGACTCCTGCACCTGTGATTTTGCTGACAACAGAAGTGCTAGGTGCAGTTTTGCAGGTGCAAATGACTGTGGTCCTATTCAAAAATACATAGCCACGTGCAGAGCAGGTGTAAGCAGGTAAGAAAACAGTCATTGAATATTCACCTGTGTTCCCTTTATCTTTGTCAAATGCACCCATTCTTGTCCTGCAAACAGGAAGAGAAGTGCAGATCCTCCCTGTGTTTTGAAGCCTGCACTTGTCTTTTCCTGCATTTTTCAGAAGGATTCATAAAATGGAGTTGCGTGATGGAAGAAGGCCAAAGGAGGCAATTTCTGTTTCTTTTCCTTTGTTTGCCTGTTTGTTTTTCCCTGAGCTAGATACCACAGCTCTGTCCTTCTCCTGCTACCTTCTCGCCAGTCACTTCCCCCTCCTTTGAGCTGATCCTGTAGCAAAGTGACTCAATCATGCTATTTGTGGCACAAAAATAATTTTTCTTTCCAGCAGTCTCTGATGTCAGAGACCAGGGACAATGACACCCTGGCAGGCCCCTGCCTTCAGCAAGTGTTCAAGCAACTGGCAGGATCAGGCTCCAGTGCTGGATCAGACCCCAAGGTCCAAGTTAGCACGCACAGAATTCTGTTTTGTTTCTGACTTCTCTGAGAACAAGATCAGGCTTCAGCTAACTTGTTTGCATGAGTGAATGAAGCCCTTTATTCCTCCACTCCACTCCATTGTGAAATTTGTGTGTCAGAAAAAGCATATGCTTGTTTTTGGTAGAATTAGCAAATTAGTGGATGAAGGGAGTGCAGCAGATGTAATACAGCTACATCTTAGGAAAGTGTTCCATACAGAAGCTTACTCCAAAATGAATGCACAGTGGGCTCAGATTAAAAGCCGGTTTCCAGGTCTCCCACAAAAGGAATGCATAAACAGCAGCGGGCTGCACCGGGGCAGTGATGCTGGGCTACTGCGGGGCTGGAGTTGGGGCTGGTGCTCCCTACCCCCTTTCCCAGTGAATTAGCAGATGGCATAAATCCCAGCAGGCCAAATGAGCCCAGATCCAGCCCAGAGGGCACGCTTATCTCTGCAAACTCTGTGGTGGGAGGATGCAAACCGGCAGAGCTGACTGGGTTTTTAGGATGTGTAACCTGGCATGATGGTGCCTGAACTCACCTGGCCCCCAAACGCCTTGCAGGAATTAAAAGTGCCTGTGAAGCATAGGAGATCTGATCACCTGTGGCACGCAGCAGGAAAGTGCTAAAATGATGTAGAAAGTCTGCAATATGAAGGGAGGCTTTAAAGGAACTACCCACAAGAACAAAGCAATCAGCTGTTGGGTGGTGGAGGGAGGTGGATAAAGTAGTGAGGAAGAGCTGGATAGTACTGGATGAATTCAATATATTTTTCCTCCTAATGGCTTTTTGTCAGAAATGGCATTGGTTTCATCAAATTTTAAACAAAAGATTAGGGAGAAATTTTTCGTTTAAGAAAAAGCATTTCAGAGAATGTTGATGTTTCACTCCTAATTTTATGTAGAGAATTTTTCACTTGTGTCAATATTTCCCTCACTATTTCAAGCTGCTGTACTGCCACTATTAATGTTTGAGAGTAACATACAGAATCATCAAAGGCTCTCTCTGGAGGTCCAGAGACTCTCTAGTCCACCCCTGTCCCAATATTCAATAAGCTTTACATTATCACATGTGCAAGATGTATATTACACTCTGAGATGTTTATTTCCTTTTCTAAACCATGTAGCATCCATTTGGTAGTGAAACAAGTTGACACTTGTCAAATGCTGATGTCATCAGTTGCTAGCTGTTTTCAGAGACCTAAAAATAGAAACAACTATAACAACGCTGAAATTCTCATATGGTAATTTGAAATAATATTTGAAAACACCTTTAAAACATCCTTCAGGGAAATCTTTAAGCTATTTGGTTTCATTCCGATTAGGGACAAAACCAGATTCCAGTAAAACAGTGCTTTGAGGAGCCCAGACCGCACCCCTGAGCTCGCGGGCGGTGGGGTGGGCTGGGACCCTGGGAAGCAGGCGCGAAGCTGGGTGGACGGCAAGTGAGATGCAACGCCTGGCTGGCGAGGAGCCCAGGCAATGTAAACTGAGCAACTGAAAAGCTGCAGAGGAATTTGATGACGGAGACTAAATCCTGTGCAGAGAGAATGAGGGATCTCCTCCTGCGAAGGTGGTAGTGGCAGGGGGGGAGCATGTGCATGTGTTTTGTGTTTGGTTTGTGTTTGTTTGTTTTTTTTTTTATCCCTGTCCGTGATAGTCATTGCAATGAGGTATGTTTTAGAGATGAAGCAGCCTGGATGCATGCAAAGGTGCCAAGGCATAGCGGGGCTCTGAGCCCAGTGAGTGCTCTCCTGGGGAAACAGACCCCTGCTGTCCTCATCAGTGTAAATACCTGTTCAGTGCTTAAAGCAAGGGGGGAGATTTGTCATTCTTTAAAAAATTCAAAATGTGCGGTTTTAAACTGGGAGAAGCTGGGCACATCTGCTTTGGTAGTGCTTAATTTCTGCATCTCATGGGGGTGAGTTCCCATCAGTCAGCCCCTCCCTGCAAGGTGGTGGCTCCTGGGGGACATCAGCCCTCACATTGCAGCAAGCTACAGCTGACCTGCTTGTGGACCAGACCTTGTTCCTGGGCAAGGCAGCAGCTAGAGCACCACTTCTAGCTCACCTTACACAGGAAAGCAATGCAGGTTAACAGATATATGTCAAACATCCCATATGCTCGCTCATCCATCACCAGGTACACTGCCAGAGCCCCCCGTGCCACCCTGCTGTACAGTGCCTCCAGGGCTGCCCTGCCTGCTCCCCACGGCTGCAGCTCTGCTAGAGCTCATTTTGGGGACAACTTCTCAGCTCCCATCTCCAACCTGCCTCTTAATCAGGACCCAGCTCTGTCTGTGTTGCATTCCACTCATCCCAGTCAGGGGTTATTGGGTTCTCCAGCTGGTAGGAAGGTTTCTCGTGCTCCTGTCTCACTTGAAGCCTGCTGTTTGCAGCCATGTCCTTGTTCTCTCCATGAGTGTTATTTGATTTCCTGCAGGGAAGATGGCCTGATGGGTTAAGACTGAGGAGTTTTTTTCTGTACTGAGACCACTGCGCAATTTTCTTCTCCTGTCTCACAGGCCAGAAGGAAAGAAATCTGCGATTTTTGCTTCCTCTTCCCTCCCCGAAAGAGGTTTCTCTGGAAATGTGAGAGATGTTTCAGACTCTACCCTGTCTCTAGTAGCTCTGCCTGCTCCCTCTGCAGATTAGGCAAAGGCCACAGAAATCTGTCCTTTGGTAACTTGGGTGCAAAGAGTTGGTCTTATGCCCATCCAGTCAGCCCCTTGGAGCTAGTCCCGCAGCCTTGTACTGCTCCTACCATGGAGCGCTGCTTTGGGCCACCTCCTTAGCACAAGATGAGGAGGTGGGAGAAGAGTTCATTAGGTGGATGAGGAGAAATGAGAATTTAATTAAGAGCTTATCTACCCAGTTGAGGTTAAGGACAGATCCCCTTCTGCATTTTTGTTTCCTAGGGTCAGGATGAGAGACTTAGGTAGAAACACTGGAAGGAAGTTTAATAATATGGAATTTCAGAATAATCTTAGAAGCTATGGAAGAATTTGGAGCTCAGTAAAACAAGATAAATCAGCAAGCCAGAGCTGCTTCTCCATCCTTAATGTTGCAAGAACAGAGGCAAACGTCATCAGGGCCTGGCTGGAATTGCTCTTTGTGCTACATCTCGTGTAAGTCTGACTCGTATATTAGCAAAAATAGAGGTCAAGGAGTATCCACAAACAGCTGATTCCCACTGGCTCCTCACAGCTCACTGAAACAACTTGCATTCCCTGAACCCTCTGCTTACCCTGGCAGCACATCTTAGTCTTTCTGCTTATCCCATCCCAGCCACCAGTCTGAGCCCATCCCTGGACCCTGTCTATTCTTTGCAGAGTCCCACAGGTTTAAGTCATGGGTTGCTGTTTTATTAATTCAACTTCATCCCAGCCTGATCCTGTTGAAGGAGGAGACCTCCTGCTCCTTTAAGGGCAGGTCACTGTTGTCTGAATCAACCGTAACAAATTAATCTCTTTTTAAACATGTTTCACGAGTCTCTCTTGTCCCCCATTCCAGGTGACAACTTGCCAGATGCATAGAACATTTGGAATAGAACAAAGAGAGAGAAAAGCAAAACTTTTCAGCCAAGCCAACTTTTCACTCTGCTTTTTACTCTCCCAGGGTAAAAAAATTGTTGATTTAGGTGACTGGTACCCTGAGTACTAGTTTGGAAGAGCTTTTTTTTTTCTCCTCCATCTGAGTGAAGTGCACACTGTTATTTATCAAAGGATGTCTATGCAAGCACAGATGCTTTTGGAAACAGAGTGACCTTAGCAGGATTGTGCCAAGGCTTATGGAGTCAGTTTTAGGCAAACAGACACAAGGGGAAAATACTCCATATCCTTGCCTTGTTCTTGGTTCTAACGTGACCTCCAAGAGTTTGCAAAGATCAGACCACGTTAAAAGAATGGCAAAATTCACCACAGGTTTATAAATCCCTCCAGGCCCTTCGACGTTTGTGCTTACTGCCAGGCAGAAGGTGACATTTGCCAACATGTTTTTATGACTGACTTTGAGAATGTAGAGAGTAAAAATTCAATTTTGTTTTTTTCCCGTGTTCAGCAAAACAGCAATTTTGCCTCTCACTCTCTACTCTTAGTCACCAGAATTCACTTGAGTCTAACTTCCCCCATGGAGCAAGCCTGCACAAGTCCTGTGAAACCTGAGCTGCTTCCATCCGTTCTCCTTATTGCTGCAAACTGCTGTGAGCTTTGGGAGTCTGTATCCTGGGGGGGCACGAGCATCTTCAGCTTCTCAGGAGATTTGAAATCCAAGAAGTTGCAACCAGTAACTTAAAAAAATGTTTATCTTTTGCTGTGAGAGTGTTTGTGTTGGTCCCTGCATAATGACACTTAATCTTTACCTGCAAAATAGGGTATGTAAGTGCCTGAACTGCTGGCTCTGTCTCCCCTTGAATTAGGAAAGCAATGGTGGGATATTTGTGTTATACTCCTATTCTCATCCATACTGAATTTTAAGCAGTATCTTTTTGAAGCCAAAGGTATCAGAGAACATTCCTGGGCAGTGGATATCAGTGGTCTGCATAGTCAAATTGTTTCCTGGGTTTGGTCTGTGTCCATGAACAGTCTCTTGGGCATTTCCCAGTTAGAGCACAGCAGAGGCTGGTGACCATTCTTAATAGGCATTTTACATGCAGCCAGACCCCTTTACTGGAGGGTAAGAATTTAACTGCAGACAAAAGCTGTTCTGTACCAATTGACATTGGTCCCAGAAACCACTGCCAGGCATGTTTAGTTTGCTGCTATAGACACAGTCATGATGCAGACAGTGCAGTAGTTTATTTTGTAAAGATGAGCTTAAGGGGAAAAGCGACCCCACTTGCTTTATGAACCCCTCAAAGGTAACAGTCTTCCTCTCTCTTCCACCTAGTCCTCCTTAGAGAGTCTGAACCTGCTCCTTTTGAAATCAAATGGTATTTTGGGGAAGTCTTTTTTGGCCCCTTACACTTGTTGCTGGTGAATTTGGTTCTCCCAACACACTGGACACGATGTAAAGGGTGAATGGGTAGCTGAGGGCCTTCAGAGCTGAAGTTTGGTAGAGGCAGATCTGACTGGGGCAGGAGCTGAAAGGGTAGCTACCTTGGAGGTGTCCAGTAACAGGGTAAGGAGGACATGGAAAGAAGACATTCAGTCATGGCAGGTTTTAATAGCAGGTCAGACCTTCATGCTACTCTGTGCCTGTGAACTTATATAATCATTCTAAATAAGACAGAAGAAGCCATTAATAAGTAAACAGCGATGAGGAGGATCAGAGAGGGAATGGAATGGCTGGTGGTGTTCATGTCAGAGAACTGATATTTCTAAAAGACTGATGGTTTGCAGAAACTTGAGCATTCCCTTTTGATCTGCAGCTGTGGTAGGACAGTCCTCTGCTGCTGCCAGATTCAGCTTGCAGAGCAGGCAGTGGTGTAGGGACAGCAAGGTAAGGTTGCATTACCCTTTTCTGTGCCAACACCTGCTTTGTCAATACAAGCTTCAGCTGGGCAGAGCTTTCCTCATTGTAACAAACAGAAACCTAGCACTTGCCCTGTGTGACTTAGAGCTTCATGGCTGCTTTTCTAGGGATGGTCTCCACCTCTTCTTGGGTCGAAGGATGCTCTCCAGAGTGAGGTATCCATGCCACTTTGGCTTCTGTTTGGATCCACTGGGTGCTGGCAGAGAAGGGGAATCTCCATCAGCCCCCAGCCTGCCAAAGCTGCTCGACATCTCGTGAATGCATGTACCTTTTTTCCTTTTTTGTTGAGATGTAGGGTGGTTTCTCCACAGCCCTGTCTCCCCCCAAATGAGCTGTGTCCACCTGCCAGCTGTGCAGCAGAGTAGCAGGGCAGTGAGGACTTGGCTGCTTGATAGCACGACTGCCTACAGACCTCCTCGGGATAAATGATTAGCACAAGGTCATGAATGTCATTTTTGTGGGGAAGGAGGTGTAAAGGTTGTGACATGTGAGGGGACTGACCCGGGGGCCCACGGAGTGGTAAGAGATTAAGGGAGGAAAGGGGAGCTGGAGACTGGGAGTGGTGGTGGTGGACTGGCTCGGTGGCTGGAGGGAGCGGGACCGCTTCACTGAGCGCATCATGCATAGCGCAGGCAAGCCTCTCCCCTCCGATGGGCAGTGTCTCTGTGAATTGCCATCAAAGCAGATGAAATTTCACACCACAGAAATTTTTGAATTTAAAAGGGGAGGGAGGTGGGTAAAGAAGCAGGAGTGGAGGAGGGGGAGGGAGAAGACGCAGCCTGGCTGGGTGCCAGCGCTTCTTGCTAAGGCCGCGGGGAAGGTGGCATCCTTCCCCGGCGTTCCCTCTGGCCCCTGCGCTCACTGCTCCCTTTCCCTTTGGTCGCATCTCCTAGAGGCAGGGTGGTCTGTCTAGAGCTGTTTACAGGGCAATGGTTTGTTCTCTGTCTCATCTCCTTCTCACAGAGTGAGTATCCACTCCTCTGCTTTCTGTCTTTTAACTTCTCATTCTTCTCCAGCTCTCTTTCCCCAGACTGCTTTACCCCTTTCTTCCCTGATCCTTCCCCTCTGTTCCCTTACCCCAGTGGCTTCCTGTCCTGCATTATCTGCTCTCCTGTCTCTCATCTCCATTCCTGCCTTCCCCATCAGTGTTCACACCATCATCACTCTTTGATCCTTTCCTCATTTTTCCACCTCTTTCCTTCCACCTTTATTGCCTCTTAACCCTGTTGAGACACCCAGAAGCTCCTTAGTGTCAATCCCCCCCATCTATCTCTCCATACAGTCCTTCCCCTTTTATGTGCGAAGCAAACACAGATGCGTTTCGCAACAGCTCAAAGCATATCAAGGTAATACATTTATAACCATCAAAGCATGAAGCCCGGGTTGGTCCTGCGGCCTTCTGGACCAGAGATGGCATGTGCTGGGACCCCACGAGATTGCTTGGGTGCCTGAGTTTTGCTCCTATTCCCCTTTGGCTGTGAGAGGTGAGTGGAGCCTCTCATCCTTTCATGAGTCCCACCTGCCGCAGTACGTACCCACCAAAAGAGCTAGAGAAATCTCTTGTTGGCCTCTCTAGGTGCAAGTGAATGCTGTCGGTCACAGAGGCCACAGGTGGATATTTCACCAACAGTGGCAGGTGCTGTGTAAAACAATGACAATGATGTGATGCTGCAGGTCACCCATGGAGTTCAAGCAGGGTACGGCAAAAGGAATTTGGTGTCCAGGATGCTTTTTGAGATCCGAAGTCTAAAGAATTAAACACCCCCTTCCTCTCTGGGGTACCACTTGCTTTATCCCAAGTAGGGCTGGTTTATCAGGGTTTAGGTGCCCAGAAGCAGGACCTGAGCAGAACTTGGTGCCCCAGGCCAGCTGCCTCTCACATCTTGTCATGATGCAGGACCCACACATCCAGGTGGCCCTGTGGGTGCTCACATGGGTATGGCATGGCAGCTGAAATGCTCCAGATGAGCAGGTGGCTACAACCCAGGACAGCCGCATGCGGCTGTGCTGCTTCTGGTCTGAAAACAGAACAAAACTTTCACCCTACATGGTCCAATTCTCACCTGCCCGAGTGGTGTTACATGGGCAGATCACCAGGAGTTTGGGACCTGCAGCCAGCTGGGGTGTCATGGGAGGATGCTGAACTATACGGTGTGGATACACCTGCCCTTTAACCAGTAGGAAAGAGAATGATCCGGCTTTTGAAGACAGATGCCCTCTTAATCTTGTTTTTTTCCTTTCTGTCCTACCTGTCCTGAGATTCTCTTCTTTTTGAATCAGAGGAGATAAATTCTGCCCTGATGTAAATCTCTGCTGATATAAATTGGTGTGATCTTTCAAAAATCTTTGGAGTGGCTCTGGATTTATGCCGGATGTTAGTGTGAGTAGGACTTGGTGCAGGGAGTGTGGTAGCCATAGCTCACTGTCGTGCTCTGCATTTCCAACCAGCACTGCAGGTGATAAGCAAATCCTGTCGAGAGGCGAAGGGGTCCCTCTGGATCCAGAAAAGCCTTCCCCTAGATGTCCTTTGTGAGGCCAGGTTAGCCAGCCAGGCTGCAATTTTGGGATGGACAATGTGGAAAGGTTTTAGCCCACAGGGTCCCACAAATGGGGTGGAAAATTTTCATTTAATACATTTTTGCATCTCACACTTTAGGGAAAACAGGAAAATGCATTTGAAGCTGCTATTTCCCACGGGTGCAGTATAATATATACAGTATATGCCATGTGCGGCATAGGGGGATGAGTCATACCCGTTCGTGACTCTTTGGTCTCAGTGCCTGGCCAGGACGGACTCTGCACCTGCCACTTTGGGCTTTCCTGGCAAGGTGCAGCTTGCCCCAGGTGTGCTTCAGACCTGCTCCTCCACTGTGGTGTCCTGTGCCCACCTACGCTGGTCCAGGAGGATTAGGGTGGGAGAGGCACTACATTTCCAGCAGCCCTCCTAGAGATGCCAAACGGGGAGGCTGTAAAAGCAATACATGCAATCCCAAAGCCATGGTGATAATTTCTAAGTGGCTCCTCTCCTGTTATTCTTCTCCCCCTCTGAGCCTTCTCTTCCACCCCGACTGCATTACAGATAAAAGGGTTAAGAGCTCACTTGGGCCCCCTGCTCGGAGAGAGGGCAGTTGCAGTGTTGTATCTAGACCCAGTGAGGATATATATAAATTCCCTCCGTCTCTTCGGATCTATTTATAGCACGGCAGGCAGTGGCAAAGGCTCTCCTCAAGGCTTCATCTCCTACAAACAGTCTTCACAGACAGCAGAGAGATAAATTTAGCACACGAGATTTCTTAAAGAGGCAGCAGCTCTGCAGGGCTGCTCACCTGCCCTGCTACAGCCCCTGTCCTGATATCCCACTGGGGCAGCCCTCTCCCATGGGTGCTTGTCCCCCTGCAAGCAGCCCCCTCTTTCCAGTTTTCTGTCCAGCTTCACCCATTCTCTTCCCCTTTCTGGTCTCTTTTGCTATCATCATTGATTTTTTTCTTTTTTTTTCCTTCTTTTTTGCTGGTTCACCATCTCATCCTCTCTGCTTTCTCGTTTTTCTTTTTTTCCTCTCTTTTCTCTCTCCCAAGCCACAGGGCTCAGAAGATAAAGCTTTCTTGTTAACAGTTCACTGGTTATGCCTACATAGTAAAAAAAAAAAGTAGCTTGATTAATGCCTTCCAGATGGTTAATTGAAAAAAGAGGGGGGAATGCACCAATCTCTTCCCTCTCTTCAGCATTCTGCACACATACATTGCACAGGAAGAAAACTGCATTAAAGGGTGAGGGGAGCAATATATTTGAGAAACAGGGGCAGCCTGTTAACTCCAGGGTGGCGTTGCCAGGCTGGTGAGTTAGCTGTTGATTTGTCTGTCCCTGCTTCATGCCTTTTCCCCTCATCTATTCCACCCCAAAATTCCCCATCCCAGAGAGCAATGCTCCTTCATGTACGATCTGTAACACACAAAAACCCTCCTTGCAGCCGGGTGTGAACCCCACCGTGGGCACCAGGCTGCCTGCCCCCACCTCGTGCTCTGACACCCCCAAAGCAACACTGACCCTCATTCTTTCCCTATATTTATTTTTTGTGGGGATGCACATGCACACCCATGTCTTCTTCATGAATCTCGATCATGCAGTCGGTTGCACGGGACTGACTCTGTTACCAGAGCCGTGAGCCCCCAGGAGCAGAAGGGTCCCATCGGCCAGGTCTGGGCTTTTAGATTTGGCAGTGCCAAAGCGGGCGTAAAGGACGGGGTGTGGGTAGGTGGGTGGCTGCAAGTACGGCCATTGGAGCAACTTGGGAGGAAAAGGGGGTGATAACGTGGGCAGCTATTCTTCTCCATAGGTCATTGCTGGGCAATTTAATCAATGCAGCTTCTGTTTTACGGACGCGTGTCGGCTGTCTCCCTCTTACAAACAGACATGCCTCTCCTCTTCCCCGCCCTACGTGTAGCTCTGCCTACTCCCGGTATCTTTGTCTCTCTCAAGGGAGAGACAGAGGAGGAACACAAGTCCCTCCCCACCCTGTTAATAGACATACTGCTGACGTGAGTCATGAAGGGTTTAAGCCGTGCAGTTGAGGGTGAGCCGCATCCAGCCCCCTGCCCCACACACCTCCCACCACGCATCTCCCTGGTTTCCAGGGAAACAGTGGCCCTAAATGCTGCCTGACTTTCACGTCTGCCTTTCATTGTGCCTTTTTTTTTTTGGCAGGAAAAAACACAGAACTGTGGTTTTTTTTCCCCTCCTTTCAGGATCACCACCACAGCTGCTTGCATGATGGACCTGCGGAGGTACCCCCTGGACCAGCAGAACTGCACGCTGGAGATCGAGAGCTGTGCGTATGCGTCCTCCGCCACCCGGTGCCACCCAATACCACCCGCCCCAGCCGCAGCTTCATGCTCATGGGATGCCTCTCAGGGGTGTTATGGACCACTCCTCCTGGAGGATGTCCCATGGGGCAGGACCAGGCTCCCTCATCCATACTCCATCCTGAGGGGACCTCATGGGTGAAATGCCCAGGAGAATGGAGCTCTAGCAGCAGGCTGGGCATTAAAATCACTCTCGCCCTCAAGAGGGCGGTGGAAGACTCCTTTAGCCCTAAGAAAGCCCTGGGAACCTGCACTCGCTTGTGGCTGGCCCCGTTCTGCCTGGGAGGTGGGGCTGAGCCCTCCCACAGTCCCTCCCCACCTGGATCTTCCCCTGACTCCTATTGAAAGCTCTCCCGACTGCATTGGTGGAGGAGGTCTGGCTCTCCCTCATAAAAATGCACCATAGTATCCCCTCAGGAGCGGTCCAGAGCAGCAGATCTTACAGTAATGATGATGCAGCTTCAGTGGTGATTATCAGAGAATTGCTTTTTTCATAAAAGAGGTCCCACAGCATCCATAGTTTGAAGTTACTGTGCTGCCTCACCAGCCCTGCCTGTGCCTGGGAGCCCCCTTCCCGTGCGCCGCTTGGGCTGTTCGGGATGCGCAGCCATCACGGTGCTTGGTGTGACGGGTAATGGGATGTAAATTAGGTCCTGCTGGAGGCACTAATGACATGTCATTTCTGGCACCCCTTAGCATTTTGAGAATAGTTTACGGTACAACCAAGAAAACAGAAGGCAGAGAACTACCCACAGTTCCCCATGTTGCGATTTTGTTCTTAATGGGACATGTCAAGCCAATTTGTTAGTCGAAGCTATGTTTCCGTATAATATTTCTAAGATCCATGCAGAGATGAAGAGATTCAATTGTTTCTTTCCTCAGACCTTTTGTCTTTTACACACCTGCATATTCTAAATCCACAGGGCTCCATTTTGTTTGCTTCCAAGTCCACACAACTCTGGAATAACAGTCCTTTTATGTCTGTCTTAAAAAACAAAATATATTAAAAAAACCCCACCAAAATAGCCTTTTTGTGGTGCGGGGGTGCTGGGTTTGTAAAGCAGCAGCAGGCAGCCAGGGTTTCCTTCCCCACAGCAACTCGGGGCACTTACCTGGAGGAGATAAGCCAGTGCTGGCATTGCCTGTTGACCTATCCCTCCATCCCCAAAATAGCCCTTACCACATATACCCCTGCCTAGCTGTGTGCCAGGATTCAACAAAAACCTGATGAGGCAGACAGCAAACAGGCTGCTAATCTGACATTTTAAGACACTGTATCGATACTTTATGATATTTCAGGTTGAAATGACTTGTCTTTGTGAAAGTTCTTTTACTTTTTAAAAATAAAATGGAAATTTGGTTTTCTTTTTACAGCTAGAAATCAAAGTGAAGTGCTTATTTTCAGACTGAACAACCTTTCCCTTTAGAATCACTTTAAAAAATTACTTCCTTGAAAAACATGTTTGATTTCATTGCATAATGCCATAATAAAAAAAAATACAAAAATTCGTACCCACTACCAGCAGGTCGTAGAATAAATGGAATAGTTAACTGTGAGATCTCCTAAAATTATTTACTGTAATTTGACGTTTTCATTGCTGATCAGGAAGTAAATTTGAAGTCACTGCTGTTAAATTTGTGGATGATGAAGATAGCAGTCTGCGTGGCTTGCTTGCTGCACATTTGAATACCTCCCAATTTGAATACATCCAGAATGCATTTGAATACAGCTAAATGTGGAGGCCTGGGTGCAGGAGTGCGGGCCAGGCTGCCAGAGTGAGGGACTTGTACCTGCATGTGTATCGACTGGGGGAAATGATGAAGGGATGGCAGCCCCGAGCACCGCGGCTGGAGGTTTTGTAGCAGGGCTCTGACAAAAAGGGCTGGAGTGAGCCTTGGTTATATAAACCAGGGGAGCTGTGAGTCAGAACAGGGAATCGATTGGCCTCTGCATATGTCACTGGTGAGATGGGGAAGGGGGCTCTGTCTATATAAATATAGACAAAATGTAGAAAGGAAGTTGAGAAATCAGAAGAGGTTGAGAAAAGATGCTAAGAAGTGGTTCAAGAGCTAAAGCAGATGTTTTGCAGTGAGAAACCTCAATAACTCAATCTGGTTTGTTTACTGCAAAGGAAGTGGAGAGGTGACTTGTTTACAGGCTGGGTGCACCTCTGCAGAGGGGCAGTGCTGGGTGGAAAGGGCTTGGTAACCTCCTAGAAAAATTCAGAATAACCAGCAGAATCTCAAGGTCTGAGCCAGATGAATTCAAATGTAAGATCACACACAATGCTTTTAGCTGTGGGAATGTTTGAGCCACTGGAATCAACCACTGGGAGGAGTGGGGGACTTGGCTGTTTCTGCCTGCTTTCCACACTTGGTCTCAGTGCTCTGGGAGAGTCGCTGCAGCCAGATGCAGATACCACGTTCCTGTGCACAAAGCTGGGGTACTCCAGGCAGTGACACCCCAGTGTCTGCAGCAGATGAAATGGTAACCTAAGGGTCCTGAATCTCTGTGGGCTTGTGGGTGTGGGTGCTTTACCGCTTGCTGCCACGGGAGGAGGTGGAGCCCTGGCTTAGCTGATTTACATCAGAAGCAGATCTGGCATGGCATTTGGAAGATTGTTATTATTTTTTAGCACCCATGAATAAGAGCAGTAATGACTGAGACTGCAGGGTGGGGGCTTGGAAACTACTACATAGTCATCAAATAATTCAGTTTGGGAAGAGACATCAGGGTGTCTCTAGTCCAGGCCCAGCTCAAAGCAGGGTCAGCTACGAGATCAGACCAGGTTGCCCAGCTTGTTGTCCACTTGGGAGCTGCAGGATGACACCATCCTCAAAGATTTGGCTCTGATCTGGGTTAACACTTGGCCCCTAAGGCTAGGTAGAAGAATTTCTCCTCCATGATACATTCAACAGCTCTTCATTCCCCTGATCCCACTAATACACTGGTGCTGGTTTTGGTGGCAACTCTACCTAGTGGATATTAGCCTTGCTGGGTATTGCTAGCCTCTCTGCTGCGAGGCCCTGTGGATAAGGCAGGCTGTTTTGCTGCAGTGCAGGTTGTGAATAAAAGCTGTCTGTGGGTGTTAGGTGAAGTTCATGCTCTAAAGAAAGCTTTGCGCCATGTCATACCAAAGCCTGCACGTATCTTACTGCTTCTTTGCACACAGAGGTGCTCCCATGCAGCTCTTGCACTTTGCTCAAGAGTAAGAGGCCACCCGTTGTGCAGCAACAGTGCTTCAAAGCCCAGCTTGCCAGAAGTGGCATTAATTTTCAAATGGAGATGAATCCTTGCTCACAAGGGCAATGGGCAGGGCTGTAAACATCACACTGATGGGAGGGGAGCTGCATGATTTCGTCCCCTGGGCCTCATTCCCCATGGGTCCAGAGCATCTGAGGAGTCTTTCTCCTGGGACTGTGGCTGTGGGCTCCTCAGCACTTCCAGCCTGCGCAGCCCTGTCTGGCACGTATAGTTTGGGGTTAAAGTAAAAGACTGTACCCTTGCCTGAGTCAGCAAATCCATTACCCTGAAACATAAAGGTTGAGTATTTGTTACCAGCCTGACTTCTCCTCTTCTCTTGTTCCATTACTGTTCTTTTCAGCCAGCACTTCGTAAAAGCAGCCCCTGATCTCAGAGACTCTGTCTGCTTCCCAGCTCCAAATTTTGACTGAGAGTACTTAGATGAGGGAGATGCTCTGATGCTTATATTTCTTTTCACCTGCTGTTGTAAATCTTTTTGTCTGTAGGAATTTTTGATACTTAAGATGTTCTGTTTACCTAGTCCCCACCAGAAGGTATTGTGTCGTCTCCCCCTTCTGGTGAAAGGAGGCAGTTTTTAAAAAGCAAAATGCTGTGTTTGGTACATTTGACAGAGGCTTCTGAAGCACAAGTCCCTGTCATGTCAGCCATGGAGATTATGTAGCACAAGACAAGGCCTGATGAGCCACTTCTCACCTTTTTATCCTGAATTCTAACCAGAAGTGGGAGTTCTGACCAATTTTTTCCTCTTCTCCTCAAGACCATACTGCCAACCTTAGCTGAAGAAGAAAAGTACATCAGCAGGGAGGGCTATGCTTGCTATTTGATGGTGTGGGTTTTCCTTTGGATCCTCTTCCAGATCACCTTAGTGAAAATGGGGGTGTCATCTGCTCCAGCTTGTCAGCTAAGTTCTCTCTCTGTGCTTCTTCATCTCTGCAGATGGTTACACAGTTGATGACATTGTCTTCTTTTGGCAAGGAAATGATTCTGCTGTCACAGGGATGGAGGTGCTAGAACTGCCCCAGTTCACCATTATTGAGCAGAGGCTGGTCAGCAGGGAAGTGGTCTTCACCACCGGTGAGTTTCTGCAGAAGGGATGCAATGGAATGTACAAAACTTCTGCTGATCAACGTCCATGTGGTTGTTCCTCTGATTCAGATGCTAAGGCACTGATTTAGGATTTGGCTTCAACTTAGGGTCCTGTTCCTTTGGAAAAGAGGCATCTTCTGTACCCACCAAGTTTGCTTTTTTCCCTTGGCTGCTTCTCTTCAGACACTTATGGCATCTTTTTTTTGCTCCAATTTTTTTCATTTCTTAGTCAAAACACCAACTGAGCTCAAAACAGAACCTCTTTAGACAGTTCTCAGCCTTTACCTTATTTTTGTGTGGTTTGCAACCGGCTCTTGAAGCTAATGTAGGTGCAATATTAAGCAGAAGAATATATCAGTTGAAAAGCAAGTGGTCTATGAAATTATGCAAACCCATCTATATGTGGCAATAAAAAGATCTGCAGAGAATACCTCGGACAATTCAGATATTGCCAGCTGGAAAGTTAGAGGGGTTTGGATTTTGGTTGCTGTCTTCACTTTGATCTAGCATGAAGTTCACTGCCAAAACAGCATGCCACACACCTGTTAAATAGGACAATTTTTGAAATGCCATGGAATCACAGCCTGACTCTATCAGCAGTGGTGGCAGATGGTGATGTTGTTACAATAGTGCCTTAGGGGCATGCTGGGAGCAGGGTCCCATTGCAATGGTAATCTGGAGACCCACAACAAGAGGCAGTATTCCTCCAAATGAAGTTTGCAGTCTAAATAGGTAAGACCTTCCAAAAAAGACTGGTGAAATACTGTGTTCAAGCTACACAAATGGCACATAATGGTGAGAGGACATAACCTCCTTTTTCCCAGTCTATCTCCTTGATCATTAAAGACTGTTGTTCTCTTGTTACTTTAGCTGCCAATGCACAATTATACCTGTATTTCATGCTGCTGTGTTGCCTAAGGGACGGAGATGGGAAGGAGGAATGACTTGGACTTTGTTTCACAGCAATGAGAGAGGCCCTGCTTTGTTCCTGTCAAAATGACCCTGCTCCAGTGGAAGGACTGCAAAAGTACTTATTGTCACTATCCCAATTAGGTTTGCTAAAAGATTCAGAGGAAGTTGCAACAACTTGGAATAAAAAAGACCTACAGATTAACTAATAGTACTCTATTTGCATATGAATTTGCCCAGTATGACCATAACCCATTTTTAGAACAACATGGGAAAAATACGATTCAGATCATCATTGCTGTTTGTAGGAAAAGCTAGCACATGAAATATTGGAAAATCATCCCACTGCATCCAGATATAGGGCTAAAGTCTCCTGGGTAAGCCTGTATCAAATTGGCATGTACCATAATAACAATTCCAGCACTGAACAGACAGTCTTCCATGGTGACTGATACAATAATGTAGTGTATGTAGAGTTTCCTTTCTTCTTAATATTCTGAGCCGACTGAGCAGACCCTGAAGAGCCCCCTTCTAAAAACTGATGAGTATGCAAAACCAAATGAAGGAAAAAAGATAGATTTCTCATTATCCCTGCCTCTTGAGAACATTTTCCAAATAAAATTTCAATTCCTAACCTAAGATCTTACCATAAATACAGCCTTGCCCTCCTCTCAAACAATATCTCCCTTTAATATCTCATTGACAGGTTCATATCTGCGCTTATCCTTGAGTTTCCGGATTAAGAGGAACATTGGTTACTTTATCCTGCAGACTTATATGCCATCTATTCTTATCACCATCCTGTCCTGGGTCTCCTTCTGGATCAATTATGATGCTTCCGCTGCACGAGTGGCACTGGGTATGTACCTTTTCATTATATGTTGAAGAAGGTGGTTTTTTGAGGGAGATGAGCTAGGACAGCTGTAAGAAAGAAAATACCTTTTTCTTTATGAGGTAGCAGCTAAACAAGCCACATAGGTCTGTCAAACTTGTTGTCCCAAATGAAGGATATTTTTTTCTGAGAACAAACTTCCATTTTTCAGCCAGAAGAGCTACTTTTTTTGTTCAGAAGTATCAGTACTTCCCAAACTTGAGTCTGTATTATTTGAATCAGTAGAAGTTCTACCATAAATTTCTGTGGGTGCAAGTTTAAACTCTATAACAAAAGCATAAATGGTCACAGCTTCTCAGACATGTGAGATTCTGACATGCCATGAGCCCACCAGTTCTCTCACTCTGGTTTGTACTTTTTTTCATAAGAGGAAAAGTCTGGGCACCTCTTTGTGTGCCAGGACCAGTTAGTTGGATGGGTTAACAGTGTTAACTGTTAGTAAGAGTAGTAAGAATGGTGAGTGAATGGCTAAAAGATTAAAAAAATAAAGGAAATCACATTACACATTTTCATTATAGTTTAGGCCCCATACAGACACTTTTTGTAACTGAAGACCTTCATAACCAAGGCAAATGTAGGACAGGTAGTTAAAGTCCAAGTTCTTTTTAAGCACATGCTCCCCTAAATAGGAATGCTTTCCTTTAAGAAGGAAAAAATGAGGTCTTTTAAGTAACAGAAGGGAAGTGGGGGTGGATTGCAGATAAGGATTTTGAAGAAGGAACAGGAGAAAGGGGGGATGGATGGCATATGAGAATGGGGCTGTGCAACATGGTAGAAAGTTCAGAAATAGTAGAGCCAAGGAGGGAAAAGGCACTCATCTGTGAGTGGGAAAAGGCTCAGAGAGGCAACTGAGCACAGGTAGAGGCTGGGTCTTACAGAAAAGGTTGGGGGCTTAAATTAGCTCTAGGAGAAGACAGAGTTTGAGAAGACTCAGAGGAGGGATGGTTTGTAAAAAGATATAAAATAGATGATTTGGCTGTGCTTGCTTGGAGAGGCTGGAGCAGGCAGACAGGGAGGGAACAGAACAACATGGTAAATTAAAAAGGTACGTTGCATTGACAGGAGTATAATCAGTGAGAGAAGAAAGACACCATGGTAGACATTGCTGTTACAGTGAAAGTACAAGCAGAAGGGTGGACATGAGATACACAGCTGTTGAATTTCTGCTGACATCTGTATTCAAAGGAGAAGACAGAAGAAAATCATTGTAGATCAGAACTGGAACAGCTCTCCCTAAACTATTTCTGACAGCTCTCTGTCTAACTTGTCCTTAAAAAACGCCAAAGAAGGAGACTCCACAACCTCCTCTGGGCACTTTATCTCCAGATTTACCTGCTGCTACAGTAAAAAGCTCTTCTTTGCCTCTGTCCTAAGTCTCCATTGCAATTTGTCCAGTTCTTAAGGGAGACATGGAGAACATTCTATTCCCCCTTTCTTTGCCCCAGATTTCTGGATATTTAGACTACTGTCTAAATATAAACAATATAATATGTTGTATGTATAGAAATGTATCTCCTTTCTGTTTACACTTCTGTGAACTGAAGACTATTAGTTCTTTAAATCTTTTATCAGGAATGACACTAAAGACACAATGAGGATGAAAGAGAAACAGGACAAGCAGCAGTCCAGGATACACAGAGAGGTTTGTGAGCCATCACTGTAGAGGTAGGGCTGAAATCAGAAGAGCAAATTAGGGTCACAGAGACTAAAAGAGATGCCAACAGAGAGATGAGGAGGAGGGACACTAGAAGAAAAGGAGATCAGCAAGGTAGTAAGGAAAGCAGGACAGCTGCGTTAGAGAAGTGGAAAAAGAAGACTAGGTTGAAGAGGAAAAAGTTACTGGACCCAAAAGAAGCATGAAGGCTCCTTGCCACCTTTTTGAAGCTGGCAGAAGACTGTCAAAGAGACAGATCTGAGGCCACTCTGACAGCCCAGAGAAGGGAAGAGGCTGTGAAGAAACCGAAGAAGAGGACTGAAGGTCTGAGAGTAATCATGGTGCACCAGGCTTTTGGAGACTGAGTAGGTGGGGAAAAAATGTTCAATGAGACCAAGAAATGTTTATTTAAGATGCAGGAAATATGAGTAGGCCTCAAAAGGAGAGCATGAGAACCATGGGAGGAGTGTGTATAGATGATAATTGAAGTAGTGAGTGTTAAAGCTGAAGGTGGGAATTGATGGGGTCAAGGATGCAGACAGAATTCTATGAGGCAGGCAAAAAAAGAGAGCGCCGTGAAGAGGGACTCTCTTCACTCTTTCTCCTTAAAGACTTAAAGAACCAAGGTCTGGAGATGTTGATCCCCATCGTCCTGATGATATATAGCTTTGACATTTTCTCACACTGTTGGTGGCTGGTTTATTTTCTGCAGCAATTTGTACTGGGCAGCTGAGCTTAGAATAATGACAATTTTCTTCCCAGCTGCACTGCTCCTGTCCCTCCTGAGGTTGTCCAGCTGGGAGGAAGGATGGGGAAGCTGAAAGTGGCATTTCAAGAAACCATCCCACCTTGGTAACAGAGCACCTACCCTCTCCTTACAGGTGTCACCACGGTACTTACAATGACTACCATCAACACCCATCTGCGGGAGACTCTCCCCAAGATCCCTTACGTCAAGGCTATTGATGTTTATCTCATGGGCTGCTTCGTCTTTGTGTTCCTGGCACTCCTGGAGTATGCTTTTGTCAACTACATCTTCTTTGGGCGAGGCCCCCGGCAGCAAAAGAAACAAAGTGAACGGATCAGCAAGGCCAACAATGAGCGCCACCGTTATGAGGAGAAGAGGGTGAGAGAGCAGGTTTGTCCCCTTCTTTCATTGTGGCAGCAGAATTCAGACTCTCCACTGTTCATTCAGTCCTGGGTGAGCTGTGTAGCAGCCTTTCTTCTCATCATGAGAGGTGAAATCCAGTTCCCCTGTCTGGTGATTATTGGAAAATTTTGTCTCCTTGATAACTTTGTCATCATCCTGAAACCAGTCTCATCAGGATCATCCTCTTGCATGGGGCAGGTGTACCCAAAAGTACTCCTGTGGCTTTTCGTCCTACTATATTGGCAGAATCACACTACCCCACTCAGAAGTTTGCTGCAAGCACATGTGGCTAATCTTTCAACTTCAGCATCAGTGGATAACATTTTCAAATGCAGAAGTCCAGGTTCAGAGCTCACAAATGACCCAGTCAGTGGTATTGTTACACAGAAAACAGTTTAAAATCATCCCTGATGGTGTGGCACTGTGGGCGTTGTGCACAGGCCAACCCCGCTACCTTTCTCTCTGTCTTCCCTGTTCTAGGTTGACCCTTATGGTAACATACTCCTCAGCACTCTGGAGATGAACAACGAGCTGTTGGCCACGGACATGATGAGCAGCGTTGGTGACTCTCGAAACTCTGTCATGTCCTTTGAAGGCTCAGGCATCCAGTTCCGCAAGCAACTGGCCTCTCGGGATGGATTTGGTCACCACCCAACCCTGGACCGCCATGTCCCACTGACCCACCATGCCGCGGCCCGCAACCGTGCCAACTGCCGTCTCCGTCGGCGGTCATCTAAGCTGAAGCTCAAAATCCCAGACCTGACAGACGTCAGCACCATTGACAAGTGGTCACGAATCATTTTTCCAATCACCTTTGGATTCTTCAATCTTGTTTACTGGTTGTACTATGTAAATTGATGCCTGCAACCTCCAAGAGAGATAGGGACAGACACTCAGACAATGACAACACAGGAGTGTTGTGGTCTTTTGGGTTTTACTCTTTACTATCATTATCATTTATTCCTTTGATTCATTAGATTTATTCTAAGCTTACTCTTCTCTTTTCAGCACATGTAGAACCATGGAGTGTGTGTGGGGGTAAGGGAGCGAAGGGTATTCGGGAGGGTGTTTTGTTTCAGGGAGGGATGTGTTTGTCTCGATTTTGGTTTCCTGCTGAAGGACTCAAACCATTGTAAAAAAAACCAACCAACCAAACAACAAAAATTAAAAAAAGAAAGAAAAAAAAGAAAAAATTACAGAAAAAAGAAAAAAACACCAAAAAAACCCAAAAAACAAGAAAAGTTTAAAAAAAGGGGGGAAGGAGATTTAAAGAAATTGAGTAAAAAACTGGTGAGGGCATAGGTTATCTTTGGCTGTGCTCACTAATGCGTTATCTTCAATTCCATTTCACTACTGAATTTCATCTTTCTCTTCTCAGTATTACTATATTTTTTTAATTTTTCTTCTGTCACTGATCTTAACCCCTTCATCTTTATTCTTTCATGGATTCATGAGATGGTGAGGTTTCATTCTCATGCTATGAGATTTCTCTCTTCTTTTTCTCTCTCCCTCTCTCTTGCTTACAAGCCTAAAAGAATCTTTTAAACCAACAAATAAAAAGAATATTTATTTTGGAAGAGCTGGGAAGGGGGGAGGACAAGACAATTATTTGGGAGGGAAGGGGCAATGTGGGGTTATGGGAAGGGGGGAGGAGGGAGCTTATAAAAAACAAAGGCACATTTGCAAGTTGCCTTTTTCCACCTTCAGGAGTTTGCAAGCTGTTTTTCCTGTATGAATGTGTGTGTGTGTGTGCACACGTGCAGCACATCTGTGTGTGTGTGTATGTGTGCATGTATGTAGATACGGATGTGTGTGTGCAAGCATGTTTTCTGGGGAGGGGAGCTGGGGAGGGGGGTTTTGTAATGTCTTTTGTAGAAAGAGAACACAGATGACATTTAACTGGCAGTGTTTTGTGGGGAATAACAGGGTTTTGTTTGCTCATTGCAACTTTGCAAGGTTGGAGGTCAGAGTCCCCGCTTGTGTAGAGGGAGCTGGGGAGGTAGATTGTTCAGCTATATACTTGCTGAGGAAACTCGGCTTTGGGGATCAGCAACGGGACAGTGCTGCTGTCCACCACTGGCAACTGATCTCTAGCAGACTAAGCTGATGCGGTCCTGAAAGGAGGCATTGTTCCTAATCATTCCCACCCTGCATCTTTTTTACTGAGTTTAGGGAGAAAAGCAGTTGCAGGACTCTGAAAACTCAACTCTTCCCCTCACTACCTGTTCCTGGTGCCAGACAAGGGGCTTCACACTCCAGCCCACTGAGGGAGCATAGCCTGCAGAAAGGTGCAGGGAAGGGTGGATGTCATTTAAATTTGTTGTGCTTCAGGGTGAAAAAAACCAGGAATGATAACTATCCCCTTTCCTAAGTTCAGAAGCAAATGGTGGGCTGGCACCCTCTGATCTGTACTGCTTCTGTTGGGCCTTGCTTTATGTCTATTAATACATGCAGAGTGTAGAGAAGAGCACCCTGTGTCCCTTCTTGCAGAAGGTGTAACGAAGGATGCAGTAGAGTTCCACTGAGCATCATCCCACTGGAAGATGATGGTCTTCAAAGCATGGGCAGGGTGAAGGTTGCAAGGAAACTGTTATGTTTTTTGCTTTCAGTTTGCTGACCTTGTCAGTGCTTGTGGAAGCCCCTAAATCTGTAGCAGCTTCCATCCACAGGCACTCATTATAAAGGTACAGAAGGGTAACTTGGCCTTGGACAGCAAGGTCAACTTTTTCCAAAGGAGCCAGTGATTTTCAGGAAAATCACTGAATTATTGGCCACTTTGGCAATCACTGATGATTGATAATCTCCCTTACAATATTAATAAAAGCCATGAAAATAATAATTCACAAGTGCAAAACTTTAACCCTAGAGTCATTCTACTATTCCTGGAGTAATGATGAGAACCTTGTTCTTACCTGATGGAGGTTTTTACAGGCTGGACACACAGACACACGCACACTGCCTTGAATCCAACCATCCCTTTTTTTTCTGCTAGCATTTCTCTTCCTTTTTCCCATTGCTTAGGAGAGCAGAGTGATCCTCTGAGACCAGGGAAACTCCTGTGTTTTCAGATGACAGATGCACATAATGCACATCTTTTCATTCACTAATTTATGTCTGTACAGTGCTATGAAAATGTGAATCACTATAAGCCTGACCTAGTAACACTGAAGTTACAGAAAGTTTTGCCTTGACTTGGATGAAGCAGGATCAGGACTTACCAGAGTAATAAGTATTGTTATTTTTGTATCAGTAATGTGTCTTATGCATTTTCAACTAATAGAATCCTAAGCATAAAAGTAGAGCATCCATCCTTCTCAATCATCCCCAATCTCTGTCTCCCTCTCTCATGTTCATGCATTCACACATTTGGCCCAGGCCTCCCTGGACTCACCAAGGTTTTAGCACAATTGTTAAATCAGACTCTGATTCCCAGCTGCCCTGCAGAACAGTCTCTTGCTGGTTTCCACATTCAAGAGCGATGCTGTTGAAAATGGGTTTTCCAAATGTTATTGCAGTTTACAGTATAGATGGGTCTGTACAGGAATAAGAGTCTGAAGAGTGAATGGAGCTGAATGATAGGGCGAGGACGGGATCTGGGCAGTTTTATCCACCTGATACGCAGGAAGTTAAAGCTTGCCCAATGCAGAAAGTTATGCTTTCTAGTAGGGACTTTATTTGGAAATGGCTTTTAGATGTTTTAATGGAAGCCATAAAGTTGTGTTTTATGACATCAGCAGTATAATGTAGGTGGATATACGCATGTCAGATGACTGTAGTTCCCAGATGGAGGCTGCCTATCAGCAGGTTCAGTTTTTAAGGGGAGTCTAACCAGCTGATTGTTGATTAAATTTCTAAACACTTACCCTTTGTGATTTACCGATGTGATTGCAATGTAAAGGTTGGTCAGAACGATAGAAGGGAAATAAAGGGGCAGTTATAAGAAGCTTTTTAAGATTGAAGGGAGAACAAATGGCCATGCGATAAGAAATTGTGAAGCTGAGGGAGATGACTCAGGAACTCCAGTAATTTGATAGCTGTAGTAAAAGCCTGACAAACGTGTGGCAGGAGTTAGGCACCTGAGAGCTCTCTCAGCTAGTCCTAAAGACTGGCAGGGGCAGTGGCACACAAATGATGCAAAACCTACGTATGCTCTTTGCTGCTTAGGCACTGAGCCCCACAGAGAGTGGGGTCCTAACCAATCCCATCCAGCACCCTGCAGGTACAGAAGCTGGAGATCAGGCACAAAGGGGGCTGTATTTAATATTTGAGGTTTCAATGAGGATTGAGCCCAGAATTTCATAGTGACAATCCAAAAGCTTTCCAGGGAAAATGCACTGCTCAGATGATTTCTTCACCTGCTGGGGCTGGGAGCCAGACTCCTTTGTTATTGCCTCAGTTCTCTGTTGGCTGGGTTCTCTTTCTTAACAGAAGTCATTCCTAGTTTCTCTCTTTGAATGTTTCTGACCTGGTATTACCATGTCAGTTTTACTTCATACAGTCAGTCTTAGTATATCCAGACATCTGGACTATTTGGTCCTACACAATAATGTTTGCCAAAGAGTGTGCGGTCAGGACTTTTCACAGTTCAGGAACTGCCTTATAATTTCTGGTGATAGGGCAGAATGCTGGAGAACAACTGGGTGTCCTGTGAGATGGATGAGTAATAGAAAATATGTTCCTGTATAGGGGTAAAGAATGCTGAAGACCATCAGAAATGCCCTCCTCCAGAACCGAGGTGGCACCTCCATTTTCCCCCTCCACAGCTGCCTCTGTCCACCTCTAAGAAAAGCAACAAACCCACGTCTCATTTCGAGGTCCAGTGATCCAGAAAGGAGACAGTGGAGAAAAAAAGGCATTTTAATCATGCTCAAGGCTCAGAAGTTTCAGGCCATCACAAGCATGAAGAAAGGAAAGGCATGAACCTCTCATGCAGTGGGTACAAAGCTCATGTTACTGGAAAGATGGAGGAGATTTCCACACTGCAGCTTGTGTGCCCACTGCTGTCTACCTTTTCTTCACAAAGAGAAAGCAGTGGGGAAAGAGGGAGGAAAGAGTGTGAGCGCTGTTCCAAAGTGGAGCTGCTTCTGGCTTTTGCTGCAGCGGTGCACTAGGCAATTCTTATTGGGGCTCGGTTTCTTTGCAGCTTGGGGCAGGAGTGCCGCTTGCTGGGTATGTGTTTTTTCGCAGAGACTATAACATGAGCATGAGGGATGCTCTAGGCTGCCTGAGGGAGCTGGGATGGGGGAGAACATTTTGCACCTTTCTGATGCATATCAGCCTAAGGTGGGCATGTGGAGGAGGAGAAGGAAGAGGAGAAATAGAAATGAAATCTCTCTCAGGATATACATGGCCAACACAACTCTATCACTGTTTTCTGATACTGTATAGTGCTGTCACTCAGGGACCTTTAGGAACTAGGACCTTGGGACTGTAATCCTACCTGTCTCACTCCTATCCCCCCTTCACCTTGAGTATTAAGAACTGAAAACAGAATGAGAGAAAGAGCAAGAGGGAAATAAGAGCCCTGGTAGCAAAACCCTGCTATTCCATGGGTGAAAGTAAAGCTTTGGTTATTAAGGTAAAAGAGAAATGTATACCTTTACATTCATGTCTTCAAGCATAAACTGGCCCATAGTGTATATAGGATAAGTTCACAGTGCATGAAACAAACAGGACTGTAGGTCTTAACTGGCATCCAGCTTTCTTGCATGCGCATCTGACACCATGCCAGCAGCTTATGTCTTGCAAATAAGTAGGGAACCTGCCAAGGCTTGTCACTTCCTCTGTCCAATGGATAGGACATCCACTTCCCAGAAACAGAGCCATGCAGGGAACTGATCCGGCGAGTCTGTTTGACCAGACCTGCTCCAGAGGCTCTGGCAGGAGGAGATAAGGGGTGGGGGAGGGATTTGGTTTTGTTTTCTTTTTTTGTGGGGAGGAGGAAGTGCTTTTAAATCTCTGAGCTGTTATCATGCAGAAGAGAAACCTCTGGAGCTGCAGACCAAAGGACAGTGGCTTTAGGGAAGGTGGTTACTGAAATCCTAATGGAGAGGATGGGATGAGGAAGAGGTGGTTGGTGGGAGAGAGCTGCAACTTCAGAAGCAGAGCAAATAGGAAAGAGGTAGTGAAAATATATGTGCAATACAATAGGTTTGAAGGGACTAGAGCACTGAAAACCGGTGATCTCCACTGAGTCAGGCTGGGTGTAGCTGCAGGCAGCACTCAAGGGAACACAGCCATGGCAGCAGTGTCTGGTGGGCAGAGACTGTGGTCTCTGGGAGATGGTGTGGTCAGTAACAGGGAAAATAGATGGAGACTCATGGTGCACTGCCATCAGTAGGAGCTCAGTCCCTTTAGTCAGGGACAATCATTTGCATCTGGACAATGTTGCAGGAGCTGGGCTGGGATGTGCAGGGGACAAACTCCATGCTGAGCTGGGGCAATGACTGAGCTCTACCCTGGTGTCAGAGATCAGAGCCAACTGGGCAAGAACCGCCATGCAGGCTACCAAATGCTTTCTTGGAGATGAGACTGGGATTACCAAGCAGGGTGGGATGTCTTTACAGTAGACATGGAAATTGGGTCGAGGGCATGGGTCGGGTGAGAGATGTGAAAGCTATGTGTTGGAAGTAGGACTTAATGCAGATGCTGGGAGGGAGGGAGGAAGGGTGGGAGGGAGGGAGGGGAGAGGAGACTGGGGAGGAGATGTATATAGTGTTGGGGCTTGGGTTTTATTTTTCATTTGGTTTTTGTTTGGTTTTGTTCTTTTTTTTTAAAAAAAAAAATGTTTGATTTCTCATGTCTTGATGTAAACCAGATAAAAATGGTCTGTATGTTCGGAAGTAAAGAACAGCTGAAAGGTGACAAGTGTAATAAAGAAGCACTGTCCTTCCAGGCTGATACTATAATGCATTTCCCCAGACTTTTCCCACAGGGGTTGAAGGGCAAACCTGTGCCTGTGCCTGCACGGAGGCGCAGCCCGTCGGGACGGTGACCTTAGGGCTGGCTCCCTGATCCACCTCCAAGCACAGTAAAGAAGAGGTGGGAAGTAGAGGTGGAAGTGGTGGTATGTAAGTAACTTTTCAGTGTTTAATCCAACCATCCCTGAGGTCAATGGGAAGAGGCTGTGTATTAGACTCTAATCTCTTGCGCACATGGTCTCTTCCTGGAGAGACAACCTGCACTATGCCTTACTGTATCTTGGGATGTAGTGAAAGGAGTGAAGATGATATCATGTATCACTTGCATAAACGAAGTAATGCAGATGGAGTAAAGGCAATACGAGCCTGAACTTTCTTTGAGGAGCTTTTGTTGCTGCTGCTTCTTCTGCCCTGTGACTTAGTCTAGGGTGATATGTTAGGAAACACCCAGCTGCTCAGAAGAGGTACAAAGCAAGCCCTCCAAGTGAAAAGATTTATCTTGAGACCCTTTGCAACTCAATAGAACCTTGCTTGTGGGTTTCTGGCTGTTTGTGAAGGATGGGTTTGGAAGAGAGTGCAAAGGCAGGGACCTTGTGTTAAGCTTAGTTATCTGTTTTAGTGGCCATTGGCCTTGCAGAGACAAATTCTTCAGTCAGAAGTACAAATGAGTGGATTCGAGTGTAGGGCATTGATTGAATTTGGACTGAGGGACACTTTGTTTCCATGCAGCTTCCAGTTAGAAGAAATGAGTGATGGAGAATGCCAAGGATGATGATAGTGTGTCTGAGACATGAGTGTAACCCTCTGTGTTACAACCCATCTTTGTCTGGACTGGGAGGAGTGTCAAGGGTAAAAAGCAATATGAGAAATTCCCTGTCTGTCTTATGTTTAGTGCTTTGGAAAAGCAGAGGACAGTCTTGCTTCCATGGGGCAGAAGTGTGGCTTCTTTCTACAGCTGGGCCAATGAATGTTGTATTGTTTGTGTTACTGCAGCAAGGCTAAAAGAAAGATAACTTTAGGTGGAAGGCAGACCAGAAGGACAGTTTCAATCCTCTTAGGAAAGGCCATTCTTCAGCAGTAACGCTTCTCTCCACTGCAGCTGCAACTCCAGATAGAGTGCATCAGTACAGTGCAGCCACACAGCCCTGACTCAGCCATTTCTGATGATGAGCAGGCCAAGCAGGACTGGTTGGTTAAGCAATGACATGGGTTTTGCAGAGGCAAAACAAGCACGAGTTGTGTGAGCATGAGCTCCTGTACCCCATTGTGCTCTACGCTAGAAAACCCTGGAACAAAATGCAGTCACTTGCTCCAAGAAGCTTATGCTGTCATCATCCCCCTCTAGAGACAATGGACCCAAACCACCCCAAACCTCCTGTTCTCAGCTCCATCCTGTGGGCTGCCTGCTCCCACCTAAGATAGCCAGAACTTGCCAGTACAACAGGCAGAAAACACTTACAGAGTAGTATTGAATATGTGTATGCCGAAGTGGGGAGATGAGAGGTGGTAGACACATTTATGATACAGGGATGCACATTTTGTCATTTGCACAGGCTGAGCTTGGCCTTTATACTGCCAGTCTTTTCCCCCAGAAAGGCTGAGATAGCACAGTGGTGAGTAACCTTATCTTTTTGAAGAGGGTGATAATTTCTCCTCCAGTATGTGTTTTAAACAGTAGATCAGTATTGGTTTGCCTTCTGTAAAGGCTAATGCCTCCCAGCTCTCAGTGCTATGCCAGCTGAACAACGTGGGGCAGCTCCAGGGTTAATTGCCATTCTCAGTTAAATGCTGGGTCCAGGTCTTATTTGGGGACCTTGCTGGGCATCCAGTGGATAGAGTGTCCAGGAAGGAGGGTCAAAGATTTTTCCCCTGACTTTCCCACCCCTCTGGACACATCTTTGACCGCAGTGTGCTTTGCTGGGTATAACATCATGTGGCTCACACTGCCCAGCTGCACAGGTAGCCCTGGCGCTACGAAGCCCAGTGGCGATGGCTTGGGGACCAACAGGTTGGAAGAAGCCAGGCCAGCAAGAAAGGAAAATATGATTGCCTTTGTTGTGATGCCAATACCTCTTGGGGACTCAGACAAGGGCCAATGGTCTTTTTTTCAGCACCAGGAATGCCCCTGTCTTAGATTAGTAGAGGCATTTCTCTCTGTGACTGATCTCAACTTTTCTCTGCAGAGAAAGGAGCCGGCACTGCCTCTTTGCTGACAGATGCTCTGCCCCACACTGGGACGGACTCACTCAAGCCCACTCAGTCCCTAGGCAGGTCCTCTTTATTTTTACCTGTAGGGGATGGTGCATTTGGTTGGTCTCTTCTTTCTCATCACCATCACCTGGTTGCGCACAGGGCCATGAAGTTTGTGCTGCTGCAGCACCAAGCCTTGCTGTGGTAATGGCCGCTCCCAATGAAACCAGAGGGTCTCAGTGGCGAGTGCAGGAGGTGACCAGGTAGCTCCTCACTGCAACAGCGGCTGTTGCACAATATCATGACATGTCAGGCGGGAGGCCAAAGAGGAGGCACACCTCATGAGTGAGCTGGCACTGGCACAGCTGGCGATGCTTAACCTTGTTTCTCCAGACACAGTGGCCCACAGGACCTGACGTTCTGGGGACTGCTGTGCTAACTTCCTCAGGGACATCTGGGAACCCATCACGGGTGTTTTGAATAGGAATATATCTTTTGCTAGTGCAGCTTCCAGGCTGTCATTAGAGATCTCGCCAGCCTCGTGCCCCATGAATTTGGAGACAGAGGGAAGGGAGACATGTCTCTCACAGGCAGAGACTGAGCAGAAATCCCTGAGTTTCAGCCCCTGATAAGGCTAGGTGATGATGAAGGAAGAGGTTAGCAAGGGAGCTGAGGTTGCCCCAACCTTCCCCTCTTCCACTTCAATTGCACTGAAGCAAGGCGGCGATGGGCAAAGCAGAGAAACATGGTGGGATTAAATCCACACAGTGCCCCAGTCCAGCAAAGCCCCATCCCTTGCTCAAGTTTGAGCACAGGAGCAGACCTGACAACGACACATCTGCTTAAAATCATGCCTGGATCTGAAAGCTTCACTGGGCTGGGGCCAACGTGCTTGGCAGGCCAAAAGGGAAGATACTTAGTGAGGAACCCCCTAGAAAGGCTCAGCAGCTGTCACAGAGAAGAGTTTCTAACATCTGGAAAGATGAATAGTTAGGTGCTGGAGAAGAAAATGGAAAAACTGAGATTAAAGGAAAGCCTCAAGAGTTACCCAGAAACATCCCATCTGTTGGCAAGTACACATGACCCTGGTGGCAGGACCATAGTCCGGTCTGCAGTATGTTTTCTTTCCATTGCCTGGCATGTCATAATATTGTGTCTTTGTGTGAAATCACATCCCCTTTCAGAAGAGAAACTGGTTTCTGAAGGACAAATGCCCTCTCACTATGTGCTCACTACAGGGATGTTATGCCAAGAGGTATGAAAGCAAATAAGATTAGACCTCTAAGGCCAGGGCATCCTTCCCAGAAAATTCTAGACCATTTATGCCAATGTATCATCCTCTCAAACTGCACCCATCCATCTTCCTCTCAAAGACGAAGCAGCAGCAATGTCTTCTCTAACTGGGGACATCTTACGTGGCCTGAAATTCAGACAAACAAACAACTAACTGAACAACAATGACAACAGGACAGGAAGATCAATGTCACTGTCAATTTGTACTATCAAAGGGACTGCTGTGAACCATCTTAACATACTCTGAGTGGCTGCATTGCATCCTGTACAGTGTTACCAAAAAAAAGAAACAAAAAACCAACAACAAAAAACCCAGAACAAATCACCCATTTTTATGATCTTTAATTTGCATTTTCTGCATGAAGTAAGACCTTGATCCTTGTCTTTTTTCATAAAAGCAGATGCTGCTTTAACTAATGTAAAAAAATAAGGAAAGAAAAATAATGTTTCTAGAAAAGTGATTTAGATGTAGAAATTTTTGTAAAAAAAAGGGGAAAAAAAAAAAAGGGCAAAACAACAAAGAAATAAAATAAAATTACATAAAGAGCCATCTTTGTCTACTCTAGAGGTGGGAAGGTATGATTGGTGGGTGGCACTTTCTGCTCTCAGAGCCATCCTGTGTCGGTCGGAGAGGTGCTGGACCCCACGCCGTGCCGCAGGAGGGCTCCCAGGAAGGGTGTGCTCACCAATTACTGCTGAGTGCTTTCAAAAACTGTCTCCTTCATCTTCTTTTAGGGAGAGTGGGCAGGAGGGCAGGGGGAAGGGGCAAGGAGAGTTGCCTTGATTTTATTTTGGGGTTTTGTTTGGGGGGATTTTTGTTCCTGCAGTGACAGTTTTTGAAAGGCAATGATGAACAAAAGTAAAAACAAATAAACTTGAAAATAGTTTACAATTTTGTACAAACCATTATAAGTACTAACAACAAATGTTTTTAAAAATGGTCCATACCAGTGCCAAAATAATGTAATGTGTAAATTAATTAATTTCTTCTCTTTTTTTTTTTTTTGAAAAAAGGTGTTAAAACACAAAAAATATTTCTTTTTTAACAAATGCTGTATGTGGTCATAAATGTACTTGAACGTTGTTAATTATTAATTGGTTAGGAATCTTTCTTGGGCTTTTGGGTTTGTTTTTTTTTCCTACCCAGAACAAAAGTAACACTTATAAAATACAGCCTTTAAAGGAGAAACAGTCAACTTTTTCTCTGCTGGTTTGCATGTTCTTACATGTTTCCATTTTCAAGGCATTGTCTTTAGGCCTAATCTGTACTACTGGCCTCTGAAAATCAAATCAGCCTTATCATCCAGAGGACTCAAAATTGTCCTTAACTTTAAATATAACTGTAGTGATGCCATTTGAAATATGTGTTTAAAGAACTTTGCTAAGACGCAAAGTTTTCTGCATGTCCAAACATTCTGCTGGGTTGAACCAAGAACTGGGATACACACAAGCTCTAGAGCCTAGAGCAGAGGGGAAAATGAGGATAAATCCTAAGTTTTATTTTTCCACTGTGAGGTGAGTAACTTACCCTAACTTTGAGGGGCAAAACTCAGAGATTACATTTTCAAAGGCTCTTAAGTCCTATTTTCACAAGCAAATAAAGTACTCAAGCGAAATAAAGTACTCAAGCACTTCTAGACTTTGCCATGCAAACCAACAGTGGATTAGCCAGGACCATTTTCAGAAATGATTGATGCACTTAGAGGAAGGCATTGACGTATTTCATGCTAATAGGCTGCGTCTTAAGCTCCAAATTTCTTTTTAAATGTTTAAAAGGCTTGGCCTTTTGAGGTCACCTAGAAGTTTTTTGGATGTGCAAGTAAGGCTGTCTGGACAGCCGTTGCAGCATTGGCGAGTGTGTTGAGCAGCCGGGGTGCTGCAGCGTGTCAGCATCACTCAGCGAGCGGCTGTGGGGCCACAGAGGGATGTTGTTAGGGAGGTGGGATGCGTGGTCAGCTGTGACCATAGGTAAAATGAGGGATCTGGCTTCGAATTCCCACTTCCTTGTGGTGTAAAGTCATGTCACCATCCCAAAGTCCCTTGCTACAGCTGCACTGGGTCCATGCTCCATCCAGGCTGTGTTCTTCACAGCTTGGTCTGCTCCACACACTTCTGTGGCTTTACACTGTAAGCATACACCTAAGAATTAAAAATACAGGGAAAGTGAGTAGCGCAGGGACACTGGTGGGATGCTGTAAGTCTGCTTGCCACCGACGGGACCATCCTTGCATCCCTGAAGCAGAGAGATGCTGTCTCCAACACACTCAGGCAGAAAAATAGGAAAATGCACACTGTCTGATGTGCTCCAGTTGGTCATTCAGGTATCTGTATCTCTTCTCAGCTGGGACCTGCTGCCAGAGGGATCAGTGTGGGTGCTAGGACAAAAAGTCAGGAAAAAAATCCTGCTAGGAACTGCATTCAGCATTTAACATGTGAAATCCAGCCCTTATTCCCCTCTCCAACACTGACCGAAGTCACCTTCAGTGAACCGACTGTATGATATTTGGCAGGTGATGGGGAGGAACGTTCCTTTTTTGCCTTTGGATTTTTTTTCACTGAAGTCCATACATAATATAAAACCATTACCTTGCTTTCTTCAAATATGACAATTCAACTTCTAGCTCTCCTCACCAGCCATTAGGACAGTTCGTGTCTTTAAAAGCCCCGAAGCCCCCTGAACCAAGAGGCTGCCTTTCCCTGGCACAGCCGCGGTGGTGGGAAGGCCCTGGGAGCATTGCTGCCCTCTCCTCTTGGTCTTCCTTCCCACTGACCCCATATTTGCTTAAAGCTGAATCCTTCCAAGACCTAACACGTGACCTAGGTGTCCGGTCCTCAGTCTTGGATATTCAAACTCTTGAGGGTCTCAGTCTCACCAAAATCATAGATAAAAGCTAAGGAAGCTTTGCTTCCCAATAGAAACAGTAAAAGCCAATTATTTGATAGCTTTAAAAAAGAAACATCATGGATAGTCTGCCATGTTTATGCTTAAATAATGGGAGAATAGAGCAGAGGAGAGCAGCACAATGAAAATCTTTTCAAGCCATGATGGTGAGTTATAGTTCCTGCTAACCTGCCAGTCCAGAGAGCTTCTGTGATGCTCTTTTTCCTCCTGCCTTCATTTTATTAAAGAGATAACTGTGTTTATATTTAGCTGCTGCAAAAACTCCTCAATTTGCTGTCTCATTTAATTTAAAGTGAGATTTTAGGCCTGCTAATCTCATCTTACCTTCCTGTTCTCTTCTGTTTAATCTATTGTCCTCTGGGTTTCCATAGCAAGATCTCATACAGCAACAGGGAAAAAGCTTTAATGATTTCTTCTAGTTGTAGTTCAGATGCTAATAACCACTTCACATGCATAGACAATATTCAGGGTTCACACCTGCCCAAGATAACTACCCTCTGTCCTTTTGTGAAGAATATTTTGGCTAGATTGGAATTTCAGCAATTTTGCTATATTAATCCATATGCTTAGTAAGCACCAGTATATACCCAAATGTCCTGGAAGCCCAGATAGGCGAGGTCTACACTGTTTGCAGCAACAAACACCCTGTTAAAGTCAACACCTCTGTTATGAGGTACTGAAAGGATTTTTTGTTAATAACAGCAGGGATATTGTTATCATGGTGCTACTAACCTTACTGAATATTCAAATCATGACAGAGCTCCACATTTTCAAAAGTCCTTAAGCGATTAAAGCATCCAAGTTCCTCTGACTTTTCAATGGCATGGGCATTTAAATGCCATAATAGTAATATTCAAAGTTATATGCAAAGTTTTTTAAAAAATTAATAGCATGTTCAGATTGGTTTATTCTGGAAATTCCCTTGCTGTTAGAAAGAAGAAATCCTCAAGATCAGTTTATATAACAGCGTGCAAGAATATCCATACACTCCCTCCTAACTCTATTTGCAGGAAATAATACCACTGCAGATCAACCTCTAAAAGTTTGGAAGGTAGCAACAAGGCAGAATTTAGTGCATTGTTCTGCCAACTACCATGCATTAAAGTGAATACATAGCCTTTTATATCTGGGAAAGAACAGATATTCTAAAAAAAGAATTGTTTTGGAAATTTCAAACTAATGTCTTTAATGCATGTGAAAGCTTCAGTGTCAAAAATGTTTTATTTTTTGTTGATATATCTTCAGAGCATTTTCTGTCCAAGAATAAATTATGTTTTGACTTGTATCAACACAGTTTCCATTGACTAATTTCAGGCAGACAAGAGGCAGAAGGAGGGAAATTCAGAAAAAACATAATTGAGGGCAAAATGGATACTAAAATTCAAATAAAATCAAGTATTTCATTTCAAGGCAGCTGAAAAACATTTCATTTGAACCACCATGGTTTCACTTTTTTTTTTACAGTTTTTGAAAAAATGCATTTTATTGAAAGAAAAAAAAGAACAACAAACAAGTTGTCTTGTGAAGTCTTATCTAATAGACCCTGTGCTGAAAGGCCCTTGTAAGTCCCTCTCTGCCTGAAGAGTAGAAGGAGCTGAGCCGACTCAGCTGCAACACAAACACGTGGTTTGAAGGAGCCTAGACATTTTGCACTTGCTGTTTAGAGCGTGAGGCTTTCCCCCAGACAAGACACTTCTCTGAATGAGGGTGACGCTGAAACAGCTGTCTAAATTGGGCACTGTGTCAACAGTTTAAATATTAACCATTCCATGGGCTCTCACTAGCCCGTGGGAAATGCCATATCAGCCAGAGGATTCAACCTTGAATCCCGCTCATGGACTTTTTCCTCCAAATAGAGCATGTCATGAACAGCCTGGAGATAGCCCACATTCCCTTCCGACAGCCAGCTCTGTCACTGTTTCTTACACCAAAAGGGCTATGTAGGAAGACAGGGCTTTTCCATGACTGCAAGGTCTGTTTGGGCAGGCTGCTGCAAACACAAGGTAAAAGTAAATCAGCATCCCAGGACATGTCTGCTGAAGGGATGAAGGCTCCTTCTCCATGAAACTGAGCACCTATTACCTCTAAATCAGACAGGTTTGATGCCTTTGGCTACTTGGCCAAAAAAAAAAACCTGTAAAACCTGCTTCCCACAAACCACCAGGAAGCTAGTGTGCTTAGGGTCAAACAACCCAGCAACAGATATTGCTGACAAGCATCGTGTCAGCATCTGCACCAGCTTTGGTTAATGGGTTTGTTTAAGTTTTGGCATCATACTAAGCACAGTTCATGAGTCTGGCCTTGCAATAATTAAGGCACAAATTATGATAACAAGGTTTGTAGCTGGAAAAATAGTCTCCTCAGGAGTTCCTGGTTAAAAATTTGATTTATATAAGCTGTTGTGGACAGTGGTTTTTTATGAGCATCTCAGTTTTAGGACTGAAAATTCACCTCTGTAACCTGTATGATAAATATCACTCTCATTTGTGCTGTGTATTTACAGGTCAGGTCCTAAGTCAAGATTTAGAAGACTATATCCACTGTGTGGAAAAACGATATACTTGTCCCTTTCCCCTGTACTTACACTTGTGTGACAGCAGAAGAGTTCAGCTTTAGCACTCGCAACACTGTCTTAGGAGATATTGTCAGGTAAACATGCAAGACCAATTAGAAAGTATAAGTCATTGAAATAAGAAGCAGTATCAGCAGATATGGCAGATAGGAGGCTGTGTTCTCCCATGCTCCATGTCTAAAATCTCTGCTGTACAAGCCCTCAGGAAAGGACTCTCCCCATGCAGAAAAAGCCAGCATTTAGGTGGCATGATACAGAGCTCAGCGGTACTGTTTTGAGATGGCCCACCTACCACATACCCGATCCCACAGGGTGGATCCATCCTCACCCACCCACTTCCTCACACTGTATATTCTTTCACTCTGTGGGTTTCTTGGTGAATGATGAGTACATTTTCAACTGGATTCATCTTTCAGTTGCTATGCGGAGACGCATACTCCTCAGGGAGCTGTGAAGATCACAACAGGAGCTGCTGCCCAGATTGTTAAAATACTGCGTTTAAAGGCGGGTGCTGCAGGTACAGACAGACCTTCTTTTTAGGAGAGGGGTGGAAAGCCAGCACTCTGCTGGGCACCGCCACTCACACTTCTGCTGGAACAGGAACCACTGTGGCATCTCGGTTCTGCGCCTGGACGTCATTGTCATCTGTCATCTGACAAAGACATCCCTCCCCTGCCATGCACTGGGGATGTGCTTCTTCTGCTTAACGTTGGATGACCAAGGAGGATACACAAATACTATTACTATTTCATATTTCTATTTCTAGTGTCTGGTCCTTTTCTCAAAGGCAAGCTCTTTTTGTTTCTAAAGTTTGAGGAAAATCCATCCTGCCATTTTGAAGTCAGATGGGTGAAAATGAGCCAACTTTAAATCAGAGGTGCCAACTGGTTTAATTTAATTTGGTGAATTAATCATGAGCCTAGTTCCAAGTCCTTCTTCAAAAAACCAACATCCAGGGCTGTGTTTCCATTTAAAAACAAAAAGTTTCCATCATGGAGACAAGCTCTCATAAATGTGACTGCTGGAGCCTGCTATCAGAAGATAAATTCAAGGAATCGGCTATTAATCACAGAATCACAGAATCACTAGGTTGGAAAGGATCTTTAAGATCAAAAGTCCAACCATTAATCCAGCGCCACCATGTCCCCTAAACCATGTCTTGAAGCGCCACATCCACACGTTTTTTGAACACTTCCAGAGATGGCAATTCCACCACCTCCCTGGGCAGCCTGTTCCAATGCTTGACCACCCTCTCAGTAAAGAAATTTTTCCTAATATCCAATCTAAACCTCCCCTGGCGCAACTTGAGGCCATTTCCTCTCGTCCTATCGCTGGTTACTTGGGAGAAGAGACCAACACCCTCGTAGCCACAACCCCCTTTCAGGTAGTTGTAGAGAGCGATAAGGTCTCCCCTCAGCCTCCTCTTCTCCAGGCTGAACAACCCCAGTTCCCTCAGCCGCTCCTCGTAAGACTTGTGCTCCATCCATTATATGTTTATTAATCAGATAATAGGTTTCAAGTCAAAATCAAGATTTTGGAGAAGTGAAAAGGCAAATAACTAATTATTGAATATTTGTGTCTAATGGTATTTCTGTACCCGGTACAAAACCTCCTGACCTCCCTTCCCCTGCAACATACATTAAATGTGTACACTCCCCACACCCCCACAGAATTTAACTTTCTCATCTGGGACTCTCTTGCAACAGAGCTTCTGATCAGCTTTGCTGGACAAAGAAATAATGGTAATTTATGCAGTGGAAGCAAGGGTGGCATAGAAGTACATTTTTGTTTTTTTACATTTTTACATTTTTGTTGGATAAAGTATCCACCTGGCTTCATGTTATAAAACAGTGATGAAGATTCACAGTACAGGAGTACATGAATGCCCCAGGAGCTGTGTAAGCAGAGCAAGAGGGAGCACCCCAGAATGGTATAAACAAGAAAAACAGAAATGTAGAGTTCAAGTCTCCAGATCCCCTGGTGTGGTACCATATCCACTGGAGCATGGCAGAATCAGAAAGTATTTGTGGTCTTGGTGGGGAATTGACAGGGATTCCTGCTGCAAAGAACAGCTTGCTCCCCGTCCAGTGATGGTTCAGAAATAGGAGCTAGGACTGTCATCCCAATCAGCCGATGTTATTTACTGGTAAAACTGTCCAGCTGGAGTGGGGGGAAGCATTGCACTGTTCTTGGAGGCAGGATAAGGTATCTGCTGTGCAACTTAGGGAGAAACTCCTACAATCTGTTATGATAATGTGAGTGGTGCATTGGCAGAAGCTGTTGTGCACCCTGGGTCACCCTAATTGTATGAAAAGGTTGTTTGCAAGAGGATGTCAAGAAAGATAAAACAGAAGAGGATGTTTCACCCATCTTCTCGCAGCCCTACATATTTGCACACATATTGACCTACTTGCCACTCTGCTAAGTTCCTAGACAAAGTCATGTTGAGGTATTGGGATAGTGAAAAGCATCTTATTCACAGACCTTAGAGATGAGTGGACAGTGTTTTACAGAATGGGATCCTTTCTCTGAAAGTGTCTTCAGATCACCACGTTGTCTTCATTCCTTATGGCAGGGAGGGAGTTGATGTGTAGGCAGGCAAAAGGAATATGAAACTGCTCGCCACTAAGGGAGTCTTTTGCAATTTCCCCCCAAACATGTGCCTAGTACCTTTTCTTAAAGAAGGTCATTCGCAAGAAAATCCCCTTCCATATGCAGCTCTCCAGAGCTTGCTAGATGTTCCTATATGGCTCATAAATCATAGAGGCAGCTGCTACCATCAGCATTTTCCTTCTCCCTTGAAGTACCAGCAGCCACAGCAGCTGCTGAATCTGAAGTTAATTTCACAAATTAACCTGAGAGTACCCCACAGTCCCAGGATGGCAACCTACTTCCTCCATGCATCTTCCTGGGAGGGACACAGCTTGCAGCCTCAGCACTTCTGTAAGCTTTCCAGGAGGAGTGGAAAATCTTAGGAGGGGGAAACCTCAGCTGGTTAAGTATTTCAGCCAGAAGGCAAATGGAGAAGACAGGATGCATTATACAAAGGCAAAGCACAGAGCAGAAACAGAAATGAGAGAGGAGAAAGGCTCCTAAGAGTATGAATGAAACAAATAATGAATTATCAGTGATACTTAGAGAAGAAAGAATTAAGGAGTAAGCCTGGGGCTGGAAGAACTTGGTACCAGTGACAGCTAGCCAGGTCACAGGGGCCAGAGTCCCTTGGCAGGTTGAATATCTTTGGTTTTTTTAATGTGCTGTGAATTTTTCAATACCATAGTGGACTCACACAGCAAGTTTGCCCATGGGTATTTGTCTTTGCTCTCTTTTGTGTCTCTCAGGTATGGAAGCTTCTTGTGAACCCAGTCCTACAACTCCCCATCTCAGCTGTAGGGACTAAGCCATGCAGCTCATTATTGTGCTCTGCCTTTTCTCCACTCCTTTTACCAACACACCTTCATTCCCACCCGACCTTGGCCGAGGGGACATTAAAGCCAGAGGCAGAAAGGAAGAAGGGCAGCTTTTCTTTCTTACTCTGGCAGGTTTTTGAAGTTGCTGTGCTACCCCAGTGAGCTGCAGAAGGTGTAGGGTCTCGCTCCTGCAGCAAGCTGTGTGCTGGGGGCCAGCAGGCAAACCGCCAAAGCAAACCGGGTACCTGCAAGGGATGCACACCTGAGTCATGCCGTTTGCTATCCTGTGTCAAGGCCTTGCCTTGCACTAACAGGCTTTAATTAGCCTGAACAGCCTCACCTGGGACCTAGTCCTGGTATGAGCTGTGCTACTGGTGCTATAGAGCTGTGCTCTGTCCTGGCTTGTTGGTGGGATTGGTATTGGATTTGTCTCTTCATGTCACCTGTGGGACTGTGATTGCCCTTGTCACAACTCATGGAGCAGCTCTACTCTTGCTGCTTCCCATCATCGCAGATCTAGTGGTATTTGGTAGCAGGACTGCTGGGACAACTCCTCACTTTAAAAAGATAACATCTGAACCAGCCAAGACACATCTGATGAAAGCTCTGCCCTCTGAGGTTGAGATTCAAGAGGCACTTAGCTCTAGGAGAAGGGATGGGGTGGCAGAAGTTCTCTAAGGAAGTCTTAAAGTGTGCAAGGGACTTCCTGAGGTGTGTTAAATGTCTTCCATGGTGTTTAGTACTTCAGAGTTCAGGTTTGCACAGGATGTTTCTTGATATTGAAACTGTTGAGATCTGTTGTCTTCTTGTTCATGAAGTAGTGGAAAATGTGAAGGTAGTGGACACTATTAAATGGCATGCATAACTCCTGCACCTGGGTGATCAGGTCCTGGAACAGCAGAGAAATGCAGCAACTAATGAATAGCTAGATGAATAAATGGTGAACTCCAGTAACTGATTTGGGTTTCTGTTCCTAGAAACACAGCTAGTGTTAAAATCTGTTACCTGCACGGGGCTTGTATTTCTCCTTTAAGGCTGATCAGCTAAATGATTTATTTTTGTAAGTTGGTAGCAAGAGTGAAGGAAGGGTTGAGAGAAACTGCAGCAAACAGACTGGGCTCCTGGATGCCTGATTTCCTCACCCCAACTATGCTCACAGTGGAGTCCTGTGCTCCTGCCTAACTGGGAGGTGAGGGATCAATATTGCCAAGTGTCTGGGTTGCTCCTCTGTTCTTCATAGAGCAAATAGATCTTTTTGGGGACCTTGGCAGAAAGGCTTGAGGAGTGGTCTTCTGGATGTGGTTACTTCATAGTGTGTGTGATGGAAGTCTGCGTGACTTGCTGGTCTGGCTCCAGCTGGTCTGTGGAGTAAGAAATCTGGGCAGTAAATGTAGCCTTTTTCTGAGCATCTGGATTTATCCTGCTCAGTCATTCACTCCAACTGGGGGGGGGGGGTGTGCAGGTGCATTCCTTTCCTCCTTGGTCAGCAAGCTCCTTTGGTCAGGACCTTTTCTATACAGTACATGGGGAGATCTCATGATATTCCTACAGGTGTTCCCTGAACACACAGTCAAAAAGGCCTTAGAGACAGGCAATGGAATAGCAGAGGGGGTATTGAGCCTGCCTGCTTCCTACCATTTCCCGATCCTTTCCTGTTGCTGGAGAACATGCTCTGGGGATGCAGTCCATGGCCTCTACCTCCTGTGAGAGTGAAAATTTTGTTACTCATGTAAACTGGAAAGCCTTCAAAATGGCAGAGGTGGAGCAGCCTGGTATGCCCTCCCCAGAGATGTGGGACCTGCTGCCTCAAAACCCTTTGGGCAGAGGAAGGAGCTGAGTCTGCCTCTATCCTGACTGTAACCGCTGAGCCAATGTTAGGATCAGGATTTTATTCCTTTCCCAGTTCTGTGAGACTACTTAGTTTCTTAATTCTTTTTTTTAGCCCAGAAGAAAAAAAATGAAGTCTTTTGTATGAAATGTCTGATTCAGTGTAAAGCCATACACTCTTCATCTCCCACCCTTCTGTGAGAATTACTTCTTTACTTTGACTAACAAAAAATAGTGTGTTTATGTGAGCACAGCCCTACTTACAGGAGGAACTGGAAGTTCAGCGTTGCCTACAGTTTTGGGCTTTGATAGTCTTGAACACAATGTACTAAACATAAAGTGTCCAAGCCATCCCTTCTACAAAAAGGGGGTATGTTTGAAGTGCATGTTTGACTATGCAAGGCCTAATCCTAAGTGCAGCTGAGCACCTACGGAACTGAAAGTGGCAGAGCCAAGGTGACGCTGTGCATCCCCTGTCTTCTGGAGTGGTGGTGAACAGGACCCTGCTGCTCCCTGGCTCATTGGTGTGAGCCACTGCACCAGCCTCTCTGCACCCAGTTGAAGGACCTGAGAGGGATGTGTGCTAGAGGAGAGCTGGGCCCTCATATCTACTTACAATTCTGCTTCCAAGAATTGCTCTTAGGTAAAGAATACTTTGATTAAAAGAACTAATTTACAAAGCAACCATAAGTAAAAAAACTTTTCTGTGAGCTCTGTACAACAGTCACAGCACCTCATTGCTTCTAAGCTCAAAAGACCAACTTGACATTTCATGCTGGCTCCTGTGCTGAAGCAAGCAGAATAATGGGGACCAGATAGGTCATGCAAACCTGGTCCTCTGGGTCTTTCAACAATCAGCTCCTCCTGAGCAGGGCCATGGTTACCCCAGAACAACATCTGGTCATGGAACAGTGGGGTCCCAGTCATTCTGCCCTTCAGATTCCATTTCAGAGGGAGTTTCCTATGTAATGTCATATTAGATCTACACCTCCTATCTGCTTCTCTACTGCCTTCTTCAATTAATGTGTACTAGTCTCATACAGTTTTCCTAGTTCTTTTTCTTCTTGATGTCTGTCCCAGCTTTCTCAGTCAGTACCTTCAAAAAGAATTGTGAGTCTCACAACCTTGATCCTGCTCTGATACATGACATCCTCTGGCATCTTTTGGACTTGATGCAGGGACAATAATGCAAAGAGTTTAACTCAGTGTGTGCAGCTCTAGTCTTGGGTTCCTCTTTACACATTCCCTTCTGCACTGTTCTGGTATACATGCAATCCCCTGATGCATGTCCTTCCACACACAGTGTTACTTTGGTGATGTTGATTCAACTAGTGGCAAATGTCATTGTTTTTGGTCTCTGTCCTGATTTTGTCTTAGGCTGAAAGGAGAGCACATCAGGTTCAAATACAGAGTCCCTGTGGTTAAAGGGGTAACTGGTGGCACTATGTTGCGCAGGCGGTGGGAAGAGTGGACTGACCATCTCAGAATATCCAACACTGTATCTGTGCTGAATACTGGAAAGAGGAGCCCCTTTTGGGCAAGATTGTGGAGAGACTGCTCTTGAAAGTCATATCTACTGGTGTATGTAGCTACACACGTCTTGATCTGGAGCTAAATCCCCAGGAAGTCTGAATCTGTGTCTTGGTTTGAGTCTGCTGTGCTCAAAGCTGAGCCTGTGCTGTGCACCCTGCTTTTCACAGAGGATCAAGAGGTCTTCTTGGGTCTCTGTGCCCTCTTTCTGATTTAATTTGGTCCTAATTAATTCTCACAGTAATAGGATGAGAGACAGAATTGCAACAGAGGAAATTCTATTAGATAAAGGAAAAAATGTCCATGAGAAAGGCAGTTAGTCATCAAAACACAGGCCCAGGTAAGCTGTGGGATCTCTGTATTTGGACAAACTCATTATTTCACTGGACAGACCTGAGGACCTAAGTTAACTTCAAAGGCGGTCCTGCTTTTTTTGGGGTTTAGACCAGAGACCTGCAGAGCTCCTTTCCCACCCGAGTTATTCTGGGATGGTGTGAACTCTATGTTGACTCTTGCCTTGTTTACACCTGCTCCTCACCCCCACACCACCAGCCTTCAGTGCTGGGGATGTCCCTAAGACCCAGGGGCATGGTCCAGACCAGGGGAAAGATCTTGGGTGTGCAGACCTGACTCTGGAATAGTGAAGAAAACTGATTTGCGTGGAGGAGGGTAAAAATAAAGCACTGACTTTATCAGTGGTCTGTGTCCAGAGCCCAAGGAATTAGACCAGAAAAGTACACAAATACTGGGATGGGAGGTGATTTAATCATCTGGAATTAGCTGTGGGGTTTGTCGCTTCAGCTTTTTGTGTTTGGAGTGATTACAATTAAAATGCAAAGATCTGACGGCTTAAGTGCTCCATGCTAACTAGATGATCAGTGTGCTTTCTTTTCCCTTTCTCCTCTAATTTATTTTAAGGCTTTGTTTCCAGTGCAGAAGGTGTGGCAGGACCAAGAATTTAAAATGAGGGAGAGAGGTGGGAAATACCAAATAAAAACCACACAGACAATTCCTCCAAAGCTGAGGAGGGAGGGAAGCACAGGGCTTTCCCTGCATAAGGGAACAAATCTTTCCAAAGGGATGCAATAATCTTGCTTTCCTCTGCCCTGGTTACTTTTTAAGCTCTGGTCCAACAGCTCTGGGATTTAATTGAATGAGATGGGTTGGTCAAGGTTTTGCATGTTTTTGCAGCTAGTGCATGGGCTGTGGCAAAGCATTGTTCCTCAGAGAGAGCAGCCAGGGGTTTTTTCTTCACCAGTGGGTGCTTTTCAGGGGTGAGGTCACTGTTTTTTTGAGGTGGCAGCTGAAGAGCTATCACACTAGTCTTTTCATATGCTCTCATGCAAGCAACTAAGGACCCATGGCTTGCATTCATGAGGTAGATGTGGGCAGCAGTTAGCACATGAACATAGCTGCCCCAAATCAGCATGATGCTTCTTGTGCCTGGAAGGGGGAAATACCACTTGGGTTACCTGAATGAACAATGAAAGGGACCAATCTAAGCTCTCTGATGTGCAAAAGAGCAGAGAGTGAAGACTTCTTCATGCACAAGGTAGTGTCTGGGGAAGAGTCGTGAATGTAGTGTCACTGCAGTTAGTGATGGGGCAAGTCTAGCCAGTACATTTCTGCTCCTGATGCCAGCTCTACTTTGGGCCACACTTAAGCACCCAGCAGGGACCAGTTCTCTGGTGGAGTCAGGATTCAGAGGCACTGAGGCACTGGCATCACAAAAAGAATAGCGTCAAGTGCCATTATGGACAAATGCATATATTCCCACCCAAAATTTGCATTGTCAGCTCTGCTCCACAGGGAACCATGGCCAGCAGTGATGGGGAGCTGGGCAAAATCACTGCCATCTGCTGAATTCATCTTTTAGGCAGCTGAATGCTCTTTGGTAGCCTTCTGCTTGTGCCCATCACTGCCCCTTGACATGATGATATGTCACCCCCTCTTTTTTGATGGAGAGCTGAGGCCCAGAGCACACCTGAAATCCAACAAGGTGACTCCAGCATGGCAGGGAGCAGAGCTAGCAAGAGCCTTGATAACCATCATGTCAGAGGTAAGGCGTGCGTAGAGCACAACAAGGACTGGCAGAGTGAGAGCTGGGGATGCAGCTGCTCCACCAGCCGCTCGGAAGGGCAAATGGTCCTGGAGAGCCCTGCCTCAGAGGAGGGTTGCAGTGATCCTCTACAAACTTCATGACAAGTTCTAGAGGAGGGCAGGTGTTTCACATGCTTGGTAGCTCCATACCAGGAAGTAGCTGCAGCACTTAAAAAATTAAAGAAAAACCCAGGCTCCCTATTTTAAATTCCCCTTCCCTGGACAGGCTGCCTATATGCTGCAGGTCTGGGGTGGATGACTGGGAAGTGTCCTTCTCCAGCTGAAGACCAGGGATGGCTCTGAATGGGTTGAGAGAAGGTGGATCCCTCCTCAGAGATGCACAGAGGAGAGTGAGCGAGGGGTGCACTGGGGCTGCCTTGCCTGAGCCATGGCCAGGGCCCGCGGGAGTCCTCTGTCCCTAACGAGTGCTTCTCACGCCCAGCCGAGCACGTCAGCAGAGCAGCCCCATCCCTGGGGAAGGAGAGGATGGGTCCCGGGGGCTCTGGCACAGAGTATCCAGTGATGCAACTCCTGCTCTCGCTCCAGTGGTCTCTGGAGATGGGCAGCTGAGTGTGAAACGTGTTCATCTTTTTTTCATAAATTAATCAAGAATTACCACCGGGAAGGGAGGAAGGAGAAAGGAAAATACATTCAGATCCAGACCTTGGGGGCTGGGGGGAAGCAGAGTTGTGAAGGGAGAGGAAAGAGGGGGGCAACTGAGGAAGCTTGTAACTGTTAGAGGTACTGTGAACCCACTGGCTGTTGTGTATGATGTGTTTGCCTCCTCCGTTGCCCATGCTTCTCCCTGGCTCCCCACAGGCAGAGCTTGCCTCACATGGCATACAGGAGCTCACCACTCCAAATCCTGAGCGGAGCGTCGTTTGTGGCAGGGGATATCTGTGTGCATGAAGCTCCCCTGGTTGGGCTGTGGTGTGGTGGAGCCGGTGACATACAGATGCTGTTCAGAACCAGGCCCAGCTGTGTCTCTACCCATTATTCCTCCTTGGCTGCGTTTCTGCCTGTCAGCTAGTGTATGGGCACATCCTTGTCCTGCTCACATACTGTGAGCTGAAGGCAGCCACTGCTGAGCACAGGGTGCTAATGTACTTCATACTGAAAGGAGGAGCAGCTGCCTCTGAGTCATGTCATCATATTCCTGTTATCTTCCTTCCTTAGGGATGGTGGGGAACAAGTACTTTTATGTTCAGGAAGCAAGAGGGTGGACGCTGGCATCAGCCTTTCTGATTTTTTTTGTTGTTTAGCAGCTGGCACCACGAGGTCTGAGATACCCAAGGAAGGGGCCATGCCACTCCAGCAGGGAGGGCAGGGCCAGCATCAAGTTTCTTCCTGTTGGTGAGGAAGATGGCCAAAACCCAGCTGCAGGAACTGGCTCTGGCACATGCACACTGAGGACTGGTAGTTGGTTTCAGATCTGGAATTGTTCTCCATCCCTTGTGGTACCTGAGCACTCCGGGAGCAGTGCAACAATGAATTGGGTCCTAGCTTCTTCCTTGCTGTTGCTGCTCAGCAGATCCTATCCTACTTCATACTTGGAGGCAGGCTGTGTGAGGCCAGGGAGAGGTTTTCTTCTGTTGCTATGTAAGCTTCCCACAGAGCTGGGAATTTGGCTTGAAACAAGAGCCAAAATTTGAGATCCAAGTCCTGGGAGGAGGTTGCCCTCATTGAGATGTATACAAGCAGCACTGAAGGTGTAACCTGAGCTGCAGGGTTGGCCAGTGGACCCCAGATCCTTCTGGGAACAGCTACCCTGCAGTTCTGTCACTGCTCTCCTCCCAGGACCTGCCAGGCCCCTGCTGGCAGGTCCATAGTCAAACAGGCATGAGGCAACTGCAAGCAGCACCCACTTGGGTGGGTGTCTCAGCTGGCTGTGCCCAGCACTGGGTCCCTTTGGGGGTGCAGGTGTGTTTGGTGTGATGCTGCCAAACAGACAGGCAGAGCAAGTGGAGAGGACTGGAGCAAGAACCACATGCAACGTGGTGTGGGGAAGTCATGAGTTTACAAGCAGCTCTCATTTTCCTATAGCCTCCAAAGCAGGAGGGAGGTATTTAATGGAAATGTGCTGGACTGGCAGGGAAGGATTTCTATTTTTTTTAATGTTCCAAGTCAAACAGCTGCACAACCAGGTATTGCTGAGGCAAGCTCTAAACTAAAGGGCAATGAGGGCTTTCAACTTGTCCTCCTGAAGGGAAACTCAGAGAAGAGGAAATAAACCCTTCTTGCCTAGAAACCCTGGATTTTTCTTCTTTCCCCTTCAAACAACTAAGTGGAAGCACAGAAGGACATGTCAGCAGCATTACCAAGTCACCCGCTTGAAAGCAGCGTTTGGTGGCAAAAGGACTTTCCAGAAACCACAGGAAGAGTAGGCAACCAACCCAGTGCTAGGATCACACCGGGCTCTGTAGAGCTCCCTTCAGAAGGAGCAAGAAAAATTCAACCAGTTCCTCAGAGGCTTGTTTGTACTGAGGCTCCCTGTAGTGATGCAATTCTCGTTTTTTTGAGCAACAAGGGAAGGAAGGGAAATGGTCTCCTTGCAGTAACATAATGTGGAAAGAAGGAAGGCAGAGCTGAGATGAGGAGGAGATACTGGGGTCACTCTCATGGGCTAGACCAATGTACAGCTGGGTTGTTCTACTGGTTGTCCCCAAGCTCTGGAGCACGAGGTACCTAAATCTTCTTGTAAGGGAAATGTGTGTTTCCCATAATGTGCCAGTTTCTAAAGACCAATCTGAGAACATCCCAGCCTGCAAATATGTGGAGAGAATTACATTCAGAGATGACACTTTTGGCAAAGTGGAAAGTGCCATTAATGGCTGTTTTCCTAATTGCAGCAGGGTGGAAGAGAGAGGGGGATACTTGCTCTAAAATGAAGAGGAAACTGGAACTCCAGTTGCTGGCTCAGAGAATATCTTCTGACCATGGCAGGCCCATGGGACTTCTCCTTATCCGGGCTGGTTCCTTACCTTGAAAGTAATTGGGTTAGTAGGATGGGGTTGGCCTCTTGCATCTCGCTGCTGTCCAGCATCCCCCTGCATCTCACATGCAACTTGAACCACCAGCACTTGGTTGTGCTTGCAAAGAGTTTGTGAGCATCCCCGAGAGCCAAATGGTGCCTCTGTCATGAGGCCTTAGACTCTGCTGTTCCTGGCACTGAGATGTTTCTGGAGCCAGGAGAAAGAACAGCCGCTCAAAGAAAAAGTCAGTTTTCTTGTTCTCTTGACAAATGAATTTAAATTGAACCAGAATTTTGAGTGAAGCTGATAATAGCTGTGCTATTTTAATCCATCCGTGTCTCCCTTGCCTCGGCATCAGCACCAACGTCAAAGGCTCCTCAGCCAGGAAAGACCCTGCTCGGATCTCCTGGAAGCTGGCACTCTCAGCAGTGGCACAGGAGGATTGCAATGCACAGGCAGCTGCAGCCCTGTCTCTGCTAATTGGTTCTGTTCCTCGGATGTAGCGCTGAATCCTCTGCAACAGAGCATAAAAAATGTGGGAAAGTTTCTTCCTGCAACAACAAATCTCAAACCATATAACCTTAATAAATAAATAAGGTTCCATGTTCTACTTCCAGATGCCACTGTGGAAATCCAGAATAAGCTCAATGAATGTATTCCAAAGATACCAGTGTCAGGGAGAGCCGAATTTAGCCTGAATGGCAGAGGAGGGAAATGGGATGTTTTTGCTCACTGCATTGAAGCATAAATGTAATTTCCCTTGTGAAGTTTTATAGTGATTCCCTGAAATATAACAAAAGGAAGCTGTGGCTCCTCAGCATCATTTCTTTCTTTAGCTACCCTTCGCTGATTGTACCAGAGGCAATACATTACCTGTGTGTCTGAGACGCAGTGCCACGGAGGAGCAAGTCTTTGGGATTGTTAAGGCCAAGCATGTCCCAGGTGGGCTCCCTGACATCAGTGACGCCTGTCAGAGCACAGGGAACAGAGGCCGAAAGGCCTACCATGGCCCTGGCTACAGTCCCTTCTGTCTAAATTTGAACCCCATCTCTGGTGATACTCGAAAAAAATCTCTTCTTTGCCATGAATTAGGGCAAAGCCCTCCTAGATCTTTGCATGAGGCAGATCAGTAGAGCTCATGAAAATCGTAAGGCAGAGGCAATGTAGTTTTACTTCTTCAGCCCTTTTTTTTCTGGTATCTTGCAGTGTTCCTGTTCCAAGACATGTTTTTTGGGCTCAATTATCTTTTCCCTTATCCACTCCAAAATTTAGCAGAAGGTTGTATAAAAAAAAAAAAATTAAGTCAAAACCTGCAAAAAACTCCCCCCCCCCAAAACAAAACAAACAAAATAAACAACAATGCAAAAGAGTTTCTTTGTAACCAACTTGATGTCAGCATCTGTGGAAATGAAATATTTAGCCCAGGATTCAGTGTTTATCCTTCTGGTGTCAGCTCTAATCTGAGCTGCCACTTAAGAAAATGAACAAACAAACAAAAAATAGTCTAACCTTTTCCCTTATGATGATAGTTTCAAAGATGTAAATTGGGGACTTGGAATTCATCATAATGAGTTTCTATGCATATACCAGATTGTTCGGGGGAACTTGTGATGTCCCATTACATCTTCTGCAGCTCATCTGCACCGTTGCATCTCTTCCCTCCCTACCCCCAGCTCCCTCTTCATGTGCTCATCTCATTCCCAAATGCCAGTGCTGACACATTCCCTGGAGGAGCAGCAGCTTCAGGCCCTGTGGGGCACCAAGATTTTTTACTTAGTTATTTTGTTATTTACTACCACTGCTGCTCTAGCCCAGTGACGGATGGCGCAGCCTGGATGGGCACCAGGGCAAGGGAGCGTGCCTGCAGAGAGGAGGGGAACTTGTACCTGTCCAGACCTGTGCCAAGCTCCCGGCCAGGTTGCCCTAATGCAAACTTAATAATCCATCTTGTAGGGACTCTTTAAAATTGACCTTTTAACAACCCCTAGTGAGATTCTGTTTGGGGATTTGGTTTTGATTTATTTTTGTCTGTAGTAACAACCAAAACCCAAATAATATTTTTAACTTTGGACAGCCCAGGAGCCTTAATAAATCCAAAAATATTCCTGAAAAGCAAGACAGTGGTGGTGTCCTTTTCCCATAAATGCCACAAAAATACTAACCCCAGGAGAAATTTTTTTTAATGCTAAAAGCGAATTAATTTTCAGCCGAAATAGAAGTTGATGTAATAGATTTGACCTTTCTTGCTTGATCTTGCATGGTGCCGGTGCTTTTTTGCTAACACACTTCTAATCTGGGGCCTTACCACACCACAGTTCAACCTTGCTGTATCTCAGACATGACATATCCTCTGCCATGAGGTTGTGAGCCAAGCTGGGGGTGCAGATGAGCCCACCAGCTCCAGGGTTTGCCCAGCTTGGGGGAACCCTCTGTCCCTCTGTTGTGAGCAACGCTGAGGACACCTGGTTAGTCTTGCTGGAGTCTGGTGAGGGGTCCCCTTCAGGTGGCCACCAGGTTTCCGTGCTTTAGTCACTGGTTGTGGGGGCCATCTGGGCCAACTTCAACATAGGGCTGCCACCATCACTAGACTAGGTCAGTGTGACTTTGTCTTGTGAAAAACAGATGAAACAGCAGTGGTGATGGGAAGCCAAGGGAATAAAGTGCTTTTATTCCAGCTGAGGATCTTGCACTGATTATTTATGTCTTGGGGATAGATGATTTGGTCTTTCCTCCATGCTCCAGGGAACAGCTGAGCTCTTTATCTGGAAGCTGGTCTGGAAAGTGTCTTCATCTCGGTCAAATAGGCCAGTTACCACCAAGTCAGAGAAGTCATGGACTCCCTGGAGGGCTGCCAGCTCTCACCTTGTCCCTCTGTGGTGGTGGTGATGCTGGGAGTCAGCGTGCTCTGTTTGCTTTTATTGACCACAGCAATGTTCTTGTTGCAGATGAGCCTGCATGTGTTTAAAGCAGCAAAATGAAATTCCCCCTGATGCCCCTTCCCAGCCAAAAATGAAAAGTACAGCAAGATTGGAGGGTAAACAGTGCAGCTGGGCATCCTGTGTGAGCTGATGGTCTCTCATGGAACTTCTCTGCAAAGCATTCCTCCCCAGTCAGCTGAGCCCATCCCCTAGGGCTGGGGAGGGAAGGGGTGCTGGTGGGCAGTGGGGGACTGGCAGCAGGGCTGTGGTAAGGACACAGAGGAGGGAGTGCAAGAGGGCTGAGAGGCTGCACGAAGGCGATAGAGAGGAAAGGCACCAGAGCAATAGGTAGCACCTCCATAAATACACAGCAAAAAGCTCTCAGTCCCCCAGCTTGCTGGAGGCACCTAGTGCTAAGGCTGGGCACTGCTCTGCAAAGCAGAAAAGACCTTTTCTCCCCAAACACCACTGTGGCACAGCTCATGGTGCCTGCTCTGCTCCTGCTGTCCCCAACAGGAGTGGATTTGGGAGCTGTGCTTTTAACCCACTCATGGCTTTCTTTTTACCTTTGATCCCTGCCACTCGGTAAAACCCACAGAGGAAATGATGTCTGCCCTCCTTCACTTCTTATTATGAAGCTGAAATTTAGCTGAGTTCACCAAATGGTTTTGAATTAACTGTGTATGAGCCTCAGGTCACAGACCTCCGACTTTTTCGTTTCCTCTGGGAGTCTAGATATAAGGTCCCTTGGGTATAAGAATGCAGTCATGGCCTTGCCTTACATAGTCCTTGCAGGAAGCCAGAAACAGGTTGTGAGCGTCTTGGTGAATTCTTACCTTTTTTAGTAATCAAAAAACAATTCTGTAAAGCCAAATGTAGATGTGAGACAGGGAAGGTCTCAATAAATTATATGTTTTCAAAAAAATTTCAAAAAACCCTATGTAGAAATGCTCTAAACAAAAAGACCAATCTTTTTTCCATAAATTTATATGCACTCATAGCTTGAAATACATGGCATTTAAAAGCTCAACAGGGAAATGAAACACAAAAATTACCAGGACAGTGTTTCAGCAAGCTCAAATGTGCTTATTTTGTTCATTTTAGAAATTATTTTTCCATTTAAAATTTTCATCCTCATTTAGGCTGAAAAAATGGATATGAAACATCAAAACCACACCTGAACTGGAAAAATTATTTCCCTCTGTTTTTGAATGGCACCTTTCCCAGGCTGTCAGCCACCCACCCAGCTCTTTGCAAAGTCCCTTTGGGCATAAGCAGTCTGCCAGCAGCTCATTTCTGCCTGCAAATCTCATCTCTGGCCTGCAAAATGCTGCTGCTGTTCCCACAAAGCCCTGATCTCTCAATGGGATGCCCCAAGAAGCATCTTGCTGATAAGCCACCGTTGGCTGCTCCATGCATGCTGCTCCCCGTGCCCCTGGTCTGCCTGCACCTGCCTGCGGTGCTGAGCTCCTGCCAGCCAAAGGCATCTGGTGCTGCTGGCTGGCTTTGTGCCTTGCTCTCCGCATCCCCCTCTAGCTATTAATGTAGTGTCACAGGTATGGCCATGATGGGAGCTTGCACAGCCCCTTGCAAGGCTGGCAGAGCTGCTTTAGTCACCCAGCACAGGACACCGGGGGATGCCCTGGCACCCTTCTCCTGAGTCTGAAAGGAAATGGGGCCAGTTGGTACCTGGGTCTTGTTGACCAAGGGAGGTAGGATTGCAAAGGAGAGATACGGAGTGGCTGTTCTCTTTCTTGGGGCCAGCTATGAAGCCCTGAGACCAGCAATACTGTCACTGAGGAGCAGGAGGAGATGCTTTTCACACTGAAATCTTGCTCAAGGTGTGCCAAGAAGAGAGTTTGTGCAGGTGTCTGTGTTGGCTTCAACCCCATGTTAAGTAAAACTCATGCAATTTTTCTGTGCAAATGAAGCCTCTCCTGGGTAGGAAGAATATATGAGAGATGCAGATTTGTGAGAGCACAAGGAACAGAAAGGGGAGGGTCTCTGATTCAGCCTCATCACTCTGAGAATTTCAGCAGCTGCAAAAAAGCTCCTGCATCTTGGGGGGGAAAATTGACTTGTAACTCCCCACAGGACCTGACTATGACAAAACCTAGCTGCAGTTGCAGCAGACAAATGTGCCATTCTGAGCCTTGGACCTCTCTCTCCCTTGAGATGTGTTACTCTTAACGCAAACCTCAGCTGCTCCTTCCCAGCCTCCTTGAGGAAAGTAAAAAATTTTCTCACCCCCAGCTTTACTTACAGAGCAGAAGGGGAAGCCTACGGTAGATTGAGTGCTATTTAAACTGGACACCAGGAAAACAGTCTAGGATAAGCCCTACCCCTGTATTTCTTCTTCCTGCAAATGGCTGACAACCTGGACTGTTGCAAGAACACAGGCCAGATGAAATATCTGTGTGGATCATTGCTCTCTGTGTGGAGAGCAAACCGTCTCCACATAGCTCAGGTTCTGCCTGCACCAGTTATTTGAACTGGGTGCTCTCAGTTTGGTTAAGTGTTTATTTGAGAGGCAGGGGAGTTAATTGTAATGTTTTCCTCATGGGCTTAGACTAAATTAGGGCATCCTCACAGCATTTGCATAGATCTAATGAAATGCACTTAAAAACGTAGGTTTAAAGCTCACTTAGGCATTTGTTGGTTTTCTTTTTGGAGCTCGTTTAATTATATTGGTTTAGAAAACAAGGTCTTCAGCATGTTGCTGATGCTCGTGTGGAAAAGTTACTCTTTGTCTAGTTATTTCACTAGAATTATGCTGGTACAAACACTTCACTGAGAATATAGAAAAAAGAACTGGAAAGGACAAAGAGAAGTAGTCTAGACCCAACCAAGCAGTCATCTACCCAGACCCCTCCAGAAGGTTTACATGAATGTACTTCTCCTGCTGGGCTCAGCCTACTGAAGTCAGCCCAAAACAGCACAGAGACAAAATATCTCCAAGCTGCCTTGGGTAGGTGACTGCTGTGTGTTACTCATCTGGGCTTCCTGGGGTTCCCCAGCTTGGGTGCAGCCTACAGGGAATACCATGGGCAAGTCCCACTGGTCCTTGCCCTCTCCTGAGATTTTTGGACTCTGGTCTCAACACTGACCAAAGCTGAGAAGCAGACATCCATGAACATATTAAGTAGTGTGCATGTGAACAGAGCAAGTTAATCCAATTGCATTATAGCTGAAGTAGATTTAGATGTCTACAAGATATAGTGCTGATTCCTATTTTTAACCCAAAGTGTTCTCTTCAATCTTAAAAATGGCTTTGGTATGTGCTGAGTACCAGAGAGGCTGTGATCAATTTGTTAGAATGGGTTTATTAAAGAAGAGAATTCCCAGAAGAAGGAATTGGGAATGTGGCACTAGTAATTATCTCCGTCAATTGAGATGGATTCTGAAAACCTGAGCTTCCACTCTCCAGCTTTGCTGCAGCTCTGGTGTTTTGCAAACTGCATCTCTGAGCCATGCTGGTTGATTTGCTTTTCTCCTCTGAACATTGGGTGATTCCTTCCTCTCCCTTCCCCACCATGCTATTAATAATTAAAAAAAAATATGCCAAATTGCTGAAAATTTTCCTTTTTAGGCAGACCCAACCTGTGTGCAAATTTGGGTCCAGTTTCAACCAAAAGCATGTAGGACGTGTTGAAATATTTTTATTTTGACATCAAACTGAAAAGTTTTTAAATGGTCCTTTTTAAAATTTCAAAACTGATGAAAATTTTTTTTAGCCTAACATTAAAATCAGACTAGACAGTAAAGGACATTTTTGTCTTCCTGTTGAAGGAAACACTTAGGCTTGATTTTAATGATCTTTAGGGTCTTATTTTGTTTTGCTGAAATGGTTGACCCAAATTTCCTCTGTTTGCTTTAGGTTCAGCCACTCACATGAAAAACAATCTGTTCAACCAGCTGTAATTCACAGAATCACAGAATCATTAAGGTTGGAAAAGACCTGTAGGATCATCAAGTCCAACTGTTAACCCAACACCACCATGCCCACTAAACCATGCCCTCAAGTGTCACATCTACATGTTTTTTGAACACCTCCAGTGATGGTGACTCCACCACCTCCCTGGGCAGCCTGTTCCAATGCTTGACCACTCAGTAAAGAAATTTTTCCTAATATCCAGTCTAAACTGCCCCTGGTGCAACTTGAGGCCATTTCCTCTTGTCCTGTCACTAGTTACTTGGGAGAAGAGACCAACATCCACCTTACCGCAGCCCACTTTCAGGTAGTTGTAGAGAGCGATAAGGTTTCCCCTCAGCCTCCTCTTCTCCAGACTAAACAACTCCAGTTCCCTCAGCTGCTCCTCATAAGACTTGTTCTCCAGACCCCTCAGCAGCTTCGTTGCCCTTCTCTGGACGCGCTCCAGCACCTCAATGTCCTTCTTGTAGTGAGGGGCCCAAAGCTGATCACAGTATTCGAGGTGCAGCCTCACAAGTGCCAAGTACAGGGGCACAATCACTTCCCTACCCCTGCTGGCCACACTATTTCTGATACGGGCCAGGATCCTGTTGGCCTTTTTGGCCACCTGGGCACACTGCTGGCTCATATTCAGCTGGCTGTCAACCAGCACCCCTAGGTCCTTTTCCACCCAGCAGCTCTCCAGCCACTCTTCCCCAAGCCTGTAGCGTTGCATGGGGTTGTTGTGACCCAAGTGCAGGACCCGGCACTTGGCCTCATAAAACCTCATACAACTGACATCGATCCAGCCTGTCCAGGTCCCTCTGCAGAGCCTTCCTGCCCTCCAGCAGATCAACACTCCCACCCAACTTGGTGTCATCTGCAAACTTACTGAGGGAGCACTCGATCCCCTCATCCAGATCATTGATAAAGATATTAAACAAGACTGTCCCCAAAACTGAGCCCTGGGGAACACCACTTGTGACCGGCCAGCAACTGGATTGAACTCCATTCACCACAACTCTCTGGGCCCAGCCATCCAGCCAGCTTTTTTACCCAGAAAAGAGTATGGTTGTCCAAGCCGTGAGTAGACAGTTTCTCTAGGAGAATGCTGTGGGAGACACTGTCAAAGGCTTTACTGAAGTCCAGGTAGACAACATCCACAACCTTTCCCTCATCCACTAGGCGGGTCACCTGGTCATAGAAGGAGATCAGGTTGGTCAAGCAGGACCTGCCTTTCATGAACCCATGCTGGCTGGGCCTGATCCCTTGGTTGTCCTGCACATGCCCTGTGAGCATACTCAAGACGAACCGCTCCATGATCTTCCTGAGTACCAAGGTCAGGCTGACAGGTCTGTAGTTCCCAGGATCCTCCTTCTAGCACTTCTTGTAGATGGGTGTCACATTGGCAAGCCTCCAGTCGCCTGGGACCTCCCCTATTAACCAGGACTGATGCTCAATGATGAAGAGTGGCTTGGCAAGCTCCTCTGTCAGCTCCCTCAGCACTCTTGGGTGGATCCCATCAGGCCCCATAGACTTGTGGGTGTCCAGGTGGTTTAGCAGGTTGTTAACGGCTTCCTCCTGGATTATGGGGGTTTTATTCTGCTCTCCAACCCTGTCTTTCAACTCAGAGAGCTGAATACCCTGCAGATACCTGGACTGGCTATTAAAGACTGAGGCAACACCAAGTACCTCAGCCTTTTCCTCATCCTTGGTGACAATGTTCATCCCCGCATCCAATAAAGGATGGAGATTCTCCTTGGCTCTCTTTTTCTTGTCAATATATTTGTAAAAACCATGGCCAGACTGAGTTCTAGCTGGGCTTTTGCCCTTGATAATTTTCTCTCTGCCTATCACTCTTCCAGTTTCTTGCCTTCTGCCCTGGCTTTCCTCATGCACGGTCTGTTTGCCTCCTTGTCCCATCCAATTTGATGCTAGCCCTCACTAAGACCCCTCTGTTTGTGATACTTTTCCTCTTCTCAAGGCTGTTTCTCAATGGAGGACCATTTAATTGTTTGGCATAATTCCCTTACTATTCAGCATCACACGTGTATGTACACATAATAGGAGTGAATAATGGATGTTAATAATGCATAATTAATTCATGATAAGTGTCTGTTACAAAGTCAGCATCAGCATCAGGGATCACCGCAGGGAAATCCCCGATCTTCCTCTTGGGTTCCCGACGAAAGTTTTGAGAAGACCCAAGCTCAGGGTGCACCCCTGTACCTCTGCGAATTATGGAGTGGGGGTCTGGAGGGAGGAGAGACCATTCCCATGTTCTCAGAGCAGAGGGAAGGACTGAAAGCTGCAGTGCCAGGAGCTGAGTTACTCCCACATAACACTGTGTGAAACAGGGCTGGGGACTAGTTCCTGACCCAGGACAGAACATCAGATCAACACCAGCTGCTCTCCAAACTCCCACCACTGTCAGGGAAGACCTGGACAGAGCTTTATCTCTCCTGTTTAATCGTGTTTGTTCCCTCACGTCATCATCAGTCAGGTTGGCACTCATGCGTGACAGTTTTGATCTTTCCAGCTATGCTGCGGGAAGCCTGACAGGACTAAGGTTGTTTTCTGAGGACCATTAAAGCTCACTTATTAATGTACCTGATGTCTGAGGCTCTTTGCACTGAGTCCAAGAGCCAGGGTTAGGCTTGGAAATGTGCATGAGTGAGTTCCTATAGCCCCCAAGACCTGCACTGCTGTCCAGGGACCACCCATACCTCCTGCATCTCTTCTGCTTTCCACAGAGCGTTAGCAAGGCCACAGATGGTCTCTGGCTGGGACCAACCTGGAGGATGTGTATGTGATGGGGAAGGAGTCTCCAGACTATTCTGTCTTCCTGAGTGCCATTGCCTGTCCTCAGTTAACAGTTCCTGTCCATGTGATCTCAGGCAGTATCTCTCTCTAGTTCACAGGGTCTGCCTGTGTGGTAAGTATGGACCTCATGTCTGTTCAGAAGAGTCCTCATTTGTTGCCTGGCAAGAAGGCAGAGTACTGTTTTGTCCAAGTAGACTGTAGGCATGGCTGAAACCGTAATTCCATGCCCCACCTGACTATATATCTTTGTCACCTCTGTGGGGACAAGAGATGCAATACAACATAGATGGTCTTATCTATGGCCCATGAAGGAGCTCGGTCAGGCTCTGACCTCAGTCACAGGCACGGGGGAGACCAGCACCACCCACCACCAACTTCTGAAGGCAGCAGTCAGGGGCTCTGACTCATGTCTTGGAGAAACCCGGCTCCCACACCATTTCCACTGCTGCAGCCAGGCTTGTGAGGATCAAGGACTAATAACAGCTTGAAATATCCTCACAACAGCACCAGTGGTGCTAGGGCTGAACAACTGTACAAAGTCTTGGCTGAGGTGTTCAGCAGTTTCTCTGCTGTTCATTTTCCTCTGACCCTGCTTCCCACATGTCCCCATTTCCAGTTTGGCTGATTGCAAAACTAACAAGCCACTGCAGTGCTGCTGGCTCTCCGTTACTGTTTCTTCTACTCCTCCTTCATGTTTGGCTCCAAACTTCTCTCCACTTGTCACTGACAGTGGAGCAGCTGCTGTCAGCCAAAGCTTAGACTAAGGGAAAAAAGTTTAAATTGCTCCAAGAGGGACTTTTCTGAAGATTGGTTGAAAGTGAGTTTCTTCAACCAAGTCTTCAAATACAGCAGTAACTCAGGAGCCCTTGCATGCTGCAAAGGGAGAGGCAGAAAGCACAAGAAATCCCCTGCAAGAGGGATCTGATCCTGCATTATGCTAAGAACCTGCTTTCTGCAGGGCCTCTTGCCAGCAGAGAGGGCTAGGCACAGAGCTGGGCTGTGAAGAGCCCTAGAAGAGCCCTAACTAATGGACCTAGGGGACCAGCATCTCACCTGTGGAACTGCAAATACATCTCCTCCTGATCCAGCATGCATACAACTTCACAGCAGCATTTGTAACTTGCAAAGCATGTCTGCTCTCCCTTCCCTCGCCCATGGGACAGATAGCAAGATCTGGTACTTCTTTCCCCATATCTTCAGGGACACTTACCCTCTCTTCAGACCCCAAGGCCACACCACCTGGCAGAGCAAGATACATTTAATCCTTCCAGTGTGCAGGCAGTCATCTCCTTGCCATGGTCTGCCCCCACCACCCAGGAGTCCTGTCCTCCCTGCTTGTCCTTTGCACAAGCCCCGCACCATCTGCCAAGGGATGGGAACAATTTTCCTGTGCCATCCTGCAAACCCAATGCAAGGGAGCTCTGCTGATCCCAGGGGCACACTCCCATCCTCCCAAAGACAGCAGTAGTGCCAGTACAGCTCGCCTCCCACTTTCCAAAGTCAAGACTCATACACATAGGACAGTCCCACCATGGCAAGCTGCTCTCTTCCTAACCTTGGCACATGCTGCCTCCAAACTCCCTGCCGCAACGTGACGTGGGATGGCACCAGCGTGCAAAAGGTCAGCTTTCCATTATAAGAAATTCAAGGCATTTAAGCTGTATCAAACACAGAAAAAGCGCGTGATTCTGCACCGCATAAAAACACGGTAAAATTGCAAAAATGTGTTTGACAAATCCATCAACTTACATTAACAGAGTGCCTGGTGTTTCTGGATTTCTCCATGCATGATATTGAAAGCAGTAGGAGTTCCCAGAGGCTTTCACAAGATCTGAGCCACACCCTGGAAATACAGCTTTCCACAAGCTAATCATATGCTTACAGTCAAGCACACGGACTGTGTGGTCTTATCCCCTCCATCTTTCCAAGGTCAGTAAAAGGGGTGTGCACAGGCCAGTAGAAAGTGTGGTTCATTGTATTCCCCACCCACCAGGTGACTTATTTCTTTAATTTCTAGATTTACCTGCTGCAACCAACCATCACATGCTGGCTCAGCCTTTGCTGTCTATCCAATGAGAGTCTGAGCACAGCGGCAGGTTTTTCTTCTTCCGTCCTCCCATTCCCACCTTGTCTACCCATGAAATCTGGCAGGAAAGGAAAACCAAGAAAAGGAAAACCAGTTCTGGGGCAGAGGGTGACCACAGGGCCAGCAGTATTCTCACCAGCCAGGGTGCAACCATACCACATTGAACAAGGCAGACTGGTGACAGTAGAGATGCTCCGGTGAGCCTGTGGTCACCATCAGGCGAAGGAACTTATTGCCCATGCAGCAGTTCAGTCAGGAGTAGATGAAGACAAAGCTAGAAACTGTGCCAGAGCTTAAGTATAGCTCTTAGAACCATGGGTGATGGGTGTGGGTCTCATATGAGGCTGGTCCAGACAACTAAAGCCTATTAGTGCACACAGAGGCCTGAAAAAAACCTTTAATTTCCCTTTCTGGTGTAATATGTCTAATTTTTCCTTTATCGCACTGTCTGATCATCATGTACACTAGTCATTTTCCCAAGAGAAAGAAGTGCTACAAAAAAGACACAGTACCAAGAGAAGAGCAAAGACGCTGATAACGCCCCAGGTGCGGAAAGCCACGCAGGCATTTGGGTGAAGCCCAAAACACTCCAGGAACCACTCAGTAAGGGGGAGGCTTGGTGAAATGGCTGGGAAGGAGGTAAACTGAGGTGTCACTGTCAGTCCTCAGCCAGAACATGACCCTTATGCCAGGAAGAAACAGACCAAAGTTGTCAGTGGTCACCTGGCTGCCACTATGCTGTCCTCTTTGCATGGAGGTTACAGCACCGCCAGCCCTGGCAAACTGCGACTGCTGCAGTTTCTGCAGTGGCTCTTCTTGCTCTGAGAGCGAAATGGAACTGAGTACAAAGGGTGAAAGGCTGGCATCCAAGAACAAAGGCACGCGAGCTGGATGTTAGACGTCACAGAATGACAGCTCTTCAAACGCCTGCCTGGGGAGACAGATGCTGCCATCAGACAGAGCTGGGCTGGGGCAGCCCAGGCAGCTTTGCTGGATACAGAAACTTCAGAGTTTCTCTTTCCAGCTCCCAGAATAAACTCAGGAACTGTTTTCAAATAAATATTTAGGAAAAGGGTAGCTTATTATAAGGAGCTGAGTGAGAAGAAGATGTGAAGGCCTGACTGAACATAAAATTAAGCCTTGATGTTTGGTGTCTAAATCTCTCCTCGGACAAAACCGGCTGTGCCATCAGTCCCCCACTGGCCTTGCTGGAAATGCTCCACTGGTCTCCCCTGGAGCTGTCGTAATCCAGGGTGTGTAGGAACAAAACTTGCCCTGTGATGCTCACTTAGAGAAACACTTGTGTCCATCTAGCCATGAATGATAGCAGGGCATATTTGTACAGGAAGTGTATGTAGGAAGAAAGTTAGTGTCAGAACATCTTGATGTTCCTGACAAGAAAATTCATTATTTTTCTTTAAGCAGTGCATGTGGTTCCCTTGCTTAAATCACCTGAGTATCATGTTGGATCATATTGTACTCAAACTAACCTATTCCATCTATCAATACATCTGTTTATGTTGAAAAATTCCCAGAACGGGAACATGTTTTCAAATGTTTATTTAAAGTATTTGGCCTGGTTAAATCCTGGTTAAAGCTGCCTTTGGTGCAGCTGTGCTGCAGATTGCAACAGTAAGGGAAGGGATGTGTGCTGTTCTAAACCATGAAACGTCCAGACTGGCTGGAGTGAAACGGAGGGTGGGTTGCTTCTTAAGGGTAGGAGATGGTAGATAGATAGCTTTGACATCTCATGAATTAGGAACTGTAAGGAGAAGTATCTTTGTTGCTAGGAGAACTATATCGCAGTCCCCAAACCATTTTAATCCTGGGAGCAAGCAGCAGTAAGAACTTTATGATACTTGTAGGTACCTTGTAGAGGAGCATCAAACCCTGTTGTGCTGCTGCATGAACAATGCTTTCTAAACAGGAGATACACTTCTCCCTGGCTTCCTGAAATCTTAGTTTTGGAGGAGACAAAGAAGTGGTATTTGATTGCCCACCCTCCATGCTTATGGAGTGCCTTATGTCAGAAGAACTGGTGTTCAAATACGACAGGGCTGCCTTTCACCCTGTTGTTCACCAGCCCTGTTCAGTCAGCCTTGCCTGCCGCAGCTGTACTAAGTTAGAGCTAAAATGGACGAAGTCCGTCAGGAGAGGGCTGCTTTAGGAGGAGGGTTGGGCTGGTGGTGGAGTTTGGAGAGTAGTTTTTGTACTTAAGCTTTAGGTAAGTGTTGGGGTGTGCTGTGTTGCATTATTGGCTACAGGCTGGGTGAAGCAGGAGGGTTCAGTGTGAAGATGATGGTCTGAAGATGTGGAGCTGCTGCTAAAGATTTGCCTGAAATGTTGAACAGGTGGTGAGGAAGAAGAGGAGCCAGAAAAATCACAGAAGAAAAGGCAAAGTAAGGAGTGGCTTGGAGAACAGAAAAGCTGGCTTTGGCTGTATCTTGGGCCTGGAGCTCAGGGCTGGGTGTGGTTTTCATTTTCCCCACCAGTGCTCAGGGATGTTACGGAGGGTATGCTGGGTGGTACCAACAGGTGATCCACAAGTGGGGCAGTTGACAGACAGGCTGCTGCATGCCCGGGTACAGGATTTGACCAAGCAGGTTTTGAGCTCTGCAGGGGAAGGTCAGGCTCAGAGCTGTGTGTGCCTGCACCCTCCCAGAGGTGCAAAGACATGCGGCAGCCTTATGGGCCCGTACTGTCTCTTTCCACAGGGGGAAACTGGATTTCTATGCTTGTGTGGGGCCAGAAGTGGGAGGGCTGTCTCGTTTTTGCTGTGTTCACTGAGTACTAGCTCTGCCTGAGCCTGGGCTGGGAGTGCCTATGGAGCTTGTGGACTTCTCGCTCCTACAGATTGATCTCTGTGGGTGGCAGTTGGATTGTCTGATGGTCTGTTGACAGTTCATGATTGTCACAATTTAAAAAAAAAAAATTATTTACCAATTTTCTTTCCCGTGGAGCGGAAAATAATAGCAAAATCAATCTAAACTACATAACACTACGAAAACAAATAGATTATCCAAGATGACCAAATTAAGCTGCTTGCAGATCTCATGGTGGTTCTGTTCAGTTGCAACCATGGGACTCCAAAATAATTATTGCTAGCTGCCAAATGTGTGATGGGTTGGGGCTTTGTGAGGGAGGGTTGGTTCATCAGTGGGGGCTGGGAAAAGGGAAGTACAGACACTCCATGCAGTGGAAAACATAAAGATAACTCCTGCTATCACATAGGTTTAACAGCACTTGGTGTTGGCTTTTTTACTATTCAAAAGAAGTACACAGATAATAGCAGTGATATGAATGGTACTGTCCAAGGTGAAATGCAGAAAACAAATTCAGAGTGTGAATAAAGTTGTCTGGTAACGATGCAGAGAGTCTGTTTTCTCATAGTAAAAGGCTGTGTAGGGCAGTGGGGAACCTACAGAAACACTAGAACAAAAACATCATCTTTTAGGAATGAAAGAAAGGTGAGAAATGGAATCAGAGTTGTTGATTTTTTTTAATTATTTTTTTCTGGCTGTGTCACTTGCAAGACCACGTTTTAGCTGTGATACAGTCAGGTTGCTAGATAGCATGGTATTGAACTTTTCTGCCTTTAATGAGGTATTCCTGGAATGCTGTTTTATGGTGTTAAAGATTAAGCTGAGATGCAACAGGAAGGAAGATTGAGGCCTGCAGGATGGTGGGCAGTGGATTACTAGGAGAGAGGCTTCTAATCATAGAAAAATGTTCTCTTTTCTTTGGAGAGTGGCATATCTGGAAGAGCTACAGTATTGGACTGTCATCTCTGAATGAAGGCTCCTAGAAAGGAAGAAGCACAGGTAAAGAGAAGGGAGGAGAGAGACAGTGCAAGCTCTTTAGAGGAGACAGTTGCAGGCGGAACAAGAAACAAGGGTGCAATCCCAAGGGGATGCATTTGTGCTTGTGCTGAGCTTGGGGAGATGAGCTTTGTAGATGTCAACAGACAAAAGATTTGGAGCACGGACTGTGCTTTCTTACCTAAAATGCAGCAGCAATCAGCATTTTTACTCTGATTTGCTCAGGTGTTTTTTTGCTTTGTCCTCACACACACTTGAATGACTTACTGGTGAGGTTAGACCTTCCCCGGTTTGTGTGCTCAGTGCAGGCTTAGAGCCAGGTCCCTGTTCCCAGCAAATGCTGGTGGCCCATTTCTGCTGTACGGCAGCAGCCAGCCTTGGGTGCAGCATGGCAGGAAGCACAAGTACCATCTCTTCTTTCAATGGCCTGTCCAGGCATTGATTGCCTTTGTGATTGCTTGTGATGCAGCTGGATGAAAGTTCACCCAAGGCTGAGGGATGCTTGGATTTTGTGAGCAGCTGGAGGCCTCCTGCTAGCCTTAAAGCACCCATTGGGGTCCTTCAAGTTGGCAAAGCAGCTGGGAGGGAAGCTGGGAATTCCACATGTGGGATCACTGGAGTGCCCTTTATAAAAGGGCACTGGCATAACTGCTTATGGTAAGAGTAGGAGGGTGAAGTTGGTCTTTAAGGAAAAACTACATGGAAAGCTGCACAAGCTGAAATATGGAGCCTTTATCTGCCCACCAATTACTCCTAAATTTCTACACCTTTTCTCCTCCAGTAAAATATACAACATGTCTCTCCTCTCTGTGGTTCTGTCTAAATCTAGTGTGGTACCACCTGTGCTTAATTTGTCTTTCTATTACCCACATAATTTTTTTTAAAAGAGTGAACAATTTTCCTAGATAACACCAGTGACTCCTTTTTCTAAAGACACAGTTTGAGGAACTGAGGCAAATTTGCTGATTAACTTCAGCTGAGGAAAGAAAAGAAAAAGTAGAAATTCTTCCCTTGGAAAACAACAGATATAAACACCTGGAGACTTCAGTGTGAAGTGGCATTTTTCATTTTAAAATCAGCTTTTTTTCTTTTTTAAGTGGTTAAGTAACTCAAAGAAAAATTGAGCTATCAGGTGGGAATACTACCTTGAGTGAGAGCCACTACAGCAAACTGCCTGTTCTGACATTGTGAAGATGTCCAGCTTTCTCCCTTTTTGATGAATGCTTTTAATTTTTATAGCCTTCACAGTGGAGAAGAAACTACTTTTGGAAAGCCAACGCCACTTTCCTTTGACAACTGAACTCCTGTAGGTTGAGGCTGGTTTTAATGTTATTCTGTGTAATTAAGCAGAGCAAGAGAGTGGCTTCTGCAGCCACAGTGATGTTCCCTTGAAGGTGGAGTACATTTAAAACAGGATTAGCCAGCAAGCTGGTTTAGGGGATGGAGTTAGACAATGCAATCCTGACAAATCTGGCTCTGCATATGGAAAAGGAGCTTGAGGAAGAAGTGGCTGAGGGCAAGACCTGCTGCCTGGCTGATAACATGAGGCCAGCCTTCCCCTTCTATCCTGGGCTCACCTGAAGGAATAACACACAGGTGAATGGGGAGGCACAAGCCTAGCAATCTGGGAGGTTGCTTTTGCAAGGACCAAAAAGAGCGAGGGACTTGGTGATGCCCATGGGATGAGTGAACAGATGCAGGTGGGGCTGTGGGTTGGGGGGGGGATGTTGGTGGAGGAGGACTTTGAACAGACATTATAATGCAGCACACCAATGCCTGATCACCCCACTGCTGCAACTTGGAGTCACCTGCTGTCTTGCTAAGGGAGATTTATATATGCAGCGTTTTAAAGAGATGTATCCCATCTCTCTGGATGTGCTGTGGCATTCCCTGGTCAGGGACAACTGTGTTCCCTGGTCCCTGACACAGCAGACTCCATGCCTCTGAGAGCTTGTCACCTCTCCAACATGACATGGAGATGAAACTAAGCCTTTCCTGAAAAGAAGAGCTTTCAGACAGGGGGCATAAAATGAAACAGTGTGTTTATCCACAAATCAGATTATAATTCTAGGAGACTGGAGGGAGGAAATGCTTGGAATTTGAAATGAGATTTAAAGGAATAATTAAGGGTTCTGCCACTGAACAATGCCAATGAACTGGCTGGGAATAAATCAGATTGCACTTGAAGGAAGTGACCTGGAAATATATTACTGACTGTCCCTTAGCCAAACCTCATCACCATAGGGTGTCATTGAATGGAGGGTGAAGTAACCCTGGTTGGAGCTGGGGAGGGCTCAGTTGGGGAGTGAAACCTGCCGGGCAGGGGCTTGGGAGCCTCTAAGGTGGCCTTTGTTCCAGACCACTGAAATCTCTGCTCAGAGTAGAGCAGCCCTTGTCGGTACAATTTTGCCTCTTGAAAATGCACATAAAATCTTTTATTAAAAACCCTGCAGATGAGTTAACAGCTGGGAGAAGCTGGAATATGATTAATGTCTCGTGAATTAGCCCTGGAGGTACTTTATGGAAATAAGATTTACAACACTATTACACGCAGTCCTGAATGTGTTTTACATTTTTAAATGAGGAGAATGAATGTTTCTCTCTGCTCTGCTCCCTTCCCCCTTGGGCCCTTGCAGAGGTACAGAAAGACTACCCCAGCTGATTTGGGATGGGAGGTACTGAACTGTACAGTTAATTGAATTATCTTACTGGCCCCAGCTCCTTATCAAGCAAGGAATCAAAACATGTCGTGACATGTAGGACACAATTACAAGTCATTAACAGAGAAATTACAGATGCTAGGATGGAAAGAAGGGATCTACCAGGCTGCTTTGTCCATCCTCTCGCCAATGCAGGATTGCTCCTGACAGCGTATGGTTCAGTGCTTCTGGAATAATTTAGCTCTTGACACCTTCTGAGCAGTGCAGTGCTTCGAGCAGTCCCATTTATTTCAGTGTTTTAAATGTTCTACTTAAGATTTTCCTTCCAGACTACTCAAGTCTTGCTAGAGGGAGATGGTAATCTCTGTGGAAGCGGCAGTAGGTGGAGCCCCTGCCTGGGTACGTGTGCCATACTGAGGAGGATGCCCGTAACCTTCTTGAAGAGGAAAGGTAAGTGCCCCTTCCTGGGAGCCCTCTGCGGCCAGGATCATAGTACCCTGGGTTTGCCTTGCTACGAGGAATGTAATGAATGACCCTACTTGGCAATAGCAAAACTCTCCCATTCCTTATGCATGTCATCTTGCGTCTGAAGAGAAGGTGGTCTCCTGAAGCTGTGTGACCACCTTGTACAACATAGACCAAGTGTTCTCTCTCCTGGTATATGCAGGAAAGGTTAGAAATGGGCAGCTGAAGCTCTCAGTCTGGTGGTTCTGCTACAGTCAGGCCAAAAGGTATGTGAAGGAAGGAAAAATCCCAGGAATGGGCTACAGAGGATAGCTGGAGAGCAATGAATCCCACACTCCCATCACCAGAAGGGACGACAGGAGATGAGGCCAAACTAGTTCAGATAACCATAGGATAATAAACCTGATGAAAATATGAGAGATGGTCTTGGGGGGAAGGTGACAAAACAGGTGCATCCACTTGGGTGTCTCTACTAAAGCACTGGTTTTATTGGTGACTAGATAATGAAAGAAGAACTCTGGCTTTGAGCTCATACTGGTTTTGAGACTGGTTTTGTACCCAAAGTCCAGTATTTTTCCATGAGTACCTAGTGTTTTAAAAAGCTGTGCTTAGGTGGTGACTGTTTTGCTAGAAAACCCTGCCATCCATAGGCATCCTCATGTTTGGCAGTGATCTTTTCTGTTAAAAGCCTGTCTCTGTCCCAGACTATCTCAGATGATCTTAGACCCCAAAATGATGCCAGCCTATTAAAGAGTCCAATCAGACCTGCTTTGATGTCTAGTATGATATCTGCTCCAGGCAAGCTGAAGGCTACAATTATTTACTGGTTTACTGAATACTTTGCAGTAAATTGAGCAACTTGAGACAAATTGGAATCTTTGTGAGCAGAAAGTGGAGGTGACATACCTCCCCTTTACCCTAAATGCAGGGGACGAGTGGGATATCTGAGCCACAACCAGACTAGAAGGGACTAATGTGACACAAGCCTAGCAGTGCCTTCCAGTAATTTCTGTGACATGTCCAGGAAAAACTTGTTTTCCTCTCCGAACAGCAGGTTGGCAAGGCCAGCTCAGCTGGGAGCTGTGCATAAAGCACGGATAGCTTCTCGGAAGGTGGGTGTCTGCATGAATATGGAACAAAGAATTGCCTAAAGCTCCTGCACAGCATGTAGCTGGGGTCCTACAGGGGACTATAACGTGGGATGGCTCTGTCCTGTGCCCACGCCAGCCGGCCCCGCTGGCAGGTACCACCATGAAATGTACTTTTCTAGCAGAGCTGAAGAGCTCAACTGCTGCAAGTTGTTGTGGTTAGGAGGCAATATCAGTCTGCTGGACTTTGAAGGGACAAGTGGTTTTCTTCTCGGCTCAAAGGCATAGAGGGACTGTGGTGTAGTGTTGGGAAACTCCTGTGGCTGCAGTTAACAGAGATGTTAATGCTAAGTCAGTTTTATTATTTTAGTTTTTATTACCATCTAGTGGCAGGCCTTGGGAACTGAAGTCTTAAATCAGACAACTGTCCCAGAAGACTGCATGATACAATCTCATAGCCCCTTGCTCTCCCTTTATTTTTTTGCCCTCACTAATTTTATCTTTCAGTTGGAATTACGTTTCTATGAATTGTTCGTTTCCCACAAATTCAGCCCTGAATCTTCATGCAAAAAAGATTACATATATTTGTCTTACAACCCATGGTTCTCTTGGTGTTTCGAGTAGCTTGAAGGAAGCAAACAAATCCTGGAAGATGAATACCTTATGGTATTCATTCCTTAACTGGAAACTAATTGAGGATAGACTGAGAGGGAGCTGATCAGGGGCTCTGAACATGCTAAGCTATCAAGACCTTGACATCAAGTTTTAAGGTAAATTTCGTCAGCACTGGAGGGCTGCTGAGGCAAATCAAGAGGACTTGTAATGGTCTTGCCATGTCTGGACTAGCAGGTGTTTTGGGTCAATGGCCCCATCTCTGAAGGTGGAGAGATTAAAACCTGCCAGGGATGAGCAGGAGTTGCACAGGAGTGCTCCATCTTTGATCTTGCTGCAGGCTCTGTACTGATTTAAGTGAAAGAGCACTGAACCTGCAAGTAGCAAAACTAATATTAAAATGTAATAGATAAATAAATGTACTGAGCTTTGTTTTTTAACCTGATTGCCAGTCTAGGCATGTACCTAAGCATTGCCAAGGTGCATGTCTCCTGTCTATTTTCTTTTTTTTAAAACAAAACAAAATCTTCTGGATTAAAATAGTTCTGCCCTCAAATGCCATATGCCTTTGGACAGATCACTTGCAAACTTGCTATACTGCCAGTAAACTTCATAAAATTTCACTGTCACTAAAGTTCATAAATCTTTAATCTGAAATTGAAATCTTCCAAGAATTCCTATCTAAAACAACATGAATGTAATCAGGCGGAGACTTGTACTTCTACCACAGAGATAAATAATCCTAGAGATGTACTTTTATAAATTCTGCACTATCTTCTGTAGCTCACCACCGTTCTCTTGAAGAAATCATTCCAGGCAGAAGGACTGTGTTTTCACTGCTTGCGGTACAGTAATAGAAAGGAGTGGTTATGACTGTGTTTTCAAAATAAGTATAATCCCATTCTTTAATTGTTTGGGATCAAAAACTGTCGGCTTCAGAAATGTTCACTGGTGACTATTCACTCCCCTTGTTCTGGAGATCTTTTTCTCATGGCTCTGTGGATCCCATTTGGGGATTTCTGGGTTTACGAGCAAAGGGGCCTTCTGAGGCTGAACCCTCTTCTCATTAGCATGGGACCCCGTACAGCTAATCTTGCCACAGCTGACTCAGTTGTCCACCAAAAATAAGTGTTGATCGGTGCAATGTAGTTTGATTTATCTGTCAGACTATTTTGTTGATGGCTAATTGCATCATAACAACTAGAAGCAAGTAACTGTACAATAAGTGGCTGGTCCATGACTTTGCGCACTTACAAAAGGCTCCCAGGGAAACATGGCTGGAAAAGGAGTCAGAGATACCTTGATAACGTCAAGCATTTAAAAAAAAATATATAAAAAAAGGGGAGGGACACAATATGATGATATGAGGATCACATAGCGAAAGACATAGTCTTGTTGCTAAAGATATTTTAGAAGAATGGTAAATCTGTCCTTAACTACAGGTATGAAGGGGTGAAGATTGCAGCTCAAAAGCAAAAAGAAGCTGGAAATGACTGATACCCACTGTTGACAAACTGGGTTTAAAAGAAAAAATTTCCTGTCTTAGATACCAGCCCCCATCTGACTTTGACCTTTGCTATTTCTTGTGATGCAGAGCAGCTCTCTGACTCTGTGCTGAAGAAATGTGCTTGCTGCGTGCAGGAGTCTTCCCATGAGGTGTGTCAAGGTTTGCTCCTTAGCTCCATTTTTTTCACATTTCTGTAACACTCCTCTTGGCTCAGGGTTACTGGGTATAATGGGTGATCTGGAATTGCATAATATGAATTTTAGAAAAAGTAAGGAGGTGAATGAAGGGGGGCTGAAGTGGGCAGGGGGGAGTCGTTGCTCATCTCTTTAAGGAGAAACATTTAGTAAAGGAATTGGATGAAGCCTTCTGTCCCATGTAATTTGGGATTTGTAAGGCAAACTGCTTTACGTGCAGTCACATATGAAGAAGCAGTCTTCCTGCTTTCCAAAGTTCACCGTTTAATGGTTTCTTTCTGAGTATTTAAGCAAAGATGACATTTCTGAGCTGGGGAAACAGAAGGAAGGAAATGGGGATAGAGAAGATAAGGTGCTTTGCTGTTGGTTGGGGGTGGTGGAGTTTTTGTCATATTTCACTCCCACTCTAAAGTTTTGGCCTTTCTCCTCCACAGGATTTGACCCTGCAAAGCAAGCTTTTATCAACTGCTAGAGCAATAGGTGATCCTTGGGTGTGCTCACAAGCTCCTTAAGAAGTGAATGCACGTGAGTGTATCTGCAGGCATTGTGTCATTGCATGTTCTTGCTTTGTGGTAAATAACTAGGGAGAAAGAATAACAAATGCTTCTGGCTTAAAACATCATCTCTACCATCCTCTTAGCCAGGTTTATGTTGCTGTTTGTAATCAGTGATGTTTTTGATTCACTGGTTGTGTCAGAGGTGTTTGATGCTTTGCCTGAATAGATGTTTGGAAGTGAGGTGAGTTTTGGTCTGTCTGGGAAGACTAATGGTCAGTGCCCCACTGATTGGCACAACCTCAGAAGGTCCCACAGGGTTTTAGGAGCAAGGGGGGTGCAGTCTGGATTCACCCTGCTGAGTCCCCACAAGCTTTCAGCTTGTGCCGAGGACTCTGGCTGCTGGGGAGTGTCACTGGTGGAGCTGTGGGCACCCACAGGTGGACAGACTCTAATTCCTCATTTCACTTCTGATTGTATGGTTCAGATGTCTCCATATGAGCTTTCACCCAAAGCTGCATTTATAGTCCACTTCTAGGAGGTGATTCCTTACAGTAAGTGGAGGGAGAGGCAAAAAGTGCTCTGGAAGTGGAGTACAAGTCCCTCTGTCTCTCCCCCCTTCTCAGTCTTTGATTTTTTTAGGCCAAGCAAAAACTTTTATCTACTTGGTGCCTTAAGACTTTTATGATGATAGATATAAAATATGTTGGAAGATCTTCCCTGAATTGCAATGAAATATTGTGTATTTCCATCAAATTTTCATGCCTCTCATGCTATCAGGTTAAGACGATAAAAGCCATGTAGGAGATTCTGGTTCCCTCTTAATGATCTTTAACTTCTTCAGATGATTTTGTGAATCTTAGCCTATGTTAACTGATAGCCTCTATTTATGTCTCAGCAACCATGAGCAAGTTATAGCTGATAGATGAGGCAAAAGCTAAAAAGGGAAGTTTTCTGACATCACAGCAGATTTTTAAAAAATCATGTGCATCTATTCTGGGAACTCAGCTGCCAGGTTGGCACTACATGGGCTGTCACTGTGGCTTGAAGAGCAGTTGTAACAGTAAGTGGAGGATTCAGACAAACAGGTTCCAGTTCTGTCTTTAATGTCCCATTTCCTGCAATAAAACATGCCTGAAAATTGGAAAGAAACAAAGTCCAGCCAGATGTTTGTGATGAGGGAATTCATTCCAGCAGGCTTTGCGGTTTCACACTGGCATATCTACAGCTTAAGACTGCTTCTCCATTGCAACGTCCACCTCTGATCTACATCCTCGCCTCACAAGGCAGCCCAGCTCTGCCAAACAGCAATGCTGGTTGATGGTGCTGATGTGCAAAGAAGCCTAAGAAAACTGTGGCCACCTCCTTTTCAGTTCCTTTGGCAGCAGGACCGGACAGATGGGTCACTTGGCATCTGGGCTGATTCTTGAGATATGGGTTTAGCATAGAGAGTCACCATCTCGCCTCGTCCACGTGCAAGTGGAAGATGTCATTCTGGCACCATCAGTGACCACTGGTGCTGGCAGCTAGCATGGAAAAATCATAACATGTGAGCAAAGAAAAAATACAAAATTAGCTTCTAAAACTGAGACACGAAAAATAGTAATCAAGGGTGCTTCATGCTTCTCTTTCAATTGCTTTTGTTCTACAAACATTATGATGAGAAAAACATCCTCCTGCTACCCTGTGCTGTGCAGAAATGTAGCACGCAGGCATTTCAGGGCCTGCAGAAGCTTCAGATGCTTACAGTTTGCTGGTTACACTAATGTTTTGCCTTGCCTGACCTATCTCCTCAGGGCAGCATAAAAATAACCAGCTTTAGTCCACTACTTGGCTGCTAATTGTCCACTTATAGATCTTAGTCCCAGCTGGGCCTGCTTCTGCCCAAAGGCAGTTGTGTTCAGTTAAGTGGCTGTTTGCATTTGCGAGCAGCCTCACAATAGAAGCAGGTGGCTGCCATTTTCTGTGCAAGAAAGCTCTTTGGAGAAAAGGAAAAGAGGCAAATGAGGAAAGGAAAACAAGAGAAAAAAAAAAAACAACCCAGAAACAAACAATGCAAAGCATCTATGAGAGGAAAGCCTCTGCGCTGCTCTGGTTAAAATGGATAGAGACCAAAATTGTTCATAAAATTAAAAGATAAAAGAAACAACATAGGAGGGAGAAGAAGAAATGCTGCTTCTATAATTTCTTTCCTAGCCACTGTGTCCAGGGCTGCCTTCTCTGTTTTGAATTTTGATCATTATGCAACATCTAAGTATTTTCCAGTGAAGATGCAGCCCCCCGTACAGCTAATGTAAGCCTCCTGATTATGACTTCCTTCAGTGAGTTACCTTGTCTCAACAGCTTACAAGTAGTATGTATTTTCCCTGGGGTGCTGCAGACCAGAGGTGGAAACCTGCAGCTAAGTACAAAGACAGAAAATGGCAAGAAATCATTTTATCGCTGCAAGCTTCAGAGCTCTCCTTTCTTGAGTAAGTGAAAAGGGAAACTTCTAAACTGCCTGTCGCATCCTCTCACTGGTAACAGACGTCACCTGGAAAGGGGCCAGCAGGGAGCTTGTGTCTGGAAAGAAACAATAGAGGAAAAGCACCACAGATTTTTTGTATCAAAGGAAATTCTGCTATTTTTAAATTGTTTTTAATGCAGAAATATCGAAAATTAAACCTTTGAAATTTCTTGCTTTGTGACATCTTGGAGGGGACGACGATCTATAAGGCTATCAAAAGAGTTTATATTATTATACTGAATTTCAATATCTATTCTGTTACACTGTCCAATATCTACTCCAATATCTGATCTATATGCCCACAGCATGTATACATATGAGCAGAATAGAGTGGTTGGGCACTGACTGTTGACCTCTCTTCTGTTACAAGCATCTGGAGGCATCAAATAAAACTGACAGGAGCCATTTGGAAGCAAGCAAAAGGCTGTAATTCTTCACTCCGCTGGTAGCTGAACTACAGACCTTCCTGCACAGGGACACCATGGATGGCAAAGGTTTACATGGGATCAAGGGGAAAATGGTCAGTTAATGAAAGACTGCTGCTAAAGACAAAGGAATCGCATCTGCCGCAGAGTCACAAGAGCTGAAGAAGTTTTAAGGTATTAGAGAGTATTAGTATCTCATGGTCTTACCTTGCTATGACCTTCCTTCCCTTTGCTTTCAGCTCCTGTTAGAAGTGATGTACTAGGACTGGTGGACAGTCATGTGACTCATTGTGATGCTCTCTCAATCTTAGAATTTGATGTCCTCTTATGATTTTCATTCTATACAAACTTTTTTTTTTAACTCTAAGAAGTGTTTATACTTGGAAAGTAAAAGATGAATTCTTACAAAATGCTTAAACTGATATGTTAGAGTATTGCTAACTGTTTTTCATTCATCTTTTGGAATAAAATGTTGTCAGTTTTGCATGTTGATATTGTTCCATATTTTCACAAGATGTTTTACCTTCAAGCACACATAATTTTTGAGCCGCAATCAGTATCAGGTCGGGAATTTCCTAGAACAATATTTAACAATGTTAAAAGTGTGAACAACTATCCTGGATGCAGATAAGGTACGAATGAGTTATAAGAGTTAGTTGTTCTGACGTGCAGGTCGTGTCAGAACATTTTTCAGAGGGGACTGGGCTGGGGGCTCAGTGCTTGGGCTGCCATAGCAGGGATTTTTCTTTTTAGTTATTAACGTCTTGTGACTCTGGTACTCTGAGCATATAGAGGCTTCTCCCATCTTCAAAGGGCTGAAGCTATGGCTTGGATATTCTTGCTGTGGATTTCATAGCTGGACAGTGTATTTCAGCTTGTTCATTGTGTCTGGACAGATGTGTTCAATGCCACTGGTTACTGGGCTTCCACTCCAGATAGCTGCAGTCTACTCCTTGTTTCTTAGCAAGAATTGGCTGGGTTGAACACTGAGGGCTACAATTTATAAACATGGATGTGTACTGAGCAAGCAAGGGTCTCTGAGCAAACTGTCCAGTGATTTCTATCTTCATGGACAGGTTTACCTTACGAGGAGTCCGAAAATTTATGGAGAAGTCAGAAACTGGCTGGAGAACACATGAAGCAGTAGGAAAAGACGTTGCAAATCTCTGGGATCTGATCACTCTCTAAATCACAGATGATAATTTCATAATTATTCATGCAGATTAATCTATAGATATCTAAGTAGTAAGTTTCTTCTTTACTCTTCCAATTGGGATGAAGAAAGAGGGGATTTTTCTTGGATTCAGTGAGGACTGAGGAGATGAGACAGTGGCTGGCCTACTGCTCTAGGTCATACCCTAATGTGCAGTCTCTTCACTTCTAGGGAGCCATGAGCAACCTCCTACCTGGCTGGACTGAGCTACAGTTGGGGCATATGAAATTCTTCAGGAGCATAGTTTTACTGTGCGGGCTAGGCACCAGAAGCAGGACAATGACAGGCCCTTCAGACCTTCCCTTCTCAGTAAATGTATACCATCTTGATATATGACAGATTGAGAAAGCACAGCAAGCAGTCATGGGCAATCCCGCCTTTTGAGATCCAGGAGAACAGTGTTTATGAAACAGCGTGATGAAAGCAACACATCATCTCTGCCATTCTGGCCATACCCTGCTGCTTGCTTACACAGACGAAAAAGAGATGGTTCCTTGATTCATTAGGTTTTTCTCAGGGTTTTTTTGTCCTAGCTCAGATTTGCTGGAGGCAGTGACAAGTCTCTGTCCTTCAAAAAATTCAGTGTAACTTGAAAACGATGAGACTCAAGGATCAGCACTAATTGTACTAATATTTGCTTGGCAGATTAGCTCTGAAGAGCTGATAATTCATGGGCTCTTTGTTCACTGTGGTTTAATGCTCATGGATCCCCTCTCTGGAAGTGTCTTGCTGCAGCATTTCTGTCTTTTGAGGACAGTGTGATGAGCTACATGGGTGTTTTTAGACATGAATCACATGCAAAGGCTGATTCTTTTTCGTTTCTTCTTTTTTTCCCTGACATACTAGGCAGCTTTAAAAAAAAAACAAACCAGCCTTCCAAATTTCCAGACTTCTTTTTCAACTGAAAAACAACACAAAGTTTTATACTTGTTAATTGTTCTCTCTCATCCACAGTGGGTTTATGCATCACAATGCTACCATGGTTTATGCAGACATGTCCCATATGGCAGGGTTAAGGCCAAATGACTGTAGCAATGGGGGACCTACCACACTAGGTGCTTTAGCAAGTCCACATTGAAATCCACGCTGCTGCAATTTCTTGAAATCAACTGAGCTTAGGAACTGCCAGACAAGCTGAAGTCAGACCCCTTCAGTACACTTCAGCAGTAACCTGTATGTGAACCGTTCCCTGGAGATCAGGTTTTGTGGCATTGGAGGCGCTGCTCGGTTTCCCCAGGTCTGGAGTGTGAGGTGTCCCAGGTATGGGCAGGAGCAGCATGCTGTCTTCCTGGCCGCAATGGCATCATTGCTCAGGCTCTAAACATGCCTGCTGCAATTCAGGTGGCTGCCTCTGGTATCAGTATCTCCTAAGGCAAAATCTGCGTAAATTATTCTTCATTACATAGGGAGGGTTTGTCCTGAGTGGTTTCAGAAAAGAGGTATCCAACTCTTCCAGGAAAGGGAATCTTTCTGGGTTTTGGATTACCTCCCACCTGACAGCAGTGGTGATGTGGTTACCCGGACCAGCCCCCCAGAGCCTCTGGGCCCTTCCTGGTAAGTTACATCTGTGTAGTGTGTTCTGTTAGTACTGTAATGACTTTATTTTGGGTCCAAACTAACAATTTTTTTTCACTTTTTCTGTGCTGTTTGTGCTTTAATTATCTAAATCTGACTTAAATTTAGGTCTGTTTGCTGAAGCATATTGACCCTGGGGCTATGAAAGCTAGTCCCAAAAGCTACCTGTATTTGTGGGTGAAGGAAATCATTAGCAAAGATAGTGCTAGCTGAACATAAACCCCATCCTACATTTTATTGCTGTCCTGCCATGGGCACAAGTTTCTTCAGACATACACTGCTGGTCTACCAAGACTTTTGCTTGTGCCAGCAAATGTGTTAGGAGCTGAGAGGAAAGCCAGTCACTCCTGTGTTGCGAGGAACATGTCTCCAGACAGAGAAGATGAGAGTTGAGGTGCCACGTGAATGTAATTTCTGCTAATTTGTGTCCCACTTTTTAAAGTGTATAACAAGTACATGGCACATTTTCAGAGTAGTAAATTATCCTACGCATGCTCCATGACCACACTTTTTTAAAAACGCAAAAAATAATCTCAGTTGGAAACAGTCTGACCTGAACCTACCTGACCTTGACTTGAATCTACTTGAGCCATTAACTGGAATCAAGACCAATACCCTGGGAGTGAACTGCTGGGCAAAGCCAAAAAGGGAGTGAAGAGCCGTCTGCCAGCCAAGCACAGTCCCACTGTGGCAGATAAATCCTCTTGCAATTCTGAGGGGCCAGGTCCATTCTTGTCAGATGAGGCAATCGTTCACTGTGTAAATTCAAGATACCAAGCAAAATGCCTCTGCATCAGTCAGCCCAGCCTGGTGCATTTTCTTTGCAGTGGCAGGAAGCTTTGTGTGTGTGGTGAACAATGATGTCTCAGCCAACAAGTGCCAGCTCAGTCTCTTAATAGTATGAGCCTGTGCTCCTAGACTAGTGCTTCAATGTAAAAGGAATAGATGCTAGAAATCAGGTGAGTTCCCACAAAAAAAATAGAACTGCAATGTCCCCAGACATCTGCACTTCAGCTTCCTGTGCTACTGAGCAGCTCTCCATAGGGAGCCCTGGGAAAAGGGACAAGAAAAAAACTTTGGAGGAAGAGAAGATCAGCAGCAAAGAACACATGGAAAAGGTTTGTCAAGGTTTTCAGATGTACATGATTTGTACCTTTGGCACTGACCTGGTAAGTGGGTAAGTCCAGATCAAAACCAAGCTTTGAATCTTCGTTCCACTTGCATTTACACCCTCTGGTAGAGAGGAAATTGCTGGCAATGTCCTGAGAAATGTCCCTCCTGCTTTTTGGTGCTCTCAGCTCCCCTGCCTGAGTGGCTTACCAATGCTGCTGAAGCTCAATAGCATTTGCAATTGGAGCATAGACCCCCATTAGGCCCCAGAAGGAGCTTGGGACTCTCTAGAAGGGGTTTTTTGGTCCAGGCCACTTGATTTTTTGAGAACCTCAAATCACTCTGCTGAATGACTGCTGAGAAAGCAAGAGACACACACCCACACACTTTCATATTATACTTCAGTGCAGATACCTGTCTGTTATGCTGGCTTTGGGAAGAGGGCATGTTCAGTAGCACTAAAGGAGCTGTGCATTTTGGAGAGAGCAGGTTTGCTTTACTATTTTTAGCATCCTCTTTAAGGATGATCTGAAGTGTTTCAGTGCTTTTTGTCCCTTCCCTGTTGATGAGCTGCCAGTCTCATGGCTTGGAGCAATGCTTGGATAAACCTTCACTGTCGTATTAGCTGCTTTTATAGCTGATAACTTTGGGGCGCTTTTGAAATTCATGTCATGAAGTATAATGCATCAGCATAAGGCATCAAATGTGCTGTTACAGGGCAAGGGGTTCTCTGCTCTAAGGCTAGAGGCAGGTATTCAGAAGCAAAGCAGTCAGTGATGTCAGTTGAGTTTGGGTGGGAGATGAGGAACTTCCATTTGTGTGTGTCTGCTTGGTTTCCCATTAGAGACAGTGGGCATTTTAGGGATACAGGGCCATACAGCAGAAAGAAAAGGTGAAATTGAAGACTTGCAGGATGCGAGTGTCATCTTGAATGATGGCCCTAATGGTTGTACCTTCCGTTCTCCCAAATGTAAGTGGGCTCAGCCCACCAGAAGCACAGAACAAAGCCATTGAAGGCAGTTATCACAGACAGGTGGAGGAGTTCTACTTTCCTTCAGCCAAGCCTGTGACAAACCAAGCTCTTGCTTTGAGCAGCTGAATTACAACATGTTTTGCAGTGTGTTGTGGTTTGGCTGCTGGGAAACTCGGAGTGAAACCTTAGCTCTGCTCCGTGTCCTTCAGTAAGTCACAGGAGTGGATTATTATGTCTCATTTTGAGTAGCTGAATTACTGAGTGCTGCTGACTCCACACGGATGATGGGGGGACAACATTGCTGGCTTTTGAGCCTTGGGTACCTAAACTTAAGCATGGATATTCAACGGTTCTCAGTTTAATTCAGGTTAATACAGCTTTGTGATTTTATGGTAGGTAAAATGACAATTGTAGGAATGGAAAGCATAGGTACTTGGAAAAGGGATATCTCATTCTCATTTGAAAGATATAAGTCTTTGGGCAAATAACGTCTCATTTTTATTAAAGGAACACTGTAACGCATCATCCTGCTACTATACTTTGCTTTTAAATTAAGTGTGTTCTGAGATCTTCATTTGCTGAGAGATCTGGGTCTGTCTGCAGCACAGTGGCAGTTAGTGCTCTGCAAAGAGCCCCAGGATCTGTGGACTGATGTCCGTGTAATGCTGGGGAGGGGCTCTGGAGCTGCAGTGCCCCTGGGGTGAAATGCTTAGCTGCTTTTAAACTAAGTCACCGTCCACAACATCTCCTCCATCCTGCACCTTGTGCAGTGGAGAAGTTATGAAGAAGCTTTTAGTGCTTGCATGTGTAAATACTTAAATGTTTGGGCATAGAAACTTACAGTTCTTTGTGTGGTTTGGAGCACTGTGTAACGCTTTCTGTTTCAGGAAGGAGGGGCTGTCAGGAAAATGGACCTATTCAGTCTGATGAGTAAAGAAATGTCCTAGAGGTGAGATGAAGGGAATAGATGTGTGGAGGACATGCATCTTTCTTCTTTATACCTTGCAGTTGTGACTGTCAGGCATGTCAGCAGGGGAATGAGATTTTTCAGACATACTTCTGCAGGGACTATGTGTACTCGGAGCAGGTCTGCGTATATACAGACCATGCACTGAGTGCTGGCAGAGGCATGGGAATAAGCTGAAAGCCTCTTGGCACAAGGGTACCTGTAGCCAGTTGTGAATCACTGTACAGCTGTTGAGATGTGCTGCTCCATGCCCTGCATGGCATTGTCAGCAGGACAGCTTTTTCAGGAAAAAGGAGACACCTGTTAAACAGGCACATTTCTGAAACTGTAGAGGCTAATGTCATGAACTCCCTGTGTATTTTACCTTGTAGGTCTAGGGTATAACCTGAGCTGACAGCTGCACTCCACAGGGTATGAGAGGTGTACCATCACACTGGACATGGTGCATTACTGGCTGAAGTAAAGGAGACGGGGTCTGAGGTGTTTCAGCTTGAGCATAGTCACTGTTTTCCTTTTCTGACAGGAAAGTATCAGGGTGGAAAAAAATGTGAAGAGGAAACTTTTGGACACCTTCTAACATACGAAGAACTTAAGCTGCCGTCAAGCCACTAGATATAAATGCTTGTATTTCTCAGGCTACATCTCAGTTCTGACCAGTGCAGAGGAAGCATGAGCTGTCCTTGTGTTTTGCCATGAACCCAGTTGCTTGTGTCTAGCTTGGCTGTTGCAGGCTGTAGCACTGGTGGCTAGCTGAGTACTGCTAGAGTGGGACTGTGAAGCTTCCTGTAGGATTGTCCCGTACCCTGGGTGTAAATACATACTGCCTGGTGCAGAAAGGACCAAAACATGATGCCAAGTCAGCCTCTGTCCTTAGGGGATCACAGATGCTATCTGTTTAAAGACTTACTATGTTACTGAAATGATGCTGTCCTGGATGAAACTGGGTCTTGTGCTGTAAGCAAAAAATGAATGTATATAGGCAAGGGAGCTGCCATTGGGAAATCTTGCTCAAGAGTTATGTTCTTCTGGCTGCAGTTTTGCTCTTTTTTCATCACAAGAGTCTTGTACCAGCACAGATGATGCTGTGTCAATACAATAAGACAGAAAGGACTTTAAGCCTCAGTGAGGAGCACAAGCCTACCCCAAACAAGGAGTGTCAGAAGATACAGAACCAGTGAGTGAACAAATCTAAACCCCAATCTACCTTTGGCAACCTGACTGCTGACTTCCCAGAGGCTGAAATGAGGAGTCCCAGCAGGGGACCCAGCAGTCCCTGAGGAGGTGCCTCTAAGGCCCAGTGACTAGGGCTGGTAGGTTGGCATCTGTGACATGCAGTGGAATGAGTTAGGGCAGCCTGGCAAACAAAAAGTACTTCCTGGGAAGGTTAAACTAATGTTTAAGGACTGACTATTCTGATTAGTTGGTGCTTTGGGGAAAGTCCCACAGGCAGGAGACAAGCCAACATGGACTTGTCAGCAGCTGACCCAGTCTCGACTCACTCGGTGTTGGTGGTGTGCTAGGCAAAGCACAGGGAGGCTACTTCACCCCTTACTCCTAGCGTTGCTCCTCGTTGTCCTGCACTTCTCAGCACTCACTTTACTTAATAGCCTGCTAAAAATAACTTGTTTAACTTCTGCATCCAGGAGTGTAGCTGCTCTTATAAATCTTACTTTCCTGGCTTGTTACCCTGTTACAGTGCTTATGTTAGGGCAAGGCAATGGAAAACTGCCTTGAGTTCTCCTCATTTAATTTATTCCTCCATTCCCCTCCTCTCTGCATTTGTTTAGACCATTGGGAAATCTGTAGTGAAAGTAATGGAGACATAGCAGGGAAGATAAAACCTTTCTGGGGAAGTGAGGCAGGATTTGTACGAGGTGTCTAAAAATCTCTGTAGGGAATAGTAGCCATCAGGCAATGCAGGGAGGAGATGTGTACACATCAGAAGTTCTGAAGCGATGTTTCTTTTTCCTTTTGAAGAGACAGAAGAGTCCTAGGAGAGCTAAGGATCACCTACTCCATTGGGAATGGCTGGTACAGAGCCCGTGGCATCACTTCTGTATCAGATACCAGCATATCAACTTGTACACAGTGCTGGGCAAAGAATGCTCAAGCAGGAGGTGGATGCTGTGTCCTAGTTGTTCTCTCCAGATGAATTAACTCTTACCCCCAGGGCTAGCAGACAGTTTTTGCTGCCTTACTTGGAAAAGCAATTGGTGCTTAGCTGCTGTGAGCAATTGGAGCCTTTCCTTCCAACAGAGGGGAGGCTGTGGCATAGCTTTGCTTGCCAGATGACCACTGACTGGCATAGTCAAGCTGGGATGTGGATTCTCTTTGGTCCAAGATGCCCAAGTGCATTTACAGACTCAGAGAAGAACCCATAACTCATCTTTGCCCCATGTTCTGACCTGCTATTTGGGGCCATCTGGGGACACTGCAGCTGGAGCACCAAGAGTAAGTGAGCTTGTTTTCTAGGTAACCCTTCAGAAGAACCAGTTACTGGAGTTTGCATTTATTACCCATCAGTAAAAAGCTTCAGAAGGAAGGAAACGGGCCTAAAGCATGTAATTCTCTCCGCGAATTTGGACACACCCTCGTGCTCTGCCTCCAGCAGCCTGTGTCCCCTTACTGTGGAGCTGTTCTGCAAGGAACAGCTGAGCATGAATTCCACATCAGCAACATGCTGCATCATTTGTGCACTTGGGAATGAGATTTGGAGAAAGCCACAGCTAAGGCAATGCAGCATTTGGTTCATTTAAGACATAGCAGAAGAATCCCAGTTCTCGGCATACAAAAGGACAGCTCACATGGCTCCTCAACCCCTGCTTCTCACCCAGGTCCTGGTTGGGAGGATCACACTGCTGTGCTGTCAGTGCTGAGAGGCAGCAGCTGACAGTTACCTTCATCTCCCAGCTGCATGTCTCCTCTCCTTGCAATGCATCACAGCTGGGGAAGGAAGTGGCCTCCTGCTCTTTCCTTCCCTCCCTTCCACCTCCTTTACAAATGATGTTCTTGTACCACCTTGCTCTCTCCTTTTTACAAAACTGATGAAAGTATAACTCCAACTACTTACACTAAGATTATTTACAAGGCCATAAACCACTGTCATAAATCAGTATGAATAGCACTCTTTTAATATGAATAAATATTGAAAATTGAAGGTCCTATCTGTTTTTTATCCTTTGTAGGAGTGGGGATACTTGTAGCACTTGCAGGAGCACTGTTTATTTACAGTCTCTCCAAATAACGTGATTTAACCCACTCATGTGCATTCTTACACAGACTTCATGCATTTACACACACACAAGCACCAACAACAGTGCCCATGTGGTTTAACCAGGATCACTTATATATGACACAAACTGGGTTGCCAGTGATGAGACCCCATCACACCCCTAAGGGCTTGTTCCCTGTGCTTTCCTCATATGCTCCTGTTCACACTGCAGTCATGGCCACCTTGATATTGCTGGCAAGAACCTTGACACTGGGAATGGCTTCTGCCTTTGCTCTGCATCTCCCATGGGCTGTGCTAGCAGGCATTCACTTGACTTGGCTTTCTAACACCCTGCTCACTAGCAGTCCCAGAGGGGCAGGACCCAGCTCACCTCTGCAGCAGCCATGCAGGGCATTGCTGAAGCACTGCTACATCTTCAGGGTGGCTGAAGACAGCATGTGCTCTTCCCTGCCAGCCCCCGCTCCCCCCCCAAACACCCTGCACAACTCAGCAGCTGGAGGCTCTCAATGCCCTGCACCCCAGTCTCTGCTGGGACAAGGATCCCAAATTCCTCCACCCCAAGCTGAGGAGCCCTTCCCTGTACTCCCATGCTCTGGCAGGGAGTGGAGAGCTGCCTGAGTGTTGTAAATCCCCTTTTCCCTGATTGATAGAGGGTTGAGGCAAGGGAGAAAGGACAGAGACAATTCTTACTAGAAGATCTTTTATTCATTAATTCACTACTAATGGAAACAAGTTCTTATTACGCACAGTGCATAACCAGCCCTGCATCCTTCTGTCAGCCACACGATGGCAGAAGAACCAAAGATCATTGCAAAGCACTTTTAAAATACTTGCTGCAAACAGGGAAGGTGCCTGCCTCTGGATCTGCTGGTGGAAAGGGTCTCAATTCTCACATGGGCTAACACAAACCCCCCCAGGAATCCAGCCCGGTCGAGAGAAAGCGGGCGGGGGGACTGTGCTGCCCGTCAGCTCCTCTGTGGCTTCTCCACAGGGAAGTCACGGTTTCATTTCTCCATGCAGGAGGTCTCCATGCCATCACATAGCCCAAACGTCACACAAGACCCCACTAGTCTCCACACAGTCCAGTGACCACAAGGGCCTGAAGAAAGAACTCCAACATTTCAAAACATGAGGCAGCTGTAAATTCAATGGCACAAGGTCCTGAGCCACCTGCCAGAACTAGACCTGCTTTGTGCCGGCTGTTGGATAGGTGACCTCCAGACATCCCTTCCAACCTAAATACTCCATGGACCAAGCTGCTCCAGGTCAGCCTCTGCAGGTAGTTCTGCTGCAGCATCTCTGCACACTCTTTCTTTCAGCAGTGGGTCCTCAAACAAGGCGCTTTTGAAATGGAGCAGTTGTAACGGTCTCTCTTCTCGCTACACAAGAGCTTCTTTTAAATACCCAAGACCTATGCTCACAGTCTGCAATGAAAGTGTTTTTCCCCTCAGTCAGCTTATCGCCTGTGTAAGACTTCTCACCTCACAGGTAAGAGATTCCTGACACACTAAACCAGCTCCAGATGATGTCCTTACAAGAGACAAGTTCCACATCAGAGCCCTAAGTGCTCAGGGTAATAAGCCCTACTTCCACCTGCCATGACATGAAAAATAAATCCATACTGCCCAATATCAGGTGTGACAAATCCAAATGGGTGTAAGTGAACACAGCTCCACTGACTTCCTGCACCAAAAACCATTATGAAACTCACAAAAGAGTGCCTTACCATGTTTTGGTTCATTCTCATGTTATTCCAAAGACAAGATATTCTTTGGCCAGCCTGTCACCAGCCACATGGCACAGAAGAAGCATGTGTCTCCAAGGCTGGGGCTGGAGCTGCTCCTCCCTTTCCTGTTATGCCACAGCCATTTCTCTTGTGGAACAGGAGCGCTCTCTGTGCAAGCAGCTGTTGCCTGTTGCAAAAGCCTGCATCACTGCCAGCAGTCCAAAAACAGTTTGTTGCAGAACACAGACACTATTTTGGAAAAGGATCTGATGGACTTTCCTTAGTTCAGAAAAGTGCCTGTCAATGAAGGTACCCCCTGACCTAAGCTCTCATTTACGCTCCTGTTAGCACTCTGGGTGCAATCATGGGGGAATCATGCAATGGGACATGTGGTTTTTTGCTGCCTGTGCCACCTGGGATACCTGATCAAGGGAAGCTCTTTTTTAGCGCAAGGTGCTTTAAGATGGACTATTCCCTCCTAAAAGATATATGAGCTAATTCAGCTACTACTTAATCCAAACTCAAAGCCTACAAGCTCTTTCACAATCTAGGAAACTCCAGATTAGTTTATTTTCCTTCGTCTTTTACAGCTGGATCCTGGCTGAGACAGGGGTTTTGCTGCCTTGCCCAGGGCATTGTGTCAGCTCTAGAAGTAAGGGAGGGTGACAATTGCCTCTACTGAATGTAATGATGTCCTTAATGTAATGAATTTCATTACATCCTCAAAGGTATTTACATGCACCAGTGATGTCCCAGCACTGCAAGGCTGATGTGAGTCCTGTGGGTGCTGGATGGGCATCATTTGTGCACACAGGCTTTGGGAGTACAGGGAAGCATGGCTGCCTGCTCAGGCTTGATGTTTCTTTTGCTTAGTTCTGTTGTGCGTGGTTTTACTACACCTGAGGCAAGAGAAAGTACATACTCTAGCTTAAAAACTCCTTTCCCATTCTAACATACTCTAATTATGACTTTCCAAGAAGATAACACGTTTCCATGGATGCCTGGAAGCAGCACCTTGCAGCAAAATGAGATTATCCCACAACACTGGGGGGACAGGGGGGCAGACAACAGTTCCCCACAACATCCTTCTCTCTAAATTGGAGAGATATGGATTTGATGGGTGGACTGTTGGGTGAATGAGGAATTGATTGGATGGTCGCATCCAGAGGGTGGAGGTCAACAGCTCAATGTCCAGATGGAGGTCAGTGATGAGTGGTGTCCCTCCTCCCAGTGGTGTATGGGGACCGATACTCTTTAATATCTTCATCAGTGACATAGACAGTGGGATCGAGTGCATCCTTAACAAGTTTGCACCAAGCTGAGTGGTGTGGTTGACATGCTTGAGGGATGGGATGCCATCCAGAGGGACCTGGACAAGCTCAAGGAATGGACCTCTGTGAACCTCATGAAGTTCAACAAGGCCAAGTGCAGGGTCCTGCACCTGGGTTGGGGCAACCCCTGGTATCAGTACAGGCTGGGGGATGAAGGGATTGAGAGCAGCCCTGCTGAGAAGGACTTGGGGGTACTGGTGGATGAAAACCTGGACATGAGCCAGTAGTGTGCGCTTGCAGCCCAGAAGGCCACCCGTATGCTGGGCTGCAACAAAAGAAGCACGGCCAGCAGGTCGAGGGAGGAGATTCTGCCCCTCTACTCTGCTCTGGTGAGATCACACCTGGAGTACTGTGTCCAGCTCTGGAGCTCACTGCACAGGAAAAGCATGGACCTGTTGGAGCGGGGCCAGAGGAGGGCCACCAAAATGATCAGAGGGATGGAATAACTCTCCTATGAGGAAAGGCTGAGAGAGTTGGGGTTGTTCAACCTGGAAAAGAGAAGGCTCCAAGGAGACCTTATTGCAGCCTTTCAGTACTTAAAGGGGGCTTGTAAGAAAGATAGGGACAGACTTTTTAACAGGGCCTGTAGCAATACAACAAGGGGTAATGGTTTTATGCTAAAAGAGGGTAGATTTCAACTAGATAGAAGGAAGAAGTTTTTCACAACGAGGATGGTGAAACCCTGGCACAGGTTGCCCAGAGAGGTGGTAGATGCCCCATCCCTGGAAACATTCAAAGGCAGGTTGGACAGGGGTCTGAGCAAGCTGATCTAGCTGAAGATGTCCCTGCTCATTGCAGGCAGGTTGAACTAGACGACCTTAAAAGCTCCCTTCCAACCCAAAGATTCTATGATTCTATGAGTCCATTTTAAAGCAAAAAATACTTTAGAAGGAATCTTCAGGAGAAACACGGATCTGGAAAGCTCAGTCTCCAATCCTGCCATCACTGCAGACTGGAAATCCCCGGTCAAGTGTAGCCCCAGCAATTCTGGTTTTGCTGCTGAGAATAAGCTCCTGTTCCATGTCTTCCCGGTGCAGTAAAGCATGGGGATAAGAGGAGTAAGTCTTCCTAAAGAAATAGAGCACGGAATACAACAATATAGGTGTTTTTTCAATGCATTGCACTGGATGTATATGCCAGATGACATGCCAGAAAGACTGGAATGCCGTTTCCCCATGTCAGTAATGCACACACCATTACGCTTGGGTTCTCAATAATCGAGTCCTGCTACTCTTACATTTTTACATGATGCACTTTTTATATAAACTAAGACCTATTCAGGATTTTGCAGGGGTGTCCTTGAACAATCATGAACAGTTCTGGGTTTCAAAATGACTCTGTACTCTTTGCAGTGACAATTATTTTGCTGCTCATCCTTTTTGCCATCTTGGTCTACCATTTGGTTCACAAGTCACTCAACATGAAGGGAAAAAAGTAACTTCCAGAATTCATGTACCTTGTAAAGCAATAAGTAGTAAGGCAGCTCCAAACGTTGGCATCTTCCTGTTTTTAGGCTCTTACAGACTGATTTATTGTCTATCCAAAGCAACTCCCTTGGTTGACCCACAACTGTACAACTACATTCTGTGCAATAGTTGTTATATAAAAGATGGGCAGAGAGTGTCAGCAATGGGCTGATCTAAGTGTAACACTCTGCCCTCATTTGAGGCAGAGCTGAACACAGCTAACCAGCACTGGTTTCTGGTTTCCTCTGCTGCATTTGGGTTTTCATGATGAATATTGGTGCCAGCACAACTGCAAAGAGAGTAGTTACGAAGTTGCTCAGAGTATTTATATTACTGTTACCTGTACTTCTAAAGTCTCATGGAAAGCTTATGTTCCAAGGAGAGAAATCTTGGTATTTTCTAAATGCAGCATCAGACCAAAGACTCAAAGTCTTGTTATTCTCTGAGGGGATTTTGCTGGCCAATGGAACAAGTGACAGCTGCTTACCGTAATGTGCAAACAGGACTGCTTTCAGCCTAAGGAAAACCAGCACAGTATAACTCCTGAGTTCAAAAGGCCAAGTAAAACATCTCTGTACAATTTTTAGGTCTCCACAGAAAGACATTGATGCATCTGCTCCCTGGACTGTTTCCCACTTCATTGGGGTGAGTTTTAGTCTTTCTCTAGAACAAAAGGCTCCAGCTGAGGTGAGTCCTTTCAAATGGTGTTCCCTCTGCAAAATCTGAGCAACACAGCACTTACCTAGTGACACATTATCCCCAGCCACTAAAGGCTTAGGTTACAAAAATATCAGAACTGCATTTTTGGTACTAATTTTTTGATCATTCAGTTTTGAATTACATCAGTATCATAGACACCTGAAAGTGTGCTGCTTCTCATAAAATAAAATAAAATAAAACATAAACCAAAATTTTATTTATGTTTGAAAAATCAAAACAGATGAGGACTCACATGCAATGAATTCCTTTTCCTAGACAAACTGTAGTAATCCCATCAGTGCTTCTCTTCCTGTAGCACCCTCGACATCAGCGACAGCTAAGGAGGGCATTATCTGAGCTCTAGCTTCGAGCTGAGCAGCTGAAAAAATCTGGAAGTGAGGTTAAATTAGAATATTACGGGTAGCTCCCGCCTGCCCCAAAAGCGTCTTGCTCCGCGCGGGGCCTGCGGCAGGCGGCGCTCCCTGCCTACAAATACGGGAGGGCAGCTCCGGCGTGCGCGCGGAGGCCGGGCGCGGGGCAAAAGTGTCTTCGTCTTCCGCGCTGCAGGAAGGAGCGTCTCCCTGTTCCGTTATTCCTGCGGGAGCCGCAGACCGGACCCAGCTCTCAGCTGGGAGAAATAAAGGCAGGATTAGCGGTGGGCGGTGGACACCTAGAGCCTTTTGCAGAGCGGAGACTGGTAACTTGCAGGCGTTTTGTGATCTAAGTCCGGGGGTTTAGCAAACACAGCTATGATGATCTGCTGTTCTGCCTCCTGTAAACTGAAATGCCCTCGTAATTCCATTGAAAAGAGAAAGAAATGAAGGCACTGGAGAATAAATAAGAAATGAGGTTAAACATGGGATCATTGTGCTGACATCAGCAATTATCCCCCTAAACACTCCTGTAGACATTCAGCATCAGGATAGGTGATCTCTGATAACAGAAACCTTTATGCTGACTCCCTCGGGTGTGGGCTGGAGTAATTTCTTTAGATGAATCACATCATAGATAACAATAAAAAAAAGTAGGAGAAAATGGGGTTCATTTGGTGAGGGACAGGCAATTCATATGTGAAACTTGTCAAAAGAAATCACATGCAATTTTGTACAAACACATCCAGCTGATTTTCTCGCACTTTTCCAACTTTCATGGAAGTTTGGGTTCTGAGAACTATGATGGGAAGCATTAGGGTCATCTGGTCTGACCTCCTGCATATACAGGTTACAAAATTTTTCCTAGAAGTTGAATAAAGTATGTCTTGGAGATGTATTCCTAACAATGACACCCTATGAACTCACTCAAGCAAGACCTTTCCGTGTACAACACCTTATTGGTAAGAAATGGCACCTTCACTGGAGGTAGCAGTTTTCTGCTTCTAGCTGTTAAACCTTGCTATGGACACATAGAAAGGCCTCCTTTCCAGATCTCCTGTTTTATAAGTAACTCAGTAGTCAAACTGCTTCTCTACTATTTTTTAAAATAAACTAAAAAAAGACAGTTTCTCAAATTTAACCTTAAAGTTAACCTTTAATTTCCTTTTTTCAAGTTCCTTTGAACTCTCTCAAGACGTTGCAGATCCTCCTAAAAACCTATACACCTGAACTGGACTCCCATTCAAATACTCAGGACTCCATCCCTCCCCTTTACTTGATATGCTCCCTCCCTTTACTTCATCCCTTTACTTGGGAGAACAAACACCAGATGGACCGATGTGACTTACCTCTCCAGACCTGGGGACAGCAGCCCCACTGCAGGACTGAAGCTGCTGCTTGTGTCTTTGTGTCACCCACACCATGTTTGTTCCTCAGAGCACACAGGCTGCCGGCAATGCATGTCTTTATATCCTAAGGAAAAAGACATTCAAAGCAAAGTTATAAAGAGAAATGGACATTTGTTGTCACTCAGGGAGATGGGGAGAAGAAATGGTGTGTGCGGAGAGAGCAGGTGAACTTAAATCTACAGCTGCTTCTGAGTGTGAAGAAGACTACTTGTGCCACTGGCACATTTCATGTTCATAACTCTGGTGCTGAGCCATTTGTGGGATCTCTCTACTATGAATCAAGAACATGGAATAACAAATTGTGCTCTCGGTCAGTCACGCCTGGAGAAACCCCAGTGTATAGTCGCTTACAAACAAACAAGTGACCTGCCCGGAGCCAGAAAATGGAACTCAAGCTGACAACTCTCTACATATGAAAATATTTTAAGTTAGTAACACTGGGCCAGATTGACCACTGAGACAAGCATCACAATCCTCCTAAAGCAGACATGCTTCTATCAGATCCAAAATTGGCCTTACCCACTCTTTGTAATTTAAACTGTTGAGGAGACCAATAGGGCAGTATTAAGTATGTGTCCTTTTCAAGCATGCACTTTTTGTTAAGTAACTTTTTTTAGACAAAGAAAGTTTCACAAGAAGGTGAGAGGATCTGCCTGATGAAATATTGACCCTCCCAATTCAAATTACATTCTCAAGCGTCATTCAACAGCTCTGAATTGACTAATGGCCATCACAGGAAATGGATTTCACCTTAATCTTTAGTTCTTCTCTGAATGATATTAATACACATTGTTTATCACTAATGAGCTCTAGAATATGATGTTAACAGAAGCAATTAAGGCCCAGTATAACTGTCTGCAACACTGTGCTGGAGCTGAATATATGGCTAATGAATCACTTCCATAGTTCAGTTCCAGTTTCCCTACTGCAAATTGTACTTCAGGTGAGTTAAGCTCATTTTAGTATCCAGGCTGTTGCCTTTATTTTTAACTTCTGTGTGTGCAGGTTGCTTATGTAAGAAAGAAGCAGATAGGTCTTTCAAAGAGCTAGTCTAGTTGGGGTTTATTTATTGTTTGGTGATAGCAGCTACCTTCAAAGAGATGTGTCATATTTAGAATACCTTTTCCTGAGCGTGGCATAAATTTAAACTTTTTCTAAGGTGTTTAAGTTCAGGAGAACAAAGCTTGATTCAGAGCACTGTTTAGCCAGGACTGCCAGACCCTGACTTATGCAGATAATCACGACAGAGAGGTCAGGTACATCAGATGTTTTTTCAGATTGCCTGGTTGAACCCCTGCTGAAGGCAAAAGGGTATCTCTCTACAAGTGTTGATAAAGTACTGGCTTCAGGGAAACATTTGCCTATAAGATCCATCCATGTCATTTGTGGCCACAAGAATTGAAAAGCTAAGAATGAGGTCAAGAAGGAAAGCAAAGCCTGATGCTACCCAGATAATTTTTGGTTTGTGCTGTTGCCCTGTCCCAGCAAAGGTTGGGCATCCCTGTCCTTAATGAACTGTATTAAACACTGTATGTAGGCACATTGGAACTGACTCAGCGGTGAGAAGAAAACAAAAGCTGCTACTTGACAGTGACATTCCCAGAAGTGAAGATGAGAAATGCTGCAAAACTCCAATTTAATGACTTGGTCCTACACTTGAAGCTGGAGAATTTTTATTGTTGGCATCAGTAAGAACCTCTTGTAGATTAAGCTCGACTTGAAATCACTAAGCTTTTCTGTGTTCTGATATATTGAATAATCCCCTCATCTAGTCTTGAAGGCGAATTAAGAAAACCAGAAGTATCAGACAACATGATCATTTGATCACATACTCTAAGAAATTGCTGAGGCAAGCCAATGCCACATATTTTTGTCACATATTTTGGTGGGAGGCTCAAAATCTGCCTGAAGGTGCTCTGCCAGTCCAAACTGAGAGAAAGTTAACACCAATGAAACTGTTTCTGTTCACATGCTCAGCTTCTTGCTTCAATGCAACAGAGCTGGCATCCTACATCTGTGATTTTTTTTCCTTATTTTGCCACTTGGCTGGCTTGGACTGTGCTGCACTGCTATTTCTCTCAGGCCCAGCTCTGGCTGGTGTTTCTAAAACAACCATCTGAAACAAAAGTTGAAATGTAGCTCTTCAGCTAGCAAAGTGGAACAGACTTCACTGCTGCAGGAGAATCAGGCAATTTTTACCTGTCTTCACCTACCTTCATCACACCTACAAGCAGGCTCTGCACTTTGACATTTTTGATCTCTGACTGATGCTTGGTACCAAATTAGTCAGCAGTTCCTTTTTTATTTTTAAGGAGTTATCTATCTAAGGACCAAGATCAAAGCAGCGAGAGCATCATTTCATTGTGCTGACTTGAATTGCAGTGTCACTTTAATTTGCAATCACTGAAGCAAAACCTCACCAAAAGCAAAGGAAATACTTCAGCAATTAGCCTGCACTGAACTCAGTGCTGCAGGAGCCACGCTGCTATAGCAGCCATGCTACTGAGCTCTGGGAGATCCCCACCGCCCAGCAAAGCCTGCAGGTGAGGGTGCAGCTCTGAAATAACGAAGCTCTGTCACTGGCGATGAGAAAGGGAGACTTGCTGGGATGCTTTAGAGCAAAATGATCTGGAAAGTAACTTAAAGAAGTCAAGCTTGTGTTGTTATTTTTTGTTTGCTTGCTTGTTGGTTTTTGATATCTATAAAGGGGAACTGAAAGAAGCTCATTTTATGCAAATTTTAACTTCAGTAGAGGCAAGGTTATGAGTGACTTCTGGGCTTACAAAGCTTCTTGGTTTACTCAGGAGCACACTATGTACTTCCATTGGAAGAGAGCAGAATATAAGGTCTGTGCTGTAAGTTTTGGGAAAAAAACAACATTATAAGCCAGTTATGAACCACTTGTAAGAACACGTGCATGGATGAGCTCCCTCTTCTCCACATCCAGTTTCCTTGTGCAATTCCCTGGCACATTAAGCTCCATGGCTATGCTCCAGATTCTCCAAACCTGACTCAATAAAGCAGATCTAAAGTGGAGGGAAAAAACATTCACAGTTCAGACATGGAAAGCAGCAGAAGATGAGCCAGTGCCACTTTTATCATCGTGCATAAGCAGGATGTAGCACAACATGTGAGTCTTCTTCATCATCTACATTACCGTTGCCACTAATTTTTTTTATGGCAGAAATGTCCTGTACTGGGCATTGTACAATCACACAGATACATCCCCATCTCCCCAAATTTACAGCTTCTATCAACAAGGAAAAGAGTGAATAGAAGAGAAAAACCTTCACTCCATTTTACATAGAAGCAACTGAGACATCAAGTGGCAAAGCAGTTTACTCACGGTCTACAGAAAACCTGGGACACTATTACAGGCCAGATCTTCACTGGCCAGGATCAAATGGGCTGTCAGTTCCTTTTAGGGCCACCAGCAGCACAGATCTCCAGGACTGTCCTTCAGTGCCTTGGACAGCTGGGTGCCCACACTGCCCTTGTGTGGAACAGACACAGGTAATTCAGGACAGAGATGTTCCCATGTCTTGTTTGCCCGTTAAGATGGTGGGAAGAGAGTTTGAGCCCTTTACAGATCACTGCACCAGGCAGGAGCAGCTGCCTCCTCTGTATCTACTGACACCTTAGAAAGCACTGCCATCCATTTGCAACACCCTTTTTTCAAGATGGCAGAAACTGAGCACCAAACACCCCGCAGCAGCCCTTGCCACTGGCGGGTGACCAGGTTTGCCAAAGTAGGGGGAAGATGCTGGTCTGAAGCGGAGACACCCCCCCGAAAGCTAAAACCCCCAAGGACTGTGCGGCAGCCACCTCCCCGGGGCTCCTTGCCCATCTGCCCGTGGCCACGCACCCGCCTCCGCGCTGCCCGGGCCCCTTTGTGCGGGCGGTTCTCGGGGGGGCCGGGAGGGCGGCCATGGGTGCTATATTAGGCACCTGCGGCTCACACAATGGGCTGTGGGTGCTTGGGGGAGAGACAGATTGATGTATTGTGTGCGGGGGAGGAGGGCTGTCACTTGAATCCATGTGAACCCAGGCTTTCGGGGCAAGGGAGATTGACAGCTTTTGTAGGTCGCAGCTCCCTTTCAAAGCTCTGCTTTATAGACAGTAGGTTAGGGGGCCCAGGCTTTCACTCCCATAATTCGAACAGGGCAATCATCAGCACTGAGAATTTCTTCTCTCTCCCTTTTTTTTTTTTTTTTAACCCCCCTTGTTATGCATTAAATGATTTCAGTGGAGGAATGTGCAGCATTAATTAGAATTGGTTAGTAGATACCGAGGGGAAAAGTTTCTTCACAACAACTATAGGAGGTGTCAATGCTACAAAGACGGTTTTGTTTTCGCTCTCCCCCGCATTATCAGTGCAATATGTAAGGTAGCGATTCTTTTCATTTAAATTAAGTGGAAAGCTACTAAATCTTGTTTTATTCTCCAAAAGGAAAAAGGTCCTTAACACTTATCTTTTAACTTCTTTTATTTTGTAAGGTTAGTGTTTACTTTTGCTTTCAGTCCTCCCCATTAACCGGCCTGCAAAGATGTGTATCCAGTTTTGTGTATCATTTAGCTCTTACAATTATAGCCCAGTACAACTAATATATAAGGATTGTCTCCTGATTAAAGCAACAACGTTACCATTTAAAATCAAAGGCGCTCATCTAGAAGGACACATTGAAATTCAGAAGTGTGGCTGCCTGCTCTCCGCAGGGATTTCCTAGTTTCTTTCAACTTTTCAAATAGAAGTTAAGCTAAAAGATGGGCTTGAGCATATAAAGTAAAACTTTAAAAGAAATGCTCATTAATATATTTATGGACATTTTTTCATTTAATTCCTTAAAAACTTCTCATCGACAACATGCAAACAAATATTAGCCCTGATAGTGTTTAATTATCTTTCGCATCAAAAGTACTCACCTAGCTTATCAAAAAAAATTAGAAAAAATAATTAAAAAAAAATGAAGTGAGCTTTGACATTTAACAATAGACACAATCCTATGTGTTACACCATAGGGTAATATCACATTCTTTTTCTCTGTTAAGGGTTTGAAAATTACCAAATTATTAGCACTATAAAGCATCTCTTAAGACATGTAAAAGCCAACTTCTGTCTCTAGAAGTAAATGATTAAGGCTCCATACCCTGCAGATTCTCTTGCAACAAATTCACCTGAAATGTGAAGATATTTATACTTTGCCCACAGTATCAGTCAGAAAATGCCACTAGTGTTCTTTGTAGCGGGAAAAGTATAATTCTTGCTTTTTCCCCCTGAGGGAGTGCTGGAAAGCACAGCCGCAGGCAGAGCTGCCTGGGCGGGAGAGAAGCAGGGGTTCTTAGAGAGGCAATGGTTCTTCTCCTGCAGAACAGCTACCAGTGCTTAATTTTTTGTCTGACCCACACACAGTCTGGTCTATGCATTATATAGTCAAAACCACAGCTTAAAAAATAAGCTTTTTTATTCTGTATCTAGGTCATAACGAGCTAGATAATTATATTTTCATCTTACTGATAAATCAGGAGTTACTAGTGACAGACATGATGTTAGAGCTTTTTTTAACATAGCTCAGCATTGGCACAACAACTTTAAGAGCTGTGGAAAGATAAGCTGTGAGCCTGTGCAAAGGAAGGAGGACCAGTTTCTATTAGGTGTGGGATGTGGTTTTCTAAGCAGAAATTTCACTGAGTAAAAAGCCAACTAATATATTTCACCTTCTGGCTGGAGATTTTTCCCCACCATGAGCAGGAGGAACAAGGCTATTAAACAACTGGCATTGTCTTGTAAGGAAAAACCCATTGGATATGAAGAGTTATCTTCTGTGTGGCAGGGGAACGCAGAAGCTGTGTCTCTTCCCTTCCACCTCCCTAAAATTGCCAGTTCAGCTTCAGCTGGCTGAGATTTAAGCCCTGGAGGCTGCACTGTAGCACCAAATGCTCTATCATCAGCAATAACTAATTAATTAATCAGATGCCAATGTGCAGAGAATCCCAGGCAGTCGAGTTGTTTGCTGCTTCAGACACAGAGCAGCACTTCTCTGGGGAGCTGAGGTCACTGCAAAGATTGGTTTTTGAAGTAAGCCTGGCCCTGGGGTCAGTCGAGGCAGCCCAGAGCTTTCCCAGCAGCAGTTCACTTCCCCATACAGCACCAGCACTGCACAGCAGGACCAGCTCACTTGCCCCAGAGGTGCGATACCGCTATGCAGGTCGCTCTTGCCAAGTTTTCCCTGCGTCTCCTGCACCCTGGCCCAAGGGCCGTCTCCTCTCTCTTTTTTTTTTGGACCACAGTACCTCTCTCAGAATTATGCATCCCTCATGCATGTAAATGAGAGGGGTCCAATTACACGCAAGGGAGAAAGGGTTTAATGAATCGTGAAAAAGCAAGGGTTTCATAGAAAAAGCTCAATCCCAGTGCCCCATCATCCCCTGCTTTGGAAACGTGCATTTCTCATTTTTGAGAGTGATGAGAGAATGCAGAGGAGTGAACGGGAGAAACACACAGCTGAATGAATATAACAGTTGTTTGCGTTTGTTACAGCCTGCACTTGAAATCTGTGATACACACTTTTAAAGAAAAATATTTAAGCACAGAAGTTATGTCCCTCTACACAACAAACACAAATGCAATGCATGATTGTAGGTAACTATGTTCATGTTCTTCCATCTGGAGTACACTCCTCTTAGTCTCCTTTCCTCTGTGTGTATACATAAGGTCTTATATGAACTTAAAGGACAAAGAGCAGGCAGAAGCGGCTTGTTATCTATGAGGTCCTGTAAAATACAGCCACAGGTTATACAGTCTAAGTTGTATGACTAACTTCCACACCTGGTTAACTCTGAAATTGGTTGTTTATCATTCCAGGTGAATGTGAACTAGACAGTATGGAATATGATTCTCATCTTTTAAAATGCAAACCACATTAAAGCAATATTATTAATGTCAGGTATGCTTTCATATGATTACATTTAAAACAGACATTATAGTAAATTGATTTGTAAATATTCTTGGACTCTTCAGAGGTCTTTTCCATCTGCTTTTTTTTTTCTTTGGCAGGATTAATTATTAATCACTGACTGTTGCTAAAATGACTTTACTATCTCAAATTAGGGTATAGGGAAAACTCCCAGTGTCCTCAATGGGAATTACAAAGCATTGTGGTCTCAAGTTGTGAAAAGAAACAGACATAAACACTTGAGCATGAAGATGGTCTCCCTTTTCCATATCAATGAGGGAATTACAATTACTGAGCAATTACATCTCCAACTGAAATGTAGCAGAGCTATTTATTATCTGTTCAATATCTATAAAATTTGGCCTCAAAGTTTCCTTCTTTATTTGGGCATGGAAATACCTGTGAAATTGCACATAGAAGTGATTTCTCATTAAGGTGAGGTGCAGCTAGAAAGAATAGCTTCCACAACATCAATAGGATCACTCCACGTGTGCACAAATTTACACAGGAGTATGAATAACCTGTGGAATTACACCAAGCCTGCTCCAATTTTTTACTAACTTGATGTAGAACCCTGCAGGCAAAATACATATGGCAGCCAGTGCATAACTTCTAGCAGTTATGAGTTTATATTTCTCATCAGAAGCATGTGGAATAAAAAGAAAGACTTACTGCTTTGGTGTTGCATATTCTTAGTTATTTCTGCACAGGTAAAAGAGTCCTGGACCACTGCTGGTGATCCAGGATGCTGCTCTGGTTAGTTTAGCTCCTGCTATGAGTAGTGGAGCTAAACTCTATGATCTTTAAAGGAAGTTGCCACTATCCCAATTGTTCCTTCAGCTTTGAGGCATTGAAGTGGTTCAAGCCAACAGAACCCTCTTGATGGTGAAGAGAAAATGGAAGTGGTGCATAAGCACTTGGTCCTGGACACAAGTGCTTCCATCTACACTGCTGGAATCAGGAGGGAAGGGATGATGCCAGTACAGAGAGAGCTGGAGCAGCCCAACTCCCTTAGGAAAGAAAATAAAAAGAGCAATGTAGAAATAGGGTACGATAGTAAGGGTTTGCCTGTCCTCATATCCACAAAACCCATAAGCCTACACTCTGGGCTTTCCCCAAGACATATCACTGCTGAATCCTGTAAGGTTCATGTCCTGTCATTGCCTCAGGCTAGTTACTCCGGCCTCTTCACAGCAAGTGTTCCAAAATCCTGAATTATTAGCCAGATTCACACAGATGAATGTTATTCCCTGATCTGACTGAGAATGAATGAAAATTTATGAGAAGTCAGGTAGAAAAACCAAGTTGCTACTTCTGGACTTAAGAAAACAAAATTTTTAAGTCTATTCAATTAATTTCATCCAAAGATGGTACAGAAAATATCCCAAAGAGCACACATGTTGTAGACTAAATATTCAAATTAAATCACTTGTCCTTTAACTTTGTCTGGCCCACAGAATGACTCTGTCAGCCAGATAAATAACACCTTACCGAGAAACTAACATTTATAGAAGCACAGAGGGAGGAAATACCACCTGAGATCCACAACTTTCAGAGATACCTCGCCTGTGCAAATCCTGTGCAGTCTCGGGTTGCTGTCTCCTTTGGTCACCTTTTCTGTGTCACCTTTTCTGTGTCACCTTTGCTCAGTGTCTGAATATAGTGCTCCAATACACCTTGTTCTGTAGTGTTTCTGAGCATCGTTCTGTAATTTTTTGCCTGGCTATGAGTTTCTATGAGTTTTGCTAGTTTCAGATGAGTGGCAGTGGCAGTGCAAGGGAAGCAGCAAGACTATAATCCTTGTGGCAACAGAGAGCTCTTAGTTTGGCTCATCTACATTGTCAAACCACAGGTGCACTGCTCATGTGTGGGTCCATACAGCTACCCTCCAAAGCTGTCCCCTACTTCATATGATTCTGGTTGTGGCACAGGAGCCTGGTGAAAATGCAAAGTTTAGGTTGTGATTTCAGAATCCCTTTTTATGAGTAATTGCCATGGACATCAGACTCCTTTCCCTTTGAACTAATACCCTTTATACTAGGGGTATAGAAAACAGGGTCGTATACAACGATGCTAAGGAAAGCATATCTTTATAGCTATCTTTATAGCATACTATAAGCAAATATCGTAATTAGGATACATTTCATCATGGAAAGTGGATAAACAAAATGTTTTCAGTTACCAATTTCACCAATAGGCAGCTAACATGCTATTAGCATGCTTTCATGAAGGATCAAACACCACTTGGGGTTGAAGGACTTTTTTTTACACTTGTTTTCCAGTGGGCATTTTGTTTTAAGTTATTTAAATGCCAATGCCTTCTTAATGCATTTTAGGGTTATCTTATTTTTTGTAAAGCAGTGCAGAAGAACAGTTCTTTAGTACAATATAAAAGTGAAAAAGAAATATCAGTACAAAATACCAAGTGACTCATGAGATATCTTTTCTGTATATTAAATTACCAAACCAAGAATAGTAAAAAGCACAAAAGCACATAAATGTTCCATTCCCATATCAATCGGACACACCACTACTAGAAGGACCATTTTCTGCATGTAATCATACACATGCGACCTTTCTTTCCAGTCAGTTTTCTCCACATGACTGTTTCTCTTGTGCTTTTACCACATTACTATTTCTTCCTTGCCTATAAATGGCAGATGCTTGGGGTACTAGTCAGTTGGCTTGGGACATCTTTCATGGGTCACCAAGTCGACCTCCACCGGCTGGAAAGATGGTAGTACATTTCTAAGGTCTCTCCTCAGCAATGGGATGGGAGGAGACCCAGGGGCCTAATTTCTTGCTGCTGAAGTGCACACAATATTTTACATGCTCCCAGACTCTCTAATCCATCCCTTTTTGCCCCATTTACTTGCTAACTCAGTGGTAAGAGTGTTGTGTTGTTCATCAAACCTGTTTGTTTCTATGAATGACTCCTACCAAAAAGAGCACAGGCAGGTGAGCCAGAGGGGAATGGCACAAAGAACAGACACCAACAAGGGAAATAGTACAGATCTACATGTTTTGGTCCACCAGCTCTGGCAAATCTGCCTTTAAGATTTAACTGCATGTGAGTTATGTTCTCAGTAATCAGTTGTGATTTTTACAACCCAGGATTTGACTGTCTGCACAAAAGCATTTGTTTTTCTTTCAATGGAAAACATACTAAAATACCCTTTAAGATTGTTGTAGATTTTTTTTTAATGGGTAAACATTAGGTAATTAAGGAAATCATGCACCATGCCATGTGGAGGCCTCCTGACAAATACAACTTTGGTGGCCATGACCCTGGCCAGAGGAAGAAGGCTGATGTCACCTCATCCACAAGTCCCAGTTTCACGGATAGTATCTCTGAAAGGAATTGTCTAAAGGAGATTGTTCCTTATGAAAAGTTCACATGATGGAGTCTGAGGGGTTTGTTTCACTTGAAGCCCAGCAGGACAGAGCTGTTTGGAAAGAAGCATTCAGTGTGTTCTGTTTTGCTGAAAGCTGTCACAGTGAACAAGTACTTAGCAAACAGCATGAACAAGGATTTGAACTAGAAAACTAGCAGGGCCCTGACAACATTGTAATAGTGGGCTTGTCTGTTCAGAGCCTGTACAATGATGCATGGGGACATGAGGAGGAAAACAGGAGAACTAATTTTTTTGTATTTTTAATTTTTTTAAAGGTGACAGTTTCTCATTGCTCTGGACTCGTTTGTATTGTGGTCACCTTGGGCATCAGTGGGAGGCAGAAGCATGCTGGCGAGAAGGGGTGCAGGGCAGAGGCACAGTGCACAGCCAAAAGTATGAACTGATCGATTAACTAAAAAGCAGTCAATTCTTTTCCTATTATCCTGTTTTGTAATGTTTTTACTTCTGTTATGATGGGCTGACTGTTGAAGCTCTTGCTCTTTACATCTCTAATCCATATTTAGCAGTGAGCAAAAGCTGTCTGAATCCCGGTCCAGAACTGAAAAAGAATTGCCATTCCACGCCTTTGAAAACAAGCTGCTTTCTCCCATGCACCTGGCTGCTGACACCGGGCAGGTATGAGAGACTGGCACCTCTTTAACAGCTGTGTTAATGGCTCCCATCCCTCTCCCCATCATACAAGAGACTGTTGAAGGCAGCACAACATTAAGAGACATGGAATGAGTAGGAAACTAAAACAGGATAAACAAAAATTCTCCTTTTAGTTTTACATACTGCAACTGTGTCCTTATTTCTAAAGCAAACCTCAAAAACACACTAACAACACCTTTACACCATGATTATGACTACAGGTGTCTGGTTTATGGCGAGAAGAGTTTTAAAAGCTGTAATAAATAACTTTTTATTTATCAATTCTAACACACTGTATATTTTCCTAGACATGGAAAGTCTCTAACTGGTGTCTTTTGCTACAGAGGACTAACAGTCCCTTCTTCAGGTTGTCTTCTACCAAGCAATTTACACAGAAGCCCTGTTTCCTTCCTTCCCTTCACAAGGACAGAAGATGTTGAAATGCATATTCAGCTTCACAATGTTGAAGTGCATCGCCCAGCGTAGCACCCACCTCTTTCCTTACAGACCTCAGCAGACTGAGGATGGTAAGTGCTTTTCTAGGCTATAGGAAAACCTGTCGATTTTATCAGACCCTGTGATAAGTTCCTGGACCTGCCATTCATTCCTTTCATACTCTCTGCCATGGCTGAAAATGTCTGCTAATGGTTTGTGGAAAGAGCACAGGTGGAGGAGGATAGAATGAAGAACCACCTGCTCCTACTGAAGCTTAACCCTTGGACAGGGGTGTTGCTCACCTAAGTTATTCCTGGAGGACTTGATCCTAGGAATACATTCGCTGATGAAATGGATCAGAGACACTACTTCAATTCTGACTCTCTTACTGCGTGCCCTTCTTTTCTCCATTCGTGCTCAGCAATAGTATTATCGCTTCTGTCTGTAAATTGGGATGTTAATTTATAAGGGCAATATACACTGCTTTAAAATGATTATAAAGATTATTCTGTCTGGCCTCCTGTCTCACTGTGGCCCATATGCCTAATGTAGTAAATCTTGGCATCTGAGGAATATCTTCCTTTAATCTGAGGCTTACAAACCCTTTAGTATTAAGGACTATTCAGAGCTACAAAGACAGGATTGTTTTTTAGTAATTCACATGGTTTCTGGGTACGTTCTCCACTGAACCCCTTCACAATATTGCTAAATGGTTAGGTTTAGGATAAGTTGTGTTCCAGCAAATCCAGAATTGTGATCATCAAAGTGAAAAGTCTGTGCTGGCTTTGTCCAGATCCGAGGAACAAGTTTTATCACTTTTATGATACTGCAAATGTATTATTCTCTAATAAACATGTAAACCAGGTAGCAGGTGTTTCCTCAGGCTCAAAAATATCCTGTGGGATTTAACTTAGTCCAGTGATACTCAAAGCTAGTATCTCCCTCTGATACTCACATCCCTCAGATCCTGGTAATTGTATTACAAGTTTCTTATCACTCTGAGTATAACAGAGTTTCTTCAGCAAAGTAAGTCTCTCTTGCAAGGAGACCAATTATGATAAGACTGTTCTCCCATTGACTTTTTTTCAGCTCCTCCCTGAACCAGGTAGCATGTTTTCATTATGAAAAAAAGAAGTGATCTTTCCCTCTTTTGCTTTGCTTTTTCCACCCTAATTGCCTCTCATTTCAAGCATACTACAGTGCGGAAGTTTGAAAGAGAAAGGAATAGGCTTTTTAAAAAATGCCAGCATTATTTAGGGCCTTGTAAAACTTATATCCCAAATGCCTACTCAGAATAGTTTTGTACAGAAGCAGAACAACTACCGTTTATCCAGCAGTGCCATACTCACCAGTTCCCAGGTGGAGCTCTCTCTGGTGGCATTTCTACCGCAGACACACTTCAGCCTGTGAGAGACAACAGTCCTTTGAACTCAAGTTCTCTGTGAAAGGGCCATGCTGATTTGGCTAGAAAGGTGAAATCCTAGTCATTAATAATATCCTCTGGAAATTTTACCCGTACTTATGCTGCACTGAAGCAGCTACCACCCCCTGTCCTTTTTTCAGCCCTTGAAGATACAGGCAGATGTCCACTCCAGGGACATCTGCTGTTGGACATTTGACGTAAGGCAGCTGTTGCCACAGCCGAGAAGTCATCACAGTCCAGCTGTTGCTTGATTTGTGGGGTGGCTTCTCCGAGTGCCCTCAGACTGCTCCAGACAAAACCTGGATGGCTTAATTTCAATATTTTTAATGAGATAGTTTGGGCTAGCCTGGAAATTTTGGTCTGAAATGAGAAAACGCTCACATTATGCCCTCACCACAGGACTGAGAGTGAACTCCCATACAGAGGTGACCTCCAGGTAGAAAAGCTGACATTTCCAGCTGGCAGAGCTGGCTACGGAGGATGCCAGCACTGCACACTGATTCTGGACAGCTGCATAGCTGCAGTTAGGCAGGATGCATATCATACCTCTATAAAATAGCTGCTGTCATTTATATGACCAGCATCTCTGGCTTTTGTCTCTAAAGTTGCAAAACTAGTTTGCTCCACCTGCACTGTTCCTTGCATTGTTTGTAGCACCACAACAGGATGGCAGCTACAGATCTGCTGCTAAAGCTGTTACTGTTCCATCTGCCTGCCTAGAAAATAACTCCCAGCAGCAGGATTTTACGACCTTGCATATCATGGGGAAAAGACATTGTTTCTTCCATTCCCTGCCCCCATAGATAAACCGTATTTCTTGTCTTCAAGTTGTTCTCTTCCCAGGCTAGCTTACCCTTAATCCGTGCACTGCTTGAAACTAAATACAGAGCCCCTTTCATGTGGAGAGGAACGTGTTCCTGCCAGGTTCCAGTGTTCTAGGGAATTTGCCAGATCCCTCAATAATCTGATCCTCTGCCTTTTGACACCAATGTTCAGAGTTGGCTCTTTGGTCTGAGTTCTCCCAAAACAGGATCTCCATCCTGTATCGTGCTTTCCCTACTGCCTGGTAACCTTGTGTAAGGTCCATCCCCTTCAGCATTTCCTTCCCCAGCAGAGTAGCCTGAGGAAGCAGCAGGAGAAGTCAGTCCCTCCACCCTCTAGACAGCACAGGCATATGCAAGAACGAAGGATTTCTATTTGCAGAGTCCCATTTAAGTTTTCTGGTGCTTAGGGCATTGCAATAAATGCACTAGGTATGAGTCCTACAGCGCAAAATACCCTTTGTAGGGCTGCAGGAAGCCAGCAAAAGTGCCAGGAACAAGGAGAGGGAAAGTCATGTAAAAGATTGCCCAGGCAGGGAGCGGGAGGGGACCAGGTGCAGCTGAGCTGTACTGTACTGAGTCACCAGTTACTGTCAGGCACACCTTCCCCTAGCTGGGCAAGTCAACTGTATGTACAAGGCTTAATGGCCAAAGATAAGAGATGTCCCCTACCCTCTGGGGCTGCTGCTTGGATGAGGATTAGAATTTAGGCCAATTAATCATTACAGCCAATGCTAAGTAAAAGGTCCATGCCAGCACCAGCCTGAGAGAGAAGGGAGGTGTCACCCTCTTTAGCTGTTATATCATTACACAGACACAGTGGCTGGAGGATATTGCCGCTCCAGACAGCTATCGACTATCTGACATACTTCCCTTGCAAGCACTTGTTCCCTCTTTTAACCAAAATGAACAGATTTTGCAGAAAAGGAATGTAATTTTAAAAGTCCTGAGTTAATCAAATGCTTTAAAAACACAGTGCCTGTAATACAATGGATCAACTTTGTCTTGGGTGTCAGCCCATTCACTTCAACAAGCTTACACCAGAGATGAATTTGCTCTGGTGCCTTTGTCAATAAAATTCTAGATTAAAAGAGACTCTATATAGAGCTAGTCCCAGAGGTAATTGCTAGTTAATCAGCCAATTAACTGACCCAACGAGTAGGAAAAGGGGAAGGGGGAGTAAGGGGGAAAACAAATCAGTCAAGGTATGGTAGAACATAATTCTTTGGGAGTTAATGTTAGAAACCTTTTCAAAGGGATTACAGCCTACCTTGACTCATTCCCCCTTCTTTTTTCCTTTTTCTCTTCTTCCCAATTTGTAATTGTTGGTTCCCCTAATTGGCTGATTAACTACTTATTACAGACAGACCTGGAGGTATGCGGGATCCCGTTAGCCATGGAACTTGATTTCATCTAGTGAAGCAAGGCTGAATGCAGCACAGCATCTGTACAGGCTATTTTTCTCCTACCCAGGCTGATGGCTTAGAGTCAAGTAGCATTTCATTTGAGAAGATTCTTTTTTAAACTAGCTTTTATTATTTTTATTTAATACTACAAGGAAAGAGAAGGATTTTTTTTAACAGTTTGTTATGTAACCAGAATGATTTTTAGCAATGGAATTGGTACCCCTCAAACTAACCTATTTACTATTCACTGATACATTATCAACACTATCAGGATATTTTAATGAATGAGCTGTTACAGCTGTTTGATGTTACAATAATAACTAATGACAATAGAATTAACCTCTATTTTCCTTTGATAGTGTTACCAGACTGCTTTCTACGAGAAGCAGTCCTGGGAGATGAGTCCTAATGGTGAAAAGGGCAAGCTGAGAAACTTACCCTAATTTCCTCTTCTTGGAGTTCTGTGGGGGAAAAGAGCAAAGCTCACCCGTGTGGATGTTGGCTTCAAATAAGATTTATAGTAGGTCAAAAGGGAGGTACCAGTCTGTTCTGGTACGTCCTGAAACCACACAACCAAGGAGGAACTCAAAGTTGCTCTCTGAAGCTTCGAAGAGTTTTGCTGCTTGTTCAGCATAGCACAAATCTTACAGCATCTCATTAATGCACCTTTTCCAGCGCTGTGTAGAGAGAGACAGAGCTGCTACAATGACATCATAGCTAGACAGGGCACTAAGTTTTACCTCTCTAAAACTACACATATCAGTGCACATAGCTGCACATACACAGATTATTTTCTAAAAGCTGGTGGATTGTTTTGGTCACTCACCCTCCTGCGTACATAGTAAATAATATTCTTTTTCTCTCCTCATTGCCTGGGCAGCAGGACCCTGTGCAATGCAGCAACTCCTCTGACTGCAGTTGACCAGGGAGATGGGCACAGAGTGGGGTTCTCCTAACGTAGTCTCAATTATATGAATCTCTTCTAATACTACTTCTCTCCTTCAGCTTCAGAAAAGAGTCTGGGATTTTAGTTCTATTTAATATTTGAGACAATTTAGTCCTCCTACGCCTCTTTTCTCCCTTAGCAAAAGAGCAGGCTGGGCTTGGGCAGCCCATCCTCAACTGCATGTAAATCACAATCTGATTAGGAAGTGATATATTCATCTCTAACTCCTGCATAAAAGTTATTCAAGTATTTTGACAAAATAAGTGCTGTTTACTTTATACGTTTTCTGGTAATTCTAAAGATTTCGGCAAACCTAAAGGATCTCATGGAATTTACAGGCTTGTGGCTTTGCTATTGAAAGTATAAAAGCATGCTAAATTAAGTTGATTTGCCTGTGAAAGAAACACGTCCATTATTCATGTCAGGGCCCTGTCACATCAAATTGAGGGAGTGAAAAAAACCCTTTTTTATCAAAGTTTAGAAGCAAGGAAAAAAACCAACCATTCAGGGACCGCATTTCAATTGGGAGAAAGTCAGTCTGAAAGCAAGGTTAAAAAAAAAAGTTGGGGACATGTCTAATGTTGGAAATCAGTAAAGGGTGGGTTGATTTAACTTTGGCTGGAATCTTTCAAACAGAAAGCCAGGAGGAAATTTAAAGTAGCAAGTAGTACACACAGTCTCGATGTCTCTCATGTGTAAACTTGTCAAAAGTAGTTAAGCTAATTCAGATTTAAGTCTTTTCAGACACCATTTTTCCTGGTTGCTTCAAAATAATCAAAAAAATTTTTAAACAGATAGAGCATTGCATTTGTGTACTAATAATATTTTTATCCACTGGTTATTACATGATTTAATTCTTATTAGCAGACAACATGTAGGGTTTTTTAAGTTTGATAGCTGGCAGAAAAATAGGAAAAAGTTTGGTTTAGATATAGCTGTTCTATGGCTGTGCATATCTGTAGCTGGGGGGCCTGATAGGATCAAAAATACTCAGGATTGTTTCCTGTCCACTATAAGACACATATTACTTCATGTAATGTGGCCAGAAAATCTTGGCTGATTTTTTTATGACATAGTGTGATAGGTACAGACAAAATAAATGGCACATAAATACATGCCATTTTTTAAATAAAAAATTTGATTTGTGGTCTACTAAAATATTCCAATATACATGAAGTTAAATGGGAAACTGTAAGAGGAATTGTTTTATTCACTGAAATACTTCTCATTGCCTGATTATAATTTCTCACGTGGGTTGCTTATTTAACAAAATAAAAAGCTTACAGTTCCTTCTCACTACAGTTGTTTTTTATAAGCTTAAAACCAGCATGTTAAGTAGCATTTCAGTATCTTCTGCTTAAAGCCTAATTGGTTTAGACTGGACACCTTAGAGATACTCTTTAAAAGAAGTCCAGTTTTTATGTCACTGACATACTGTATAAAGGGTAATTCAGCAACTTTTTTGCCTCAAATCATGTTTCTGGGTACCAGGCCTATACATAATTTCTGCATAAGATTTGTTTTCTTACCTTTTGTTTTTTCGTAACCTCAAAGCCTTTGGGTTAACATGTTTTCTGCTTTAAAGCTCTTATCTGAAAGACACTTTACCACCTCACCCAGGCACTCTCTCATGTTTCCCAACTTCAGAGTCTCAAATTGGGAAAGCAAATCTAAGTCCCAAATGCTGGACTCTGCAGCTTCTATATGACCCTCCACTAAAGTTAAGTTCTTGTCTTTAATTGAAAATTGCAGCCAGTGTAAATAGGAGTTAGTTTGTAGCAAGATTGCTACAAAAGGAATTACCTCGTGGAGTGGCCGCATTGGGGTAAACAGAGGAAAAAAGAAAGAAAAAGAGAATGAAAAAAAAGCCAGCAGTAAGAGAGGCATTGTACCGTGGAGGTAGCATCAAGACAAGGATTAATAGCTAGAGGAATTGTATTTTGTGTGCTTTCAGCAACATTACAACCTCCCAAAAGTAAGTATTACGAATAAGAGAGACAGTAAAGAAAAGCTAGTATATTAAGGGAAATGGAAAAATCAGGCTCTGTAAATAACAGAAGATTTTTATTCTGTAAAGACCAAGTAAAGTGTTGTTGATGGGGTTTTTTAGTACTTACATTTGGGTCAGTTTGTTATTTTATAGAGTTGACAACTGATGGGAAGTGATACATATATACCAAATAAATGACATTTGGTGCCAACTTCCATGTACCCACAATTTACTTATTTTACAGTACCTAGCTGGCAAGGAGAAACCCAGCCTGCATTTCACTGTTGATATATTATACCGATCTAATGGTGAAATGCAAGCAGTCATGCTGGAAGCGTACCAGGCCCTAACAGACCAGAAGCAGCAGAGTAGTGGTAGTGGAAAAGAGGGCAGGATCCCTTTTCAATGCTTAAATCTCTGGTGCCCTGGGATTATGGTGTTGATACGGGCTCACACAACGCTATCAGATCTTTGCAGTAAATCAGAAAGGCACAGCAAGAGAAAGTGAGGAGAACCCAGTGGTGTTTCCCCTTCTCCTTCCTCCCACTCCAGGAGTGGGAGGTGAGTTGGGTTTTTTGCCTGAACTGGCTCAATGAATGGTCAAACAAGCACCAGGATTGGCAGCAGGGAGTGGATGAAAGGCAATAAGATCTCCCTTTTCAGTGGCAGCTACAGTTTTAGTAGCATTATGGTACTGCACCCTGAGACTTACCAAATTTGGGCTCAGTTCATAGTTTCTTTACCAATTCCCTGAGTCAGCCTGGATGTCACTTGATATCTTAATGATAGGACACTCTGCCCACAAAATGGGAAGAATAACTCTTCCTTTTCTTTCAAATTCCTGACCTTTTCTATATAACCTCAAGCACAGTATGGACACAGTCTTCATGGGAATCCATTCAGCAACTGTGATACATTTTGTATTAAAATTATTACTCTTAAAATGATTCTTTAAGCAAACATACTGACCTTTATTCTGTCTTGAGTAGATCACTTATGCTGTGTATCACATCGCTCCGTAACAATGGAAAGAGTTCAGCTATGGAAACTGGATATCCTGAAAAGGAACAGTATGAATATTATCAGGCAATAAGACTGTTCCATTGCTATCAATGCACTTACTGTTGGCTTTTGTTTTTTTAATAATTCATAGTTAGTCATATTCAAAATGCAGTTTTGAATAGAAGCCAATGGAACCAGAGTCTAAAAATCTAGTGGAAGTATAATTGAGTCTGTTAATACATGTCCTGGTTTCAGCCAAGGTAGAGTTAATTTTCTTCACAGAAGCTAGCGTGAGGCTATGTTTTGGATTTGGGATGAGAAAATGTTGATAACTTGCTGATATTTTGGGTTGTTGCTGAGCAGTCAAGGACAGTCCAGCTTCTCGTGCTGGCCTGCCAGTGAGAATGCTGGGGGTGCACGGGGAGCTGGGAGGGGACACAGCTGGGACAGCTGACCCAGGCTGGCCAAAGAGATATTCCCTACCATATAACATCATGCTCAGTATATAGAGCTGGGACAAAGAAGAAGGAAGGGGTGGAGGGTCTTTTGGAGTGATGGTGTCTGTCTTCCCAAGAAATCATTACTCATGATGGAGCCCTGCTTCCCTAGAGATGGCTGAACCCCTGCCTGCCCATGGGGAGGGGGGAATGGATTCCTTGTTTTGCTTTGCTTGCGTGCGCAGCTTTTGCTTTACTTATTAAACTGTCTTTATCCCAAACCATGAGTTTTCTCACTTTTACTCTTCTGATTCTCTCTCCCGTCCCACCTTGGGGGAATGAGTGAGCAGCTGCGTGGGTTCTTAGTTGCCGGCTGGGGCTAAACCATGACAATACATAATGCAGACTTACAGGAAACTGTATCGGGATTTGGTAAAATATACTCTACAATGTTTTTTCATGTTACATGAACTACTTTTAATAAAATAGAAAACCTGTGAATTTAAGAGAACTGCTGATACAAAACAGAACCATATTGTTTTAAAGCAGGAAATTGCATTTGTTTCTACTCACATTTCAGTGGCTTACAAATTGCATTGATTCAAAACTCTCTCAAAAGTTTCTGCAGCATGAATCCATTGGATGCATCTGTGAGAAACAGAATGGATTAAAATCCAAAATATATCCTAATGATCCAAATAAACTGACTTAAAAATGGCATTATTTTTGAGAGTTCTAAAAGTTACTCAGCCAAGAATTCATGAAGTCCTTTTTCAGATTTTCCTCTTGGACTTACATACTTTTTAACTTTCTATCTTTAATAATATTTTCCTTTTTTTTAATTTACTGTTATGGGAAATAATTGAATTGCTCATGGTATGAGACTCTCTCCATGTGTACTCAAACACAAATGCCATGCCTTTTAAACTTGGGTCAAAATGAAGTCAGAGAACGAAAACACTTAGCTTGAGACATTGCCCATTATTATTCTGCTTACAGTACACACTTGGGAAGTTTTCATGCTCATAACTCAATGTCTCCAGTGCATCATACCTCTTAAAGATATGCAAGTTCATTTCAGCATTTATCTGCTCTTTTCTCTCCAGGAGTTTGACTGTTCTTCCGCCTGATGGTTAGAATGAATTGAATATTTTGAACTCATCCATCAGATTTGGAAATGATCCCTGAATTGATGAGAGTGTTTAACAGTTAATTGAACATTTCTGTTGTGAACTTCCATTGTTTCAAAGTGCAAAAATACTGCACCCAGGAACATGGACAAAGAAAAGAAGATCCATGACACATTCTTGCACCACAAATATTTTCATCTTCTAGACAGAGGCAGGCATTTAAATAATGGGGGCATCACTCTGGTCTCACTCTCTGATATCACAAGGAATGGTGAAGTGAAAAGGACTTTCGCAGGACCTGAGGGTTCCCATGTTCTGTAGCAGGAACTAATTCCACATTTTTCAAACCTGTGTTTTATTTGTGCTCATGTCACACAGACTGACTTCCCTAAACATACAGTTAAGACACCTAACTGTTACCCATGCCCATGTGGAACAGATGTTCATAACAGCAGCCTCAAATTTTGGTCTGCCTGACACACGCATTCATAAATAGCTCATTATAGTACAAATACACACACACATTCTGCAGCCAGCAACGCTTTCCAAAGGAATGTGATGATGCCAGTAAGTATTTAGTTGTTTATTAATCTTAATGTAATCTGTATACCCCACTGTCTTAGGTGACTTTGAAAATTCACACCTGCAACCAAGGAAACCATAAGAGAATCTGGACTTTTTCTCCCTCCTTGAGAGTCATGAAAAACTTAATCTTTCAGACTTCCTGCTCCACTATAGCACCTCAACTAAAGAAGAAATTATTCTTCTCCATTTTGAAACTACACCAAATTGCTTTATTGTACTTCACCAACTTTTGTACAATTCTTTAAGAATATGACTTGAATTTCTTCAGTCATCTGTCACAAGCCCTTAACTCAATGTCACTGCTTCCTATTGTCTCTGGCACCCAGCAGGACATTGGTGACGTGTCCCACCTCCTAGAGCACCTTTGCCAAACTCCACTGCCTCTTAACGTGGACCTGGAGAAAGCGCTTTCCTCCTTGCGCCTCTCTCACACTTTGATGCTTTTCCACTGCAGAGCTGCTTGCTCTGCTTCACTGCCAAGCCTAATTCCCTAATTCCTCTTGACCAGCTCCCTTTATTTAGTAGGGTTTTTTTCAGCACCAAGATCATTCCTCTGTGCTAGATGGTTAATTAACTCTCTTCCCAAGTTTTGCAGGCTCCCATGGTGCGAGAGGTCTGGCCTCGGTCCTGCAGCTCTGGCTAAGTAGTCACGTCCGCCATTCCTGTGAGGTGGAGGTCTGGGCTCAATTTCCTTTAGAAGATTTCAAAACAAAAATATTTCTTTCTAAACGATATTTCTCCCCCACTGTGGAAAACTGAACATGGACTTTATATTTCCAGGGAGGATAACATTTTTTAACACAAATTCTAATTCAGAACAAGCTCTGCTCAACAACAGCTTCCTAAAACGCATTTGGCCCAGGGCTTGGTGTGCTTTTAAACCAGTGCAAACAGACATCCCCACTCCCTCATGGGTTTCTTGTTCCCCCTTCATGTATGTGCCTATGCTGTGACAGCACAGGCATCTGTGCGGTTCGGTGATGAACCAAGCTGTAAAATTTATCCAGCTGAAAGAGGATAATTTTTTTATTTTTACTGGGCTACTTTTCAGCCAGTCTCAGTTGATGATGTAGCTCACAAGCACCACAGCCAGAGAAGAGGTGGCAATCAGCAGCAGGGACACAAAGGGTTGCTTTTGCAAGAGTCACCACTGATTCTCTGCAGAGCACTCACCTCCTGAAGGACCAGTGGAAAGCCAGGCGTTTTCAGAGGTAACCATGCTTATCATGGCCTTCATCTGCTTTCAGACATTGTAAACACCAGTTACAACAGATACATTGCAGGAACACCATTAGCAATTTGTAATTCATGCACATAAAAATCAAACCATTCCCAGCCTCCGGAGTCCCTGCCATTACATGCAACGATCTAGCAATGTTAATTACTATCCTGGTGCAATGCACACACGTAAGTGCACAACAGCTCACCAGAAGAAATACAGCTCTAGAGAAACTAAAATCTGTTCACTGCAGCATATTCTTACTTATGCTGAAAACTCCCCTTGGACAGTGTCAGAATAATTTCCAATACATTACCAATGAGAACAGGTAGGGATAGTTTGGAGAGGATTAGGTTCTGTGGCACAGCAATTTTCTGTGTTTGAAACACAGCCATTCTCTTTATCGTACTCCAGTCAGACCTATCTGGCTAAACAGTATTTCCCTCCAGGTATTAAGCCGTATTTAAAGTACATAAAAACTGGATTATTTTCCGATTTTATGTGTTGTCTATCCCCTTTCCTCTTCCTAATCTTCGCCACAAGCAGCACTGCCCCGGTTACCCCCCCGGGTTAATCTGGGCTCAGGTAAATTGGCAGTTACCTTGTGCTCCCTCTGCTGTGCATGGAGCAGAAAAGCAAGCGGGGAGACCAGCTCCTGTCTTGCATGAACTACTGTTTTCTTATCCTTCTGTACACAGTTTTGCTGGTGCCATCACTCTAGCTATCTCATGTTTCGGTACGTATGGTTCTGTAGGTGAATATTTGGGGGATATTCAACCAGGATTTGATAAAATCCCTAGAAATTTCAGATCAAATCAAGTGTATTCATGTAAGTCCCTGGTTTGAACACATACACAAACAGAACAGAGATCTTCAGCCTAATCAAGACTGTTGGCTAAATGTAAAAGTTGTCAACAGGGAAAGGAGCTTTCCATGATGTTGTGGAAATCACATCTGCAACTTCAGCAGATTGAGGAGCACTTTGGAAAGACTTTGCTCAGTGAAGTCTGGCCGATTTACCCAGTCTTACCCTTGCTGCTTTATGCCCACTCTGGCTTATGCCAGAGCTGCAAATGTTCTTCAGCCCTCGGCACACTGGGCCTTTAAATCTAAGCTGTGTCTTTCATAGCACCAACAGCAAATATAATGAAACATAAGTAAGGAGCAAAACCGGAGATGGCAAGTTCACCAGTTGGAAGTGTTAGAGAAAGGGAAAGATGGAATGGGAGCTAGTTCCTAATCAATCACAGGCCAACAAAGATCAGCTGAAGTGATGCAGCTGCAAAAAAAGGCAAAGGTTGACCCCAGGACCCAGCTGGGAGGACCGTTTGCTGGCTGTAGGGAGGGACTGATACCATCACACAGGACACAACTAAGACCTCAGCAGATATAACCATGCCCAGTTTTCTTTAAGAAAGTAGGTCCCAACCTAAATCCAGTGAAAATAAATAATAATTTAAAAAAGCTTTATGCAAGGAGATTAAAATAACTTCCTGCAGATTACAGCTGAACTGGGGTAGAAACTGTTTTTTAAAGAAACACCCATAAGTATAATAAGGGAGAGCAAAGACTACTTCAGATGAAAGGCAATCTGACATAAAACCAAATTAACTGCTTGTGAAGAGTCACGGGGCATAAGGACCTGTCCCCAGAGAAGCACCCTCGTTACTGTCATAATTCATTCTTTCTCTTTATCTACCCTGGGAGTTTTCACTCCTTTCTGCCCCATGGCACAGCTTCAGTTGAAGCACTGAAGAAGAGCCTTATCCAGAACAGCCTCTGGGCACAATTATGTTTGAAATCTGTCAGGATAAGGACGAGTTAAACCCAGGTGTTGCATTTGTGGTAAAGATTGTGTCCATAAGACATTACCTGTTGTTGTGGGTTGGCCTTGGCTAGATGCCAGGTACCCAGCAAAGTCACTCCTCATCTGGACAAGAGAGAGAAAACATAACAAAAAGCTTGTGGGTCAAGACAAGGACAGGGAGAGATCATTTAGCACTTACCATCATAGGCAAAACAGACTCGACTTGGGGAGATGCTAACTGATTTTATTATGAATCAAATCAGACTAGAGATGAGGAGAACTAAAACCAAATCTTAAAACACCTTCCCCCCACCCCTCCCTTCTTCCTGGGCTCAACTTCACTCCTGATTTTTCTCCATCTCCTCCCTGCAAGTGGCACAGGGGAACGGGGAACAGGGGTTGTGGTCAGTTCATCACACATTTTTTCTGCCTGTCCTTCCTCCTCAGGGGGAGGACTTCTCACACACCCCTGCTCTAGCATGGGTTCCCTCCCACAGGAGACAGTCCTCCATGAACTTCTCCAATGTGAATCCTTCCTACAGGCTGCAGTTCTCCACAAACTGCTCCATCCTGGGTCCCTTCCACAAGGTGCCATCCTTCAGGAACAGGCTGCTCCAGCGTGGGACCCCCACGGGGTCACAAGTCGTGACAGCAAACCTGCTCCATCATGGGCTACTCTCTCCATGGGGCCACAGGTCCTGCCTGCTCCAGTGCAGGCTTCCCACGGGGTCACAGCCTCCTTTGGGCACCTGCCTGCTGCAGCGTGGGGTCCTCCATGGGCTGCAGGTAGAGATTTGTTCCAGTGTGGAGCTCCATGGGCTGCAGGGGCACAGTCGGCCTCACCATGGGCTTCACCACAGGCTGCAGGGGAATCTCCGTTCCGGTACCTGAAGCATCTCCTACCCCTCCTTCTTCAGTGACCTTGGGGTCTGTAGAGTTGTTTCACATATTCTCACTCTGTCTCCAGCTGCAATTGCTGTGTGCCATTTTTTCCCCCACTTCTTAAATATCTTGTCACTGAGGTGCTACCACCATCACTGATTAGCTCGGCCTTGGCTAGCAGCAAGTCTGTCTTGGCCCTGGCTCGATCAGACAAAGGGGAAGTTTCTAGGAGCTTCTCACAGAAGCCACCCCTGCAGTCCTCCTAATACCAAACCTACAGGTGCACATTGAAGCAACTGTGGCTGTGGATGTCTACGCCGCAGCAGATATACCCCTGGAGAGACTGTGGCTCATGGAAGGGACTGCAGTCTGTGGATAAGTCCAAGCCAGAGCAGGGGCAACAGGAGGAGTTAATTGCAATGTTAAACCCAATGGTCCAATCCAAAGAAGCCAGGGGTGGAGATTGTAATGGAAATACCTTTAAATTTTTGTAACCTGGGATTTGAATTGCATGTTATAGGAGGGGACACAACCAGGACAGCTGACCCAAACTGGCCAAAGGGATATTCCATACCATATGATGTCATGCTCAGCAAAAAAGGCTGGGGGAAGAAGGAGGAAGTGGGGGATATCTGGACTTATGGCATTTGTCTTCCCAAGTAACTGTTAAGCGTGATGGAGCCTTGCTTTCCTGGAGATGGCTGAACACCTGCCTGCTGATGGGAAGTGGTGAATGAATTCCTGGTTTTGCTTTGTTTTCGTGCATGGCTTTTGCTTTGCCTGTTAAATTGTCTTTTTGTTTCAACCATGCAAGGTGATCATATGCAATGACACCAATGTTTTCCATCAGGTTTAAAACTAGAGACTGCACCAGGGAACCTAAAAACAGGGCATGGTGCCACTCAATATTGGTGGCCATTGGGCAGTTAGGAGCGCATAACATCACAAAGGCAGAGCTCCTCACACAGCATTGTTGAGTAGGGACTCAGGTATCATAAGTTTCAAGTTTAATCTCAACTTGTAACAAAAGGAAAGCAAAAAACAACAATTCCTCTCCATTTGCAGTGTCATAAATAAGAATGAACATGTAAAGTCCAAGATGATGATTCACTGATGGCATTGTCAGAATTGACCTTCAAATATAATTAATCCCATCATGAGGCTGCTTTAAAATTAGTTCTTTCAAGGACTGCTTATAGAAATTTTAAAGTTTGAATTCTTGTTTGCATCCTACTATTTAAAATACCAGCATGTATTTTGGTCACAGGACCCAGCTCTCTTTGCTTTTAAAAAAATCTCCACATTGTAGAAACACAAGGTTCTTCAAAAATGCCCTGGTTTCATAAGCCAGTTAACTCCTACAAGTTAACAATAATTATTCCCCAAATTAAGACACAGTGCTTTATACTGTCTTGAATCTGGATACAGTTTGTGAACTAGTGATGCTAAAAAACACATAATAAGAAAATCAATGCAACAATTAAAATGATGAGATTTTCATATCTAGACAGAGCGAGGTTACTTTTAACCCCAGCAGCTTTTCTGCCAGCTGGTCTAGAGCAGCATGTAGGAAGATGGCAGGAGGTGTTTGCAAGGCTGCTTGGTAAATGCATTCCTGACGCTGCTCTTCCTACCACGCAACACAAGATACTGATGGGTGGTTATGGCACAGTGGATGTGGAAATAAAGGACTTCTGCGCATATCCAGCAGCTCCTATGATGACTTAGCTTCAAGCACTGTAAATATTGGTCCAACCCCCAGTGTTTTAGCAGGCTGTTATAGGTACTGATTACACAACAGATTACTTCAGACTCTCTCAAGATTCATATCATCTAAGAAGATATGAGGCGCTGAGGGGAAGAGGGGCATGGTTTACACAGCGATGCACTGCTCTGTAGAGGCTATTGAGAGATTTAATGATATAAAGACTGTGAGTGGCTTTACAGATCATTCAGTGAGAGCCTCAAAAGGTATTCTGTATCTTTATGCACATACAAATATTTACAGGTCTTTTAAAGACCAAGACTGTTGTTATCAGTTTATGTGCTATATATTGGCATTATCCAGGGTGACCTCAGGAAAGCCGATGCTCTGCAGTGGTAATGCAATGGTATGTTCAGCTCTGCTGGATCTCCATAGAGTGGGCCTGGAATGCATTGGTGAACAATACCCAGGACTGCACAGAGCAAAGAATGAAGGGCAGCAGAGTTTGATAACCACATTAAAGCACTACCAACATCTGTTCAAGCCAAAGACAACACTATCTGCAGGAATTAACCTTCTGAACCACTTAATCATTAACCTCAGCAGAGAGAAAGTTAGACAACAAGAGCCTATTTGTCAGTAGCCCCTCAGAGAGATGTGGTGAGCAATATTTTACTGAGAACAGCGTGAGAAGGGCTTGCCCAGCTTTATAAATTTTAAACACAGAATATATTTGTGTGGGAAACAAGGAGACAATGGATGTAAATAAACAGCTGATCCTACCTTGAAGCCTTCGTTCATTTATCCTGTTTAAAGAGGCTTGACTGGTTTGTCCTGCATTGTGTAACAACATTTCCTCTAAACCAAGTAGAGAAGCTTCAGTTCTTACTGAGAAATATTCCTGGTTGTAGAAAGATTTACAAATGGATAGGATGTTACAATTTTAAATTTATACCCATATCCTCAAGTTTTCTACTGAAAAACAATGGGGGCTATTGCTTTGCAAGAAACAGGAGCGTTAGAGAAGCAAAGCAGTTTTGTTTAATAATTATTTGTTTATATACACTGTTTGACATGTGAGGTCAACCATTAGGTTATTCTGCTATAACCTGGCCAAATGCCCTCTATTCACATGATTACAATTGTTATAAATTTTGTTTCTTTTGGTTTTGCTTTTGTTTTTCAAAGGAAGAAAGGCTTTTGTTTCTTCAAATTACAGTGCCCCAAATTTGTAGGAAAACTGCACTGTGGTATAGTGGGGATGACAGTTTATTTCTCTGGACCTTACGTAATCATTTACCAAGGGGGTGTAAAACACTGCCACATAAGAATGATGCTGTTTAACACCCACTTTGCACCAACCTCAGTGGCCACACAAGGTGTGGAAAAATGCATAATGAGGGCCCATATATCTGCTTAGATATTGCCACAGTTGGAGGGGGCAAAAAGAGGAAAAAAAGAAACCAACAGTTGGGAAGATGACTGACTGAAGGGCTGCAAACAGCAATCTCCTCCAAGCCAGGAGTAATATAGTAACAAAATCGGGTTATCCCAGGAATGGCCCAAGACCTCAACCCATCAGTGCAAGGAAGCAAGCAAGTTGCAAGGCAAAAAACACTTGGTTAAAGTATATTGTCCAGGTGACAGATTGGTCCCTGCTGTCCACATGGGGGCTCCTGTCTATTACTACTTAAACTGCCCTACTTAAAAGAGTAGGGCCCATTGATGTCTCTGGTGGCAGAAGAGGGGATGGTCTAACACCAAGGGATGAGGAAGTAAGAGCTCAGGTATCTACTGTTTTTTTTTGGGTTAGCTTTCTTTTGGTCAGCAAGTTGAACTGACTCAGTACAAAGCTTCACCTACGTCAGAGCCAGCACAAGGGCAGGATCACACAACCAGGGAGAGAGACCTGCTCTTTCACACAGCAGCAAGACCACAATGTAAAACTTCACCTGTATGCATTTGCTTACAAAGCAGACCAGTAGCTTCAGCAAAAAAAGATCAATAATGCTTCATTTTTCAATAAATGGTACAATATTAACAATCTTGGTAGAAAAGCCATGGTTGAATGGGCATCGAAACTGAACTACCTACTCAGATTAGGGGTCAGATTGAAGAAAGTGTGGACTGTACCTGGTCTGGAGGCATCATTCCCATCTGTCTTCTCTTACCTGTGCCTGTCCAGACACAGGACAGAGACACTACAGTCCAACAGTAATCTACATGTTACATTAGGCATGAATTATGCCTTGCAGCTCACCTGACCTCACCTTTCAGTGCGATTAGTGGTGTGCTGACAAAAAAACCTGTAATAATTACCTATTTTTAAATCAATAAAAGGTAACAATGTTGTCTCCCCAAAGGTGGTCACATTTACAAACACACGGGGAAGATACTCCTCTGGTCAGGACATCTTAAGGAAATATTCCTCAGGCAATTAATTTTTCCAGCAGGATTATTCATCATAGTCTATACTCCCACAAATTGATTTCTCAGGGTTTATCATGGTAATTTAGTCCTCACTGCTGACTGTTGGTGCTCTTCAGAGGCTGAGGTGCATAACTGGTTTTTAAAACACTGTCTGCTGAGAAGACTAAACAGGAACAGCAAAGGCACCCTCCTTTCACTTGGGTCACAGAGCTCATTAATGTGGATAATTAATTGGAGCTTTGTAGCCCTCCCTTTGTACACCGACAACAAGCAAGTCACAGTAGCTGTACTACCCCCCTCACCTGAGCACTCTTGCACAGACACCTGCTGCTCATAATTAAGATCCATTGCCCAAATTTACATATCCTGATTTCTAACACTCAGCTCCTAGAGACAAAGGAAAGCATTTACTGCAGGGGAATGACAGCTCAAATTATGTTCCTCATGTATGGCTTGCCTGGGCAGCTGCTTATGCTAAAGGGCCCTGACATGAAACACCAGTGTTTCTATTTAAAAAGTATATGTTTGGATTGAATTTAAAGAAAAGCATATGGTGATTTCCCCCTTAGATGGATAATAGTCTTTTCATTAGATAACAAGTGTCAAAAGATGCTATAAGCTTTGTGGCAGGCGCAGCACTGCACAGAGCTCAGCAGTGAACTTGCAGCATCTCCCCTTCCCTCCCTGAACTGGCTGTTCAAGTTCGTGCACCTGGTTTAGGAAGAGCAGAGATCTCGCCAACCACACTGTGAAGACCTTAATCCCAGCTCACTTGTGAAGAGGAGGCTGACCTTTGCATCCACAATTCAGGAAGGCTAATATGGCACAGGAGAGAGACCTTTTGTGAAGTCAGTTGAGAGTCTTTGAAAATAAAGTAAAAAAAGCCAGATATTCCTATGCAGACCAAATGGAGTGTGCAGCTCCCACTGGTACTTCAGAGAGAGGCAACTATCCATGTGCATACCTTTATTGCACTGGTAACATCAGCTATCACTTGTTCCTCAACTTTTTGAGTGACGCTAATAGCCAGAATGAATCTCCTGGTAATAGCTCAAATTGTTCTTCACTACATTTTTCCTACAGGTTTATTAGGTTGCTGCAGTGCCCCAGGGTAAGATTCAGCTTTCATTGGAAGCCTTTTAGAGTCTTCACTGGGTTTAAATCAGTCATCCAGATGATTAAAATTATTCTAAGTCTGATTTACTCACATACCAAATGGGGGCTAACCCAGAACAGCTACCAGGGCAGAACTTCAATGTCAGTGGGATTCGGATTTACAGCTTGCTTTAGTTCATTTCCAAACCTGGAATTCACACTCAGGCATGTTTTCAGATCACATTCAAGAGAAGGAATTAAATTAAAACTATGAATGGGAAACACAGTAGAGTGAATATATTTGAACAGTGACCTCACTATGTATATCAATATATAATGTTAATCCAGAGTGACCTGCAGGAAGTCCAAGGGGTAATGGCGCAAAACCAGATCAACAGAGACCAAATCTGAATGAGTGACATGATGATTTGCCCCTGATTTGCTTCCTAGCTGAGGATCAAGAACAAAAAAATTGCTTTCATTCCCACTTCACTGTTAGCTCTGCGCTTTATTCATATTTTTATATGAGCTAATCTAAAAAGTGATGGCTACGATTTTTAAAGCACTGTCTCCAAATTCTCCTAGTTCTGTTCAGAAAATTGGCATTCAAGACAGAGGACTCTTGGGAGTCTCATAGGTGTTCTCTGAGATTCTTTCCACATGTCCCTTTTGGAAGTATTTTTCCTTTCACTTTTTCCTTAATTAAAAAAATCAGCTGGTTGTAAGATGTATTTTTCTGCTTCTTGAATTTTGAAACAGATAGCACTTGCTATTTTTGGAGGTAGGACGATAAGCTAGATATATCTGACATCTGATCTGGCTTAGCAGTTCCTCTTTTCAAGGATGAAAGCAAACAACCAGTTCATGGCATCTGAAGACCAAAGTTCCACAGTGAGTTCTTTTCTTTAAGGAAATGTAGAAAAGATCTAACATGAAAGTTACCTAAAATCATGACTGTTTCTGAAGATAATAAAGTGATGGATATTTGATGGATTACATTTAAGAAAAACAGAAAGGAAAGTGATTTCTAATGGAATTAACAGCTACTAAACTTCATTAAAAAATTAAGACGCTTCAGAACTAGACATGAAAATGGTACATTATTCCTTATCTGTGACATAATTTCAGAATACATCCATAGGAGTACCTGTTCAGCAGCCTGTGGCAAACGAAGAAGACAAAGAAAAACATTGCAGTGGGAGTCATTAATTGAATTAATTAACCTAGTGACATTGTCATAAGAAGAATTTATCTGGCAACCAGCAGGAGCAGATCTCTAATCATTTCACCATGGCTTCTTCCACAGATTAAGAGTCACACAAGCCCCTGGCAGCTGGCTGTTAACATTGCAAATTATCAGAAATTAATTAGCCAAATGCTGTGCACCCATGTGGATATTTTTGGTTTTAAGTAAAGATTATGAAGCCAATAGCTCAACTGATGATTTATTGAGAGAAAACATCATTGTTTAAAGAAATAAGTTGTAGCATGGCTTTCTAATGAGAGAAAGAATGGCGGGGGGGAGGGGGTGTGGAACTTACAGCAAACTGTAGTAACAAAAGCCAAACACTTGTAAACATGAATTAAATAATCCACTTTGAAAATAGGGACATACACAACTTCATTCAGAAAGGTCTATTATTTTTTTGAGAATAAAAATAGTTCTGTTTGCATACTTTTCAGAATAATTAAGGTTGCTGTTTCAATCTGTTAATCTGGGATTCAACCATTTAGGAGTATTTCTGCAAGATAGCTTTGTTCATCCAGACAGTAATCACCATATCACACATGAAAAAGAGAATTTTAAGGAAACTGAAAGAGCAAGATGGAGCTTAGCCTTGTTATTTTCTGCAACCTCTTGTCAGAATAACAGGCAATGTAACCATACTACTTTGGAAAGATCCTTTTGATACTACAGTGCTTCCTAGGTTTAGTCAAGGACTTGTCTAAAATAAAGTCTTAATCACCATGTGATTTAAACAAAAGGAAAACCGAGAATATGGGTTTCAACTGTCCTCTTCAAAAACTCTTTTACTTCCACCTGACAATGCTTTATTTGTATGTTTTCTGTTTGTATGGATTGGTAAAACTCCAGGAAGGAGTTCTTAAACATGTAAAACTGACACTTTACAATGAATTGGGAAGTGTAATGCATTTATATTTAACAGCCTATAAAAATCCATGCTTTTGGAGGAGTGGGGTTTATAGAATGCAAGCAATAACAAATTTATCCCAAGAATGCACAGATTCATCCGGACACAGAGCAGCTGTGAGGGTAAAAGAGGGACAGAGGGAAAGAGAAAAGGAGAGAACAAAGATTAGAGTGGCGACTAACTTTCTTTGAGGATGTATGGAAACACAGAGGGTCAGACGTTGCTGACACTCAATACTGAGGCTCTGAGAGGCAATCACAGGTTTGAAATAATATCTTGTAAGAGACCCCAAGGGAAACATGACTGGCCTGGTTATTATTCCAGTCTAACATGATATTCTTCCCATTGGGAGCTGCAGGCTCACAGTCTCAGGTTTCCAGTCCCTGGGGGAAGATGAGGCTGCTGAGGGTCTTTCTGAGGACAAGGCAACCCTGTGAGCTGGGAAGGGGCCTCCTGCCGCCGCTGTGGATGCGGAGCTGTCCAAACACAGCAGGCAGGCGAGGAGAAGGAATAGGTGATGCTCTCCCCTCTCTCCGTGAAAGCAAAAGTATCCCAAAACTATGGAGCACTTGCCCTACCTGGGCCAAACTATCTCTCCCCAGGCCTTCTAATCACAGGGAGGGCACGTCACAGACTCAAAACACTCATTTATGCTTGGCTGAAAATAAAAACTTCTATTTATGGGAAACTTGAGGTTTCCAGTGTTTCATTCTATATGGGAATAAAGTCCACATCACAGAAACTCCTGTAAACCAGAATGCTTCATGCCAATGCCTAACCAAAAATAGGGATGTTCGGAGCCAATCCATTGGCAAAACAGGCAGCTGCCAACTTTGATTATTCCCTATTTTCCCACCTAGCTCGTAGGTTATTCCATGCCAGGTATGGAGCTAGGAAAAGTGCCTATGTGCAGACAGCCAAAAAGTTTTGCCTCGAAAACATGTAACGTCTAGAAACGTGAAGTTCTCAGACATCAACAACTTCCAGTGCTACTGAAGCAGTCTTAAAAGACTGTTATTTTCTAGTGTATTCCCATGCTTTTGCTAGTGCATGTACTGTTACTTGTTAACATGTGTACTGTTCTAATTTTAAACAGCTCCTTCTCTTCCTATGCTTGACAGGAGGCTTAGGGGATAAATACTGCAAGAGCAAAATAAAAGCCAGCTTCTTGAAAGCTGATACCTCAGCTAGACTCAGTCTCTTGCTTCTTGAGAAGCCGCTTTATCACAGCATGAATCTTGCTGTTGCATGGCACAATGCATCAACTTAGGGACTTACAAAGAGAGCTCCTAAATCCACATTCATGCAAGAAAAAAAGCAAATAACTTGATTTTTTTGAATGTTGGTTTCTCATTGCCTGAACTTTATACATTTTTATCTATACATTATACCTTTATGTTTTCTTACCTATAAACTGTCACCTGCTTAACTCCACTGAGAGAGAATGAGGTGTTGGGAAAAGGCTACAAAGAATAAGATGGCTAAATAGAAAAACAGACACTAGAACCTGAGCACTTAATTATGCAATAATTTTCTTAGGACCTGAACAGTTCTACTGTCAGACTCTTCAATTTTTTATTATTGACTACCATAAGCACTAAAATAATCAAAAGCCAACATGCCTAAACTTTTCAGGTAATTTTTACTGTTATATCTTATGGTGTTTAAATTCTTACAGATCCCTTTCAAACATTTATCTTACAGGACTGTCATAATGTCAGAACTATGTAGCTCTTATAAATCCATTTTTAAATAAAGCTATCAAATATCATTAAAAAAAGAGAACATCATTGCCAAAACAATTCTGAACTTTTCTTAATATAAACTTTTTGGACATTTCCAATTATTCAGCACTTCAGGAGAACTGAAAAGTGCACTTAGTATAAGCATGTGTACAACCATTCACAATATTTTTTGTGCAACAGTTTGTTTGCAGAGATGCTCAGGCAACGAAGTAGTGGAAGAAGGCTGCATTTCATCCTGAGGATAACTTTAGAAGCCCTGTGAAAATTTTGTGTATCATATCCTGAGCATGGTACTGAGCCAGAAATTCTGCTCTAAGAGGAGCCTTTTTCCTTAGGTCTGTGAAACTCCTGGTTTTATATTTTCCAGTGTTCTTGTGCCAGAACTGTCTTGTGTGAGCACTTTCAAGCAGAAGAAATCTTCAGCATGTATGATGTGCTGCCACATAAAGTTACATGGGTGTCTAATTTTCTTTGTGGATCTTGTCGAAAGCCCTCATGCATACATGTGCATGTCTGTTTGGTCCACTTGTGTTTTGTGTGAAGAGTCTTGTGCCTGTTCAACTTCTCATATCCAATGAGAAATAATGTTCCCAAAGGCTTCCACTGTGAAAAGACTGCAGGAACACTTTCTGTATAAGTTTTACTGTGCCCAGATGATAATAGCTTGTATTTTTTCTACATGAGAAAATCTTTTCATGTATTTTCCCTCCCCCTACCCATTATAAAACATATGTTCCTCAGTGCAATGTAAAACAAAACATGGGAAAAGGCAGCAGCTTTAACCAGAATTTTCAGAAAAACATGTTTTTTGTTTTCTTGCACTTTCCTGGGTGACTTGTCATGTCAAATAGTGTCAGTCACATCTGATTAGGTGACTTTATGACTCCAAGACATAAAGCTATATGACTGATGCACCTCGATGCAATGCACTGCAAGATGACTCACCCTCTGGGAAACTTAAAACAATGCACTTTTCAAAAAGCTTAACCCTTAATGCTCAGAGTCAAGTTCCACTAACATGCTTCCATCACGGTGATATGATAGAGGGTGACCACTGACTTAAAGGTGTAAAGAAGCAGCACATCTTTTCAGAAAGTGAACTGATTTAGTAAAAGGTCTGAAGAATATGCTGGTGAAATTTTCACTTGTTATTGACATACCAGACAGTGGCTCAATAGCCCTTATAAAAATGTTTTTCAGTAAAATAATTTCTTTTTTACAAATATAGAATATTTTGCTCAAGATTCACATGGAATAAATAGGACAGATAATTTATTTGTATCATTTATCCAGCCTTCCAGTTTGCTAAATTATGTACACAGGTCATACATTGTATCATTACATTGGAGAATTATTAGCAATGGTCTTATGCATCTGCAAGTATTGAGGCACTATAATTGAAACAACAGTAGACAGTTCACAGAGTAACAATTTACAAGTCATCATGGTTTTACCATAGCATTTTTGTGCCTAAATGAGATGATTAGTAAAATGTTAATTGGAATGAAAAATTTGGGAGGACGTCACATTACTTGTCACCTGTGGTTATTTCCCCCTTTTATTTAAACCTCAGTGATAAGACAGAGATGTTCTGAGATATGTTTTTTAGGAGAAACATTTTTCATGAGATTTTTAAAGTAATTTACTATTTGTTTTATGCAGGAAAAGAGAGACACAAAGCAATATACACACGGTATTATTCATCACATATTTCTGCCTTTTTTTAACAAAAGCTAGTTCAGATATCTACTTAGATAAAATCTAACAACACAGAAATAATTGTGCTGCATTAAAGTAATACTGGTGTTTTACCTGTAGACAGTGACACATTTCAACATTAACTATTACCATATCATAAAGTAATATTATTTTCTTGCATTACATGATGATTAGGTCTCAAAAAAATCACACTATTTATCTGCACAATCTTCATTTTAGCTATTTTACCTATTTAAAAATAATCCACCAGTAAAGAAAATGGAACAGATTGTAACAATATTATTTTGAGAATTTCATTAGCTATGTGTGGAAATATTAAACCATGTGGTGTCCAAACAAACCAGGAAGAAATACGGCATGTTGGCAGTATTTGCCTTGGAGGTCATGGTGAGCCATGAACATCAGACATCTCCCACTTGCAGAGGTTGAACCTCTCACTTGCTAAGAGCCATCTCCCCAGGAGAGTTAAACAACACGCCTACTAAAGACACACAGTAGTAACAAGGAAGACACCAACCCAAAGCTAATCAGCATCAGTTTATCTAAAACTTATGCTGTCAGACTAACTCAAAATGAAGTTTGCGTGCCAGTGGTTGATGCAAAGTCTTTGTATGTCTGTGATGTTTTATGGGTGACATCTTGATTAATAAACCAGACCAATAAAACCCTAAAATAACATACATTAAAGGGATTAAAAGCTGGCTAAATAATAGGTTTCCACATATAATTATAAATAGGAATCATGTTTAACAGCTGTTTCGAGTGCAGTCCCTAATGGTCTGTTCTCTGCTACTTAATATTTCCATCAATGACTTGGGGGAAAAAATAAATATAAAAACATTACTGATAAAGAATACAGACTGGGGGAATGTTAACTAAAGAAGACTAGACCAATAATACAAGGTAAGCTGGATGGCTTGTTAAATTATGCACAGTAAGCAAATATGCATTTTAGCAGAGCCAAATATAAAATCACAAACCTGGCAATGAAATATGCAGGCCACAATAACAGGCTGTGGAATCTATCTGGGGGACTGCCAACTTTTAAAAAAATCTGTGAGGCAGTGGATGAAAATTAGTCCCCTGCACAATAAAGTAACGAAGGGGCCAGTGTAATCTTGGGTATATAAGCAGCAGAATCTCAAGGAGCAGCAGGTTATGTTACCTTTTTACCTGGCATTGGTACTACTGTTCCTGAAATCTGTGCACTGTTCTGGCATTTACAATTCAAAAATGATACTGGAGAATCAGAGTCCAGAGAAGAGGCACATGAATGAGTAAAAGGCAGGAAAACATGCTTTGTGGTGAAAAACTCCAAGAGCTCAATTTATTTAGCTCCTTTCAAAAAAGACCATCTGACTCCATCATAGCCCCTACACGGTACAAAAGGAAAAGAAATGTGACAGCTGATGCTGCTGTATTTTAGACAGAAGATACAGTGGCTGGATTTTGAAACTTGATAAATTCATATTATCTGCGAAGTTCAGTTTTCACTCCAGAGTTCAGCTGGTAGAAGAACAGAGTAGGTGCAGAGAATCTGTAATTTTTTTTCCCTTACTGTGCATGGATGGTTCTGTAAAGGTGATATTCTAGTTGAAGCACAAGTACTGACCTTGCAACAACAATTCATGGGGGAGTCCCACTGCTTAGGTTGTTCAGAAAGTTAAGTTAGATAACCACATTCATCCCTGTTGACCTTCAAATCAATGACACTAGGAGAAAATTAGACCCTAAGTCTGAAAGAAAAAATAATGTTCACATTCAAGATAGCTAGCCACTAGAAACCACTGTAAGAACCATATTTAGTGTCCATGTTATTGACCATGAACTCCAATTTGTCCCTTACAGCCGTGAGTTGGTTTAAAAAACCTAAGCAAAAGACTGACAGAACATTTTCACCTCTACATGAGCTGCACAAAAGGCTCAAGAACCAATTGTTCCCGGTGGGAAGGGGGAAACAGGAACAAGGGAATCTTTTGAGCTTTGCACTATCGATTAGCTGCACTCAGCTAGGACAGAAGTAAATACTGATGGACTGTTGCCTACAACCGCTAGTAAAGGTTGACATGTGCAGTGGTGTAGAAGAGACCAGAAACATATGACACTTCACTGAAGAGAGAAGATTTATAAATCTATTTACTGAAAAGAAGTTGCATTTAGTTATTAAAATTCAATCCAATTTTTTTTCAACTGCAGAATTTATTTGGTTTGGCTAGGAGGATGGGATTGAAAACCAGCCACTAGTAGCCTTTACTTGCATTGATTCTTCTATTCTAACATGAGGGGTGTCTGGGAGTTACCCCAGCATCATGCCATATGTATTAGTAAAAACTGCTATAGCCTTATGATACTTGAAAGGAGACACTGACTGATTCAGCTGTTCATTACTCCACTATATCACTCTCTTATTTGCTTGCATTCTTAAACCAGGAACAGGAAGACTGAGATGCTGTAAGCAGGCAGATTCCTACGCAATTGCAGCCTGAGTGCAAAAAGACACTGCTTGATAAATTCCCACCTGCATCAAACACTCTTATCGTCTTCCCATTTCTTGTGCCCTCTCCCACTCACCTGGAACTGAACACTTCCCCTTTGTTTTATCTTATCTTGAAAACAAGGAAATACCACGAGTTACATGTCAATATGACCTCTGTGAACTAGGAAAAAGCTGTCTAATGTAATGCCTTGTGGGTCCATTAAACCAATTAAAGATGCATCTTGAATTCTAGCAGTGTTGGTAAAAGAAAATATGCTTTAGGCTGTGAGTTTAAAAAATTTAAAGAGACTAGAGATAAAGACTTGCTCTTGTGCTCAGAGATCCTTCTTAAAATGGGTTTACATGGGAGTTTCCTAAAATTAAATTTAAGCTCTGTTTTTCCATTTATTGAGTATTTTCCCTTTTTATATATTTCATGGATTAAATTGAAAATGTTAACATTTTAGGCAAGCTGAAGGCTAACTGGGGAAATAGGAAGTAACCTGTAACAAAATGGTTAGGAATTTTCTTTCCATAATTTAAGAATCAATGAAACAACAAGAAAGATAAAACATTTGTATTTATGGGATTTCCTTTCCCTTATCAATGCACAAATTCCTTGCCCTGTGGAGGTCTGGACTGAGTTTTGCCTTTAGCTTTGCTCTTATACTTCTGTATTAGACTATACTTTTTGACCAGAAAAAGTTAAGATACATTAAACACTTTTCTAAGTCAGAGCAGATCCCTGTAAGTTTGACTCATGACTGGGCTTCCCACATTGACCATACTGCAGTGTATAGTAGAGCAGATCCAACGTGGAGGAGCAAAGGCAGGATGCTGGCTCTCTTCGAGGACATCTGAAATGTTTGTGTAGGCCCTGGACTGTGCAGAAAAAATTAAGAAAGAACAGTCTTGAATGTTCTGCTCTTCTGCAGTTGGTAGTTACTTTTGAGTAGAATCAATACCAGATTAATGCTGTCTGAAGCCAGGGGTGGTCAAGTCTAAGGAGCACTAAGCATGCAGATGAAATCTCTAATTTAGATCTGTGTTTGCCAGGAAGATTTTCCAGGAAGATTTGCCCAAGTTTCCTAATGCTGTGGAGGTAAAAATGTCACTTTCCATTATAACATTAAACTAAGCAAAGTCAAACAGACCTTAAAGACTTCTCAGGGTCTTTGGAGAATGGAGGAAGACAATGTTCCTGCATGAGTCTTGCCCTACTGATGTCCAGACCTGATCTGAAGCCAAATGACATTAGATGCATGCCAACTGTTATGGCAATACATTTTTACTGGACAATTTAATACAGAGACCTTTTCCACATGCAAATGTTGCAGTAGTATACACTATTTTGACTGGGGATGTTATATAATTGAATAGATGAGCTGCTATGATCTTTACTATAGGCACCTGTATAAGATCTCTTATACATCAAAACAGTTTTTTGCCCTTCCTATAGGGGAAAAGCTGTAGCGAACACTTACAGGGACATGTTTGGTCCCTGACTATACCAGTGCAACAATACTGGGTTTTAGGAAAGCAGTGTAATTTCTGGGTGCAGGTAGTGCATCAGTGTCAGAGCAAGATTTAACAGAAAGTTACCTTTGATTTCCTTCAACTTAAGTTGCCTTTGATTTCAGTCTTACTCATACAGGAAAAACATTAGCAAAAAATGTATAATGTAACAGAGGTATTTTCAGTTTAACTGAAAAGGTTTTGTATTTTTTTAATTTCCACACCACTAGTGAGGTCAAGAAGCCGCTTCCCTGTGGGCCTGTCTGAGTGCAGAGAGGATCTGTAGTCACTTCTTGGCTGCATATGGAGATACCTGATCTTGAATGAAAAAAATTGGTGAACTTTTGATAAATGCTTTGCCGAGATGAAGTCTGAAGACCTGCCCTCAGGTGTGACAATAAGATGCTTCTGCAGATATCCCACAGAAATACAGATACGGCTCCATTAGATGACATTAAACTAGAATTACCTTTCACCAGCTTCATTGTCAGTTCAGGGGAAAAGTAAAACATTTACTACCCGGAATCCAGAGGGGCAGCACTAGCAAATTCTCCACCTCATCCTGTCTGTGCAACGTAACTCTCTTCCAAGAGTGGAAGACAGTTCTGTTTCTACAGACACCATGCTGCAACTGCTAGTAAGTGGAAGAAATAATTTCTTCATGAAAGACAGGTCAGGTGGAGAACATCTGCTTGTGAGTGAACTCAGATCAACCTATCACAAGCTACAGTCACTGCTTCTGTCCCTGGACATCTCACTCAAATGGTGCCACATTAAAATGGGAGGGCCAGAGTTTTACATACAATTCTGGCCTGGCTGGTTTGCATCCCATCTTAATGCTATTTACTCATGATCCTGCTGTGAGTGTTATCAGATGTGCATGGCCTAGTGGGCAGCCACTGTGTATTGCTCTGTTCAGCTCTTCAAGGTTTGCCAAGGATGGATGTGAAAAGTGGAATAGTAAGAAATTGCAGTGTGCTAACAACAACAAAACCAACAGAAAATCTGGTAGCAAATGACTGCTTTTTGACATTACATCTAGCTCGGACATATTCTCTGAAAGATAACAAATCAATACATCACAATAAACGAGTTGGAATAGAAGTGTTTAACTAACTAAAACACCGAGCCTTATCTGTTAGCAGATAAGTGGGAACCAGATTAAGTAGATCACTAACTTTAAAGGCAGGTAGCATGCATAGGAGGAGCAAAAGTAGATGCCATGTTTTCTCTTTCTCTGGATTAACAGCAGGAAGGACATGGAAGCAATAAATTTGAGACAAACTTTTTACTAAAAGAAAAGGATACTCAACTCAGATTCTCAGTCAAATGCTCCATTCCTTACACTTTCACCAACACTTTCAAAGATCGTGTAGTTTGTGCCAGATGTGTACAAAAAAGATTACATGAAAGACTACAGCCAGTGCAAAAAAATGTGGGCAAGAAAGAATGAGTATATTACAGGATTTTCTGTATTCCCTCACTGTTGGAAGATAAAATTTAACTAATTTTCACCCTACAGAGAGAGCTCTGAGTAATCACTATTTCTGTTCTCTAAAACAGAACACATAGATTATCTTTCATAAAACTGTATTCTATGAAGGATCATTGGTCTGGGAAAATATCTAAATGTTTCTATAACATCAATGGAATCAAAGCAAGACTGCAACTATTCTGTATTACAACTTTACATATATTCCAAAAATATTTTGAAATAGAAGAATACGTATCAGCATATATTTTAATAGAAAATTTTAGGGGAACATGAAATGCATTTATCTGCTCTGCAGAATGAGCAATTTAAACAACATTTACTCTGAAAGAAAATGCAGGTATTATTACTTGCTTCTCCCCCACACCACAAATGCACAAAACGAAATGTCTCAAGAAAATTACTTTAATATTGATATTCTTCTTGTAATAGAGTCCTTGTTACTAAGGCAGGACTCAGACCACAGTAGCACTCTCTTTACTGGGGCTGGAAGATGAAGGCAGATTGAGGTTTAACTTTGTGGCATGCTTTGTAAACTGGGAGAATGGAAATGTGAACCAAAATCAAGAAATTTTGTTATTGGTCATAGAGGAAGGTGCTGGCGTGCTAAGCTTCTTGCGTGGGAACAGTCATGAGTGAGCGATGCTGCAGGAGCTTAGCAATCCAGGGCCAGCCCCAGGGGGAGCATGAGGCATGCAGGCCTCTGACCTGCTTCTCACTTCCAGTGGGCAGAGGGGAAAGGAGACTCTGATGCTCTTCTGAGGCAGCAGTGAAGCAGGACACCCCAAACAGCAGGCTTTTTGCACTGGTCAGTGAAAAAGGGCAGAAGAGGAGCGAAGCATTTGTCCAGCTAGGAGAAGAGTAAGGTGGCAGCTACAAGTCATTCTGCAATTATTATTTAAGGATGTTGTAACTCATCTCCACTGTTTTTCCCAGGTATGTCTGGGATTGTGTTAAGTCAAAGAACTTTTCATTTGCCACATAGAGGTGCCAGTGGCAAAAGGCTGGTAATGCCTTGCCTGGCCCAAGCGAGCCTGCAGAGCAATCCTTTCCTGTCAATGCTGCAGAGCATTCAATGGACTCCATGTATAGTGCATGCAATAATACTGACTAACAGTTTCATGCTCCTGGGAAAACAGTCGTCTTCACATTCCCCTCACTCACTGCACCATCTGCAGTCAGGCCCCAGTTCTGCTTATTGGTTCCTGCATGCTGTGAGGTCAGTGGACTTCTGCAGACACAGAAAGAAACAGGAGTTTAAGGATCAGAGCTTTACACTGAACTCCTGTGCTGGCCTTCTGTTGTCCTAAAATGCCTTTAGTGCACTTGAAGGTGTCAAGAAATGACAATTTCCTCTGGAAGAGGCAAATCACCAGAGATGACAACAGAGGGGAAGTTCCACAGCTCAGCAAGGCTTTAAATTAAATCTGTTCGATGATCTCTCATCACAAACCAGAGTGCCCAGACATATTAGGGAACACTGATAACTGTCTCTCTTAATGTGAAAACTGCATTTATGCTCAAGAAATAAGCAACACATTCCTGTGTTTTTCAGATTTCATCTTAATGTAATTGGATACAGAACCCAACAACTGTTTGGATGAGCTACTCCCATAGGATTATACAAAACAAGCATCACATTCAGGGGACTGCTTTAAACTACAGCCTCCAGTGGTCTCTTCTTCTCTCTTTATCCTCTTCTGCTTCTGAACCATGGTACTTATCATGTGCCATGTGTGATGTTCAGTATTACATACACTGAAGCCTTTATTTCTGGCAACAATTAACATATGCTTCCAGATCTTACTGCTCTGTATTAGGCCATGTAAAAGCCAATTTGACAAGTATGAAGTTATTTAAAAGACCTCATTTGTAATTATGAAACAAATATAGAAAAAAACCAATTTATATCAGACTCAATATCAGATTTTCATAATCCTATATTTATAGAATTAGTCTTACAACAGACTACTGTTGACTTTGTGTCTGGAAAGGTTTGGGGATGACTACTTGATGACATTTGTCTGCTAAAGTAGTGTTTTGATGTCTGCTGCTGAGGGCTATTTTTATCATCATAGCCCTGTAAATACACACATGTAAAACAGCTATAACATCAGAAATATTTTGTTTATAAATACTGTATTTCTACATTCAGAAATATCCAGAAATCACTTCCTTGTAATCAGTACTTTCTTTGTAATCCAATTATTTATTTCAGTATTTCCTACACATAGGAACAATCTTGCCTATACTGCAAGTCACAATCATCCTCTAACTAATGGTACCAGGCACCCTAGATATTCCTGTTTCTCAGGGCTCTAACAACTTGACTGTTCAAAGACAGCACAATAGTTTATACATATTGTTCAGTTACTTAATAGATCTACAACTCTTGCTGTATCTGTAGATAGAGCATCCTTGCCTATATTTGGGTGTATTCCCTCATTATATTCTCTTCTGGTGTAGTTGTGGCTTTGAATTTAAGGAAAGAGGAGAAACATAACCTGGGACATGTTACTTAGAAGATTATCCCATTGACAAGTGACACGATAGTATATGCCTCCAGAATGAAAACTAAGTATAGCTGACAGCCATATTGCACTGGTGAGGCTGCATGTCAAATACTGTGTTCAGTTTTGGGCCCCTCACTACAAGAAGGATGTTGAGGTGCTGGAGCGTGTCCAGAGAAGGGCAACGAAGCTGGTGAGGGGTCTGGAGCACAAGTCCTATGAGGACCGGCTGAGGGAACTGGGGTTGTTCAGTCTGGAGAAGAGAGGCTGAGGGGAGTCCTCATCGCTCTCTACAACTACCTGAAAGAGGGTTGTGGTGAGGTGGGTGTTGGTCTCTTCTCCTAAGTAGCTAGTGACAGAATGAGAGGAAATGTCCTCAAGTTGTGCCAGGGGAGGTTTAGACTAGATATAAGGAAAAATTTCTTTACTTGAGAGAGTGGTCAAGCATTAGAACAGGCTACCCAGGGAAGTGGTGGAGTCACCATCACTGGAAGTATTCAAAAAACGTGTAGACATGGTACTTCAGGATATGGTTTAGTGGGCATGGTGGTGTTGGGTTGGTAGTTGGACTTGATGATCTTAAAGGTCTTTTCCAACCTTAATGATTTTGTGATTCTATAGGTCATGAATTTTAATGAGTCTAGAGTTTGTGGCTAGTCTTAAAAGTGTTCAGTACAACTACACCAATGCTTCCTTTGCTTGTAAATTCTTGGCATTTATTCTGCCAGGGAAAGAAGATGCTTAAACAGTATCTTTTTGGTCAAGACTTCATCTTGTCCTGTTACTACTTGCTGTCTGTGCAATTAATTCAACTAAACCTTTTAAGAATATTTTAATGTATAGCTATCAGGAGAAACAAATACCCTTTCTGTATTTCGTAACACAGCTTAAGAGGATCCATTCTGGCTCATCCCATGCAAAACTCTTACTGAAATCACAGGGAAAGGAATGCAAGATAGGGCACTTTCACCTTTTTATTGTTCAAAAAAATATCTGAATACCATGTGGAGTTCCAGTAAGTGATAAACTTCCTCTTTGGCTGATGTCACTCAGCGTTTTTATTCTTGTTGCTTAGTCAGGATTCTCTAACCGCAGATATTAAGTGTCTCACCTAACATTTTCACAGATGTGATTATTCATAAGGACACTATTCATAACGACCAGTTTAAACCAGAGTACAGAGATGTCAGGAAATCACACAACACAATTCCTGTGCTTTAAGAAGCCTCTGATTTTCTATGGCAAACCTGAAAATTCCTAAGAGGGCACTTATTCAGTGAAGTTAACTTTTATCACATTTTGAGACCAAAATCTGCCTTGATCCATTATTTTGAAATAATTCATTAAGGCAATAGTATTCTTAAGTCCAAATATGAATGAATGAAAAAACTTTTAAAATCATTGAATTCTCATTACGATCAACAGGAGGATTCTGGCTTCTCTGAACATTAGAAAAACTGAGCATTTATCCATTTTCCCAGATCCAGACTTAGAAACCTGATTTTAAGTTGTTGTATTTTGTAATACCTTGCGATACAGCTCACTGACTTAGAACTCAAACCACACTTAAGTTGTTATACTTTCCCTGACTTTTTAAAAAGATACGGCAAAATCTTTTTATTCTAGTTCTAGTTCTTTTATTGCTCTCATCACAATACCAGACTGGGGAGCAATGAGGAGCCTAATTTCCTATTGGAAAACACTGTAATAGTATGAAAATACCCCAGGCATATTAATGCCTTCATTTTGTCTTATTTGGAGGGCTTTTTTTTTCCTACTGTTGATTAGATCCAGTATCAAAATATAAAGTTGTTTATTTTACAAAGTGTAGTCCTTGCAAGATCTACATACTGCATGCTAAGGTGCAATGATTACACCTGTAAGTGCTGAGGCACCTGGTGTTTGACAGAAAAAAGCAAGAAAGCAGCTCGTGAAGCCAAGTGTCTTCATGTTTGTAATTGTCATCCAAGCTGCACAGATAAGGGTAACAAACCAACTCATTACACCTATGGGGAATCTGAACCTGCAATTAGACCTACATAGACAAAAATATTTCCTTTCTGACAAGGCATGTTATTTCAGTTGGAACTTCTCAACATGTTGTGATTCACATTGTGAACATGGTCTTGTATGAACCCAACAGAGAAGATCCTGAGTCATAAATAGGATTTCTGAGAGTTAAATAGTAGTCATAAATTCTGACCACAGACACACAACAGCATCCTAATAACCTGGTGTAGAACAAGGGTTCTACACAGGCAGAGCCTGTGACACCAGGGATACCACAGAAGTGTATCTTCAAGATCAATTTGGCCCACAGAAAGGGAATATGCAACTTTAAAAATATTTTTATCTTTTAAAAAAAGTCTACTAGCCCAGGGAAAATATTTTTGTTAACGTTTACAAATCCAGCTTGCTTGCATTTACATTTTAGTTGTAATGAATCACTAAAGGGATTAGGAAGGCAGTCAATCAACTAAGAGGAAAAGCAAAGTTTATGCAGACTATTTTTAGATTTGCAAGCCCCATCACAAGGAGGTTCCTGGCTCTCACAACAGCCAGAAAGTGCTACGGTCTTGCAAATCAGCCATGATCTAGATATATTTTCAAGATGACTATTTCTCTCCAGCTTTGTAGAAAAAAATCAATATCTTGTTTTCAGATGTGTAAATGTAGTCGTCTCTCTAAAGTGCCCCGGTCAGTTTACCACACGTTCAGCAGCTGCTTCTTTCCAGGCTATCCCACGATTCCCAGCCTATGAGGATTGACAAGGCAATGATAAACTAATGTGCCCCCTCAGCTCTGTGCGCAGCCCATTGTTCCAGCAGCTGAGACCCTCTGCTTCTATTTGCTTTCTCCCACATACATTATTCAACAGCCCAGGAAAAGGCCAAGAACCTCTTTCATTCAGGAATTCTGTATTAAAATAATCAATTTCAAACTGAAGCGGCGAAAGGAGGCTTGCTACAGGAGAGGCCTATTAATAAGCCACCAGTCTCTGCCATTTGCATTGGAATCATGCTATCATGAGGTAATATATTATTATATTTCTTATCCATAAAAGGAAGAAGAGACTGAAGAATACTTTTCCCTCTTTCTCAGCAAACACATTAATTATAGCCACACCTTCCTGATGTCATATTTTGGCACTATTTCTGATGTAAGCACCTATTTATGAGGGTCTGCATAATAGATTACATAGGCTACAACTTGATTTAGAAAGTCTTAGGGAGGGGAGGAGTTTTATAGTTCCACAAGAGACACACAACCTGGATGTTAAAAATAACTTTAAAAACTTCTGATTGTTTCAACAGAGAATCCAAAATCCATTATTCTATGCAAATGATTTGCTGGTGTTAGAACATATTTGGTCATGCAAAAAAGATGTCCAACACTGGTAAGTCACAAACTGCATACCATTCAAGTGCAGTATTTCTCCTTACAGCACTACCAGAAAAGGAACACAGGAATAAAGGCAAAGGAACACAGGAATAAAGGCAGGACAAATCATTACTCTTGCACGGCACGAATTGTTTCTGTGGCACATTTAGTGAAAATAAGACCACCACCTTCAGAAAAACTGAAAAGTGTCACTCCTACAGCCAAGAGCAGCAATCTCTGCTCAGAGAGATCGCTCTGTGCTCCTGCACAGAGGCATTGCTTTTTATGGTATTAGTTGGGTCTATTTATCGGGGCCAGTTCCACTCACTCAGCAGTTAAACTATTCTACTGCACTGTTAAGTTTTCAGCCTGACTTTTCCTCTCACTTTTCTGGAGTCATACACATTTATGACAGAAGCATTTTTAATTTTCCCACTCTTGACATCTTGCAGGTCAATAAAATACAAAAGAAATATTGATGTCAACAGTAAGAAAGGATGTAAAAGCCCAGGCCCATGGCCATGGGAGTTAATGGAAGGCATCTTACTGCCTTCAAATAGTATTGACCATTGTCCCCTTCTGCTATGCTTTCCCTTCTTTTCTACTTGAGGTATCATGATAGCTCCTTGTTATGAATGTTCCACCCACTATTTGATACTTCTGCTAACCAAGTATTGTCAGTATTATTTAAAAATTATTGAAACCTGGTAAGACTTTGGTGAGGTAGACATTATACTTCAGCAGCAGCAGCCTAGTAAACAGGGGTGGTGAGCGACTAACTAAAGCTGGTTGTGGACAAGGTCTGCTCAACTTCATTAAAGGGAAGAAGCTGCACTATCTGCCCAGTAGCTTGGCTGTGAAGTCAAACAAAGTGTAAAACTTTAGACGCTGCTTTCAAAAGTCTGAACTTGCATCATAGTGGGGAATAACAAAATAAAGGAATTTGCCCCATTCTGATAGCAGACAGAAGATTTTTTACCAGTCTGTTCTGATGGCTGGCACTGAATCCACACATTTAGAGATAGTTATTCTGTCAGGAAAACCCAACAAATGCTTGATGTCGGAAACATACAATCTAAAGTGAAAACGACTAAATATACTGGGATTTGTGCTCATGAGTCATTTCCAAAGCTCAAAATGCTCAGTGAGTGACCAAACATTCCAGAAAGTGCCATGTACAGCATGAAGCATCCAGCTTCAATAAGCAGATGATTTTTTGCCAGCTGATGAGCAGTGCCACATAACTATTCAAACTTTTGTTTTGCACTCTGGAGAGTTTCATTTCGTAACTCTGCAAGAGACGTGCATGAGACTCACCTAGAGATGAGCCAGTAAAGCACTTCATTGTGTCCAGATTTTCCACGGCCTGAATATAACAAACTCTTATATCTTCACTGTGCAAAACAAACCAATCTCTCCTGCTTAGCACCCGTAGTTTTGAGGATAGGAAATCATTAATATGACAGTGGTCAGCTGTTACCTGCTTGGTGGGGAGCAAGAGAGCAGAACTTTGGATCTACACCTTTGCACAAACTATGCACTTGCCAGGGCTGAGAGCAATTGGTAGGGAGGGAGAAGAACCACGTCAGAGCAAGATAAAAGACACTCCAGACCCTTCCCCTGCTGAGCCATGGTTTCTTCCAACGGGAAGGAAACTTGGGAGCACAAGCAGGAAGACTTGTGGTAGGCTGGTTGAATCTGTGCAGCTGAAGTCTGCACTGCTCCAGAGAGACTGCTACGCTGCCAGGTCTACTAATGCAGATATAGTCTAGAACACTTGTACAGTGTGCATTTACCTGTATCACTCAAGACATGGTCATTTTCTCAAAGTCTGCCTTTAAAAGAAGGCCAGTATTAAATTTTACCACAACTTTTCTCTGTCAATACAACCTTAAGATTTACAAATATCTCATTTTTACTCTAAAAGAGCCTCAAATCCTGGAAATGTCATACTTCTTTACAAAGCTCTACTCCTGAACCTAGTTAACCACAACCATTAAATCTCTAAAATTAATCAAGATCATCTAAAATATAGAAGCAACCTCAAAATGTTTCTAACATAAACTAATTACATTTCTACAGCAAAGTTGGTCCATAGGCCTGTATGTAATAACAATAGCTAGTATGCAATTCTTCCATACAGAATTTGCTCTCTAGAAAGCCTCCAAACAACCAGGGTAATAATACAGCTGAGGGTAGGAAAAACATTAGGAAGCAAAACTGTCTACCTTGCACAACTAACTCAGGGTTTAAAAGAGTGAGACATCTCACAACATGTACCAAAATCTTGTAGCAACTGTAAAACAAACTCTACTTTTTATTTTCTTCTAATTCGGTGATTTAAAATGCATATTGATACAAAAAAAGAATAGAGTTCAAGATGCCATGCAGGCAAATTATACGGTTCTTTTTCATAGATATGTTTACCTTTTATAAGTGTCTTACTAAGCTTTAGTAACTGTGGACAGCTTCAGTTACTCATTATTAGATCTTTGATGTAATTCTTCTCCAGTATTCAGCACGTGAATTGATTCTGCAATTTGCACTCAATGCTTGAAGTAAGCCCAACATGTACAAAGACAAAATGCTGTCAACGTTTATCTGCTGCTTTACACATGCCTGGAGCAGAGCAAAGGGAAAGCAGCAAGCATTTATATTCCTGGGCGCAAAACAAGCTACATTCACTTGAGGCAGCACAGGATAAAAGACAGAGTAGCAGAGATGAGAGAGTAAACAGGAAGTGAAACAGTAAGGAAACGATAAGAGACAAAACAAGACAAAAATTAAAAAACAATTCAAAAGAGAAAGAAGGATAAAATAGAATGCATGGTCAAAGAGGGAAAGAAATCAGAATCTTAAAAATAAACTCAGACCTGTAACATCCTGAGTCCTCCCAGGAACAAGCAGAACTCACCACCGCTACTAAGAGGAGCCCAGCAGCAGCAAAAAGGCAGGTCCGACCACTGCCAACCTGGGAGACGGCAAACACCACCAGTAACAGCACGCAAAGGCAGTAATTCACACCGAGTCCAGTGCGAGTCTCGGCTCCATTCTGTACATTTAAGCAGGGAGTAAGAAAGGAACGATTGTGTGCCAAAGGGGCATGCACAAATTTACACAGAGAAAGAAATTTGAGTCTTAGACCTCTGAAAACTCAATGCTCTGCATGGAAAATGTCCAGGTATCTCTGCAGTATAATGAAAAACATTCTGGTACAGTTAGGACGGAGAACATCACAGAATGAGTCATTTGAAAGATATGCCATATGGGCCATGTGTATCTATGGCTAGTTCAAAAGGATATTTTTTCCTTGGAAATTGATACATCTATAGTAAAAATCCTAATGGATGTGTACAGGTTCCCCTTGTTTTTCTGGAAAATTGTTAAAACTTGTTATTTTTGTAAGGTAAAAGCAAATATGTATTTTCAGAAAATCCCACCCATTCTAAATTCCAAGATTTTTACTTTATGTTATACGTGGTGACAAAGGTTTTGGACTTCCAGAATTCTTCCACTAGCAGAAATTTCATTTTTATTCCTATTCTATTTTCTTCTTCCTTCCTTAACAAACAGATTTTTAAGAAAGGAAGAAACATATAAAACCTATGCACTGCACTTGCGGATGAGTTGAATCACTAATTACATCTTATGGACCAATCCCATAAGTTGCCAATACTGCTTAAAGTCATCCAGCAGCACTGGGACTGGACGGTGCCCAGCACTTTGTTACGAAGGTCCTTGCCAGTATTGAAATGAGCTGCATTGTAATATTACGTAGTTGCTACTAGAACTGATCCAGAGAAGGGCTAAGTGTCCTCAGCTCTGATTACCTCTCACTGGGAATTGAGAGCACTTGGCAAGACCCAGCCTTAAAGCTGTCTGGCACATTATCCTATTTCATAGAGTGATTTATTTTAAATGAAAGCATATGGATAGCAAGTGTCAATGGTGCAATAGTGCTAATGTTAGGTGATGCACCCATCATACATGAGAAGAAACGTGGCCTCTCCAAGCAGGAGGTAGCGATGCATATGCTTCTGTCAATAAAATCCTACACACATTCCCGATGAGCACATTTTGAGCTCCTATTATCATTAGTGTGAGGGGGATGGGGGACGTCCATGCCTCTACGTGTTTTCTGTGCTAATCTGAGAGCTGGACCAAATCCCAGTACTTGGGTCACTTGTACACAGAGTTCTCATTGTGAATCAGGGGTAAAATGGCAGCCTCTCAGTTGTGCTTTGAAACTATGCATTTTTTAAAACTTGTGTATGCATAAGCCTCTTATTTAATGAATGACTCCCTTTGTATTTACATGTTCCACCATCCACAGAACAAATCGGGTTTAGTTGTTTGAGAATGAAAACTTCTAGTCCTCAAGGGAGAGAAGGGAAAGGGAAAAAATAGTTGCAGCTATTTTATGGAAGTGGTAAAAAATCAATTAGCCTCTTGGTTGTAGATCTTACCTGATCTTCAAGGCATCTGTGGACACAAATGTATTCTTTCTTAAGTTTCGATCAGAAAAAAAATTCTGATATAAATGTAACTGAAACATACTGGTTTCAATGCAGTTGAATTCAGATCAAAAGTGTTCAGAAAAGTTATTTTAGGCTGCTCTGGATCATTATTTTAAATTAGAAGGGTTTTACCAGACCTGAAGTCTTCTTAATCTTACGCCTTTTTTATTCCTTCCTTTAAGTTCAGCTGATAAATGAAATATGTGAAATAATAAATAAATTAAAAATATATGACAGAAATAATTTCAAAGGATTTAGCAGCCAAGATAGGAATGTACTGAAAGCAGCATTTTAAGTTGTCTTGATTTCCAAAAGGAAATAGTTATAAATTAGTTCTAGGGCACTCTGACTCATTTATAAGAGTGGTTCAAGAAACTCTTCAATATTAATTAGTAGCCTGTGAATTCAGCCTATGCAATTATGATGAGACAGTTCTTTGGATATGAAAGAGCTAACTTATCATATTTTTTAATTCACCATCTATAAGCTTGAATATTTTTGTATTTCCATATTTCTCAAATAGCACTTAATTTAATCTTATCCCCATTTCTTTCAATAAACCATTGTTGCGCCTCTTAAGCAGCACAGCTTCCTCCTCTAACTCATCTCCCCGTGAAATTGGTTTAATGAAGCAGAAAGGTATGAAGCATTAACAACACTGGAATTCATGTGGTAGCACTTCATTTTTCAGAGGCACTCACATTTCCTACCTAATTTATAAAATCAGCACACAAATGATTTTTATCACAGCCATTACATCAGTATAAATTACTGCCTTTTCTATAACATGGCAGTTAGTCAAACTGTTGAAATTATATCTATTAGTCATAGAGAGGAGGAGGGAAAAAGAAAAACCTGTAGGAAAGATTTAGTGTAAAATAAGGACCGATAGCAGCCTTATTGAAACACTAATACTAATTTACCAAATGAGTCCAAAGTGTGGGTATTTTGCAAAGGAAAATTAAAAACACACAAAGTAAAGCAAATGGGTCAATTTGTAAGGAGGCAAAAAGGAAACTCAGCAAACAAACTATTTTGTATCAGAGGCAGTCAGAAATGCAATTAGGAAGAAGTTCTTCACATCCAAGAAGGTAAGACATGCCTCACTTCCAGTCATAGCCCCACATTCCTCCTAAGCTTCCCCATTCATCTCATTGCTCTAGCGCTGGCGTTCTGCTTTTGTGGATGGTAGCACCTCCAAAACCATTGTTACTGTCCCAACTGCTTCCACGTGCGCTGTTACCTGCTTGCATCCTGGCTCTTCCTTTCCAGGTTAATGGGAATCAGGCCCTACCACTCATGTTGCCACACAGGAAAAATATAATAACGCTTCCTGGGAAAATCTTTTAGTGTCCTCTGCTTTCCCAGTGAGTATAAACTGCTTTTCCAGGACCTACATCCCGATCTGCAAAGTTTAGCCTGTTAGAAAATAACTGCTCACTCTGTAGATGCACATACTTGAAAATACTTCGGTCTTGTACTGCTCTGTAAAGAACATCTGTCTCTGCTAGATCTGCTGCTGGTCTCACAAGTGCGTCCGGGGCCTCCTTTCCTGTTTGCTATTCTTCAAGCATGACTCCTTCCAGAATTGTTCTGTAAATTCACTGTTACTTGCTTTGTCAGATCTCTCCTCCAGGTCTGCCTACGTGAAACAGCCATCTGATAAGGGGCAGATAAAAGGTCAGCAGAGAATATGCTTTCAGAATCATTAAGATGCTCCACAGAATCTACTCTTCCTGTAACTTTTATTCTCACTCTCTTTTTTCTAATTATTTCCCCTTGATGTACTTCCTCCCTCAGATCGGATGGTGTCCTGGTTTCAGCCAAGATAGAGCTGATTTTCTTCACAGAAGCCAGTGTGAGACTGTGTTCTGGATTTGGGATGAGAAACTGTTGATAATGTGCTGATGTTTTGGGTTGCTCCTGAGCAGTCAAGGACAGTCCAGCTTCTCATGCTGGCCTGCCAGCGAGCAGGCTGGGGGTGCACGGGGAGCTGGGAGGTGACACAGCTGGGACAGCTGACCCAGACTGGCCAAAGAGATATTCCCTACCATACAACGTCATGCCCAGTACATAAACTGGAGTTGGCTGGGGGGGCGGAAATCGCTGCTCGGGGATGGGCTGTCGATCGCCGGGTGGTGAGCAATCGCTGTATTGGGCCTCACTTGTTCTTGTACATTCCTTTGTTGGTATTATCATTGTTGTTTCCTTCTTTCTTTCTGTCCTATTAAACCGTGTTTATCTCAACCCACAAGGTTTTTTTTCCTAATTCTCTCCCCCACCCTACTGTGGGAGGGGGAGTGAGCGAGCGGCTGCGTGGTGCGTAGTTGCTGGCTGGGGCTAAACCACGACAGTCCTTTTTGGCGCCCAACGTGGGGCTCACTCCCCCACGGTGGCACGAGGGAGAGAATTGGAAGAGTAAAAGTGAGGAAACTCATGGTTTGAGATAAAGACAGTTTAATAAGTAAAGCAAAAGCCGCGCACGCAAGCAAAGCAAAACAAGGAATTTGTTCACTACTCCCCAGGGGCAGGCAGGTGTTCAGCCATCTCCAGGGAAGCAGGGCTCCGTCACTCGTAATGGTTTCTTGGGAAGACAGATGCCATAACTCCAAACGTCCCTCCACCCCTTCCTTCTTCTTTGTCCCAGCTTTATATACCGAGCATGACGTTATATGGTATGGAATATCTCTTTGGCCAGCCTGGGTCAGCTGTCCCAGCTGTGTCCCCTCCCAGCTCCCCGTGCACCCCCAGCCTGCTCGCTGCAGGCCAGCATGAGAAGCTGGACTGTCCTTGACTACTTAGCAACAACCCAAAACATCAGCACATTATCAACAGTTCCTCATCCCAAATCCAAAACACAGTCTCACACTAGCTTCTATGAAGAAAATTAACTCTACCCTGGCTGAAACCAGGACAGATGGGAAACTCTCAGAGACAGGGACCACACCTTCTGATTTGTCCTCTCACAGCAGCAAACATAACAGGAACCAAGCCTTCACAGACACTGCTTGATGTCACTGTCATTAGGGGCACAAAGTTTTTGGAAAAAAAAAAAATCTGAGCTGATTATGTTGTCAGTGCAACAGCATAAAACACGCAAGCTGCCTTTCCTCGCTGTGGTTTGCCTTATATTTTGGTCTCCTTCTGTTTACAGTTTTCATTAATTAGCCTTTCCCTCTACGTAACATCAGGGACCTTTTGCCTGGCTTTCTCTATTTCCAGCAGATGTAATACTAGTGTAGAAGTGTCTACTGATGGCACCTTGTGGCTAAACCAGAGAAATGCTTGGGAATAGGAACAAGCATGAAGTAAGCCAGGAAAGTATCAATAAAAGGTTATAATGTGAAGAGCATATCCCTCCTGCCATAGTGACTGCTACAAAAAATGGTGCAACACTGTAAAGCTTTGCAGACATCTCCTCGGCCAGGCACTGCACAAACCCTGCCTGCCTGCCAACGGCACCAAAAGCTGCTCCCCCCACACCCCCAGTCCCTCGCAGAGTCCAGGGGTGCAAGCAGGGCACTTGGCCTAAAATCTCAGCACAGCAGGAGGCAGGAGAAGGGGGAAGGGACCGGACGCTTGCACTAGGCAAACCCAGCAAATCACTAAGCGAGTGAGCGGGAGAAAGGACCCAGGCTCTATCTGCTACCCAGAGCCCCTGTGGGTCTACTGCCAGCTTTGCTGGGTGCCCTTCGACTCTGCAGAAGAGAAAGTCAGCCTGAACCCAGGAATCAGTTCCTGGTCTGCACAGGTCAGCAAAAACACTGACCTCCATGGCAGCCCTTTCTGCATCCCTTTTTGGAAGCATTGCAGTACCCACTGCCATGGGCTGGGATGTAAGAGACCTGAGTTGATGGTATTGGAGAGATCCCAAATGCCTGCTGATCACTGTTTCTGGAGGCACACAGTGATGCATTTGGTCCTCATCTCTATAGATTCTTCCCTAAAATCTCAAGTGTGAGTAGCAGGTCTAAAAGGGCCCAGACCTGCAAGTCAGCTGCTAGTTTGCAATCGTGACCAGGACTCAGCGTGGTGTGACCACAGCCGGTAAGGTCACTGGGTCCTTGCTGACGAGCTCAGGCACAAGCCCTGATCAAGGCAGCCATCAGCAAGGCACAGACAAAGTTGAGCACATACCAGCACTGGCTCTGTTGTTATTAATGCAATCATGTTCCCACACACAGAAGTAGCTGAGAGGATTCCCACAACGTCATGAGTAACAATGGTAGGATTAAGAGACAACAAAGTACACAGATAAAGGATATTTGGCATCAAGCAGTATCATGTGAGATACTTCCTAGGTAGAGAGCAACAAACCAGGAGGGTGTATTAAGGTACAGATGGAATACCTAAGCCACACAAAGGTGTCCTGAGAAATGTTGTGACCACATGAAGAAAGCATGACATTGTCCCAACCAGTAAGTAATAACAAAGCTGGTTTACAACAAGGCTGCCTCTCATTTACTGTGTTTTCTCAACTTTGGTCGAGTCCAATCATTTCTTTAGAACCAATCCAGGTATTTAGCCTGCATGTCTCTCTAGGTCCCACTCTGTTTTATATTATCTTTAATATGTCATTAGCATAATTCCCAGATGTTTTGAAGTCCTTTGAAGAGCTGGCTTCAAGTTTCTGCCCCCAACAGCTTTAAGTATAAGTAAGCAACGTACATATCACTTGGGAAAAGAAACAGGAGTCCTGTGGTTTGCCCAAGATCACCCAACAGATCAGATCTCCTGCATTCCAGAGAAGGGAACACGTAATTACAGGATCTAAATACAAGTCCTCACTCTAGAAGAAAACCTCTATGATGGAAAACCAAGGACATTCATTTCAAGTGTGAAAGCCTGGAAACGAATCATGCTATAGCTGGATATATGAAATCATGGAAGAGTAGCAAAAAAGGTGAAGTTTATCTTTGCCAGGTAGACTTACAGATTCTCAGCAGGCTGAGGTCTTCAGACCTAATCATTTGCCACGCACAATGTCAAAATAAACAGCTCTACATGCCTTATATAAACACCCAAGGCAGAAGAAATTACCCTCATTGTCCATCCAGGGGTTGGTGCATCCATATTAAAAGGCAAATGAGACTCTCAACAACCAGAACAGTTTATAAGCAGCAATATAAAATAAACAGAAAACATTTTTGTGCCAGACTGCACCTGCAGCTATATCAAGACCTTGTGTTTTTCACGGCCTACCACAGTACTACACAAAGTAATTCTCAACAGCTTTAATACACAGAGATTTTGCATACAACCATACAAAGGTGTTCTGTCAGGTAAATTTTGGCTTTCTAATCCAATAGAGTCAGAAGAATTCTCTTTCACTGATCTAAAAAAAAAAATAGAATTTAATGAAAAAACATGCTGTGATATGAAAAACAAATGACAGACTAAGAGAGGAGATACAGCAGTAGCTAGTGTAAATTTTTTTTTAGAAAGCCTTTTTATCCTTTTCTATGAAACCACTTTCTGCCATAAAATGACTCTTGCAACTTTAGTACTACTTTTTGTCCTGTCTCTACTTAATACTAAAAGGAAATTAACACCAACAGATAAAGAATAAAAGCCTCACGTCAAGGAGAACTTCTACCTGAAAAAGAAAGAAGAGTGAGAGGTTCAATGAAGACCACAAAAGACTTCACTATTCCATATTATTTGGAAGATGCTCAGATACCACTGTGATAAGCAGCCTTACAAAAACTTGAGAAAGGTTGATGGCTGAAATTGGAATAATTTTTTTCCAAAGTAGATGTTTTACTGCTTTTTTGAAATAGTAAAGCTAAAGGTTCGTCCTTACCTTTTTGTGTAAATAACTTCCTTTGCCTGGGGTGTTCATCATCGGTTTGACCTTAAAATGCATGGCAGCATTCTTAGCAATATTCAATCAATGGTAGGATTAAAGGTGAAATCAGTTACACAGAGGAAGCCTACTGCTGTTTCACCAGTGTGGTGGCTCTAATCTCCCTCCAAGAGACTAAAGATCATAACTGATTTACTTCTCTTCCCTGGGGAACAATTTTCTGTAGCCTGAAGCAATCAGGAAACAGACTGAATTGGCTTTAATACCCATCTGCCCTAGGGGGGAGAGACTGTGAAAAGCTACTAGGTTGTTTCTTCTTCATACTTGTAATTAAATAAACTATGACGAATTTGACAGGCAGAATTTCTAGCAGTACCAGTTGCCTTAAAACTTCCTACTCAGTGTTTAATTGATATATAACAGCTATTCCCAAGCAGTACTGAAGAATATTTAAACATTAAAATCAGCGATCTTCCCTCCATACCATGATTTAAACTATTAGTAACATAGCTTTAATTCTCACATCTACCAAGAGACGAAAATAGCTCTTTCAAGACTGAGACACATGTTTAAGCACAAAGTAAATTGGGCTTACTTTGATATTTTTTTCCCCTTGACTGGGATCTTTCTATTATTTTAAGAATGTCAGGCATGCAAATGAGATGGCATTGATATAATGGAGAAATTAATCTTAGAAGTGGTACCTAAAAAGTTTTTGTATCAGAGGAGGACAATCTGGGACCATGAAAGCATTTTCAGATAGATTAATGTCAAAGTACTTGTTACTAACAGCTTAGTCAATAAACTTCTGTTGCTAGTACTTTTCAAAACAGTGCCAGAGACAAAGAAGATGACAAGTTTTTCTCTGACAAACTTTCTGTAATTCAACATATTTCCCAGAGTTGTCATAACATAAAAATAATTACATTTGATAAATAAAACCAAGGCTTTTATTTTATAGTGTATAGAAAGCACAGGAGAGATAACAGGGTTGCTGTGAGTACAGTCATTTCAAACCCACTGCTGTCTCTCTTTCTTATCCGTATACCCCAGCATGAGACATTTTCAAATACTCCATGGGGAAGGCAAGTGAACTCATGATTTTTCAGTTTACTGTGTTAGAACCAGAGACATCTTTTTTCACACGAGCCTAGCTGAGACAGTTTACAGTTACAGACTATTCTGATTTTTTCATAATCATTTAACTAATTTTAGGCTTATCCATTTATTACTGAAGGAAAGCAAAGAAATTAAGAAATGCTTTGGTTTCTCTGCCCAGACCTGTTGTCAAATGATACTCAGGCCTGACATCCTGGCATTCAGAGGTGAAAGAATTGCTACTACACCTGCTAAATGTTTTCAAAGCACGGTACCAACCCTCCAGTGGTGCAGAGGATGGCGTTGCTTACCCCTGTTTCACAGGTGGAAACATAGACATGGAAATACAACAGAGGCTTTCTCAAAGCCATGCACTGATATTTCTGCCCAGCTTGAGGTAACTCAGTGATAACCTCCCAATAAGTGTCTACAAATCTGGTTATGACACCTTTGAAAAATAACTCACATCAGCTGAGCCACACTTCCAAAAATCAGCATTACTGAAAAGTCTGCATATGAAAACATTTTAATTCTTTGTAGGACCAATGATGAGAAGCTGAATTATGCTTATCAATGTCAGAGGACAATACAGCAGAATTATCACCACCTCTGTGGTCCACACTGCCTGCTGCACCCAGTTACTAAGAAAATATCAGATGGTAATCTGATATCTAAAGCAGATTTACAGGTTTTGGTTTTAAAGTCACCTATACCCAAGTCTACTCAAAGCTCTGAAGTTAAGATTGCTCTCTGTGAAGATCCATGGGCTGCTACTCCTAAATACATTTTAAAAAAAAAATCAGTCAATGTACAACTACAGACTCTTAACAGTAACTTCCACAACTATCTGAAAAACAGAAATTCTGTGCTGTAACACTCACCAACATGGTATCACGGGACTGATTCTGCAAAAGAAGCTTTTGTGCTTCTCTGGTGCTTGAAAAATTGTGGAGACATCTGAAGGGCACCAGTCCTGAACCTGTAATTAATTCCCAGTGCTATTATACTGAATTCTTCCCAACAAGGAAATAAAGGAGCTTAAATAAACAACAAAAAAGAATTGAATGAGAAGTTAAACACATAAAGCCACTCGCCTGAAGATTTTTACTTTGCCAAATTGATAGTAAGGAGAATTGGTGGATATATTTCAATGTGCAATTCTGTATTTAGTTTTTATATTGTTCTTAAAAAAAAAAATTATTTTTTAAAAAAACACAACAAGTGTTTAAATTGGGTATTGTGTGTTTTTATTTGGTTAAAAGAAGACAAACATTTAGCTACAAACACCTAAGACAGGTGAGTCATTTTCCTAAGAGATAAATATTTACCTGTGTGTGATTAAGAGTGATACAAAGAGCCAACAGTGACTCCTAAAAATCTACTTCATGCTGAGATTGCTGATAGATAAAACTAAGCTGCAAACAAAATCTATTCTGTCAGTTTTGTACTAAGATTTGAAGAATTCAAATGTATTCCAAGACTTGTAGCTCGTTTTAAAAAAATTAGTGTTAACATATAAAAACAACCATTTTTTTAAAAATTCCCATTTCCCCTATTTCTTTTCTGCACCTGTTTTTTATTGCAATAGCCACAGGCTGTAATAAGACAGCAGTGCATCTTCAAGCCTTGATACAAAGGAAGCTCTGTCTGAGCCAGTTACTCATCCACATGACATGATAGCTCTCATTTCCTCCTCAGCCTTGCTTTCGCAGAGTAGTGACAGAAACCACATTGCAGAACTGTCAAGATCCTAAAACCTGATTGTTAAATGCCAATTACCTTGGTTAAGTTTCCTAAAAAAGGGGGGAAATAGAGCGAGAGGTGCGGACCGAAGACTTACCTGCTATACTCCAACTCGATAAACTGGAAATCAAGCATATCTTGTCTGCTCACAGATCCCACCTGTAGATCTGCTCAAAAATCACAGTTGTTTCACTTCAGCTGAGAAAATTGCACCCAGAATCAATCACTTACTTACAATAAACTTTCCTGTTATTTTTAAACAGTGTTTTAAAGTCACATTCCTCTTCAAAGAATTATCTGTAAAAATAGATGCAAAAGATGCCTGGATTTATTAAAAATTTCCCAAGGGAAACAGCAATACCATGTGGGTGAGAAATTTAAAATCAGACTGAAACTCATACAAAACAAGAGGCAGCCAAGAATAAGGTTGCTGGGCCTCTGAAATTCACAGGAGTGGGGAATGCTCAGAATTTAGAAAGACCGAACCCAAGTCTTCATCCTTCACCTGAAAGGATTTGCCCATTCCTCTGAAGACCAACTCTACTACAATCTGCACAGAGAAGTTGGTGTTCAACCCTCAAATCTATTTCTATTTACTCAGTGGCTAATGCCAGCGTGACGGTGACAAGAAGCTAAGGGAATGAGGTCGGAGAAGTGCAACTGCTACCCTGGGGCACAACTCATCACCCACCACTACGGGTGCACAGCCCCTCTTGCCTCCCTGAGCAGAAACAGAGAAGGGCATTGTGCGGGGCATATCATAACACCAGGGATGGACAGATGTGGCCTCACTACTTCAGCACTCAGTCTTGCTAAGTGCTTGGCCTGTCACGTTTCTCTGGGGGTGGAGGTGAGAAAGAGCATCAACATGCTTCAGCTGCATAAGCAGAGCAAGAGCACACACAGCCTAGGGCCTGGCTGGGAGGTAGAGCATCATGGCAGAAATCAATTTTCTGTTGCTTGGCTTTGTTACGTTCTGGCCTGGGGATAGCCCTGGCTGGCGGTGAAGGGGAAGGAGAGCACAAGGAAGGAGTCTGGTCTGGCTCTGTGGGGTGCACTGGGAGCAGAAGGAAGGGAGGGTGCACAGCAGACCACATCCTTCTTCTACATGCACAAGAATTAAATAATTCTGAAAAGCCTTGAGCTGGCTGTGTTTTCACCCTCAGCTCAAAAAAATCTATGCTCACCTACAACCACCCTAGATCTTGGTCTGCAATGCACAGCTGTCTTAGGTGACATCACCATCATTACAGCAAAATCATACTTGCCCTGCTGTGACCTCACTCTGTGGATGTATAGGTCTACAGACACATCCCATGTGCAGTTCTAGTCTGTTCCAGGTTTCTCCCACAATCAAATGCAAGTAATTTACCAATTCTTCAGCAAGGCCATGGGACAGCATTGACTATCTGCACTCAATGACTTTGTATCTTAATGAAGATACAAAGTACATCTTCATTATAGCTTCAAGCTCTGACATTTTACTACAAATATTAAAAGTTCCAGGCTAAATTAACCTGGGGCCTGGACTGCTGCGCAGTCAAAGCATCAGGAGTAAAAACCCTTTTCTATTCCAAGGGAATGTTTTCCTGTAGGAGCTATAGCTGAAATTCAGATTAAGTTAGCTGTGCAGTCTGGTAACCAGTTGTGACGTATATTTAAACAATAAATTTAACTGTAACGCTTATAACAATTATGCACCACAGAGAGTACAAACTATCCCGTCCTTCACATCAGTATGCCTCTCCTGGGCCTCTATTTCTTTTTCTTCTTTTAATTAATCGCCTTTACTTTCTGTGTCCCCCTGGTCCATCTGTGCAGCAGTGCTATGAATGAGCCAGAACTACAGCTGTAAAAAGAAAGGGAATGTTTATAATTTTTATTTAGTTCTGTTTTGATGTGTCTCATCGTTGAACACAGAAGATATTTTTCTATAAAGAAGGGTTCTGGCTCATCAGCTGAGAATAATGTAATTATTTTCCCTTCAATTACATTCAAAATATTTTTTTTAAGTCTCCTTTAAACCACTTTATCACCTATGCAACTCCCGCTGTACATCAGAAGGTGGCAGACCAAACAGCTGGGGATTTCTGTACCCACTGTCAACTTGTTTCAGAGACAGTCTCCAGCACAGAAAAACATCAGGCACCTGACCAGATGTGATTGTCCCCTGGGAAGAAGCACACACTAAAGCTTTTTCACCTGTGGTAATATTTCAGCAAATTCTTCAAGACAGAAAGTCTAACACCACCATCTGTACCCAGCCTGCAGGGTCAAAACTTCTCTCTTGTTCTCATAGCTCACCAAGGAATGACATCTGGATATTATCACCAAAGATATGGCCAAAGATTATCACCAAAGTATGATTCATTCAGACTGGGAAAATGTACAGTTGATCTGATTCAGGGATCTTGCTAATGGGCTGCTTTAATGCTCCAAGCCTCAACCCTTACAAGCAGGCACATCAGAAGTCTGGACCTGAATCCTAACCTTGACATCCAGTAACACTTCTGAGTAACCTGACATTGAGGGTTGTATTGATGAATCATTGTTTCACCTGAACTATTGGTGTTACTAAGTAAAACAAGCACTTTTTTAGGACTTGAGCAAGGGGCAAATTATACAGAAGATGAGCAACAACAACAGTTATAGTTCAAAACCCCTTTTCCTTCTGTAAAATAAGATGTCAAAAATACTGCCACAATAACTTTTTAGTAGATATTCAGCTTTGTCATGGAGTTTTGGAGAACAATCTTCTAAACTGCAACTCTGTTCTCTGGGGGAAAAAAACAACAAAAACAAAAACAAAAAAAACCCCACCCAAACCAACAAAGGTTAATTTTGCAGTCTTTAAAATCCTGGAAACATCACAAAGTCCCTGCATGCATATCTCTATAATAGGTTAACACTACAAAAACTCAGATATTTTTCCTCCAACTTCGGCAGATAAAACAGGAAGATAAGAAAGCTGTGATGTTCTTTTGACCTTCTGCCAAAGGTAAGGACCACCTGTCGATCTGAATTTCCCTTGCAAATCTGCTGGAGCTGCAATACTGAAACTGCACTGCTGGTGCCTGCTTTATCTCTGATTAGCCATCATTTGGGACAACTGTTCAACTGATGGAGCAAATGCCTGCACTGAGCTGGCATTTCCTACCTTCCCATCACACAACTGTTTAGAATAATATCTCAATGCAACTGAAATGCAGTTTTATTTCTGCTCTCTCATCCAGTCCCAGAAGAATAAGAAAAAACTTTATACAAAGGTTTATTTTTATCTTATTGGAGAAGGATATTGTATACTCTGAGGAACAATACCAGGATTACAGTGGCCTGAAGGAGGTATTTGTGTCTCAGGATATACCCACAATGCTCAGAAAGGATGTTTCTCTCTAAAGGGTACAATATTGCCCAAGAATATAAATTCAGTCTGGTGGCAGGATTTTGCAGGATTTTCCTGAATAGCTGCCAAAACCAGACCTAATGGTCTGCTGTCTGTATTAAATACCAACTAGCATTCTCCGGTTTTCCCTAGAGATGGCTGCATTTTCTGTGGTAGACAGAGCAATCCATGAGTACTGTCTGCCAGTCTTTGCTCCCTGAGAGTGTGACACTGGAGTCAGGTTACTAGTATTACTTGTCATCTTCTCTCTCCTTCTCTTTATTTCCTTCTTTCACTAGAATATACCAGTTTAAAATAGACTTGATCCTTCCTTTACTGTAGTGTCCAACCCTCAGTGTGTGAGTGTTAAGTTAAGTCTCTCTATTCTGCTGTTCCTGCTAAGGTCAGCTTTACTTTTCTGCCACAAACTCTTCCACTTCCCTGTCCATCCTCTTTGCATGTGGCTCCAGATAACAGACATTGGGAAAGCAGACTGAAAGTCTGGGGTGCCCGAGATTAATAATTTGGTCCTATTTTGTTGGTATAGGAAAGTTGTTCTGGTTCAGGAAGATGTACGGAGAAGCTGTCCTGTTCAAAAAATGAAAAATTAAGCCCTACCTTGAACTCAGTGGAGCTCATTCACTGCAGAACTTCCAATAGTTGTAACAAAACTAAAATACAATCTTAAATAGAAAGGTATCAGAATTGGAAGAATTGGAAGTGGGATCTGGAAAAAAAACTATATTCGTCTGCCTGACTCATTTAAGCAGTACACCAGTAAATATCAAGAATGCATCCCTTCTATTTATTTTTTTCCCCAGAGGAAGAAATAACAAGATTTGAAATGCAGAGGGCTGAGTTCCACACTTTAACTTAGTTGAGTGAACTCACATCTACACTAGGATGATTCTGCTGATCTGCATATCTGTCCTAATTATTTCTTATTTGTATGAACGCAGCACCCATCAGGCCAGAGAAGTAAACATGTCCCTGTTGGGCCACTCGCTGAAAAAAGCAGAAACCAAAACAGTATTTCTTTCCTCAATGATTTAAAAGCCAGTAATATTCAAACTGTAAAAATAAAATACACATGCCAAAAAGAGGTCAGAATATACAAAGCAACTATTCCTCCTCCCCCACATACTGTAGCTCCCTGTCCCAGGTAGTTAAGTCATTTGTATCAGTATTTTTTACTGACGTCACTCTGGTAGACAGATATACCATTCAATGTCCTTCCAATTTTTGCTTTCCATCACTTATTTTCTTATGAGGGTGGTGAAACACTGGCACAGGTTGCCCAGAGAGGTGGTAGATGCCCCATCCCTGGAAACATTCCAGGTCAGGTTGGACGGGGCTCTGAGCAACATGATGTAGTTGAAGATGTCCTTGCTCATTGCGGGGGGGGGGGGGGTAGACTAGATGACCTTTAAAGGTCCCTTCCAACCCAAAAATTCTATGATTCTATGATTCTACATTGACATCATTCACTAACATGGACACAGGTAGCAGCTTCACACATGCCTGGGGCAGGAAACAGCTGGCAAGGGGTGATCCAAGGGGTGAAAGAACCTGGATACACATTGCTACATCTGCTATATGCTTCAGTTTCCTCCCTGTACAGATGGGGTAATCATCCACATTTGTGTATAGCTATGGACAAGAGTGTTATAAAATGGTCGAATATTATTTAATAAAATTGGCTTCTGCCTATGCAGGTGTTTAATAGATACATTAATTTAGCAAATGTTTCTCCTGTTGATTCTCAGTATTAGTAATTATTTTTTCTTTAAAAAAATGTTACTTGGGAACATTAGGAATATGTTGCCATATTCATGGTATTAATACATTTTGTTCAAGACTTCCATTCATTCAGATGAAAATAAAATATTTTACTTTTAAGATACAATCTATTACCTTTTCTTCCAGCTGTTTTATGAACAAAGTAGATCTGTTCAAACCGTGAGTCCCTGCTCTGTCAGACCTAAGCCCCAGTGTTTGCAAATACACATTTGATTGACAAGCCAGTGAACAACATCCTCTTTCAAAAAATGTCCTTGTATACTTAGAAAAGAGAGAGGTGTTGTTTATAGATTTTTATTTTATGAATTAAATAGGGCCCAGAAGCTATTTACATAAAATCTCCATAGAAACTTGTATTTTACAAGATAAGCCTGTGAAAGAAGAGAGTAATGACACCTTGAGAAAATAATCTTAACAGATATAACCTCCTGTAAAAAGTCTGCAAGACAAAATAAATGAAAAATTCCACTTGGAAAGCTGAAGCAAGCAGGTATTCACTACAAATGTTTTGCCAGAACTGAGATATTTTTAACATAATTAGACTGAACCAGAAGCAGGCTGTACACACCGTGGAGGAGAAAACCCCAAAGCTGCACTTACCATTTGAAAGCTTTTTTTCTGAGATGGTAAGGGCTCTTTAGTATGCCACTTTGATTTTAGAATGTCACTTGTCAGAGCTGCAGTAGCCATGCATGAACACATCTAATGTACCCAAAGATAAAAGCTGGATGTTGGGGACTGAATTACAGAAGCTGCACTGGAGCCCTGGCCATGAGCCCATGCTCAGCTCACAAAAAGGAGCGCATGCACGTAAACCTTGCAGATACTACTCAAACTACCCATACACCTTGTCCTACTGCAAAAGTGAATTTCACCTGCACACTGCCTGGCGCCAGCAAGGTACAGTCTTCACCTTGATGGATAACCAGGGCACTGCCCCTTCCATGCAGAAAGTCCCTCTTGCACTCTTGAGGACACCAGCTAAATGGCAAATGACATTATCAGACTACTAATGTTGTGAAAATAATACATGCTGAAATGCATTCTAAGCTTATCCTTACAGATTCACCATCTTTAGTCTTTACAACAACAACAATAATAATAATAATGGTGGCTGCCTCGTCCTCTCCCTTTGGGAAAATTCACTCTGTCCCCAAAATTGTACTCCTTGTTGTATTCCCACAAGCGGTACTCACTATCCTGGAAGCTGCCCTTGACTAGCTAGCTGCAGGCTGTAGCAGCATTTTCTGAGGTTTTTGTGCAACAAAAACCAAAGCTCCTTATACAGAGTAAAAAGGCAATAATGAAAGAGCTTACCCCACTGCTGGGTTTCCAGAACACGATGACAAGTATGAATGAAGGGGTAGAAGGGTGAGAATTCACAGGCATTAGGACTCAAATATGGAGTCTACATCCAGCTCGTCAGGATATCCTCACTGCAAAATGGTTTCCTACAACCTTAAATTAACTACAAGCCTTAATCCATAGTCCCAACTGTGTAAGCAAATCACAACCTGTGGCATACACAAGACATAAATGTTCTGTTGGGAGATACCTGGTAGTAAGTAGACTAAATACCAGGGGTAATCCATGGTATGATACACACTCAGGAAGAAATGGTTTGCTTGCATCAAAATGAAAGTCTGAGAACATCCTAAGACATAAGATAACAAGAGTAATTACATTTATGTTAAAAATGAAATCTGGCTTTTCTGTTCAGGCAAGTTTCCTTAATATCTCAAAACACCAGATAAGAATTTTGCTCATGCAGGTCTCATCTCACAGTGCATACGTGAATTGTGCATCTGGAGTCCTAACAATTGCCAGTGTCGGGTGTTTGAGGAAGCTGTTGACAGTTATTTAAATAAGTTATCATAAATAGTATAGAGCAGCACTTCACAGGTGCCAAAATTTCCTTTTCTTGGAAAGGAGAAAGTACAGTTCTTTGATCCATGTCTGCATTTTTTTGTTAATAACTCTAATGACCTTTATAACCTTCTGTTTCATTTCTAGATTTTACTGGACATAAGGTAGTCATTCTGAAACATAATATTAAGTCTATAACAGGAAGAAATGAAAAGTGTGAATAAATGCCAGAGAATTCTCCCAAGTGTTGGTGACTGTTCCACATCAGACACTGTCCATATATTGGGAAGTATTCTGTAATTACGAAAAGTAAATTGATTCCCTCTGAGGCTGTAGGGACATACCATATTTTCCACCTACTGAAGGATGGCCAGAGTATCACCTTAGTAACTGTCCATAAATCTGAAATTACTCTAGCAAAAAGAAAAGGAACTACTTCAGAGTTCTTAAAGAAAGAGAGAAGAGTTTTATCCTGTACGACATTTTTCTTTGATTTCAATAGTTAAAACTCACTGGTTCTGTGCTCACAGATCATCACAGATGGTGAATTTTTCTAATCTTTTTCTTTACTAAAGAGTAAAAAGCCACTGAACTAGGGGCTACAGGTAACAGTTGCCACCAGGATGAGACTGAAGGACTTCAAACATAGTATCTGTTAATGAAAGATGAGATCTTAATTATTATAACCCTTTACTATAAACTAGAAATTACTAGTGCAATTCTCTAATAGTTAGCTGATATTCTTCAGTAATTTTAGCTCATTAGGAAATATCCTCTCCTATTCCAACTATCAACACTGAAACAAGTAATGCTAGGCACACGTTTTTTTCTAAAATATGACACCAAGCAGCTAAACTCACTATTGTGGTTATGCTACTTTTCTTTCTGTAAGAACTCCTAGAACTTCTGTGTTTTGGTTTTATGTTTTTTTTTCCCCCTAGAATTATCATAGATTTTTAACTAGGAATTAATTCCCAATTAAAAACTGGATTCAGACCAGTTGAAAGTCAAGCTTTGATCTTGGAAGATCACCTGTTTAGAGATGTAGGATTTTTGGTAGCTTTAGAAAGGCTAGTTGTACATTCATTTTCAAGAACTTCAAATCTAACAAAGTAAAAAACCCAAAATGAAGTTAATACAATTAATAAAAAAATATGTATCTAAGGCTTGTGCTTTAGATAGCAAGACCTTTTCAGGATAATTCCTGTTGCTGTTAGTTTTTTGTTGCTGATTATTTTTGTTTGACCTGTTGGACTCAAAATCTTCACCTCTCATCAGTACTTTCCAGAATGATATTCACCATAACCCTTAGTTTCCAATAACCCTCACAAGTTGACCATTTGGCAGAACCACACCCCTCACTGACGGGATGTATATCCCAGGGTATCCTTCCATCACAGAGCAACACCTCACTGCTTAACCCAGGTATAACAATGAGAGATTTGGAGGCAATGTGGGTAAGATCAGTGAATCCACACCTCCCCACACACTGGCCCCAACACACAGGTCTGGTATGTAACGTAACACACTCCTCCCCTGACAGCCAGGCTCCTGAGGAGGAGGCAGGTGCTCCTGCTTACCTGCAGGACTTGTACAAATGGATTCTTAGCAGATGGAGGTCTTACTAAAATGAGAAAAAATAGTGTGGGGGTTCTTTTGATTTACAAGGGACAAGTTCCACTCTTCAAACACTGAATCTATGTGGAATGAATTTTATGATGTGGCAATATTATTGAAAAAAAATTTATCTTGCAGGAGTATTAAGTGATGCCATCACCTAGCATGAATGATGGTGCAGGTCAGGCCTCAGTATTAATTGATTTAGCAAGGATTCCTTTGAAGAATTGAGGAGTTGCATAGCAGATACATTTCTAGGTGAAAAAACAGAGCAGGGGATCAGCTTTGGGCCACTGTGCTTCTCACATGATTATGTTGGCTGACTTCTGCTCCAGGCAGTGGTACAGGAAGCCACAGAGTGAACTGTTTCAGGCCATGTGGCCTCTTCCAACTGCACTTGTGCCACTTCAATGAAAACAACATCAGTTATTTTAATTACTTAAGCTAACACAGCTTATTTAAACTAAAACAAGAAATACTCACACAAGCATTGATCAAAAAGGGCTACCAAACACTAAGCAGGGAACGAGAGATGCAGGTTGATAAAAGAAGGGAGAGTAACATCCTACGTCTGGAATAGCTGGAAATGGAAGGTGAGTCTCCACAGCACCACTTCCATTGATTTTCTAAGTACAGGAATTGAGGGGTTTTTTCCCCTAATTCTGTTACAGAAATCTGTTGTATTCAAATGAAATAGATGATTCTTCCTGAAAGGCACAATTACCTGTTAATACATGGAGTGCAAAGGGGATTCCAGTTACCCTTCACATGTTCAGAATATCTCCAGCTCCTGCCTTCTGCATGAACATAGAAGTCTTGTCAAATTATACCGTATTAAAAGCTAGAGTCTTTTCTTACCTGATTATTTCTAAGAGTCTTAGAAACTTACTCATTAGCAAGACAGTAGGTACAATAGGGCTTCTGAAAGCAAATTCTTGAGGATTGAATTCATTGCTTTGTCACAGTCTGCAGGTTAGAATGTTGCTCTACAGGATGGTTTCCTTCCAAAGGGGCTCATTGGAGCATTTTGATCAACAACATCATTCATGGATTCAGAGGCTAGCAGATTCAGTGCTTTAAACTTGGGCTTCTCTTGAGATCTCCTTAGGTGCTTTTATTGCTCCATCACAGTTGTATTCATATGCTTTAAACACCTATAAACTGAACTGAAACAATGGCATCAGTTACCATTTTTTCTGCCACTCGAGGAGTATCTGGGGCAGATGTTAAGTTTTTTCGTTGTGTGTATGTACATGAGCAAAAGAGAGAGCCCAAGAAGAAACGCTCAGGAAAAGCCATTTACATATGACAGGAGCCCAACTTGTTTTGCTTCCACAGCCCTGAAATCCCCACAGAGGTTTTCCTATCACCTCACATCTTACCACTGCATTTTTTCAACAGAGCTGTCCTGGGGGAATGATCAAGCCAGTGCTGCAAAGGATTTTGAGAGTTAAGGCAGAGACCTTGAACTGCATTTTGCATTAGAGTCAGTCCTCAGTGCAGAACATCAGGCTGATATGCTCACGGTAATGATTGTTGCTAAGCAAAGGGAGCTGATAGCTGTCTTTTGTACTGAAGTTTTCAGGATGTGTGGCCTTGCTGAATGGTCAGGAGGTCAGGAATGCATAGGTCATCCTGGTCAGACCCAGGCCCAATTGAATGGGACACCTCTTATGGCAGATGGAAAGGGGAAATTTGCTGCCATGGTTGTAGGCATCTGTAGCAGCAAGGAGTTCAAAAGGAGCACAAGGCTGCATACGATCCTATCCCAGTCCCACGCTTCCCCACCTTAACCTCTAAACATTTACCTCTCCTTAAAGTATGCAAAGTCTTGACAATACAATCTCAGCCCTGCCAAATTAGATTTAACATAAGGTTAGCCAAGAAATCATGCTGTGAATGGGTGACATAGAGGAGGCAGCAAACTGATCTAGTTCGCGACTTGCTGGGTCTTCGTCTTTATTTGTTTCACCAATTCTCCCACTCTCTTCACACTTCAGAGAAGTGTGATTATGCAGAAGACAGTCACAGAAGATGAGTGAGCCAATCTACAGACCTGCTAGCACTGTAGTCCCAACATCTCTGTTCCTATTCTCTGTCACAGAGTCACCCCTCAGCATCTATGATTGTTATAATGCTCATGTTTAGAAACCAGTTCTGTTGACTGAACTGAGAGAAAACTACCAGCTTTTGGCACATTACTTTTGGTAGAAAAGCAGCCCCCACTGGGTCAGTAAATGACAGGACTGTAGACCTGTAAGCAGGAGAGAAGGGTATAAGGATCGGGACCTCCCCTTACCGCAGGGCTAAGAGTTTAAACTGTACCTGAGCCCTCTGACAATGCCCAGGGCAGGAGCTCTGATCACCAGGGAGCCGTCTGAGCTCAGAGGGGCTTCCCTTGCTCAGTCTAAGAAATAAGGACTGACCCACTTCAGAATGTTTCCTTTACGCTCGTACAGCTCTGGGAAATAGGACAGACGAACATGCACAGGGATCAATAACAGTCAAGCGCTACCGTGAGTCCATTAGGATCAGCCCATCCATCAGAGCTACAAGAGCTCTTTCTCTGCCTGAGGCTTGGCTGAGACGGATCTGTGGCATCCACCCCAGCTCTTGACTGGCATGTTCAGAAAAGACAGCTCTCGGCAAAAGTTTCCAAGGCCACCTCTTCAGAGCACTAGTTTCTAGTACTTGCAACCAGGATGTTGCAATACTTCAGGCTCAGCAACCTTCAGAAAAACATAATCCAAGAATATTAAATGACCAGCACAGAGCTATAGTTCTGCCCTTTGTAGTAAAGGAAGTACATAGGGGGTTTCTGGAGTAGGGAAGCCAATTTTTTTTTTTTCTGGGAACTGGAAAAGGAGTGGTTTGAGTTTAGCATATGAGGACTCCAGCTATGATATGCTAAATCACATTAAGATTTTGAAGACTCAGCTATGGGAAACCAATGAATGCTTCAGAAAGAAGCCCTGTAGGAAGTCATCCTCTGCACAAATGCCAGTCTCCCAAGGTAATGTATTACTCCATCATTTCATCTAACGTGACTTTCATGAGCATCTCTGGTCACTTCGGCTGTGATATGGCAAGACAGCATCAGACACAACCCCTCTCTTAGGGCTACATTTCCTTGGCATTTTGGGAAGCCATTCAATTAATAGATTTTTAAGGTGTGTGTGCGCATTGGTTTGGGTGGAGGGGGGCAGTGAACAACACTGTCTATACTGTTATTTCCAGTTTAACTGGAAATAGTTATTTCCATAAATAACTAAAAGTTTATTATCCTGTGGACTTAGACTTTTTGCATGGGCAATGGTCTTAAAGAATGCAGATAATGAAGAATCTATTATACTACCGGGCGAGTTATTTCATTGATCTTCAGTATTAAAGATGCACAATACTTGATGAGCATTTCTCACTTCAGGACTTAGGTGTGATTCACCTCAAAGCAGTGGGCAGAAGGGGGTATATCACAGAGTGGGTTTTTTGTTTGTTTTAGGAGATGATACCAGAAATAAATAGAGGGTCTATAACACTGTAATTGTCATAAGCTTTACAGCTGAATTCAAAATTTAAACCTAAATACACACTTTTTTAATGCCAAGGCATTAGGGCAAGCAAAATAATTGCACCAGTCTTACCAAAACCTCTAGAAATTACATGTGGCCAGTTTTCTTATTGCTCAGTATGCTGAAACCCAGCAGGACAACAGCAGTGACGAAAGGCAGGGAGGCACACATGTGCTGTCTTCTAGAGGGCTGTTCCCAGGGAAATCCACAGAGTTAGGGATTCTTGTGAAGTCAGAATTCAGAATAAAGTAGGAAGACTATGCTCATCAGAAGAACAATCTGTATTTGTGCAAATTATAAAACAGAGGGGAAAAAGATAAATAGGTTAATCTGTTGTAAACTGATTTTGACCCTGAAGGTGATCACAGGTACACAGCATTACGGCACTTTAAACTGTTTTATGCACAGCTTAAAAAAGACCCAGCAACAAACAAAGCTTTTTTTGTGTTTGCTAAACAAAGCATGAAAGAATAGTGACAAAAGTAGGAGGAGCCGAGTTTGTCCGGACAAAGCCAGGAGGAGGAGCCCTCATGCAATGGGAATGCAGTTCAGTGGTCCTGGATTGATATGCTCATCCTTTAAACCCCCAGGGCTGGGAGATCACAGGGCCTGAAAGTCCATCAAAGAGCACTTCTCTGCATTGATCCAGTCTGGAGCGGAAGGCCGGTGGGGGTCTGCTGCTCTGTATAAGGCTGCCTCCGAAGATAATCAGCTTTTCTTCCTTGGAAATTGGGGAATCCCAAACATCAATAAAGTGTTATTTCAAGTAAAACATCAGTCTAAATCTACAGAAGTCTGAACATGTGTGTGTCTGTTCTGTTATTATTTTTTTAAAGAAAAAAAAAAGAAGAAAAAAAAGTGTATGTAACATCGGAGAAGGGTAAACATTTTACCTTGAAGGTATACTCTTAATACTTCAGCTGTTCTTTCCAACTTGTCCACAGCAGAACTTACAATAGAGGTCTTTAAAGCTGTATTATAAACTTTCCTATTTATGTTTGGATGCTCAAGCAGCACAGTAGCACCTGACATAAAAAGAAAAAAAATTTAAAAATCACGATGTCTTTTACTCTCTCAGTGACTTATTGGGTTACCATGTACTGCAAGCAGGCAATTACATGTCAGTTCAGCTTCTTAGTTTAAAGCACTTTAGGTCTGACAAAAGGGAAATCGGAAACCTGGGGAATATTTAACACTGACAGCTAGCACTGTGACAGACTCACATTCACATTATCTTTAGCTTCCAGGTGATTAGCAGTTTGGTTGGGGAACCCCTGATATGCCTCTCACAGCTCTGTGTTTAGTTTGTTCCAAATTATATATCGAACATACATATGTTAAAGGGCTGAACATGCATAAAGTAGAAGTGGGAATGAAATCAGACAATCTAGCACTCTCCAGTGTAACTAGAGACTGAAAGTCATTAATCAGCAGTTCATTTGACACTGGAAACTGTTAGGATATTTTATTTATTCAAGGGGAGCAGTGTTGAACAAACAGAGGATGATACAGGCTTTTGCATCACAGCATGTGCAATCTGACTGGATAAAACTTAGGAATATTTTAATATCATTAAACAGCTGCATTTGACTAAAATAAATCAAGTGGCTGACAAAGCTCTGTACCCTAGAGATCCTGATCTCTGACAAAACAATCTATGATATCCTGGTATTTGAAACTATTTCAGGTGACCACAATCATTGCAGAGAAATATGGCTAAAATTACCTCTGAGCATTACCTTTCTGTGAGTATAACACAGAAAGGAGAAAAAGCAGCAATTCACTTTCTTGCAAACAGTCCATTTCATTATTTTTGAAATGAAAAAGGGTCGCAAAGGGTGTGATTCTTCCAAAACACTTGGCACTAGCGTAGGGGTGGTGTTACTGGGATTAGCAGGCCACCAATCTCAGGGTTTTGGAAATCAGACACACACACAAAGTACTTTGCTGAGCGCATTTCAACCAAATTCTGTGGGAGCTAACAAAACCCGGGTATGTTGGAGATCTAAAAAAATGAACAGTACAGATCAAAGCTCTCTTTTGCCCTCAGAATACAGTTGTTGATAATTTCCCTTTCACTTCCTCTCTCCCAAAAATAAATCACACTACTGAAAATTAGATAAATTAGTTTATCTTTCTGTCATATACACACAGACTAACTCTTAAGTGCTTTTTAAGGATATATTGTTGAAGATAGCCTTATCCTGCATAAGTAGAGAGTTGATTAGCCAACATTATTAATTATTTTTATTACATCAATTTCTATAGCCTTCAGAAAGTTTACTGATCTACTCAGTATACAGAGTAGAAAATAGTTTCTATCTCAAGACCCTAGTAATCTATAGTTTCTTCTGCAGAGAGAATTTTAAAAGTAAATTTTGCCATTAAAGTTATACTGATTTATATAGTGCACATACACTCACTTACGTGGCAGTGGCAAACTAAATAGGAAAAGAAAAAAAAGGTATTCTTGATTTGGTATGATCACCTCTACAGAGGAAATCATGCTAGTAAAATGAGACAAACAAGCACTCTGCAGACAACTATATGAAAAATGTTACTACTCATCAGTCTGCCCCCAAGCATCTCTGCAATGCCATCTGCCAAAGGTCATCACCTCCTCAGCCCTAGCAGCGCTACTCACACATTTGCTTCCAAAGATGTTTCAGTCAGAACAAGCCAGGTTAACTTGAAGAGTTTAAACAGATTCAGGTTTGCTTAACCTAAAGCTAACCTGGAAGTGCTCTTGTAAAACAGCTTTGCTAATGAATCTGAGCAGTAGTAACCTCTGGAAAGTAGCATCTTGAAGATCTGAAGGCAGGAAGATCTGGACTCTTCTACTGGCCAAGTACAATCCATCTCTCCCAACACAGAGCCATACTTCAGGTAAAAATTAAAGAGTGTAATTTTGGATCATTCTAGGTGATCAGTACAGCACGTGGCTATTTTGCTGTGGATTTTTTTCATGCCACTGATTTAATGGTGCAAAAATAATCAAAGATGTTTCTCTTCCCCTTGTGTGTTGGTGGGTCTACATCAGTTGCACGGTCTTGCCCAGCCAGCAATCCCATTGCTCTGAGAACATGATCAAAAACGAGGCGTGATCATTAGACTACATTGATACAGAAGGGTCCTGGGGAGCATCAAGTCCAATTGAGCAGAACGTACCAGCACACCTGAACCTAGAGAGAGACACACGCATTTGAACCTTAATTAAAGCCATAGAGATATGTGGGTAGGTTCCCCTAAAACAGAAGAACAAACCCACAGAGCCAGGTGGTTTGAGTCTGGATGGATTGAAAACCAAGACATAAATGAGGAAGATAAACATCAGTGATCCCTATTGTTTCTCCCTCACACCATTTTCTGCTAGCAATTTTAGAGCCATCAGTCTAGGACAAGTGGCTATAAGGAAGGGAACCACAGAGATGGTTCTACAGCTTGGCATGGGGAGGGCATTGCATACCTAAGGACTTGTCTAAAAGACAAAAGTAGATAATTGGGATAAACTGAACTTACTTACTGATGGTGATAAAAGGTAGGGGGACAACTGCTTACATGGGAAGATATGGAAAGGACTCTGATGAAAATCATTAGAACGGTGGTTAAAGGTGGCAAATTTACCAAAAGAATTTTGACTTCCTGATAATCAATGCAGAAAACCAAAGCAAGACATGTTACAGGGGGAAAGCACTGACAGAAACTGCTGAGAGCTTGAAATTAAAAGAAATGCTGAAGAAAATGAAAAAACTAATGGCTACTGTGTTCCTGTGAAGGACATGACCAATATAGTGAGCTCAGTTTTGAAATGAGCTCAGTGTGACTTAATGTGCATATATGCAAAAGTACTTATAGGTGTCAGGAGGCAGCAGTAAGCACAGAGAGAGACAAGGGAAAACTTCATAATATTCCCACACAGAAAGAAATTTTCTTGATGGGAGAAACCACATCAAGGCACATGCTACCATAATAGCAACATGAAAAAAGTCCAAAACTAAATTAGTTGCTTCAACTTTTGTTAGATAGTTATCATCACTGTGACAATTTATTTGGAGCACAAGATGGCATGGCAGCATGTTGTCTTTTTCTTTAGCACAGCACTAGAATTTGGGTTCCTGCTGAATGAGAGCAGATGTCCCTTCATTTCTATGGCTGCAAAGGGAACCCACTGCATCTGTAATCAAAGAAAAACACTCACTATAGGCGATACCTCCCATAAGCATATTGTGCTATTTACATTGGTGCACTGAACAAAGTGCATGCTTGTTTGCGTTCATCACTTCTGATGCACAGTTTTGTGAAAGTCTCACTGCTCCTTGCTGCAATGCTCTGAAAAAAGGATGAGGAACCAAATAGTTTGTGATCTTGGGAAGTTTCTTTCAGCAATTTTCCCATTTGCTGATTCACTGAGATAGTAAGTGGGGACTAGATGCTTCAGTTCCCCTTACTAAGGGAGTGCAGGAGCTCATCACTTTACAAAGACAGGTTTAACAGACTCATGCTTAAACAGTATTGACTTCAATGGGCATTCGATGAGGCCGTTGTCATCTACACATTTTACGTGCAGGGAGCAATGCCCAGCTGTGTGCAGCAGTCCCCGTGGGCAGCACAAAGAGGAAGATGTGAAGATATTGAGAATTAGAAAACAGTGGTTAAAGGGAAGAGAAAACTGAAAACTCAACTGAAGGGAAACAAACACTGTCCTATTTAAATGGAAGTGTAAGTAAAAGTAAATGTAACAAATCTTTTTTTCTAAAGAAAGAGTATGCCTATATTAAGGAGCCGAATCAAAACTGTCATGCCCACAGCTGGACAGAAGTGAGTGTACTACTAGACTTTTATTGCTTCAAATGACACTGCAATATTTAGCTATAACTAAGAACAGCCCCAAAGTTAGCAAGTTTAACCTTTGGCTAAACATGTATACAGCATCCCATCTGCTTGTCACCAGTTTAGATATTCATGAAGCATGCAATGTGAAGTACTTTTAATTTTTGCTATGCTTGGTAAATTAGCCAGCAAGCAGGGAGTAGACAATAATAGTAGATTCCTATTTGATGACTGTATTTGATTTGATGCATCTTTTAGTGTTTTGATCATTTGGACTGAAGATAAGAAGCACATAATTTGGTAGCTGGCAAAGTGGGATTTAATAAGTTTCCTGTAAAACACAGCATGTATGCAAACAGCCCAGAGGATTAGACTCCACTTCCTTACTTTAGAACTTGGTGCAGCCAACCTGAATAATCAAACAGAGGAACAAAAGTTGTGAATCCCCTCAATGCACTGCTTCATTAGGATCTCCTTACAAAAAAAGAAAATGGGACTCATCTGATCAGCCAGATTTTATGGCATCTGATTAGACCACCATTTTCTCAGCAGGTCCCCTTTCTTTAAACTGTTGACTATGGATGGCCTGCTGAATAGGATGAACTTTGGACCGCTAAATTGCAGCATTATGGTTATTTAGTGTAATTTATGAAAAAGAGAGAAGTCATGATCACCTACTTCATATTGCTAATGATATCTCCATTTATCAGAACGGGTATGAGTTTGGATCATCATTTTTGCCTCACAGTCACAGAACACTGTCCAATTAGATAGCAAAAAAATTATATTTGCCAGTGGGGCTGTATGAATACTAAATTAAGATTTAATAGTCCTTACATAATCATTTATACTGTTGACTGTTTGCTGCCTTGCATTAAGTTCCACATCATCTCAGCATGTTTACTTCAGTTTCCTTCATTCAGTATTTTCTATTTGCATTTTACTGTCACTAGTCTAAAATATAGAGAGAAAAGGGAAAAAAATCTGAACTTGATTTTTCTGCTCTGCAATATTTCATTTAAACAGCAATTAAAACCATAACAAATTAAAAAGGCTATGATAATTACATTGCGGTGATTTAAGTGTGAAAATGCCCTCTCTGTAAATGAAAAGAGATAGATTTTCAATTACAGAAATTATCACTTTGTCTTTTTTTCCTTAACAAATAAGACTGCCAAACACTTCCCATAGAGGCAAATTTGTAAATTGCTGATTATTACAGGTAATGATCTATTCACTATGTCAGGTTCCTAGCCATCCTTAGAAGCTGGAGTTATGCAAGTTAACAATGAACTATCAGGGAGGGAAGGAACACCAGTAGGTAATGTTACCAGGCAGAAGCCAATTACGCAGGCATGGCAGAAGCAGAGTTCATATCCTGTCCCAGATCCACCCAAACCACTAGAAGAGGTTCTTGCCTCCAGCCCACTCACAATTAGCTATATATTACTAGTTATGTAATAGCTGTACAGTTCTGTACTGGTAGCTGACACCTGCCCTGCTGCTGCCAGTAGGAGGTTGTATGGGCACTTCTACCCCAGCCCCAATGAGTCAGGTGGGTATAAGCCCTAGAAAAATAGGGCCTTCAATCCAGCCAGGTTATTAGACTGAAAGAGGCTCTTCAATTAGACTAAGAAGGCTGCCATGAGCAGACCAGAGGGAACCATGGCCTCCAGCAGAGCATCCTGGGCAAGCATTGTGGGATTCCCTGGCACAGCTCAGCCTGGAGCGCAAGGTCTGCCTTGAGCCTAATTCTGAATCCAACCTCAGGAAACACATTTTTCTTGTCCCTTGTTAATAAATGGCCATGGGGACGTTGTTCTTGAATGACTAGGAACTAAATGTGTGATAATTATTCCAGCACCACTTCTGGGACAACAGTGTGAACACTTTTTTTGCTGTTCTCATTTGAATCCACTTTGGAATAGTGAATCTAGTCACACAATTCTTCTGAAAGAATCTGTTTTGTTAGCTTCCTCCTGCAGTCAAGCCTCCGCATGGTTTATTGGGTGCCTCCTCTGCAGATTTTTCTGCTGTCACGACTCAGATTTGGATCCTCCACTAAGTAGTTTTTACATGGATACTCTCTAAGAGTCAGCAGGTCTATAGAGAAATTAACATATTTTCTTAGACTATAGAAATTAGACTATCTTATTAGCATGCTGACTAATGCGGGCGGGCCACAGGTCACAGAGACCTTGAAATCAATGTAGGCTGATAAATACTCTGAATTTTTGAATTTTGGTTATTAACATCAAACAATAGCAGATACTGTGAAACACCCTCAGAGCGCACTCAGGTGGGATGGAGAGAAAAAGCAGCAACAAGTGAGGATATGTCTGTCAACCCTACACAACAACACTACCCCTCAGAGGCAGCAGAGTTCATTACACTGGACTAAGACCTTGAACAACTGAGAACTACTATCTTATTTCCCATACCAAATTCTTATTTCTCAGTCAACAAAGGAAAGTTTGCTGCAGCAATATTCCCAGGGGAAGACTTTTTCTTAGATCTGCTGTTCAGATCCATGAAGTCATTAGTTGTTAACCAACTGTAAAGTTAGAAGCACAGCTCCAGCTACACAATGTAGTCATCTTGTTTGTACCAGAGAGGTTCTCCTTTGCCCTCCTTCTTAGTCCATACATGTTGTTCAAGGAGATTCTCAAGAGAAATGATGAGAAACTCTGTTCACGGTAATATTACATGATGACGTCTGCAACATTATTCACTGTAATAGATACAACATTCATCCAAGATCAGCCTTGTGAAAAAATGCCTGTCTTGTAAAAAACACCTATTTGTTAGGAAGGTCAACAGGGGGGTTTCTCAAGCACCAAATGCAGCTTTCTGACTGGCTCTGCCAAATAAGATGCTGATGCCTCCCATTTGCAGTGTGCTCAGTAATAACAAGTAGAAGGGAGGAAGCTAGGAGAAAGCCATTAGTTCAGCTGTCAATGTCCATAAGTGTCCACAGGTGTCATCAAGTGTGAAGAAGCAGTGGCAGCCATTTGATATTGCTGCATCTGTGGAAGAAAGTTTTACAGCAGAGGCAGAATTTGTTAAATTGTGCCAGTCCCCTGACAGAATTCATCAGCTACTGCGACATGGTATGTCTGAATAAAAGGTCCCCTGGCAGGTGAGTAGACAGAAATCAAGGACAACTCTTGGGCAAGATGAGTAGGCAGCACACAGACCTTCACATCTCCTTCAAGTGGCAGGAGATAGAGATCTGCTAAAGCTCTCCAAGCTTCCTGTCATTGCAATATTTGTGTGTTGGTTGTTAAAGACCAGCATTGCTCTGGGTACAGAGTAGATAAAATTTTCTAAAAGCCTTCTGCTGAACCTTCTATTTATGTTTGTGGAAGAAACCTTCCATCTCAGTAATTACCTGCTTGTGTTTGTTACACTGATAGAGCCCTCAACAAGCTCAGCAGCCCTTCCAAGGGACCTCTGCATAAAGATGGTAGTGGTGGTAACGCACATTATAAAGCTGAAGATGAAAAGCAAGCAACTTTTAGAGGCAATTCATTCTCCTGGAATGAGTTTTGCAGGAAACAAGCTAAATGAAAGTATAACTGTTCCTGGATAGCTTCTGTTTCTGGAATCACCACAGTATCACCAAACAAACCTCGGTGACAAGAATATAAATGGCAACTTTTTGACTGTTCTCACTTCCGTATATACACTACATACTTCTCATATAGCACAGAATAAAAAAGGGGTTCAAGTATTTAGAAATGATCCTTGGTCTAGAAATAGATTTTGAGTTGTATCATTTATATGGTCTTGGTAATACATGATTGTCATTTAAAAAGCAGGTTTTCAAAATGGCTCAGATATGTTTCAGCAAGACTTCTTTTCTCCCCTGTGGAAAAATGCAGTGTGTATTCTAACAATTATTACACCTTTATTCTGTGCATCAACTCTGTTTCTAAATGTCTGAACTGACAGCATGTCTGGTCACATGAGTCCAGTCAACAAATTTGGCTAACGGTAACGCTTTAGGACAAAATTATGAAAAAAAATGACAAATTAGCAATGGCACCTAATCAATAAATGACACAATATGGAATCCATGAAGCTGATAATGCAACCTCATAATTCTCTCATTTCATAAAATAAATTACTAGAGCTAAACATGTGCAAGATGATGTCTTATTTCCAGTTAGATTTATTATTGGTTGGGGAAAAACTATCTAGAATTATATAGATTATAGTTCTAAAATGATCAGTAACACACAATTTTCAGAACCCGGATACTTTTAACCCTAAAACAGCCATTAATAACTAGCCTACAGAGTGTTGTTGCCTTAAGACACCCTTTGACGCAATATAGTGTGCTTCAGGAAAAGTTCCCAGCTAGAATATTATCACCACACTGAGTAAAAACCAAGAAACAGAGTGACAGATCAGTTTGTCTTCACTAAAGGAACTTCATAACTTCTCCACTTCATCTAAAAAAATACCACCACAGCATTGTCTCTTTGGGAAGAACTCTTAAAATATTTCAAGATTTAACTGGCTTTCAAATAAATTTTCTGTCATTGCAGTCAAATGCTATGTTAAAGTACCTCAGTAATAATACTGTAAAGTCTGAAATTACTTACCTTTATTCTTTATTCTTACAAATAGCTTTGGTGACTTATCTAACCTCTGCAGGCTGACATTTCTCGTGATGTGGTATGCACAAAAAAAAATTGTTTTCAAAAAATTCTGAAGAAAAGCTGGTTTATGATTTTGAAATTATCAGAGAGCAAGCTGAGTTAATTGCAGCAGAGAAATTACATTCAGGCATCCCCCTTCTGCTATTTTCTGATCACTCAGGGCAAATCTAGATGTAAAGAGCTCAAATCGGCCACATACATCACACATTGAGGGAAATGTGCTTTGTCAATTTACTTATCTGAAGAGGTACCCTCTTCCTTCAATAGAAGATACCCTCTACTCTGGTGGGTTGGCAGCAACTGAAGGACTCTAAAATAAGCTCCTTAAAATTTCTTTAAAAAGCAGTTTGCAAAAATCAAATAGCACAGTGAAAATGTCCAACACAGTAGGTTCTGGCATGCTCAGAAGGACAGATGGGATACATATTTTAAAGTTACAAAATGGAACTGTTAATAACTCACCCAACTAATATCATTCATTATTTCCAGGAAAGGAGACGAACTTGTTACACAACAAGACAGTGTGTTCTTGAACACAGGTTAGACAGTAAGACACATAAGAAAGTTAAAAAAAAAAAAAAGAAAAGAACATAGGTCTCCATTTATGTAGGTGTTGGGCCACTAAAGCACCTGTCTGAGACCAAGGTACTCAAGTGTTATTCCTGCCTGACGCTCTGGCCAGTCGAGGTGCTCACAGCTCTCCTTACTTCGTTTTTGTAAAGTTTTCTCAGCTATTGAGGGAAAGCACTATACAAGAGGCAGATTTTTGCTATTCCTCTCCCCTGGTCTCTGACACATACACTCTCAGGCCTTTCTCCTCCTTTAGAGATTGCAGCCATTACCTACAATGTTCAGAAGAGGAAAGAAGGAACACAGTTTTCAGCTCACACAATAGTTAAGAGTTGCCCATCACCATATTTTCTTGTGACTGTGTATCGGAATTGGCACACACTTTTTCACTGAAGTACATATAGTTGAATGAAAACAGCTACAAGAGCAGAGTATTGCCAGCATACATTAATGTTGTTTTCAGTGAAGAATTTAAAACCTCGTTGTTTTGAATACAACAGCAATGAACAAAAGTCTCTGTTTTACAATGTGTTTAACAGAGGGAGAGGAAATGTTTTATTTGAGGGAAAAAGAAAGTTTATTTTACTGTGGCAAAAATAAAGATTTGAAAAATAAATAAATAGAAGTTATTTCTTTAAAAGTTATTTAAAACCCAACAGACTTTGAAAATAGAGGAGTCTGATAAAAAGAATATTTTAACACCCTGATAAAGAAAAATTAAGTTGTTAACTCACATAGCCAAGACAGATCTGTTTGCAGCAAGGACTATACTTAACCCTGAGCCTGAAAAGCCTTATGCATATATCTACCCTTGCTGTCAAGAGTACTCCTATTTCAAAGCAACAGAAAAAGGCACAGACAATAAATAAGTGAACAAGATACTCTTTTTCTTATCTTGAAAAACTGTCCAAACACACACATTGATATATTTTTAACCAAATCCCCTAAACACAAAATTCTGACTATTAAATGCACCTTTGAAGCAGAGAGCATCATGACTTCCCCAACCACACCTACAGATATGATTGCATTGCTTTAAATCTGTGCTACACTAAAAGTTAACACCACATCCCTTGCTCACAACCACTCTCCTGTTGCACCACCAACATCCTGTTGCAAGAGTTAATCCATTTGCAAAGTCATTCTGGAAGAAAAACATTAGTTTACAGCACTATCAGCTCCTTGATCCAGATGACCATAAGGACTTTAGCCCTGGCACAAGGCAGAAGGCAGCACCTTTGGCTGCAGCTCAGACTTGGCATGAAATTGTACCCCAAGGCCTCTGAGCCTTACTGCTGAGCACTGCCATGGTATGAACATTAAGTCAATAAAATAGCATATATAATTAACAAAATGCCAGCCCAGCACTTGAGGGTGTTTGGCAGGAAGATATCATTCCTTCATGCTTGGACTCATAACGCCCAACATGTGCAATGATCTCAAAGTTAAGTTTCTGTAGTGTATTTTAGGTCAATTTACACACACCTCTGCACAGGACCTAAAAAAAGAAAAAAAAAAAGAAAAAGAAAGAAACAAACTTCTTTCAATAGATTTTACTATCACCTAGAAAAAAAGAAATAATTAAAGTGACCTTCATTTGCAAAAATACCAATTCAGTATGTGTATCCAAACTCAGAGGAAAATCTTTATCCTTGGCAGAGACAGGTGAAAACCCTGCCCAAAGCCACCATGAAAAATTAGCTGTGATAACTATTGCGATGGCAGCTCTGCTAAATCCTCTACAAAGTATTTCTGTCTTTCCCATATGCCCCTGTTCAAGAAGTCCCAATTGTTACTTTCTAAACAGACATATGTTTGTGTACGTATGACAGAGAAGAGAGATTTTAAGTACAATTACAAATCTTTTGAAAATCTAACCTCTCAAAGAAGTTATTTTCCAAGCCCCTGGAGAAGTCTGTCTCCAGCCAAACATTCAGAACAATGGGAGATGTAGAATATACCCCTAATTTATATTCATTACAATGAAATGTGTCTCCATCATCTCCCTCACCTTAATGAAGGGTTAATTTAAAAATCTAATTGGGAGCTAAAAGTGCCGATGTTATTAAGCTGTCTGACTGGAAGTAAACCTGCACAGAGGCAAAATACCTGCTAAAAGCAGTGGGCTTAGATCTGCGTCTCTTGATTGTGCTCAATGACTTATATCTCTGCTAAAGTAATGCCTATCACCTGCATGGTGCTCTCAACCCCTAAACACTTTATAAAGGTTAGCATTGCTACAGAATGCCAAAGATCAGGAAACTAGGGCATAAACGGGGGAAGGGGAGAAGCCAAATGTCACTTGCATAGCAGATGTAATGACAGACCCTCTAGAAATGGGTAAAATAACTTGTTATTACTCTCCCAGGAAAAATCCTACACATACTACTATGTATCAGTCTGGACAAACACACCAACCAAAAAGTCAGGCTCACATTTTTCCAGGTTAAAATTTTCAGTTAATCTTAAAAAGAAGCTCTTTTCTACCTTCAATATAATATGCAACACACTGAGTCCTTCGCTCACCTACCCAGTGAAGTGCCGCGCTGTAACCGGAGTTATGGACCTTTGCTTCTAGATAATCCTGTAACCCTTCTCCACTTTTAGAAAACTTGGTCCTTCATATTTTTTACTGTTTATATCAATCTCATGCCTTGGCCAATTTTGGCAATGACATCATTTTTGAGAGGTTTGATTTTGTTGTTCTTGTGCCTCTGTGAAATTCAATTTTTAAATTATAGTATATCAGGAGACATCACTCACTATGTTAAGACACTGTCCCCTCTGCAAGGAAGTGCCATTGAGGCCAGTGTGGAGAGCCGTTGCTGAGCCACACTTTGCAAAAGTCTAGGCTATCATAAGAGGTCTCTTCTGATGTAGCTCAGGAAAAAGTTAATCAGCCCTGACCAGCTCTAATCGAACCCTCAACAACTTTTTTCTGTATACTCATTCATATCTTTATTAATCCTGGGTGAAGCATTAAAATGAATGTCTCTTTTTCCAGAGGAGAAGGGCCAGGGGAAAGATGTTCCAGGATTACCTAGGTATTGTCTGTTTATCATCAGGACAGATGAAAGCAAACACGGTGCTTCCGACTGTGCTCCACCCCTGGGTGGAAGAGACCAGAGGAATGCAGTCCCCTCCCAGCAGCCAGATCAGGATGGGCCTCCGCCTCCTCCCTGGCCAGCACCTTTCATGGGGACTTCACAGATCAGGGCACCCCCCTCCCCCATCTTCTGATCATTACAGATAACAATAACGCCAAATACATAAGAAGATTGCTTTAGGGCTCAATAATGGGTTTATCACACTTAGAGGTCACAGGTTTGACACCTCGCCCGGGCTGGCAGTGTCCCATATGCCTAGTCAGTGGGCGAGAACAGCGGATGGGCTGGTCTCCAGGCTTGGAGGAAGCCTTGACTCTTGCTGGAATTGTTCAACCAGGGTTGCTTATAAATATGAAATTAATGTGAAACCATTCTCAATACCTCTGAGTTCTCCAAAACACATTTCTGCATGGCATGAGACGTTGCTAGAACAGCATGAATTATCTGCTTGCTTATTAGTAGTCCCTGGAACAGTACTGCCTGTTTGCTTGTGCAAAGCTTGCTATGCTCAGGGCACTGGCTGGGAATGGAGATGGCACAGTGTGGGGCAGCTAATGCACACCGCAGCACAGACGGCACAGCCACAAGCAAGGCAGCTGCTGAGCTCAAGGGTTGCACATTTTATGGCAAGCTAAAATCAGTCCGTTTCCCTCTGAAATGCCACTCTCCTGAGGACAGCAGCTCAGCAACCCGTTGATGAGCTGCTGAGCTGCCTGGGCAATGTGGGTGGGGTGGACCGCTGGGAGTGGTAAACTGGTCCACCGCCTGCGGCTATGGATCCCCTTGTCAATCCCTTCACTTAAACAGCCATCAACATGCGGCTGGCCTCCATTCACCCAGATCGTGTTTGTAAATCCTTCTGAGCTGGAACATTTACGTCCAGATCGTGACTAAGTCTGATTTGCACTTCGACATGTATGGATGAGTCTTTAGCACCTTCCTCCATGGCCCTCACTAGCGCACTAAGCAGAGAAGCAACAAGCCAGAAAAGCTCTCTGCTGTGACTGCCCGGGGGGCTGCACTAGTGACCTGGACAGGGGGGGACAAGGCACCAATCCTGTTGGTCTTCACTGACCACAAGAATTTTCAGAAGCCCCTTGGGGTCCTCTAGCGCAAGTTTCCTAGTCCTTGACGTTGTAATTACAAAACCAACTGCCTCTACACTATCTTGAAAAGCACTGTCAAGTGCTAGAGTTTTAACAGCACCAAGGCTGTGTCCAGTGGCACACAAGATGACAGTTTCATGTTGTCGTGTCTTTGCAGCAACCACCGTGAATTGCCTGCACTGTGTGGATCAGTTCAGTCAGGTATCGAATAAATCAGATCTGAACGCAGCTCTTCTCAGTGATTTCAGTACAAGGCACTCACATTCACATGCTCTGTGCTGCTGCGAGCTCTAAAAAGTTGTATTCTGTGCTGTTCATTTAGGGACTTGAAAAGATGCTGTAAAATCACTAAGGGCTCTGATGCACAATTCCCACTGGATTCAGCAATGGAAGCTACAGAGGTGCTCCCGCCAAACGCTATGTAAATTTCTGGCTGTGAACAATAAAGCAGCACTAACGGTGGTTTATGCTGATAAACCAACCTGTGAATTGCAGCAGTTCAGAAGCACATCCCTGCTGCAGTTCAGCTTCAGGCAACAGGTAATCTCAGGCAGAGGAGCAGGAAAGGCAGCTGAATTGTTCAGCATGTCGCCAAGCTGTTGAAGAGTGTTCCCAATGCATGTATGCTCCTAACTGCACTGAGGCTGAACTTGTTACGTACCAGTGAGGGTTATAAGTTTGATCTATTGCTTGGCATCACAAAGAGTCTCGCATATAGTCAATATTTGTTAAATTAATTGCAACTGTCCATCACTTAAACTGTCACAGCATAATAACACCTTCATATTTTCATTACAATACTTAAAATTCACTTTCCACAGATGTGTCATTGTTTAGAGGATGTAAAGAAGAAAAAATAAAAACCTGACTTTAATGTTTTTTCTAGGCTAAATTGGTTTTATCTATTTTACAGTATCCTTCCTAATGCCTTCTCTAACACTTAAGACTACAGTGTATATGAGTGGCTGGCATCGAATAAGTTAGTCACTGGTTGTATTCTCCAACATAAATGTATGTCCCAACCTTGCAACTGTGTCTTTTCTGATACGTGAAAAAAAACTTTACAGTATTTTAATTTCATTACTCTTACACCTGTCATAGTGGGCTTGGAAAGCAAGCCTGTTTTTCCCAGAAGGAAGAAAGGAATTTACCAGAGAAGGTTTAGAGCCTAAGAGAACATGGGTTTTATCTTTGGGCAAGATAATAGAAGATTGGTGTGAAAACGTTTGGCATCCACCAGATACCCAGAATAGAGAAGAAAAAATATTCAGCTTCGAAATAGAGAAAAGATGATCCGGGTGTTGAGTCTGGAAGCCAATAAATAATTGTTCTAATACAGCCCTGTGATTCAAGGTAAAGATTTTTTAAGATAAACTTTTAAATTACATGCATCAATTCAGGGATGACTCAAGCAGTTTCCCAGCTTTTAAGCGTGAAAAGAAATATACATAACACCTGTAGAAAGAGAAAAAAACTTAAGTGACTATCTTTGGTGGAAAAAAATCAGATTTTCTAATCTATTCAAGAAGATTAATAAAATGCATGTTAGCAAAAGCTGTACTACTTCAGCTAAAGGCACAATCTTAAACTGAGTTATCTTCGTGCATGAACACACCCTCTATTTATGCATTCAGGCTTTAACATTTTGGCTTTATCATCTGTAAGCCTATGCAAAAGCTACATATTTCTAATCTCTAGGGATCTCTTATCCAGGGATGTTGTAAGACAGCTAGGATCCTGGGCACCAGGGCATACAGGTACTTGTGGCCAAACTCACTGAAGTCTGCCCAGTGATTTCAGGTAATTCCTGGGTGGAATGTGATCTGGGAAACCGAAGCCTGTTAAGATATGAATGCAGATGCAGGACGGCTTCCAGTCCCTCAATGGCTCACTCATTTACTGCAACTGATGGGGCACTCCGGTATCCCTGAGGTTAACCCAGTGATAATTAGGGCATTGTGCATTTGCTATCACCTTGTGTGATCTGCCATTTTAACTCAGAAATGTTGAAAATTCATCTAAGGGTGAAAAATAGCAAACTCATGAGTTATCTTATGAGCCTACTTCATACTTCAACTGTGCTTTTCAATGCTGTATTGTGAACCAAGCTGACCAGGAACTATTATAAAATTCAAGTGTTAGAAGAGTCACTTGAAAGCAGTGTGCTCAGAGTCCCCTTTAACTTAAGATTTTCACAGCACTATCAGCCCTTCACTTTTCCTTTTTCCTCTTACAGCTACAGCTAACCATCTCCCATTTTTATGTTTTTCCAGTTCTCCATTTGGTTGATGGACCATTGACCTTCTTCTAGCCCATGGGATCAGAAAACAAGGAGGGAGGTGTGGTTCTGTGTAGCTCAGCACTCAGAAAGCCCTGGACTCAAATGAGCCTTTTATATGGCACACTTTGCAATATTTTAGTTTTCTCAAGTGAGCTAGCACACCAGAAGTGCTCACCATAACATGGCAGATGGATAGCTGTCTCACTCATCAGAGAGGAAGAAAGCGTGAAAGACGGCAGACCTGCCAAGCAGTTGCGAGCAATCCATCAGAGAGGTCTCAGGCTGATCCTGAAGGGTTAAGCGGTCATTTCAACAAAGATTTTGGATCCACTAACACTGGCTGCAAATACGAGAAACTCAAAGGAATAACATGTGGCAAATGCCATCATAATACAGTCTCTGACAGTCCTGTTGGCTGCCAGAGTACTTACAGTCCTGTTCAATTGTCCTTCGACTACTAGAGACTTGAGCAAAGCTCTTCCTCACCACTCTCATGTACCACACAGCAGTCATTGCTCACCAAGACACTGATAATGCTTCTTTAGCTGAGTAACTGACATAAATCACTTTTCACCTCCTCCGAATCAAGTCAGCAACAACTGGTATAGGATGAGCTTTACTAGTCTGGAAAAAATCGAACAGTTTAAGAAAGGAAACCTCACTTCCATAAGACTTTTTTCTATTTATATTTGTAATAACAGCAGCATTTTAAGGCACTTTCCCCCCCTTCTTTCCTGAAACAACCTACAACAACTTTAATTCTCACATGTAAAAGCATTTTGGTGGTTTTGCAGAGTTCTCCAGGATTATATTGCAGTTGTAATCCTGTCACACTATAGGCCTTGGAAGTGAAACCTACAGTAAATTTTGATTTCAGCCACACCTTTGTAAAACTAGTTATTCCACACTAGAGCGTATAACAGAGATCGAAATCTTGACCATCAGTGCTAGAAGCAACAACTCTCACACAGATGATAACCTCTGGGTAGACTCCCAGTTGTGACCCGTTGCTTACATAAAGGTCTCTTACTAAAGACGTACATCATGCACATGGAAATATTTATTTCAATTATACTACGTCATTTTAGAATAAAGAATCTGGAGCACAATACAAAAACTATATTCCCCATATATATTCCACTTCCATTCTCACCAGTGCCTATCAGTGCAGTAGCTGACCTCCCCCAGCCAATCTTTTCCAGGCACATCACCACTCAAGTTAGCAACTCAAAACACAGCAAAGGCTAGATGAAGAGATAAGCACCCAATCCTGCATTCCTTCCACACCCAGAGCTCTCAGCCAGAGGGCGGATAAAGGCAAGGGAGCTTGCTCCCAAGAGTAGTTATATTTGAAACTGCTCAAATAGTGCTGCTAAATGATTAAGTTACAGTATTTTAAGACTTTTGCAGGATGGGGGCTGAGTATGTGCTTCACTGTTCATCCCTCTGCATCTGCTTGTGTCCATTCCTGATGGTCCATTTAGTAGCTGGCTTGCAGAAATATCTGATGTCAGTTGACTCCAGGCAGTACCCAAAGCAGACACAGAGAACAAATCCAATGCCCTTTGCTCACAAAGGCTCAGTTTGCTATGTTTTAAAGTCAGATTTCATACTTTAACGATGGTGCAAACAAGCAGGCAGACATTATTACAATATTTTATCTGGTTGTATATGCAAGGAAAATGGATTCTAAATTATGAGGTGTTCATTCAGAATGTACAACACAAAGCCACCGAATTTAACTGGGATGTTTTGGTAGGATGCTGTACGGAAGGGTCACATAGAATGAAAAGGCTGAATAAATCCCATGGCCAATTACATGGTCACTGAATCATGAAAAGGCCAGGCTCCTGGAATTTTGCAGCTGCTAGTAGATTCAATGGATGCATCAAACCAGCAGCAAACTCAGCTACAAGTTACCCTTCCACAAAATTGATTTGAAACAAAATAAACTTACATCAAATCCCCATAAGTTAGAAATTTTGCAAGGGAACACTGATAGAGTTTAATTCCCATTATCTTTCCTTGTCTTTAGGATTAATCTCTATACTTCACTGCAAAACACATAAAATGTCTTTTGTGTTTAATGAAAAGCACAATATACCCTTCAAGTGATTATATTTTTAGTGAAATTAAGCCCAGCATTTAAGTGTGGTTGTTTATCGGGAGGAAGGGTATCTTCAAATTAAAAATGCTTGAGTGAATTCATATTGACAGGTTTCTGAAGTTCTACCTAGTTTGTAGCACAAAGCACCTCCTGCAAATTACGAACACACAGAGGGCCTTGTCAGGGCCAGGGAGGGTGTGCAGCTCCTTCAGATCTCCAAAGCCACCAGACAAAGCCTCCAAGAAGGCTCAGACAGTGCTGAGTGGCTGAGCCATCCTCACACACCACTAGTTTAGCTGTCCCTAGATATGGTCTGGCAGTCCACACTGGGGAAAAGTAGGAAACAACTACATATCTGTTTGCTCTCCCTCTACCAGGGTGACAAACCCATATGACACACCAAGGTTACCAGCCCTCTGTCACAAGTAGTTCAGTGTATCTGAAAACATTATTAGCTTAATGGCTGAAGAGCTGGCATACATACACTTCCCTCTCCAAGGCCAGTAACCCTTAGCAGAGGTGTAAGGAAAAAATTGTGAGCAGTTCCCTCTTCGGGCTGCTGAAGCTCTTCTGGAGCCATCATCAGCATAAGGAAATGTTGCAGACAAGACAATAATAAGACCGGTTCTGAAATTTCTCTTCCAAACAGTGGGCAGAGCATCAAGCTGAGACAAAGGATGACTACTGGCCTTGTCACTGCCTTACTGGATGTCCCTGGATCATTTTCCTAATGTAACTGAGTTGCACTGATTTCCTTTGCAAAATGCTTTGAGATCTAACAGGGAAAACAACCCCAAAATTAGGAATGATTATCAAACCACAAGTTCTCTCCCAGTATAGCATTCCCAGGCTTCCATGACGTTCAGGAACTCACCTGACCTTATTTCAAACAAGGCAATTCAATTCTTTTACAAATGACAGTGCTCAAGCTCAGACAAAGCCCAAGTTCATGCAGGAGAACAATACAGAGAAAATCACTGGAAACACAAGTCAAACTGACCAGCCTATGTTAACTGCCAGTGATGACTCAGAAATTACATGCCATGAAACATTGACCTCCCCTTCTTCCATCCCAAGATTCTTCTCTGCAGTTCACAGATATGTTATCCAGTCCTGCTTTAACATCTGAAACATTCTCCTGGAGAGAACCTTGTACGTCTCACTTTTATTTTCCTGGCATTCCTTTGACAAAATCCTCCCTAAATCTAACCGATTTTTCCTGGTTGTGTCACAAGGCACCACCCAGCAAAACTAGTTTTTCTTTTTGCATCCTTCAGGTGTTATGCAGACTTCTTACTCCCTTCACTAGTCATCACATAGTCCCACATAGATCCACCTCTTTATATCTCTCCTGAGAATGTCTTCTAGACCTCTTGCCCCATAAGTAATTTTTTTAGCTGCAGTCTCAAACTTCTCCAACTGCTCCGTGTAGACCTGACAATCTGGTGCAGACATGCATGCTATATCTCAGGTACCAACATGTGGGAAGACTTCATCAACATCTTGGTCATCTTCCCTTTATCTGATTCAGTTTTCTTTAATTGAAAGCACATATTTTTCCTGTACGTCTGTATAGTGCCTCTATCACAGCCATGACATTTGAGAGATTCCTTAAGAGCAAATGACAAATCATTACTGGATTGTGAAATCTGCCATTAACTCTACCTGCCAGTAGGGACATAAATGCACAGATCCCAAGGATCTCTGATATGCATGGAAATTTCTACATGATCTAAATTTTAATGATAAAAATAGTTTCCTAGCCTATTGGCTCTAAAGACAGCTCGACAATTGCAATCTTAACCAGTTCTTCGGTATTCAACCATCGGAATCATTAGCACTAGCTAGGTGTTATATTCACTTTCCCTCTTACCTCAGGAGCCTGTAAATGTTGAAGGTACTTAAAGCCACTGAAATAGAGATGGGTGTCAAACATTTAACAGCTGATCCTACTAACAAATATTCCAATCTGAAGATGATGCACCTCACTGGACCAAGGGGATAAGAATGTTCTCAAGCAAGTGTTTAAGGTGAAAAAGTTGCTATTTTCAGTTTATGATTAGTCAAATTTTACCAGAGAGCTATTACTAATGTCCCTCTTGAGGTTAAGTTTAACAACGAATATGAACAATGCTATCAAATAAAGAAGTGGCAATATGGCAGTACCATTTATGGGATAACATGGAGACCTGATAGTATACATTTGTTTTCTGTATTACTTGATCCAACAGTGATTGGATTAATTAATTAATTAATTTTTATGTCCTGTACTTTAGCACAGTATAAATGTGTGAAGAAAACAATGCAATATTATTTTTTATTTAAAATACATCTGTATTTTCTATGTCTCATGATTACTTTTTCAATATGCACAAAGTGACCAGAATCTAGCTTATCCTTAATGTACAGGAACACATACATTTATGCATAATCTACTGATACTTCCTGTGCCAAAGGGTGTATGTTCATACATGTGTGCTATATGAGACACACTGTCATGGTTTAACCCCAGCCAGCAACTAAGCACCACACAGCCACGCACTCATTCCCTTGGTGGTAGGATGGGGAAGAGAATCAGAAGAGTAAAAGTGAGAAAACTCATGGGTTGAGATAAAGACAGTTTAATAGGTAAAGCAAAAGCTGTGCATGCAAGCAAAGCAAAACAAGGAATTCATTCACCACTTCCCATGGGCAGGCAGATGTTCAGCCATCTCCAGGAAAGTAGGGCTCCATCACACATAACAGTTACTTGGGAAGACAAAATGCCATAACACCAAATGTCCCCCCCCGCCTTCTTCTTCCACCCATCTTTATGTACTGAGCATGATGTCGTATGGTAGGGAATATCCCTTTGGCCAGCCTGGGTCAGCTGTCCTGGCTGTGTCCCCTCTCAGCTTCCTGTGCACTTCCCGCCTTCTTGCTGGCAGGCCAGCATGAGAAGCTGGGACAGTCCTTGACTGCTTAGCAACAACTGAAAACATCAGTATGTTATCAACATTATTTTCACCCGAAATCCAAAACATAGCCTCACACTAGCTTCTATGAAGAAAATTAACTCTACTCCAGCTGAAACCAGGACCACATCCAAGTAACCACAAGAGCTCTTTTAGTAGTTTGCCTATTCTCTCCCATCAGCTGTTATGGTCATGCTGCTGTATGCTGTGTCTTTCTTAAGTTTTTACACTGCAACATGTCAGAGAAGACAATGTAGGGGGAATGCACTGACTGTACTGTGGCCAGGATAAAATCCTAGTATATACTTAGATATTGTTATACACTTATATATTTTAAGGTCAGAAGGGACCATTATGATCCTTTACCCTAACCCCCTGAGGCACAGCTGAGACTATTAAATTTTACCCAGTGGCTCCTGCAGAGGAGAGAATTATTCTCACCTACTGCATAAGTGAACTCTACTGAGCCCAACAGCTTGTTATTCATACTGTAAGGCAAGGAGCACCTACCACAATTTGAGTGATGAAATAAATAATAATGCAGCCAACCAGAATGGGAGACAAACTAGAGAAATCCTCATCGAAATGCAGCAGATCTGTGCTCGCTCCCTCCCAAAGCGCCCCTGTCCTCCCCTTCACAGAGAGATTTTAGGGGCAAATGCCAGTAGACCTATATTATCCCTGTTCATTCATTAGTTATAACTGATTTTTCTGGGGTGTTCACACTTCAAGGTAAGGATAAGCTAGATTCTGGTCACTTTGTGCATATTGAAAAAGTAATCATGAGACATAGAAAATACAGATGTATTTTAAATAAAAAATAATATTGCATTGTTTTCTTCACAGTATTAAACAATCCTCAGAAGTGAAACATACATATTTCAAGGTGATAAACTCCTTTCATCCCGTTATGTTTGGGTCTTCCCCTTCCATCTCCATTAGCTGTATCGTTCTCCTTTTTTACATCCAACCTCCCTGCCCAGCTTTCACTGAATGGACTCAGAAAAAAACTTCATGGTACTATGTGTCACAATGCCATTTTCTATGTGCATACTTCTCATGTCTGCAGCAAGAGAATGATATTTGTGATTAAATCATAAAAGCCTACTTTTAAATTAGCACTCTGTCTCTAGTTCTCCCTTCCACATGCACCACCGCAGATCATGAACGCTGCCTTATAAGGCTTCAAAGAAAAGGAAAGGGTCTCAGTTTAGCTGGAACAATGCATTTCACAGAGCCGTAGCTTTCACTTACCTCCCATGCTGTGGGTTACTATTTGCTTTCCCACACTTCTCTTTGGGCTGCCAGTCTTTGGAGCTGGAATTAAGAGAGGCACAAATGGTGATTAAACCTGCTTAGATATATGAATGAGGGTGATCATCAAAATCGCACCTAATGCTTTAGAAGTTGGGGAAAACAAGTCCTATTCCTGTGTAAAGCTCACAGTCTAAAGCACATTAAAATAAAAGTGCTCAAGGGTTATCTGTGCAACAAAATTTGTGATGCAATTTATTAAAGTCACCTGCTCTGCCTTTGGAAGCGTTCTTGTTTCTCATGAAGTAGGCAAGGTAAACCCAAATCACCTCACTCCCACCTGAGCTGCTTACCCCTATGCTTATAACCCTCACTTTCTTATCTCCCTGATGATGAAGGTCTATTTCACTTGCTTCTTCTCTCCCCAGTGCTTCTATGGGCAAGCCAAGTAGAAATCTTAAAACCTACAACTGGCAGTGATTCTTACTAGGAATTGTTCAGGAAATTCTCTCATGGGTTGGTAACAATCTCAGCTATCACAGTTTTGAAACTCACCAAGGAGGTTACCCTATGGACTCATTCAAGGACCACATTCACCTACTTCCTTGTCACAAATCAAAGAAATTTAGTGCTATAAAAACAAAGCACTTTCAGAAAAAGTTAATATGCCCTTACTTCAACATCAAGCTGCTTCTTCTGGGTTCCATCCAGATACAGAAACTTCGGCTTCACTTTAGCAATGTTTTCAGACTGGCTTGCCCATAGGGCAGAGAAAAGGACATTTGCAACTCATCATCAGATCAAGGACCAAATGTCTGACAGTGCCTTCCCAACACCACTTCTGGGCAATATTTTCCATTAGTCCCCCTTCCTCCTCTTGAAGTCCTATACTGAGCCAAGTACAGAGGTGCTCAGCACCTGACTTTTGCAATATCATGATGTCAGCAATATCTTCATATCTTGTCAGCAACTTGCCAGGGGCTACCAAGTTTCTGGTGTGAAGCTGTTTGGAACTATAATTTGATGAAAATCAGAGATCAGTATTTCTGTTAGGAAAGGAGGGATTTTCCCATGATGAAACCTCAGCATAAGAAGAAATTAACTTTCTCAAGACTGTGTGTATCAGAGCAGTATCCTGAACTGACATTCTGACAGCCTAGTGAAAATGCATTTGTCTGAAAAAGAGTAGGACCGTATGGTCAGCACTTCACTAGATGTGGAGGCTATATTCATATCCAGTTTCTGAATCTTGGCAGGATCGAGGAGGGAGATGGAGCCAACCAGAACCAGAGCACAGGAATCAGACATAGGACTGCAAAATCTCATCTAATGCTTGTTCAGTGCTGTTGAGATCTGCTTAGGCTGGCCTAAATTCTAGCCCTCTCTTGAACAATTGAAGAGAAAACGATTGTGGAAGAAGATTCACGTAATAGGAAATCCAAATGATCTGCCAGATTTTGGCAGTGCCATGTTTCTCCATGTAGCTCACAAGTCTCCTCCTATTGTTAATTTGCCTGTCAGTCATTGAATAATAAAGTAACTCCAGCGCACAGATGGACAGTCCTCTGCTAGAGGCCACAACAATTGTGTTTCCTACTCCAGAATTTCCAGCAGGAGAACTTTCAGTGCCACCACAGTTTAAATTCTTAAATAATATTTTTGTTATACTGCTGTCTAAACAAAAAACAACAAAAGAATCCTTATTTCCTTTAACAATTAATCCAAAATTATTAGTACCTGCTTATGCAGGACTTTCAAATGAAAACATCTTGTTCTTGGCTAGAATTTTCCCCCTTTGACACAAGTACAGACTGAAATCTGTTGAGAGAAGAAGAGTAGAAAAGTTATTGGGAAAGGAAGCAAAATACTTTCAAGAAGTTAGTCTCCTTACTTTGAGAATAGTTTAAAAAAACTTTGGTTATAATATTTCATGCTCTGCACAAAATCAGACAAGTCAGAAAAACTTCAACTGTTCTTATGACATTCCCCAAGAGAATGCAGACAGGGCTAATCCTTACTGCAGCAACTAATGTGGACCTGCTGAGTGCCTGGAAAACTACACAGAATAACCTTGATGCATACGTTTGACAGTTTGTATATTCAGCTCCTTTACTTCCTTTTACTTTAGGGGCACGACAATTAATTCAATTACTATCCCAGCTCCAGTACGCTCATAAAAAAATCCACACCTGTTTCACAAATGTTCATCCGTTTAACAGATAAAATTTAAAAGAAAGGCATTTTTCACTCAATATTGAAAGTATAACTTACTTTTGGAAGGACTTCCTACTATGACATTTGCTGTTTACAGGTTGTAAAATAAAAACTGCCTAGTGACTCTTAAAGTTAAAAAAAAAAAAAGAAAAGAATGATTTGTATTTAAATATCTTTTCCTAACTTTGTGGAAGAGCAGCTTTTCTGACTAGGCAGCGTAGTACAATGAAAATGAAATCAATGCCAAGTGCCTTATCCTAAGCTCTGAATGGGCAAAGTTCCCATTGACTTTCAAGATTTCTTCCCTTGCAAATGGCATTCAAGAACTGTCGTTACATGCACCTTAAGCACATCCACCACTACGTTCTGTCTCTTCCCTTTTTGTCAAGTAGATGTATAGAATTCTTGAAATCAGCACAGCAAGCTGTGAATGATGATGCATGAAATGAATAAGCTGAGTCTAGTACAAAGGGGAAATCCTGAAGGCTTGGTGCAATCACTGCTATACTATTTCCTATGGCCTGTATAGAAAAGATGCATAATATTCTTCATGGAGACAAAGAAAAAAAGCTCACCAAGGCCAGAAGTCTCAATCAGAAGCCCCAGAAGAGACAAATGACAGAAGCTCACAAGTTTTTAACATTGCTTAATTTCCTTCCTATTCCTAGGCCCTTCCCCACTTGTGCCTGACTTTTCAAGCTCTGGGCTGCTGTGCACGTGGAATATACACATAACAATTTGGGGCTCTGAGAACCTGGTTCACTTTACATTTCTTTGGATGTAGCACAGCTTATGCAGTAGTTTATGTTTCACACTTCTCCCCATCAGTAGAGGTGAGTTTGCACCAATCCACCAGCATGTGAACTGTGATGGCCAAAGCATAGAAAAAGGTGTAGTGATTTCCAGAAGATCAAATGAGCAAACAGCTCAGGGCCAATCATGTGTTAAAACTCCACAACTGCTTCCTCATGTGGACATGAACCAGAGACTTCAGTTACATTAGCACAAGCATTTTTAAATGAGGCCAAATCATGCTCAGATTGATTTAGCTTAATTTGATGTATTGCCAAATAAAAGTAAACTGGCATAAATATGGTATAATTGAACTTAACAACAACAATAAAGATGAGCATCCTGAGTATAACACTGACCTAAATAACATTTAAGTGGTACATGCTTTTTTTTTTTAATTACAGAGCAGGTATAAATACATCTCTTTACGGATTTACTGTGACACCTCCCTCCCATTCTCTTGTTCTGACACACGCACACTTGCTCATGTGCATTGCAACCTCCCCTGCTGCACTAAGTAGGTATAGATCTCATTTTAGAAACTGAGAAAACTGAGATATAAAATGGATAAAGAGCTTCTGAGGATATCTTTGGAGGAGGCAAATCTGAAATCCTGCTTACTTGACTAGCAACACAAAGTTGGCTGTGAATGGTATTCACAGCAAAGAATAATTAATTCATCCTGAGGACATTCTGTTGTGAAATAAGTCACTGTGTTGCAATTATTATTGCATCCAGTGGCATCAGTAAAAAGTCATGATAGAGAATTATATGGGAAACCATTCTGAAAAACTTAATCTGCATTAACCACTAAATTACTCCATGCAAACTAATCTGCAATAACAGCTCTCCACTTCTTCCTTGAGAAATCTTAAAAGAAATGGTTTCAAATTTTATCCCTTTCCCGGGATACCATAGAAATAATCTGAATCTGCACCATGTAAATTAACTGGACCTGACTACAATAAGTCTAGGATAAAGGTCTACATAACTAAAAAAGAAGCCGTATCAAACTTCCCACTTTTGCAGGCATTGGGAATAGCAGCAACATTCCAGTCCTGAATATCGCCTAACTTCATCTCTTCTGCTGTATTCATTCCTATGAAATAATTTTTTCTATTAACATCGGGAGATAGTTAGACAAGTTCCTAACTTTCTAATGTTCCTGAAAAGTATACTTTCTTAGTCTCATGTTTGATATGGGAAAGCACTGATCTTTAAATGCTTTCATAAGGTGTTTATGCTAATCATATGCCTTTTACTGAATTTAATATTAATCTCTTCTTATAGCAAAAAGTATTACAAATACAAAGCCATGTGTTTTTTCTTAAAATACCCACAATCAGATTCCTTTCCTAATTATTAGTCCCCCAACCAGACGGTCTTGAAACTTTAATTGAAAATATTTTCACTTACCAATTTTTGTTGAAATAAATTAACTCTGCAGCAATATTTGTATAGGAAGGAACCATCAAAATGTAACCCAATACACTGTTTTTTGACAGACTAACAGTAGCACCAAGTGTGATCTTCCACTCTTCCGTTCAAAAAAGTGTTAATGCAAAAGGATAAATATTGTCATTACACTTAAACGCTAACATTATTAACCTGTCCACGGCCGATGTTCAGTCTTTCTAAGGATAATGAATGCACTTGCATCTATTCTAGATGTTCTAGAATAAGGCTGTAGGTTTTTTTAACTATGCAAATAGTTGCTAATGATTTTGCACATGCAACAACTCAACATTTCACTTACAGCCCTATCTTGCAAAGTGCTGTGGATTTTTGGAGCGAAGGATCCTGTGCAGACGCATCTTCCACAATGCCAACATGTCTCATACATAACTGTGGTAACTCCACTTGCTCCCCCTGAGAATGTAATGGCTTGATTCTGATCCCTTCCACACAAGTGGGAGTATGAAATCTTGCACGGGCATTGCTCAAAAGGTGCTTAGATTTAATGCATGCAGGATGTGTGTCTATGTCCAGAATAAACTGAAAATTTAAAAATTAAGTTTGGTCAAAATACACGTTTCTGCATTTGTTCTTGAGGCAAATTTCTTGAGACCAAGCAAAGGATGTAAGAGTGCTCTCTGAAAAAAACAGTTGTGTTTCAGGCAATGTCCCTCTTTACGCTGTTGGCTCTCTGATGGAAAACACACTCATATTCAGGGAAGATGAGGCTATATCTGTACTTATGTACAAGGCTGGGTTTGTTGCTTTCGGCTTGCAATGGGTCTCTCCCCCATCCAGTGGTGTGTGCCCATTTACTACCCTTTCCACAAGCTCTGTCCACAACCTATGAACTTCAGGATAAAATTCGGCTCCAGGAAGCTGAAAACTGCAAGGAGCATTTTGTCCTGGCATCTCAAAATCAATAGCTCAGGAAAGGCATCCATAAGCCAAACCACTGAGATGAGCTTTCAGAGAGAACCAGAGGCATCTCTCTGTGACCCCTCATGGACTTGCTCACAAACTCTCCTTAGGTCCCAACTTGCTGCAAACAAGAAGGAGAGCTTGAACTTAAAATATTGCAAACTTTTGAAGAACAGTGTTTCTCCCCTTTCATGACAGAGAATCCACTTCCAGAGAGCTTGGATTAAGAGAACAACTACTCATAATGATGCAGTTGCAATTCAACACTGAAGTGATATACATACAATTCCAGTGCTGGCAGCAGGTCACCTGCTCAGGAGCCCTCACTTTCATCAGACTTGCACTGCACACCTGTCTGGGAAGGCTGAAGGAGATCTGTTTTAGGGAACAGGATCCTCCCCCAGAGCTGTCCTGGCACTACCTGTTCTGGAGAGTACAGGGGAGCAGTTTGACCCCCAGCTGAAACGAAATGGGACCTCCTGCTGCACACCCCCACACACACCCCCTCCCCCCCCCGCATATCTCCACATACCTTACCAACACCACTGATCTTATCACCTTCTCTCAGACCTCTGGGTTATGGGGCTACTTCTCCTCACAGAGCTAGTACAGGCACACTCCTACCTGAAGGGTAGCAGCGCAAACTGGAGAAAGCAACGTCACAGGTTTGCCAGATTTCACCAGAAATGTTATGGAAAGGAGTTGAGCTGAGGCTATCAAACACATGGGTTGTCATTTGCAAAGTGATTACCCCCAACCCCAATATGGCTGTTCCTGAGCAAAGAGGAGCATGTGTGGTGCCAGGGGCTTACCACACGGACCAGAGCAGGGACGGCCCCAGGGGCTTTTCTGTGCAGAAGGCAGCGTGCATGGCCCTGGGGGTCTCTCCCCGGGTTGAGATCCTGCAGCAGCGGCTCCCGGCACTCCCCCTTCCCCGGGTGGCCAGGAGGCAGGCCCCCTCGCACCAGAGAGGGAGACTCTCGGTGTGGTTTGAAGAACATTGATTTTCTTCTTCAAAGAGGCAGAGGAAGGCCCTGACCGAGCCTGGACGTGCTTCCCCGCGGAGAACAAGGCAGGCGCCGCCGCCGAAGCACTCACGCTGCAGGACCGGGAAGCAGCGCAAAGCCCCCGGCCCGGCCGGCGGGGAAGGCGGAAAACAGCCAGGCAGGGAGGAAAGCAGCGGGGAAGGGAAAGCGGCTCTCACCGCCCCCGGCAGGTCTCGGCCGCCGCAAGCGGGCAGCGGAGGGGCGCGAAGTCTCCCCGAAGCCGGTGTTCGTAAGGGCGAGCAGAGCAGGCCCCTTTAACAAAAATCAAACCAAACAACAAAAGCACCCACCCGTTCCCTTTCCTTCCGTACTAAGACAAGCAGCGAAAAGGTTAGTTGAAGCAAACGAAAGGCAGGGCTCGGGGGCGGTGCGCTGCGAAATGCACGGACCGGCTGCAAGGGCGTGCTGAGCCGGGCCGCGGTCCCGCCGGCCGCCGCTCGAAGCCAGGAGTAGCCGAGGGCGCTCCTGGGGTCTGGCCGACAACACGGCATCTGCCGCCGAGCAGAGGGAGGGATAAGTGGTATCCTGCTCGGCCGGCGGCCCCAGGGCTCCGCGGGGGCTGCAGCGCCCACGGAAATACAGCCGGGAATAACGCAGACCCCTGAAAAAAAAAAAAAAAAGAGAGGGAGAGACGTCGTCCAGACTAAAACACACAGTCGTCAAACATACTGAAATGATTGAATTATTTATTTCCTCTGGGGACTCCTGTAACCATTCATTTTTAATGGAGTATAATTAAGAGTTTCCCCAACGGGTTTTACTTTTGTAAATATTTCAGATGAGCTCAGGTTTCTAGGCAAATCCTCCAGAGCAGAAAAAAAACAAAAACCGAGGCGCACGTGTAACCCCTTTCCTTCCCCGTCGGCCGAGCGGAGAGGCAACAAGTGGTAGGCGGCTCAGAGAGCAGCAGCTTCAGCAGCACAGCGACGCTTTCCCGGACCGGGTCCCTCTTTATTTTAGAAGAAAATCAACTCGAAGGAGCACTCCCCCCAATCAAAATAAACCAGGACGCGGCAGCCGCAGAAACCCGGACGAAAAGGGATGGCAGCTCCCGGGCTCTTCAGCCGGGCGGCGCGCCCGCGGCTGCTGCGGGGAGCCCCGGGAAGGAGCCCCGGGAAGGAGCCCCGGGAGAGCGCTGCCTCCGCTCCGCGCTCCCGCGGAGGAACCGGCTGCGAGCCCGCTCCCACACAAACCGCGCGGAGGCTGCCGACGTGCCTGATATAAAATTTATTGATGTCTCTTCGTTTGGAAGAAGGAAGCAAACGAGGACTAGGGATAGGAAGAGGGAAAGGAGTGTTTCGATGACGACATTTTTTTAGAGGGGAGGGCAGAAATCCGGTAAACAAAACTAAAACGTTTCTTCATCTGATATGTCAAAAACACGGTTCACAGTAAAATTCACAAACCAATTTACATAAGTTTACAGCTTAAGAAAAACCAAGACACACAACTTACTATAAATAAAAGAAATGCGTTTGCGACCCGCACAGCTCTCTCCCACCTCCCCCTTTTTTTAAGGAACAAAACCCTAAAGTTAAAAACTCGTGAAAGCTACTGATTGTGGACAGAAACCAAGCGAGGTGGGAAGAAAAAAACGCTTAAGAAACCACAACGATAATGTGAACAACCGAGTTTAAAATCAAAAGCCCGCCTTTTTTTTTTTTTTTAAATGTCATTGCAACGCTCGAAATCAAACTGGAAGATGCAAGATCTTTTAAAAACTTTTAAGCGAATAAAACAGTGCCCAACCTAGCAGAAACCAGGAAAGAAGTTGCCGTGGTTTAAAAACTTCACGGCGACTTCTAACAGGCAGGAGTTGTGATCTACTAAAATAAGCTTGCTCAAATACTTTTTTTTTGTACAAAAAAAAAAAAAAGGACACAACTAACGGATTTCCATTTTAAATTTCTCCAAAGTTAGTATTAAGTCTGCTAAGCCGAGCAACACTGCCGTACACGTCCCGGTGTAGTCAGGGAGCGGTGGTGGGGTTAGGGATTAAGACGGGGAGCCGTCCGGAGCAGCCAAGTTTATATGTGAGTTAGTGGTACGGTACCATTCACGCCAGTCCCGGCACTCTGGTAGTGCTGGTGGACACTGTGTAACCTGCTGCCCTGCAGGGCGGAAGGGTCTGTGGCATCCCCCCCCGGGGGCAGGTACATGCTGATCATATCCCGCAGGTCTCCCAGGCAGGCCCTCTGCGAGTGGGAAGTGATGGCTGGAGGCGGCGAGCTGGGCTCGGATTTCACCACCGAGCCCATGGAGCCCAGGCTCATGGCCGTGGAAGGCTGCTGGCCATAGGCGGCGGGGGACATACTGTAGGTGGAGGCGGCGTTCATGTAGGTCTGGGCCGTGGACATCATGGGGCTGTACTGCAGGCCCGTCATGTCGTAGCGGTGCATCTGCTGCAGCTGGGGGCTGTTCATGCCCGGGTGCTGGCTGTAGCCCAGCTGGTCTTGCATCAGTGAGTAAGCCCCGTTGGTCCAGCCGTTCATGTGAGCATAAGTGTCAATCCTCTGCCCCACCCCGACGGGGCTGCTCACCGCGTTGCCCCCCCCGGGGGCCAGCAGATTGCCGGGCAGCGAGTATTTGTCCTTCTTCAACAAGGTCTTGGTCTTCCTTCGGGGCCGGTATTTGTAATCCGGATACTCCTTCATGTGCACGGCCCGCAGCCGCTTGGCCTCGTCGATGAAGGGCCGCTTCTCCGCGTCGCTCAGCAGCTTCCAGTCGGCCCCGAGGCGCTTGCTGATCTCCGAGTTGTGCATCTTGGGGTTCTCCTGGGCCATCTTCCGCCGCTGGCCCCGCGACCACACCATGAAGGCGTTCATGGGGCGCTTCACCCGGTCCTGGTCCGAGCCGGCTCCCGCTCCGTTGCTGGCCCCGCCGCCTCCGCCTCCTTTGCCGTTACTCCCCGGAGCGGGATTGCTCCCGGCGCCACCCGGCGTGGGCTGCGGCGTCTTGATCTCAGTCTCCAGCATACTGTACATGGCCGGAGCCGGCAAGAGGTGCGCCAGGGTGGCGGGCAGGCGGGCACCAGATTGAGGAGAGGAAGTTATGACAAAATAAAAAAAAAAAAAAGGGAGGGGGGGAAGATCCTGCCTGGGCGGCTACTACGAGAGAAGGAAGTTTTTCTGCTGGCGGGCGGAGGCGCCACTCCCCGAGGTAGTGGTAGTGGTGGTAGTGGTGGTGCTGCTGCCGCTGCTGCCGCTGCTGCTCTTGCGGAGCGCTTCCCGCGGGCAGCGCCAAGCGATGCGCACACCAATCCCGGGGGTATTTGATTGACGGGCTATAAATGAGCGGGCGGCAGCCAATCAGCGAGCGGTTCCCGACAGCCCCGACGCCGGTAACTGACCAGCTTGGGGGGTTGGGGGAAGCAAAAAAGTTGTCGTTTCGGGGTTGCTGGTGCTGGACCCCTCTGCCGCGTCCCCGGCACCGCTACCCCCGTCTCTGGGCTGGCGGCCCAGGGCAGAGCCGAGGCTGCACGGGGCAGAGACGCCGGTGGGGCTCCCGCAGCTGCCGGCCGCGCCGCGGGGAAGGAGCGGGCCCGGGCGTCGGGCGGGCTGGGACTGCCCTCCGGAGGAGCGGGGCGGGGCGCTGTGCTGCAAGGGGGAGCCGTGCGTGTGCCGGGCACAAAGAGGTTTGGGGCTCCCGCATGGACGCGCAGCCCTATGCCAAGCCCAGAGAAGCTGCCTGGAGACGGAGCGAGCCTGGGCTGCACGGACAGCCCCCCCGGAGCGGGGTGGGGGACGACGGACTAAACTCTGGCACTTCTGGGCCCTCTCCTGGGGGAGAACCCGCACTGCCCTGCCGGGACCGGGCACGGCCGCCGGGCACCCCGTCCCGGTGGGAGATGGGGCTGCCCCGCGGCAGCACGGCGGCGCAGTCCGGGGGAGGCGGTGGTGCGGCTGCGGGTAGGGCCGGACTGGCTGCCGGCAGGGCGCTTCCGGCCATCCGCGCCTGCCCCAGCCCGTCTCCACTTGAGTTTTTCCACTCGACTGCCCCAAAGATAGCGGGGGGACGGCGCTTGCAAAACTCCCAAGTTTCATGGCTACAGTGAAGTTCCCTCCATGTGAAAGAAAACTTCGGCGGAGGGTGTGTGAGGGGAGCGGCGCTGACTGGAGCTGTCAATCATGGCTTTCTCTTTCCGTCTCTTCCCTCCCCTCTGCTTCCCCTTCCATCCTTCCCTGCTCGCTCTCTCCCTCCCCCAGAGGCACTGACGCCCGCACCTGCACGGAGAGGGCTGGCAGCTCCTTGAAAGCACCGTAGGCAGCCGGGGCGTCCTGGGGGAGGAGAGGCATACCGAGCCTGGCGTCTGCTCCGAGCCGCGCTGGGACAGCCCCGGTGCCGGAGGAGGTGGGCAGCACCGCAGGTTCCGCCGGTGTAGCTCTGAGCAAACTGCCCCGGTACTTGTGGAGCGCAGGGGAGTGTCGAGGGGTTGTAGCCTGGGTATCTCGTCCCATACTGGGGGGCCCGGCGAGAAGGGATGCTGCAGGCGCAGCTGCTCCAGCTTGGCAGCCGTTGGTGTTGCCTCAAAGAGAAGGCCACGAGGATAACGACGGTAAATCGGTACAGGGGGAGAGGGCAGGGTTCCAGGCTGGACCCGGAGGCGCAGCCCAAGCCGGTGCCTCCAGCCCCGAGCCCGCCGCTCTGCGGGCGCCGGGGAAGGGGCTCCGGGCCGGGGAGTCTTTAGCAGGGCGGGCGACTTCCGCGGCCGGGTAGCCAAACAAACAGCTCTGGTGGTACTCTGGAAAGAGCACAGAGTCGTGGTGGGATTTTTGAGTCTACCTGAGCACTATTGTGATTTAGCCTGTTTAAGGTGTCACTCGTTTTGTACGGATTTATTTTTTGACAGTCATCTGTTGAAAAAAGTCGACGGGGAAATAAATTCCTCTTGCAACGAGCGATGGTGTAATCAGCATTTTGATTTTGTTTGGTTTGCTGCTGGTGTGTTCTTGGATGAAGTAAAAAATTTTGCAGCCCGAGAAGACAGAGTGACAATGGAAGGCGTTTCAGGCGTTATCACACTAAGGAAGCACTTCGGGCATAGTTCGCTGGTAACTTTTGCAACATACTGGAAAAGCTTTAGACAGCTGTATATAACCTCAAACCCTTCCAAATATATTGACCACTCCAGTCGAGGTTTAAGACGTGCCAGGCTGGGCTGGAACGCGGGACTGATACATATCCTAACAATTCTTTGAAATGACTAAATATTTGTGACATTCAACATTTGTTGAAGGGACTGAACACGTTTGCATGCAACGAAAAATGAGGCGGTATGCGGAAGTGGAGGACATGCCGAAAGCCCTGTGAACGGTGTTCCCTTCGATGTTTAAATAAATAAAACATTAACTTTCAGACTCTTACTTTGTCGTTCAATTTGTGTGTGCTGCCTGATTCTCCAATTATATAATTTTTCCCAAAGGCCATGCTTATGTAACACTTTAAGATCCATATTATTTCAAGGCAAGACAATATTTCTCTTGAAACTTCACTAATCTTGTAGATTAACTGAATTAAAAAGTATTTTTAATATTTTTAGAAGTGTGTATTTCCACACTTCACAGGTCCCTGTAATGCTCCCACCGCACATGGGTTTCCATGCTGCACATGTTCTGAGGCATACTTAAAGATTTGGCTGACTTGTCTCCAGAAGAAGGGGTGAGCAGGAACACGCTGCTAGAACCTCTCTGCCTCGGCATTAGCCATGGGTGCGCACAAGAAGCTCTCGGTAGGGTTTCTTGAGCGATTTCAGCACCTTAGAGGAGAGCCAGAAGCCTCTCCCAGGCTCTGGCGCAGTCCCGCACTCGCCGCGGTGCTTTGCGCGAAGACCTGTTTCCCGGCCCGGCGGGCGAGCCCCCTGCCCGGCCGCGGCCCCGCGGGACCCCGCAGGCGCTGCGCACCGGGGCGCGGAGCAAGCTGGGGCAGCCCGGCGCTGTCGCCACTCACAGGTCTCCAGCAGCAGCAGAGCCGAGGCGGCTCCTCCCCGTCGCGGCACCTGCGGCCGGTGCCCCCCTGGACCGACCGCAGCGGCGGCTTGGGAAGGGCCCGCTGGTGCGGGGAAAGAGGGTGCGAGGCAAAGCATGGGGCAGGGAAGGGAGGTTCGGAGCTAACTCTAGCGCTGGCACCCACCGCTCCCGCAAATGCAAGCGAGGCCGGAGGGAGGAGAAGTAGCTCCTTCTCCCTCCCCTGCTTTGAAAAATACAGGTCGCCGGTTAGGCGGAGGTGGGGGAGAGGATGAAGTGAGGCAAGCCCCACTGTGCAAACTGCTGCTCCCTAAAGTTACCTGCAGAGCGCTTTAAAAGGTCCGATCCCACCACCCCCTTGGCAGCCACAAGCGAATTCAAGCCTCCACCTGCTCCTCGGTCCTGCTGGTCTGGGAAAGGGGACGGAGCCTGCGGAGCTGCTGTAAAATCGGGAAGGGGCAGAAGACGGGAAAGGAGAGGACCCAGTCAGCGCTATAAACGGGGCGGGAGGACCCTTATGCCTGGAAGCCGTTTTCTTAAATTCACTCTCCGGCGGCGGCCGGGACTAGGGGAGAAGTCGTCCGGGGCCCGAGAGCCCCGTGTGTCTGGTGGGGATCGGGGGGGAACATTTGGAGTCGTGTAAATACAGTTATCGAAGGCAGAGAAACCGTTTTTTGTTTGTTTTTGCTGACAAAGAAGCGTGAGGCGAAATCAGGAGTTTGCAGCACAATCCAACTTGAACGCGAGAGCAACCCCAGAGTTGAAAAAGACCGTCTGCTTCTTACGCAATCAGCGCTTAATAAGCAACAACAATTAATATATGTTAATTGCAGCTCCAGCAGAGCTTGGGGGAATCTTGGAACCGTGTCAGGGAGCATCGCTGCCTTTTAAACAATAACGCTGTGCACCAAACCGGCCCCGTTTAATCCTGTTATTAAAACACCCTCCCTGGTCCCCAGCCTAACTCCCGACAGAGATCAGCGAGGGCATGTCCTCGAAACTTGCCCAGACAAGGGAGCTGAGCGCCCCTTTCGTTTGGACTCTGCTGACCCTCGCTAAGATGATCCTCCGAAAATGCCCAGGCTCTTAGCGATGCTTGCGATAAAAGTTCACGTGCTTTTCTGTTTGATCCCTGCTTTAGGCTCAAATCCACGATCTCTCCCAGAAGTTTCCAGCGTGGTAACGTGGGTGCTAAATGGGTCATTTCAGGCTGGTTCTGCAGCCCAAGGTCGTTAGGACATTTTTTATTCCCCATCTAAAAGTCTCACGTCAAAAAAACAGATCGAGATTGCCTGCCGTCTCGCTGCGGGGCTGACATGGCTGGACCGACCTTCCAGCCCAGCGAGAGAGAGAACAAATCTTTAGTTCCGACAAACGAGCTCCAACTCCTTTCTGTGACTTCCCCTATACTTTGCCGCATGGATATCGATGTTGCACCAGAGACTACCGTTATCCTTGCTGCTCATATACGAGAAAGCAAGGGATACTTTTGATGACATAATTAAAAATGGCAACATTTAAGAGTAAAAATCTTAACTGCGTGGGTAAAACCCGGGCAGCGCCGTTTGAGTACAGATCAATTCCTTTGAACCGAGCCTCTCAGTGCATTCAGGAGGCAGCGGCGAATGTTGTTTTTAATCACACACCCCCCCCCCCAGCTGAACTTTTATTTCGCTTCTGACAACAATAACGGGCTACAAACAGACCTCTCGGAGCGCCCGCTGAATAGACCCTTTTCGAGCCCGGATTGTTTCCACCGCCACAAAAAACAACCAGTAGCTTCGTTTCTTAATTGGGTTGTTCCTGGCCCTCGTTCATTCAGGTGTTCGCGAGGAATTTGTTTATTAGCCTTTGACAAACAGCTCCTCCTGGCAATCGCCTCATGGGGTTGGCTTCAGCGGGAGCGGAGGGATGCGGGGGGGGTGGGGGGGAGAGTGGTGCATTGCTAATAAGGACTCTCTCCAGCTCCGTTACCAATTAACAGAGTTGTAGAGGAGACCACCAGCACGGGACAACTCGCCAGGGCTCGCTGCGGAGCCCCGAGGAAACGATAGACCTAGCTCATGTGTTTTCACGCGAAAACACCGAGATAAAAACGAGCACGAAAAGTGATGCTAAAGAGACCACCGCTGCCCCCTGCACCGGCTGCTGCAGAGCGGTCTTGTGCCGCGCCTGGCAGGAATGTCTTTCCCAACAGACAAGACAGTAATCGGAACTTTCTGCAACTTCCCTCCGCCGTTACCGCACCAACTGTACAGTACCCCCGAACGAGTTATCAAGCACTGGAACAGGCTGCCCAGGGAAGCGGTTGAGTCACCATCCCTGGAGGTATTTGAAAGACGTATAGACGTGGTGCCCAGGAACATGGTTCAGGCGGTGGACTTCGCAGTGTTAGGTCAACGGTTGGACTCGATGATCTTAAGGGTCTTTCCAACCTAAATGATTCCGTGATTCTATCATTGTAACATCTCAGCTCCTGCACGGTTTGTCATTCCCGCCCCTGCGCCGCGGAGGACACCGCACCGGGCATTTATTCGCGCCCTCGTTTCTCGTCTCCCTGGAGCCCCTGGGGCCCGCGGCAGCGGGGCTGCGCCGGCCCCCGCGGGGGGCGAGCAGACCCGCCTGCTCGGCGGCTCCGCTCGACCCTCCCGCCGCCGTGGCCCCGGGACGCAGCCTTGTGCGGGACGGCTTTGGGGCAGAACGAGTTCCCCATGCCGACGCGTGGAGTGGGGACAAGGGTGGGGAGGGGGCGCGAACGCGAGCTGCCTTGCCCACAGCATGCTCCTGCTGGAGAGGCCCGGCTGCCGCGGGCGCCGCCTGCGCGCGCGAAAAGTGCGTTCGCGTGGGGCAGTGGGGCTCCCCAAAAGAAAAGTCCTTTCCCCCGCGTCCCGGGCCGCTCGCCGCAAGCCGCCCGCACCCGCAGGGCCAGGGGCCGCCCCGGGTCGGAAAGCCGCCTGTCCCCCACGGCCACTTGTTGCCGTGCTTTCATCACTCATTCCCTGGCGCTGGTGACAACTGAGACATCGCCGCACTCCTTCAGAAAAACACCCAAACCTCATCATCTCTGTTTTGCCCATTTAAAACTTCGTGAATCTTTCCTACAATGTTTTCTATACAGATCCAGTAAGCCACCTTATTTGCTGGTAATGATGGCTAGGCTCCTTTTTATGAGTTAGATTAGAAATCAGACATTAATTGTAAAACTCTAACTTGCTAATTAGCTGCAAATAAACTATCCATTAGTGGCAAATTAAAATCAAAACACATCTTATTCCTACTCTCTGACATACAATTTTGAAGGCACATATTGTTTCAAACTACAGCCTGTATCACTGGCACAGCAAGTTGAGATCCTGAAAGGTTTCTCTCCAGGATAAATAATTAAAATATATTCTACTTTAATTGACATTATAGAGGACACAAATGAGGCTTTCCTTTTAGAAAGAAATAGCAGTTTCTAAATAAAGCTTTGCAGGCTGCAGAATGGATGTTTCAACCAAATGAATAGTCATTACTACCTTTTCAATGATGTGGGTCTTTTGATCAGAAAAGAAATTAGCTCTAAAGGACAGACAATAGGAAGCCTGCCCTGCAATAGGAAGAAAATTAGATGGCTAAGGCTCTTAACTACACCTATTTCTATAAACCATGGAGCTTCTTGCTTTTCAATTACAGCTGTTCATTTCGTATAAAGGAAGTGGAAAAACACAGGGGGAATATAAACTCTGTTGCACCAAAAAAACCTAAGATAGGCCAGGCAGGCAGTCTTCACATGTCCCTTTGTTTTTATTATAATCAGTTACCTAATATTATGTGTTTTATAATACCAAGAGTATCCAGTATAGTGTTCTCTAGGTCAATCAAGCATTCAAGATGGACTATATTCAGTAAAGAAACTAGTAAAACATGAGAAACTTCAAGTTAGGTAGTTGGATGTCTCCACTGCACATCAAATAATATATTTTGCACGTGCATCTCATTCTTGTTTTCTCAAAGAAAACAAAACAAGACTGAAGAACTGGAGGAAATGCTGAATACCTATCTGCTGTCTTGTAGTTATAGTAAAAAAACAACTCCAGTTCTTCTGAATCGAAATTAATGTTCTTTCATTATACTCAGGATTGAGAGATTTTTTCAGACATGTTCTCCCCACATTACTTTTAACTCATGCATCTCAGTTATTTTAGAAATCTTGCTCTTACTTTTAAAACTGAAAATTAACTTCTTGTGTAATAACTTTAAAATATGGGTTCTCTTTCAAATTATTTAGTTTGGACATTGTTTTTGAACATCGTTATTTCTCCTGAATATAAAACTATAAGTTTCCTTATCAATCTGAGACCCTATCATAAAAGCACACCATTCTTCCTCTACCATTTCTCCCTAGTCATACTTTTATGATTAGGTGTAACAAGTAGATGATAATTTGTTATTAGCCATGCGATATACTGTAATTGAAATAATCTTTCAGTTATGATTTGAACTTATAATAGCCACAAAGCTTTATTGTGAATAAGTTCTGTTCTCATATTGACTTAGCTGGACTATAGAGATCTCTTTACAAGTAACATAAAATCACAGAAACTCCTCCCCTTTATTTTTTTCATTCTTCCTGTTTATAAATTTATGTATTTGTCTTTCTCCTTTCTCTCTCCCTTTCCCTTTCTCTTTCCCTTTCCCTTTCTCCTTATTTTTCTCTTTCTCTCTCTCCCTGTTGTACTATTTGTTTAGAAATAAGGCTACATGGCTAATTCAAGGGGGTCATCAAATATATATGAATTGGTTTTGCTGTGATAAGATGTCTTATAATTATCGTTTTCACCATCAAACAAATAAGTGTTCAATAAAAATTACTTTTCTTGTTCAGAAAACTAAATCACATTTGTCTTCTACCTAGAAGTGATTTTAATATGAAATATGAATGACAACTTTTTATTCAGTGTCTGTATCCCACTTCACTTCTGCTTTGGTCTTGTGACATATAGAAATAAAGAATAAGAAATAGTTTAATCTGTTAAGAATGATCTCCTAATTAAAAAATTGTAGTCACTAATGTCAGTATTTGAAGTAATCTCCCTGCTCGAGAGTAGTTAGAAGATTATGATTAATGCAAGTCACTGCCTCACTTTTTACTGGGGCAAAACTTCCATTTGTTTTGTAAGTTCTTAATTAAAATTTCATTTTATTTGAAATGTCTGAGAAAAGTTATTCATACTAGCTAGTGGGAAAAACTTCCATCCATGCAAATAGCGCAAGTGTCATTGAGACTTCTGCAATTCACAATAAAAAACCTACATAAAGATCCTGCATCAGTGAGGAGATGAAGAACTTTGGAAAACCCGGTACTGGTGCTGCAATTTTCAGTTCAGACCTCACATCAGTGTTTTACTTCTGAGAGTATCTTCAGTCCCTGTAAACAAGTGGAGGGTAAAGAACTGTCTGCAGGAGAACAAGTGAATCTAAACTGACCTTGACTCTCAAAATCTGGAAATCTCACTTAAAATTGTTGAAGTATAAGAGTAATGAGATTTTTGAGCAATGTTCTACTATGAATAGAGAAGTAGGGAACCTAAAAAGCTTTGAAAACTAGAGTGAATAGTTTGTGAGTGGGGCTGTGTTGGAGGGGTTGGACATGATTGTATCTAAAAGACATCAATATAAGCTCAATGTTAGCAGGGAGACGTTTCAATTCCTTTAGCCCTCCCAGTCCACCATGAAGAAGACATGGCCAGCCATGAGAGCAAGTCACTAGACCTGAAGATCGTTTCTGCTCTTTTCTTCCCTAACATATATTGATAAATGAGGGCAATGTGTGCTCCACAGACTTTTGTAAAGCAAATATATGCATATGCATACACAATAGGTATAAAATAGCAGAAACAGAACTCACTGAAGAATCAGTTATTATATGGACTGTTTTCAGTGTGTTTTCAAAACACATTTCTGACCTGAACATGAGTCACAAAGAACTACACAATTTAAACTAATATTCAGCACTCATCCTCTATTTCTATAATAGCTCAAATCAATTACCTGATATTGAAGGTATCTTCTAAGAACTGCTCAATTCTCAATTCTCAGTCTTTCTGAACAGTGCAAAGAATCCTGACTTAACCACTGTCAGAATTCTCTATCACTGCTTACTTATAGGTACAATGACTGCTTAGGGCTATGAGCAATAGAGCATATGCTTAAGATTCCTATTATCTGTTAGTGGTCAAGTTCTTCATTGACTCTGTAGATAACACCTCTTCTCCTATAAGGGCAAGTACAGTTGGCACTTGCAGAGGAAGAACTTATGCAATGACACAGAAGTTAAGGACTTGTGAAATAGGTATTTCAAGGCCATTTTTCAAACAGGTGGACCAGTCACACAATGTGCATCTAGAGGGACACGGTGGATCTTGTTGCTGGTGCACCCATTACCTTTCTCATCCAAAGAATCAGATTAAAACCCAATTCTCCTTGATTAAGAGGACCTTTTGATTCCACTAGATTCCATTCTCTGGACCTACCAGGAACATGTACAGGGTAATTACTGGGAGATGGTGCTCCTTGCTTCCTGGGACAGTGATGAGGTACAGGAGTGTAAGGTGTTTCCAGGTGGATTAGACATTGGATCTGAATATGGGTGAGGGTCACAGGACCCTCATCATGTTAGAAAAGAGAAAAAAACCACCAAACACAACCTTATTCTGGTAGAAGAAAACAAAAGCCTACTCAGTGAGTGTAGCATGGAGGGGAAGAGGGGATTTGGTATGCAGTCCTGAGGCTACTACTTGAAGAACCCTGTTAGGAAGTGAGGAAGAGGATGCTGTGTGATGCAGGAGAAGCTACAGGGGGAAAAGGCTTCAAAGTAACCATTTAGTGGCAGAGAAGGGAAGGCAGATGGGACACCAGGCAGTCTGTAGGGCAGTTTATATTCTATGTATGTGGCATGGTTGGTTTCCCTTTTGCTATCTTTACCTGTTGTCAGCTGCCACAGTCTTCCTGGCCCACCCCATTCACACTTTTGCAAAATAGCCCGTCAATGTAAGGTTCAATTTCTTTTTGAAAAGGATTCCATGAACCCTTGGAAAATAGTGTAGTCTCACAAAACTGTCATACTCAACTTTGACTTTGATTTAACTTGATTTGAAGACTTCACAAACAAAGCATATCTAAAAGATGTCCAGCAAAGTGTTAGGATTAACATTCAGAGTATATTGTACAGAGGTTATTTAATCCACAGGTTTGTTCAGTCCTGTTTATATATTTATTTATTTATTAGAGGATATTTGAATTGTGGTAGAAAAATAATTGTAAGTTGGTAAGAAAACATTTGGTATCCATGATTTTAATCAGTGTTAATGCAGACTTGATTTCTGGTTTCCAATTTTTATACACAAACTCCGTAAAGACTCAAGCCTGCACTATTTGCACATCAATGTCTCCCAGTAAAGCTAATGGAAAATTAGTGGGACATAGTTGTGTCCTAATGTTGCATGGTAAAAACAGACTGTTCTTATCAACAGTGACACTACTTCTCATTGCGGGTTCAGTCATGGCAGCTAACTCACACATAGCATTGCAACATTCATATACAGTCTTTAAATAAAAATGAGGACATTATTCTTCCATTCTCCAGATTCCATAAAACAAAATGAACAACAGGTTCTATTGTAATGCTTTTATGACTCTTCCTATCATGGTATTTGAATATATTAAAATAATCAGTGTAGTTTTTACTTAACAGCATTCAGTGTGAGGTAAGGAAGTACTAGTTCTGTTTACAGATGAGAGATTCGGACAATGGGCATAATAGTAATGCATTAAAACTTCCTGAAAGACACAGGAAATATGTGGAATCAGATCTCTTGGGCAAGATCAGATTAGCCCAGGGCTTGATCATCTTGCATATCTGTAATAGATCATGCCCATAAATATTACAAGCTGAAAAGGACACAAAGCAAACCTGAACTAATGGAAAAGGAACAGTCAGATCTACATTTTGTAACTCACTGGGAACAGTCCAAATGAAACACCCAGACAAAAGAATTCAGAGAATGGAGAAAATGTTATCAATCCCATCTAAATCTCTACATAGTTGTAACTCCGTTAAGTAATATGTAAAGAATATATTTTGAATGATCTGGGGACTGACTAGACTGGCATGGAAAATTCTCTATTACAGTAATTATAGTAAAAAAAGTTGAAACTTTCTAAAGAGTAAGAGTTAGTCTGAAAGAAACATTTTTTTTCAAACTCATGCAAGACCCAGTTAAGACACTCTTGGCTCACAGCTAGGATGTCTACTAAAACGCAGAAAAACTACACCTTCATGTACCAGCGTAAATGGGACTGGTAATCACATGTCCCTTTTTAAGCAAGGTCCCGTGGCTCCTACGCCGCTTGGTTACCGGGATGGTTTCCTAATCCAGGAGAGGGCACTCTGCGCCTCCCGCAGAGTTCAGGGGCTTCTCAAGTGCTGCCACGGGATGCACAGCTACAAAGTAGAACATTGTCATTTAAGGGAAAAGTGTTACTATTTTTCCTATTCAAAACTAATCACGAGCCATAGAACATATTTAAATTTACAGGGTTATTATTCCTTTGGGTTTCCTTAATTTTAAGTGTCTGAGGAAATGAGAGCCACAAAGATGTCTGCCCTGTTGTAAGCATGAAAATGCACAATCAGAATTAAGCAACGATCAAATTTCCCAGACTAATCATTTTCCATTGATAACTGTTACACCATGACTGTAGACTAATCAAGTAAAGATGTGAGCTTGAGCCAACTACACATTTTTACGGTTTACTACCTTACGCTAGGGAAACCTGCACACTGGCAGATTGAAGGATTGAAGCTGATGTGAGACCTGCTGGATTTACAGAGGATTGATACTTATGATGTTACAGATTACTTAAAAAACTTTGTTTGAAGATTAAGAGCAAAGTCAAGATCCACTGTTTGCTGACATGTGCTAACTTCCCGCTCAGAAAAAGATAATATGGCACAGAGGACATGAACTGGTCAAAATAAACCCCTCTATCTCTAGGTCTTTGGGTCTCATCCCAGAGGGTTACAAAAGAAAATAACTATTATCCGGTAGGTGTTGCTGGTGTATGTACATTGAGCTGGAAATCCCTAGTTTTCTTACTCTGTACTCATATTTACATCATTAACTCTTCAATAACTTGCAATTATAACTCAGTCATTATGAACTGAATGTGGTAAGGGGAATTTACACAGTGCTCCTGCACATCAAGAGCGCTCCAAGTTAAATTTCCAGGGAAGTGTGGGTAAACAGGTCTTTTTCCTGTTCATACTGTTACATTTGCTATAAAATAGAGGACTTCTGAGTTGAAAAAATTGCTAATCAGGCATTTCTCCCTCTTCCTGTGTTAACACCACACACATAAAAAAGCAACATTTCCACATACAGAAGTATATCAGAAAAATTGTTGCTGCAATATAAAGTAGCATTCAAATTTTCCCTGTCATTTATGAGCTTCTAGCCCTGCTACCACTATATGTCTTTCCAAACTTTGCTTTCCATTTATTTGGAGGTACACAAATTTCCATTGGGCTAATTAGACAACTAGCAACGTGAACTCTTTATTTATAGACTTGAAGAAATACCTGACCTTGGTCTTATTGCCTAGAACAGAACTGAAATGTTTATACTAATCACACACCTGCCATTTTTGTCAGCTACATGTTTGCAAAATGAGAGAAATTTTTAAAATTATGATTTTTACTTATTATGCTCATGGCATCAGACCAGGTCATGCATGCTTGCTCAATGAGATGTTTTGGAACCATGACAATTACAGCTTATATATCTCAAGGTCATGTAATATCTAAAGGATGATTATAACAGATACTTGTAACACACCGTTTATCTTTTCATGTTATACCTGTCATGCCCCAAACTTCTAGTGTTTACAGGTTGATAAAAATGTTACAGGTAGGACAAATACGAATTTGCACATTACTAGTCACAATCACTGAGGATCTTAGAGCAAGAACAAGATGAAACTGAAAAATCTCTGTCTACTTTGTTTATGTGCCAGCTGTCTGAGATTGAATCAGGATTACCACTTAGATATTAGTGAAGTTGCAGCCTAGGCAATACATAGCTTAGACCTTAACTTATTAATGGCAGGACATATTTTGTTCTGTCATTCTTTTTACCTAGAGTTAAGGTAATATTATATACAATTATCTCTCTTTCCCAGTAATTTGTTCTGCAAACAAGTCAGTTTGCATTATCGTTTCTAAAATTTGAGGCATAGGAGTTGGACAGGTTTGAGAAGACTCTCTGTTTTGAATTATTCTCTGCAGTGTTTTTGGGGAAAGAGTAGTTAAAGACCCTTTAATGATCAAAATTATAGATGATAAGGTATATAGTCTTTGGGATAAATTATCTATTGGTGTAAATTTTACAATGACATTATACCATTGACTTTAGTGCACCTGCAACTTACAGCGTAAGAAAATATAACCTACTGCTTTTTTTTTAGAAAACAGATAACTAGTCCTTTACTCCATCTTTATGAAATGGATAGAAGAATGATAATTTAATTCACTGAGGTTAACATTGATAATATGATTTTACAAGTGGTTTCAACTGACTGATTAAAACTGGTTAAATGAATAGATGTCTCCACCTGCATATTCCCTATCAAGAATAGGACTCCAAATATGAAAATTAAAACAAACAAACAAAAAATGGTTGCACATAGCATATATTCAGTTTCTTGGTATGCATACTGTGAACAGAAATGTTTAGTGATGTTACTCTAGCTAATAGACTAGTGTAATAGGTACACTATTTTGTGCAATAGCTTCTTTCTAAAACTTTAGATGTGTCCACATAAATGGAGACCAGATAAATTACTATAAAAAAATATAAATGGCAGAACAAGAGTGGGATTACACATAGTAAGATAGAACCATTTTAGTACAAATACCAAAGTGATATTACCACTGCATGGGATTTTTGGGTCTTCAAGACATGTAACTGCATATAATCTGCATGTGAAATTACCATGATTGTGTGTGCATACGGGGTATTAGCAGGTGTGAATGGCCAACAAAGTAGTTGTCTATTTGCATGTGTGATAATGGTAAACAGACACAAAAATTAAGTTCACATCTGCATATTCATTATGTAGCCAGGGCAGTTTTAAGTTCTGAGTACCAGACCTACAAGGTCCAACTGTAATATGCCTAAAGTCATGTTAAATTCTAAACTGGAAGGGTTGGTGTAAACGCAGCTGCCACTAGGCTGCTAAAATGCATACCAAATTTTTTTAATTATTGAAATCAGGCTACAGTTTATTACCACCTTATATACTTTTGATGAACAAATGGGGTATGATGTGTATCTGCAGAATTTGATAGCAGTAGAAAGAAAGTTCAAATATGTATTCTGCTCAGACGAAGATTTTAATCTGGTTTGTTAGGTAAATTATCTTTTTTGTTGTAGCTCTCTGAGAGAAAATATTCTATTTTAGGACATTTCTCATGTAGTCAAAATCAATTGCATCAGAACAATTATGTTTGGAGTAGCATCATCCAGCTTTGTGGAAAAAAATGAACCGAACAGGAGTGTAGCCTCTTGACAAACAAGATTTTTGAGTGCTAATTGAGATCAAGTAGCAACCAGTAACTAATCTGAAATCTACTAATGCTTGCATGTGTTATGTAGTTAAAGGCTAATAAATACAAATGAAGTTAAGAAGCCAGAAGTGTTTTGGGGGTATTTGCCACACAGCTTCCATGAACTTCAGGCAATGCGGAGAGGTAGTAAACACAGGATATTTGCTTGTAGCAGCAGACTACATAAAGGAACTCAAGATAATTGGAATTATACTCGCTCAGTTCTGAAAAAGTAAATAAAAATGCCACTTTGAATTCTTACTTCTTCCTAATTAATTTCACTCTTGAACTGAACATCTTTTATTGCATTTTCTGTTTTTTAACTAACACAGCTCAGGGTCCTGGTCTATTATTCTTCTGAAAGTTAATTTTAACTACGTTACTGGATGACAAATATATTATTGTAGTAGGTGTCATATTACCAGTAGTTTGATAAGCAGCCATTTCTATTATTATTATTCAGTTTGCCACTGAGATTCTCTCATGGAAGTAACTTCCCTTTCTGCTCACATAGTCTGTAGTATATTCCTATTGCTCTGTCACACGGGAACTTAACATTCCTGGTCTTACAGCACCTGTTTTCTTAAAAATATTTACTGATCTTTAGTTCTGATATCAGGATACCAACTGCCAGATTAAGGAGATTCTGATACGAGTGTAAATCCAATGATACAGTATGACTACTGCTGAGTTACTTTACGTTTATCTCGGTACCACTGAAATCCAACCAGACACTGGGATCTATTTCCCTTTGAATTGGATGCAGATTTTTAATAAGAATATTACTCAAAACTACAGTAGGATTTAAGTCAGGCTTTTTAGATAAGATTCTAGATATCCTGAATAAATAGCAAAATTTCATGTAGGGAATCTGCAGACTGTTGTTATTTGAGAAGATCTGGCCCAGGCAATTCACGTCTCTGAGCTTCTTTCCCAAATAAACCCTACAGAGACACACAGAGCAGCACTTGCCTCCCAGCACTTGCCTCCCAGCTCTGGTCCTGGTCCTGTCTCTAGCACAGACTCAAGCTCTGGTAAGGTAAACACAAGATGTGTTACTGAAGGATCAGACTGTTATGTCTGTTATTATGTGTTGATTTTTAAAAATCCATTTATAAACTGCCTTTAAGGCAAAAAAAATCATAAACTTCCTTAATAGTCATCAAGACGTAAATGAAGGTTAACAGTAAAATTCGATTAAAAATAGGACAAAAGTTATACTTAACTTTCCTCAGGAGTTACTTACACTCATTTTAAAGTCAGTCCACTTTAGCTAGCTACCTAAAGCCACTAGTTATCTATATGAAAAGAGTAACTAAATTATAGGCGTTTCTTTATTCCACCATAAATTGACATGTTCTAACAAGACAGTTTGTTTGCTTTTATTGTTCAAAAGCCCAAAAGTCTTTACTGTCTGCGTCTCCACTTGTCTTAAATGTTTGATTAAGCACTGTGAGAATCGTCAGTATTGATAAACTTCTTTCTAGTACATTAAGCACTCTAATCCTTTACATTCCTACTCTATCTCCATTGCCAAATCAGTCAGCTTCCTTAAAACTTGATTTTAGGCCAATAGTTGCATTAGAAATGGTCTATAAATAAGAATTACTGCAATAGTAGGAAAAAATGTTTTTCTGCATTTGACAAATTCTGACAAAAACAGTACGCAAAGGTTCTGTTTGTTCTTCTATAATCATAGGAATTAAATAGCTATCTAGTGAGCTAATTAAAAGGGGCTAATTTAAAAAATTAAACTCAGCACTTTTTTTCCAGTTTTCTAAAAATCTTAATTTTGATGAACGGCAATGCTATTTATCTTTCCTTCATGAGCTTGAACTAAGCAGGAGTATTTTGTGTCTGTACAGTATTTTGGATCAGACTCTGCATTTATTGTGATAATTTAATAGAAAGAGGTTCAAATCAGGAAGTTCAGAACTCAGTATGAGGTCTGTGGATTTTTGGCACTGTTAGGGTCAGCATTTTGTTTATATTTTTTTTGGCATTCCTTTCTTCATACTGCTCCAACATTGAATTTTATGGCTCAAATATAGAATGTGTCAAAATCTATTTTTCAATGTAGAAGGTATTTAATTTAGAATGCAATATTGTACAATTTGACTATGTTTCCCTTTATTTCCTTTTTGTCTCTTTGAATATCACTTGGGTGAATACTGGAGATAGAAGCACATCTCAGGGCAGCAGAGACATGCTGTAAATGACGTACATTTGTATCAGGATTACACAAACATAACTAAGTTTGGAATTTGTTTCCATACAGATAATCAGCTAGATAGCTGTGTAAGCTGTGTAGCATATTTGTGAATGCTTCTTCAGATTCTGACTCACCTAATGTCATCAGAATCAGGAATTCTTCTTATTATTTTTCTCTGGCCATACCTGTGAGCTATGTGAAACAGCATGGTTCTATTGACCTTGCTGGTGCTTCACAAATTTCAATCATCCAAGGGTTTACGTGCATATCTGTGGGACACTGGCAGAAAACTTTAGTATCTCCTTTTCTGGATTTTGTGAATGTAAAACTTCTTTAAACTCAAATAGGTAATTTGGATGCAAAAAGTATTTGATATTTCAACACTAGTACCATCTTAGGAAATATATTCACACAAGCTTAACATGTCTTTGCCTTTTCACAGAACCATGCTACAGAATCACTGCATGCTTGTATTTGTTCTTATCAAAGGCTGACCAAGTTCAGTACATCATTTGCATGTTTCCCTCTTTAAAAGATGATTTGGGAATGCCATATGAAACCCAGAATGAATAACAGTGGTTAGCCAGGGCAAAAGTGTAAATACCCGGTCCTAACCCTGTAATCTTTACATAGACATTGTTTCCAGGGACAGCAGTAGGTATTATGCCTGAGTAAAGGCAGGATGATCGGGCTCCACAGTGCAATTTTATATGAAAATTAAGTGGATGAGATACTTCTATCAGGCTCAGTTAAAATAAAATAGGAGGGCTGCCTTTTGTCTGCACTACTAATAAGAAAAGTATGCTAGAATAGAAGGTAATTGTAATAAAGTATGTCCCCATTTTTCGCAATTTTGCCCAGTTTTCTTTGATATGATTTATGAATGTCATATAGAAATGGTATTTCTTCAGAGTGGATTTATTAATCTTGGAGATGTACATTCTTCTAGTATATATATAAGAATTGACCATTTATGCATAGAGGAAGAGAAAGGGTAGAGAGATATACAGAAAACAGACGGTGTAGCAAAGAACATTGTGTCTGCAGCTTTCTTCATAAATAACATGAATCACACAGAATTGCCAGAGATTATTTTAATGGCTCAACTCTTATGTTGTTATGGTAATTACAGAGAGAGTTTTAAGCCCCTCCACTAGGGAAATTATGCATCGAAATAATAAAATTTTGTAATGAATTTCAATTGCTAATCAAAATTCTTTATCACAGCTTCAGGGATTAATAGTTCCAGTACTTTTTTCTTTTTGGAGAACCATAAACAATGCTTAAAAAAACAGCAGAAAACTTACATTATATGTAACATTGGTGCAACTCTCATTGATTTTGGTGAGATGGTGCTGATTTACCCTGAATGAATTCCTGGCTCATCTTTTCTATATGTGGGAGAAAACTACTTTAGGATTAAAGTCTCCTGGATAGGCAGGGACATACTTTATGACAGTTAAGTCCATTTAAGTCCACTGTTTACCTGCTGGGTTAGGGAATTGGTTAAGGTTACTTATGTCCAGAGTTTCTTAGCCCGTCCTTTCTTTCCTTGTGGAAATTCCATCCAGGAAGAATTTGCAGAGTTAGCCTCTTTGTATCTGATTTCTGCACATCCAGCAGTTAGGTCGGAGGAGCAGCAGATACCCGAGTAAGCGTGTCTTATGTGCACTGCATTTTGTGCCTCTGCGCTGATTTCTGTCTGGAGAATCATGGACATACCTTTGGCAACCCTGGTGATTCATAATACCATTGTAAATTTTCTGGTTGAGAGTGAGGTACCTAGCAACAGGTTTTCAGAATTATTTTGACTTTCTTATCTTCTGCAACAGAGCTAAAGAGGTAGAAATAGTAACCACTGCCTCTGTTTTTGCTGAGAAGTAGCAGCTTCATCAGAATGGAGCTGCTCTCACTGCATTCAACACCAAAGGCTAAACTCACTTAGACTTTTTTTTCATCAATTCATAACTGACTGCAATGCATCCTATTAATTTCAACATAAAAACTCAGTGCTATGTATCAAAGGGGGATAGAATCTGGCTCTGGATAGCTGAATACATAGAAGTAAAATGTCTGTTTGCAGAGCAAGTGAGCTAGCATGCAAGGTGCTCTCTTTGAATGATCTGACTGTAGATTTTCCATAGGTGAGAGACAATAAGACATTGCTTACACGTGGAGCTGGTACCTTCTAGTTCTCTATAAATTCATATTGTAGCTTAATGCTCACTTGCTGCCTCTTGTAGACAAGCGCCAAGATCATTGTTCAGATTAAAACAGCTGTTTGTTCTTTAACAGGAATCTTTCATCTCTCTAAAGCAGTATATTAAATACAGATTAGAGGAAAACCCTCAAAAGCTGCTAAACAGTTGTAAACAAAAACACCAGGGTATTTTATACCCATGAAAATAATGACACAAGAGTTTTCCAAGTATGATAACATCACTCCTTGTATCACACTAAATTAATAATATCTCTCAAGCACCTGCCTAAACCAGAAGTCTTTCCAAGAGACTAAGCATAACCTCTTTCATTAAATCAGCATTCAGAGGGCTAACTAGCAGATGCTGCTGACATGAACCCAAATGTAATCTCTTTAACCTTGTCCTGTGGGGAGCAGGCAAGTCATGACCGAGTAATTCCAACTAAATTAGATTTTATGTGAAAGTGTATAATCTAAATTAAATTTGATTAAAATGATTCACTGATTTGTGTTTGCTTTTAAAGGTCCTAATGTAGCCAAGGTGACCACTTTTCAGTAATCTATGTAATCAGATCAATTTATTTTTACATGCTTGAATCAAGATTTTTTTTTATCCAGTAGATTTTTCTATATTAATCATATTTTTCTTGAATATCCATGGATAGATTGGGTGTTTTCTATTCACTGTAATTCAATTTTCATTGTGTTAATGAAGAAAACAGTGAAATCTAACTGTGGTGACTATAAAGATATGTGATGTAAAATATCAAAAATGAAATGCAAGGAGAGAATCATCAGGTCATCAGCTGATCAGAGGACAATATCCAATGCCAAAGATTGTAACAGAGGTGAATCAGAAAGGGCTAGGGGAAATTTTTTTTTCTGTTCTCCTATCCCCAAAACTCTGTTCAGTTGGAGGCTTTGCTCAGCATAGACTCACCACAGCAATAGGAGTGGAATTCTGCAGCTGCCTGTTTGTGTAGTGATAAATTTCCTGGGCTTAACCCCTTCACATCCTCTTCCCCTACTGGGAATTTATGCAAGTGCGATGAGTCTTGGTCACTGACTTTATTACATTTTTAAATCTTAATTGAATACTGCTCGTACTGGTTAGTGACTCTATGCTCAACACTAATCACAGTCTGCAATCAGCAAACAGCACATAGGTACTAATTAAGACTTATTAGACCAACATGACAATTTCATTTAATGCATAAAGTCAGGGGTTGCTGTGTGTTGAATGTAACTGTTTTAATTTCAATGGGAAGAAGATCATGGGCTCTATAAAAGAATTTTTGTAATTTTTTATAAGAAGCTGCTGTTACCACTTTTTCAGATACCATTTCTCTCTGGTATCTCATGGCTTTTTTTTTTCTTGGACATCATATATTTCCATAGTTTGAAGGTCCTGCTACAAATCCACTGTTCTATAGTGAACAGAACTTGCTAGAAGTTTATGAGTCATCTTTAGAAATATTAATAGATTAGAAACAGTGCCTGGTTATGTTAATATGGAAAGGCTTGAAGTTGCAGAAGGAAATTAAGATGTATTATCGGTGATGTTAGGTGATACTGCTGTATAAACCTCATGTTAAATTTTGAGTTACGCACATATTAAACTGCTAACTACTCCAGGTAGCTATGGTAGAATATTGGAATAAATTAAAGGGAATGAGATGCCTAGTATTTGCTTGGCATTTTATTCCTTTAGGCTGCTCAGGCTGTTTTCCCACCCTTAATTACCACAACAGCTCTGCTCATTCTTCCTTATCACCTCAGCAGACCCTGTGTAGACCAGATAGCTCACTAAGCCCGTTCCTTGTGTATGGAGCAAAACCCTTCAGCTCATGTTTAATTTTAAGTGTGGGAATATCTTCACAGATTTAAATGGGATTCTTCACAGGCCTAAAATTCAGCATGAGTTTCTGCCCTTTTCTGGACTGGAGCAGAGGAAAACTCCTCTCTTCCTCAAAGACTATGTCTGAAGTCTACTCTGTAACGTTCATCAACTTGTTTAACATGTTCTCTCTCCAGACAGTATCTCTGGTATTAAAACTCTTATGAAGAGAATAAAAGCATGAGTCAGTAAAGTGCTTCCTTCTCCACATTCTCCACTGGAAACAAAGCAAAGCTATTCCACCTCAGCACCTGCACTGGTTCTGAGCCAAGACTTTTCTTTGTCCTTCTAGTTTTTATTGAATGGGAGAACAGGAAGCAACATAAATTGTTGCTCCTCAGTTTCTTCTTAGCCTACTGAAAAAAGTGCACTGTACTTCACAGATACTTTTTAAGCTTTGTGTTGTTTTTCTAGCTACAAATTTACCCCAACCTTTTGTTGAACATCTGAAAAAAATCAGTTCTAGTTTTTGGATTTATTTTTACTAGACACAGAGATGGTGGAAACTATCCATATTCCAAAGAACTGACATTCAAAATAACCAAAACATGAATAGAAGTAAATTGAAACTATTCCATTTACAGACTTCTGTATCTTCTACCTATATTTTTATTGTGCATGGAGTATTCATATTGGCTTATTAAATAACCAGGTTGCATTGTGCTTTTTTAAATTTTAATGCTTTTTTGTTTTTTCATACTTTGAGGTAGCTGTCCGCCTCTTCAATTAAAGTAACAGGATTATGAATGTCAATTCTATGATTTAGCAAAACTCTTACCTATGTGCTAGATTTTACATACATCAGTAAGCTCTAACTCGGTGAGTGGAACTTAATCAAACATGAGTGAAGTCACTGCAGCAGCTCTACTTTTGAAGGTGAGATAGAAAAGCTCTTTGGGGAGTGAGGAAAGAAGATCAGATTAGTGTTGTTCCAAGAAAGCTTATAATATCCCTTCAGTCACATTCTCTATCTCTACGTTTTGCATATGACAAATGTTCTTTCACTGGATCTTGAGTAACTACCCCAAAACAACAGTAAAGAAGAGAGAACCTGTATCTCCTAAAAAGCAAACATGGGCCAACCTAGTAATCTCACTTGTATACATTCACATTAAAACTACAGTTTTATGTTTGGGAAGTTTGTGACCAGAACAGTTAAGTCCTTTGCAGAATTGTCTTAAATTTTTAAAAATTATTAGTCTTTGTTACTATAAAGAAGAGCTCCTTATTTTTCATATCTAAAAGATTGAACCCTTCACAATGATTAATAAAGTCTGGTTGTTATCTACTTTTGTCATAAAAATGATATACAAAAGAAACAGTCTGAAAACCCACAAAGGTAAAATGCTAGCATGAACATTTGTACCGACACTGCTAATTAAAAGACTTAACTTATTAGTCTTTAAGTAGGAAAAAAAAGAAACAAACAAGTATAATTTGCTAGATTAATTTTATGTTCTGTTCTATTTAATCAAACTATACCTATAGTGAAAATGACAAATCTGAGTTGTCAGACTGTGGATGATAAGAAAGATAAAGGTCATATATTTTAATGTCATAGAAGGTCTTATTAAAGAAACCCTAATTACATTAGGTACCCATGAAACATTAATTAAATACTGTCTGAAATAATTAGGTCCAAGTTACTGATGATTTAATTAAACCCAGTTTTTTATTTTATAAGAAAACTACAGGTCCGGTATCAGTCTGTTGGCAGCATAATTGATAATGTGTCAGAAGAGCAAAATAGTAACCTTGACCAGCTACATCAGAAGGACACTATGGTGAGCAAGTTGCCACACCTTGTGGGGATGAAAACACACGGTGTGCTTGATTTTTAATTTTTGATCAAAGGGTGCAGAATTCAGAAGAAAGATAGATAAAGGTTTTGGCTCACATTCTCAGCTTGTGTAAACTGTCATAGCATATCACAGAATCACAGAATCACAGAATCACTAAGGTTGGAAAGGACCTTCAAGATCATCAAGTCCAACCATTAATCCAGTGCCACCGTGTTCCCTAAACCATGTCCTGAAGCGCCACATCCACACGTTTTTTGAACACTTCCAGAGATGGTGATTCCACCACCTCCCTGGGCAGCCTGTGCCAATGCTTGACCACCCTCTTGGTGAAGAAATTTTTCCTAATAACCAATCTGAACCTCCCCATGCGCAACTTGAGGACATTTCTTCTCATCCTATCACTAGTTACTTGGGAGAAGAGACCAACACCCTCGTCGCCACAACCCCCTTTCAGGTAGTTGGAGAGAGCGATAAGGTCTCCCCTCAGCCTCCTCTTCTCCAGGCTGAACAACCCCAGTTCCCTCAGCCGCTCCTCATAAGACTTGTGCTCCAGACCCCTCACCAGCTTCGTTGCCCTTCCTTGGACACGATCCAGCACCTCAGCATCCTTCTTGTAGTGAGGGGCCCAAAAATGAACACAGTATTCAAGGTGTGGCCTCACCAGTGCCGAGTACAGGGGCACAATCACTTCTCTACTCCTGCTGGCCACACTATTTCTGATACAGGCCAGGACGCTGTTTGCCTTCTTGGCCACCTGGCCACACTGCTGGCTCATGTTCAGCTGGCGGTCAACCAGCACCCCCAGATCCTTTTGTACCAGGCAGCTCTCCAGCCACTCCTCCCCAAGCTTGTAGTGTTGCATGGGGTTGTTGTGACAGAAGTGCAGGACCCGGCACTTGGCCTTATTAAACCCCATACAGTTGACCTCTGCCCATCGATCCAGCCTGTCCAGATCCCTCTGCAGAGCCCTCCTACCCTCCAGCAGATCAACACTCCCACCCAATTTGGCGTTGTCTGCAAACTTACTGAGGGAGCACTCGATCCCCTCATCCAGATCATCAATAAAGATACTGAATAAGACCAGCCCCAGAACTGAGCCCTGGGGAACACCGCTTGTGACCGGCCGCCAGCTGGATTTAATGCCATTCACCACAACTCTCTGGGCTCAACCATCCCACCAGTTCTTTAACCAGCGAAGAGTAAACCTGTCTAAGCCATGAGCTGCCAGTTTCTCCAGGAGAATGCTGTGGGAGATGCTGTCAAAGGCTTTACTAAAGTCCAGGTAGACAACATCCACAGCCTTTCCCTCATCCACAAGGTGGGTCACCTGGTCATAGAAGGAAATCAGGTTGGTCAAGGAGGACCTGCCTTTCATGAACCCATGCTGGCTGGGCCTGATCACCTGGTTATCCTGCATATGCCCTGTGAGCACTCTCAAGACGAACTGCTCCATGATCTTCCCCAGTACGGAGGTCAGGCTGACAGGCCTGTATTTCCCAGGATCCTCCTTCCAGCCTTTCTTGTAGATGGGTGTCACATTGGCAAGCCTCCAGTTGTCTGGGACCTCCCCTGTTAACCAGGACTGCTGATCAATGATGGAGAGTGGCTTGGCAAGCTCCTCTGCCAGCTCCCTCAGTACTCTTGGGTGGATCCCATTAGACCCCATAGACTTGTGGGTATCCAGGTGGCATAACAGGTCTTTAACTGCTTCCTCCTGGACTGTGGGTGGGTTATTGTGCTCTCCATCCCCATCTTCCAGTTCAGGGGGTTGAATACCCTGCGGATACCTGGACTGGCTGTTAAAGACTGAGGCAAAGAAGGCATTAAGTACCTCAGCCTTGTCCTTGTCCTTGGAGACAATGTTCTCCCCCATATCCAGTAAGGGATGGAGATTCTCCTTGCCTCTCTTTTTGTTGTTAATATATTTTTAGAAGCATTTTTTATTAACCTTTACAACTGTGGCCAGACAGAGCTCTAGCTGGGCTTTTGCCTTTCTAATTTTGTCCCTGCTTGACCTAACGAGATACCTGTACCCTTCGTGAGTTGCCTGCCCCTTCTTCCAAAGGTGATAAACTCTCCTCTTTTCCCTGAGTCCCAGCAAAATCTCCCTGTTCAGCCAGGCTGGTCACCTTCCCCGCCAGCTCTTCTTACGGCACATGGGGACCATCTGCTCCTGTGCCTTTAAGATTTCCTTCTTGAAGACTGTCCAGACTTCTTGGACCCCTTTGTCCTTCAGGATTGTCTCCCAAGGGACTCTCTCAACCAGTGACCTGAATAGGCCAAAGTCTGCCCTCCAGAAGTCCATGGTAGCAGTTTTGCTGACCCCTCTCCTTACTTCACTCACAATTGAGAATTCTATCATGCATGGTCGCTAAGTCCAAGACAACCTCCGACCACCACATCTCCCACCAGTCCTTCTCTGTAAACAGCAGGTCAAGTGGCGCACCTCCCCTGGTGGGCTCACTCACCAGCTGTGTCAGGAAGTTATCTTCCACACACGCCAGGAACCTCCTAGATTGTTTCCTCTCTGCCGTGTCATACTTCCAGCAGATGTCCGGTAGATTGAAGTCCCTCACAAGAACAAGGGCCAGTGAATGCGAGACCTCCGCCAGTCGCTTATAGAATGTCTCATCTGTCTCTTCGTCCTGGCTGAGTGGTCTATAACAGACTCCCAGCAAGATATCTGCCTCATTGGCCTTCCCCCTCATCCTTACCCATAAACACTCGACTTGGTCTTCACAATCCCTAACATACAGAGCCACCCCACCACCACTCCTTCCTTCCCTATCCCTTTGGAAGAACTTATAGCCATCCACTGCAGCACTCCAGTCATGAGAAGCATCCCACCATGTTTCTGTGATGGCAACTACATCATAGCTGTCCCACTGCACAATAGCTTCCAGCTCCTCCTGTTTGGTGCCCATGATACGTGCATTGGTGTAGATGATAGTTCCTGACCTCTTAGTCCTGCTGAGATTCCTTGCAAATTTTGGTGAGGATTCTTTGCCTTATCAAGTAGTTGGACTTCTACAACATAAAGCAGATGCATACCTAAACGCCTGGTTTTACACATCTACCATATCCCCGCCTAAAGGTGCAAATCCTTCTCCTATTCCCCTCTATCCTCTCCTGTTCCCTTTTTTATAAGAAAAAAATGATTTTGTAAACAGGCTAATGACTCCTTTGGATACAGGAGGCCCTGCCAGCTCTGTGGTTATATATGGATAAAGAAAGCATGACTAGGTGCAGATCAGCTGGCATAGTGCTTACCTGATCTTTCAGATGAGGGAAATAATACAGCACGAGTGAAACATCATCCCCTACTTAAACAAAACTACTACAGAATATATGCGAGATTATCTGAAAAAAACCCCAAAGAGTACTGGAAAGGCAAGAAATATGTATGGTAAGTTTGTATGTGGAATAAGGCAATGAAGGCATTTTGAGGAAGAAGCAACTTTTCCTGTCCATACCGTGACTGGAACACAGACTACATGGCATTACAGAGATGGACTCTATGACTTGATTTTGAACTCCCACATCCACTGGCAAGAGAGATCTAAACTCTTTGGTTTGCCAAGCTGACTGGCAGATCTCAGACAAGTAAATCTCACAACTTCAATTTCTCCTCTTGTAAAATGAAAAGGAACATCTTTATTTGCCTCATAATTATAAGGAGTACTTTCTAATGCTTGTAAGTGATATTTTTATAGAAAATTACTATAGAAATGCAACATATTGACTTGAGAGTTCTAAGAACCAGAGGCAGTCTCATGCTTGCGGTGAAGACCCAAACTTCTTTAAGATCAGCAATCACCAAGGGTTACATAGACAGCTTAAACAATGTTCTTTCTAGACATGAACAGTGCCTAATTTAGATAAATGTTCCAGTACATCGTCTGAACAACAAACAGTGGTCACATGTAGGGTTCTAGGTAAAGAGAACCTCTTACATTCTTTGTAATTAAAACTTGCATGCCTTCTAAACATCATTTTCCACAGACAACTTTTGATTTTTGAAAGGGAATTAACCTGTCGCTATACAACTAAAAAGATTTTTAAAAATGAAAAAAACAGACTAGACTCTTATAGTTTATATTGTACAGAGTAAAGCAGATTCAACAAAGGAACACCTACCTTATCCTCTTGATAAAGTTCTATGAGTTCTAGTGTCCACGGAAATCAAAAGATCATTGAAAAGCCTATTATTTCACCATGGAAAAGTCACAAATGCTTAAAAACCCAAAATTTCATCACAACTATCATTGGCAGGATGTTTTTTTTTGGACCACAGTCATCATTATGACAGCTAATGAATATCCATATTTTACAAGAGATATGGGAATGATTCCGAAGTGCTAAGGAAATGCTAAGATAGTGACTCAGTAACTAGTCAATCACTTAATTAAATCCAGAAAGACAGTTTTGCCATAAATTTAACAACTGACTTATCAGTTGGATACTTCTGGAGTGATGGCGTGTATATATCGTGTATGAAAAACATGACAGTTGTACTGAGCACTGTACCTTTTTTCCTGCTGCTTTCACATCTTCATCAATATGTTCATGAAACTTTTCTCTTAGGCTTTCTCAGTCTTTAATCTCCTTTCATTAAACATGAAGACTGAAATATAAAGAAAGTCTGTTTTTAAAATCCAGTGGAATTGGTGTTTTGTTTGTTTTTAAAGAAAGCTTTTTTCAAGTCATGTAAAAGACAAAACCAGAACTTGTTTCATGCTTTTCCTCTGCAAACACTGCATGACATTGATTCCTAGTTTATGACATAAAATAGTCCTACATTTCACCCTACCTGATTGCTTGTGCCATCTGTGTAATGCTGTCTGTACAAAAATCCTTAACCCCTTCAGGTAGAAATAAAATTTTATTATATAGTTTTTCATTAAATTCTCTTACTGTGACAGGTACTGTTACAGTAATCAGTATAACAATGGCATTAATTAGCATCTGTATAATGTTTCAAAACTATTAAAATTATAAACGTACTAGATACCAATGAGCATTGTAGAAAGCAGACCTTCATTATTAATATATTGTTTCAAAAAATTCTGTTATCACTGTTCAGTATCAGAGTACAGGTATAAAAATGACAGTTTTTATTCCTAAAATTTTAATTTCCATTGAAATATATCACCTTTTAAGATGTTTTTGACACACTTTTTAAATCGCAGAAATCTTTCATGTATTTGATAAGAATATAATTGTGTACATACCTCTAAATAAAGAGTATATTATATATCTGCCAAAGAGGTTGCAATCTGTTAATGTATTGTACACTGCTTTTTTGCTTATGCACATATATGCACATATATACTGTAATGTATTTAATGGTCATTGTTTGTCTGCAGACTGTATACAGACAAAGCAGACAGAGGCACTGAAAAGAGTCCAGGATCTGGGACAAAGGGACAAGCAGATGAATTAACGGGAAACTGATAACATAGTGTCAAACAGGACTCTATTCAATACCTAGATATTCTACCCAGAATGATACTCCACATCTAAGTTTTATATTGTTTGGTATATAAATGCCAATATTACTATAACACACATTCTCTGGAGTCTGATATGTAAGATCTTTTCTCACACTCAGTAGTATCAATTTGCTCAATGACCACTGCTTCTCAGATCACCAGTGAGAATCAGTAGTGTTTGAGCCCTTATCGATATTTATTGCCTTTATGAACTCATCTTTACCTTTTACTGTGAAAAAAATAGAAGATTTAAGTAAAGAATATTAAATGTGATATATGCTGAAGTCATTACTTAATTTTTTATACAAGATGATGGGCCAGACCCTGTTCTCCTAATCGAGGCAAAATATAGGCTGCAATGGAAATTCTGCTTCAGTTTCTCCAATAGGATCAAGTACTATACAGTAATATCCCTTTATGTCATTGTAGCAATAAAATAATATAGAAGAATGATCTCTCAGATTAATCCTTTTTGAAATGACATTAGCTGTCAACAAATGAGTTGGAGAATGAAATGAAAACAGCTGGTTGTGTTTTACCAGTTTTGCCACCTGTTCACTCAAATGAATGAATAAACCGAATACTATTGGAGAATCCTTGGGTTTCCTGAAAACAGTGTCTAGAAAATTAGCTTCCATTCAAAGGTACATTAGTGACTGAATTTATATAAGTTAAATTACAATTATGCCATATGCAAAATAAAATTACATCAGACTGTGAAGGCTAACAACCAGTTTAAAAAAATGCTTTAAATAGTTTTAGTACTAAAAATTCTAGACAGAAACAAGCTTGCATATTGACAATAACATTGGCAACATCTGTTACTTGAAAATCCATAAGCTGTACACACATTTTCAACATTTTTCCCCAGATAATTATAAATACTGCTTTTAGACCCTAAAAGCAATGCAGATCCAGTACAAATTTCTTTACGTGAGAAAAGATTTTCTGCTAGAGAAGTCTCAGGGCACACAGTTACCCACAAAATTGTAAAAGTCTACAAAACAACCTAACAGAAGCAGATCTATAATTAACAAACAAATTTGACAAGGCAGTTGCTGGATCCTTACTTATTTTTACGTTACAAGCACTTACCTGATGTCTTGTGCAATATGCTATAAAGATATTTCCTAAAAGATTTTGGCAAATGAATTATGTAGGTGAAATGTAATAACGAAGGTAGAAATTTGTCCTGTTATCAGTCACACACATTCAAGCAGAAACCCAGTGCAGCACAGCAGATAGAACTATAAGCTCTGGGATCTTCTCATTCAACCAAGATTGCTTCATACAAAAGTTGACAATACACTACTGAAAGCCATTGTTGATATTCAACATTTTTTAAATAGCTGAACAGAATAGACAATAAGGCATGAAGGAAAACTTGGATAGGAGGCTGGCCTGGAGTCTGGGTTCAGAAAGGAAAAAACATTAAAAATGGACAATAAATATGTGATTCTCATTTTTAATTGCCCTGTATGTGTCAGTTAACTGATCTTTACCATAATGAAATTCCACCAGTTTTAAAGGAAGAATAAAATATGAACCATAATATTTTTATCTATTAAAGTCTAAGAGCAGTTTTAAATGTTGGCACTGAAAGAGACATGCTTCCATGGTTCACATATACCATCCACTAATGTAAATGAAGGAATTTGCAAAATCACTGAAGGAGCCTCCCATTAATTGTTAAACCCATCTGCCTAGGCTGAGGAGATCATACATTTCAGTCATTATATCATAAAAAGGATTAATGTGAAATACTTTTTTAAATTATGAAAAATAAAGTATTTCTATTTCCTGTTATTATCTCCTACCCCTCTATTTCCTCAATTAAAAGAGATCAGACCACTATGATCACTACAGTTCTTGAAGATCTTTACAAAATTTTAGAGATCTTACACATCATGGATAATAGCTTATTTTAACAACTATTCATCTTGTGTTTGCATTCTCTAAGGTTTCGGTGCCAATAGGGTAAAATTCTACCTTGTATAACTCTGAAACACTGAATCAGCACAAGCACAGAGCATTTTGCTTTACAACTGGCCTTCAAGTCCAAGTCACACAAAGATGCGTATAGCTATTTCATTGAAATTAGTTCCATTGACTTCAGTTAGCTCATTGATGTCAGTGGAAATGTTCATGTGCTTGCAATAAGTCTAGAGGATTGGGTCTGCAGAAATATGACATCTGTATTGAACACTATTGTCTTTTTCCTTGTTCCTATGAGATTACTAAAACAACTTTCAACGAGAAACCTAAACATAAAAAATCAATATAATTTGCAATGTATTTTTACCTGCCTTGCTTCCTTCTTGACAGTTAAAATGATTCCTTTGCACTGTGATTTGCAATCTAAACAATTACATAAGCTTCTAAATTTCTCCAGGGCAGGAAATCTTCTAAATAGCTGTGGCAAGACCTTTTTATGCAATACTGCTCATATGAAAACCTAGTTCTAAATGCACTATAGGCTGCACTCCAAAGCTATGTGGTAAGAAATCAGAATATGAACATGGGCTCTTTTTACATCTTATCCAAAGCTATGAATTGCAGAGCGCCTTAGCTTTCAAATAGGCAGAAGATTTGAGTAAGGAAAGAAATCCACCCTAGTTTTCCAGGTCAGTTTCCTCCTGTGTTATTACACAGATGCTACAGATACATTGTCTGTTTAAAATTTTTCTGTTCTTAAAAGGATAAGAAATTCTGTGCTCAAGCCCCCAGTGTTTCACCCAGAGGAATTCTAAAATTGTCAGTAATAATTCTGTAAATTATGTCTACAAGAAAATTGCAGTTTTATCCTTCTGAAGGAAAGGATTATTTTACTACATAGTTCAGTGTTCATCTCTGAAAATCACTTTACTAGGTTGCTCTTGGCAAATTCACAAACTGCAGTTGTCAAGACTATCATAAAGTTGTATGCAACATCAATTTAATGATAACATTACACTGGTTTTCTCTCTAGTCTTGCATGGAGCCTGTGAATTTGTGGGAAAGAGATATTCAATACCAATGTATTCATGAACAATGAAGAAAATGACAGATCTGGGTTCTGAGGATATAACATACACCTTGTCCACATTTCATTTGGATCCTTTCAAACAACTGCCAATCCTGTTTCCAGATAAGTATAGAACATTACATGTATTCAGTAACTGTTTAAATTATTTTAAAGTTTTAGGTTACTACTTTAATTGCAAAGTCTTAATTTTCCTCTCTTACTACAGCCATGATACGAATTCTTCTCTCATTATTATAATTTTCTGTGATATAAGCCTGCTATAATTTAGCACTCAACTGCATTGAATCCCATTATGAAGTCTCATCTTATATCAGACAGAGAATATCTGAGTATAAAACATAAAATGCTTAGCTTGTAAGGATAGGGAGCTTGTCATCTCTTTAATTTGATCACTAAAGTGAAATCTTGGATAAAAAAAGTTGGACTATAATGGCAAGATAATGCTAAATATCCAGATTTTTAAAATGAGTGACACACTATGCATTTCAGAGATAGAGAGATGTGTGACCTTCACAGAAGTTAATTAAAATATGAGGAAAAAAATGAAACTGCTTTTTTCTAGGAAGCTTGTATTTAAAATGTCCCTGACCCTAACTAATAGATGGAATAGTCCAGTATGTCTGCTATTCCCCATACAAGGTCCCCTTGAATAATTTCCCTCTAGAGATTGTCATAGTGAGGTTGCCTCTCTGTTGCTCAGATTTTCACATGTTTAAAGGTAATTCTCTTTTGCTGGTCCAGATGTGACATTCATTTAGACTTTGAACATTTTGTCTGTTTTCAGGAAATCCTGTGTAGATCTTAAATGGGACGTCTGTGTTGACCTTGCAATACTATCTAATGATTTGTTTCCTTAATGCCACTATCTAAATTTGCAGTAATAAGTATACAGAATTTTTGGTTTACTGAATTCTTTTACTTAAAATGTCTTGGTTTTTTGATGGAATAACAGTAAATATAAGAAATCACAGACTGAAAATCCAGTGAATGTTTTAAAGTAATATTAAAGAAATGGTCATGAACAAGCTAATAAATCAATGTTTGCTTGCAATGTCTCTTCAAACTTGAAGCAAATTTTTTCTTGCACATTCATTGCTTACTAACTGTTCAACAGCTAAAATAAGTTACTTGAAAAGGCACAGACCTATATGAAATAAGGAAATTACCAGAGCTGGATAGGGAAACTTTCTCATTCTACAAAGTGTTTCAGTATTTCCCCAGATTTCACATTCTAGATTGGGGTGGAACAAACACTAAATTCCTCCTCCACCCCCAATCCCAGAACTCTGAAGCCTGCTGCAAAAGCAACACTCTCCTATTAGGGCACTTACCTATGATATAGAAGACCTAGTTCAAGTCTTTGTTTTCCTATTCTGTGCCACCAGAGCTAATTACCATAAGCACCATGTTACTAAGCAGCTCTAATAAGAGATGGCATACTTCAATCTTTCTTATTAGAGCTGTTCTACTTTGCAAATTAATTAAATATTCTTTCCATAGGAACTAGAATGTAGATCTACCACAACTCAAGAGAATGTTCTAAGCATGGTGTGAAAGACTCTGACAAAAGATTATGTAACTCTTTATACTCTCACAAATCTAGCCCTCAGCTTGTTTCTTTCCATGTTGTCTGCCCACAGTTGTCTGCTTTATCTGGATTCTAAAGCGTGCACTTTCAACAGGGTAGACTAGGGGAACTCTATGATACAATAGGCAACAGCTTCATGGTCAGACTGTAATTGTCTGGGTAGTGAAAGGTTGGTCGTAAAAGAGGTTTTGGTCCTAAGTCTAAATACTCCAACAGTATACGGACTGTCTGCTGCTCCACGGTATGTCATCTTAAACTTGAGAAGACTTTTCCAGTGAAAACTTTACAGAAGTGTTATGATCCTGTGAAAAGTTTTTGTTTCAATGAGCTGACATTTTCTGATGAAAAACCATTTTGTCTAAACATTCCTTCATAGCTAATGGTATATACATAGGTTAAATGAAAGATTTTCCATTGTTACAAATCCTATTTATAAAAATGATTACAAATACATTACAATTGAGGAAAGGTGGAAAATGCTAACAATGAGTGACTAAATACTTGCTGCTCACATAAAGATACACTTTTTTTCCTAGCACAATTGTGGAGCATAAGACAGGGAGGTGGGCTTAATGGAAAACATGCAATAAACAGTGGACTCCTTTTTTGCAATAAATTTTCATTAAAAATATCTACAAAAAGGCTGAGTTACCAGTGTTGGATATTACAAAGTATTTGATTAATTTTTTCTTTTTTAATATAAAATTGTCAGATAATCTTGTCCTGTAAAAATACTACATTTTAAAATTCACTGTGGAGCTGTCAGGCACCCACAGACTCTTAGAGCTAGAGCTGGTACTGAGCTTGTGCTCCTTGTCAAAATTTAATGAGATGACCAGTTCTAAAATAATTGAATTTTCATATCAGAGCAAACCAGGATTACTCAGACAATAAAAATGCTGAGTCCTGTACTGTTACTGGCAAATACCTTTTCCTTTGCTCAAGAAATCAGTATGTAAATGTTCACGGTTTGTATTTAAGGCATCTTATGCATTTAGATTTGTAGTACTAGCAATAATTTCAAATGGTGCCGTTGATAAGTAGCTGGGTGGTGTTTTTTTTTTTTAATGTTCAAACTGTAATTTGTTTGGTGAATCAGGATAAGCATTTGGTTTATATTTTATATAAATATTAATGCAGTTGCAGTTTAATTATGTTTCTTAACTTTTGGCATTTCAAAAGTAGAATTTGAAGACGACTCCATTAGATTGTCTTGCTTTCATGGAATACTTATACGAGTACAGCCTCACTGAACTACGTCTTTAAAAAGTACAATTGTCCAGAAAGTTAGTGCCAGTTACAGGCGATGAATATGTGTGGAGTGTGAGGCATGAAGAGTGGTACAATGTTGTATGTATTCCTCAGCTTGCAGATTGAAAAGTCAGAGAAAAAAGGTCCCCAGCAGAAGTACAAATGGATTAAAAAAACCAAAATTAAACAAGAAACTGCCCCAAATTTGGGACTATTTACATAAATGCTTCAAACAAAAATAAAATGTACTTCAACAATACAGTGCTACAGAAACAGTTAATGGAAATAATTAAATGGATTCTCAATACATTTTTAGGCTGAAAATTACTGACAAATATTTAATTTATTTTCTTGTCTTCCAGCAGTTATTATGAGGTATAAAACTGAAGGAATAAGGATAAGTAACGTTTTGTCTGTAAGAGTCTTAGCAATAGAAGTGTTGCATGACTGTATAAAGTTGTGCTGAATTTTAAATGTGTGGCAAACAGGTATTTGACTAACTATTAATTCACAAGGAAGAGCTATTGAACAACTTCAATAGTGATCACAAGGGACTTCAGAGCACTGGGGCGATTGGTTGAAGGATTGGGAGCACAGGTAGTGTTTTCCTCAATCCATTTAGTGGCGGGGAAGAATACTGAAAGGAGCAGGAAAACACACCTGATTAGCACGTGGCTCAGGTGCTGGTGCCATTGGTGGAGTTTTGGGTTTTTTGACCATGGGGAGGTTTGCACGGCACTGGGCCTGCTGGAGACAGATGGAGTTCAGCTGTCTCAAAGGGGGAAAAGGATTCTCGCTCTTGAGGTGGTGGGGCTCATCAAGAGGGCTTTAACCTAGGTTCAGAGGGGGAAGGGGATAAAACCAGGCTCACTAGAGATGAGTCTAGAGGTGGCATGCCAATGTTGGGGGCGAAATTGATAGCTCAGCTCAAGTGCATCTACACCAATGCACACAGCATGGGCAGCAAGCAGGAGGAGCTGGAAGCCATTGTGCAGCAGGATGGCTGTGACACATTCGCCATCACATAAACATGGTGGGATGCTTCTCATGACTGGAGTGCTGCAATGGATGGCTATAAGTTCTTCAGAAGGGACAGGCAAGGAAGGAGTGGTGGTGGGGTGGCTCTGTATGTTAGGAAGAGTTTTGATTTTATAGAGCTCAATGATTGTGATGACAAGGTTGAATGCTTACAGGTAAGGATGAGGGGGAAGGCCAACAAGGCAGATATCCTGCTGGGACTCTGTTATAGACCACCCAACCAGGATGAAGAGGCAGATGAAACATTCTGACAACAGCTGGCAGAAGTCTCACAGTCACTAGCCCTTGTTCTCATGGGGACTTCAGCTTACCAGATGTCTGCTGGAAATACAACACAGCAGAGAGGAAACAGTCTAGGAGGTTCCTGGAGTGTGTGGAGGATAAATTCCTGACATAGCTGGTAAGTGAGCCTGCCAGGGGAGGTGCCTTGACCTGCTGTTTACAAACAGAGAATGACTGGTGGGAGATGTGGTGGTCGGAGACTGTCTTGGGTTTAGCGACCATGATAGACCACCTGGACCCCCACAAGTCTATGGGGCCTGATAGCATCCCCCTGAGAGTACTGAGGGAGCTAGCAGAGGAGCTTGCCAAACCACTCTCCATCACTGACCAGAAATCCTGGTTAACAGAGGAGGTCCCAGACAACTGGAGGCTTGCCAATGTGACGTCCATCTACAAGAAGGGCCGGAAGGAGGATCCCGGAAACTACAGGCCTGTCAGCCTGACCTCAGTACCATGGAAGATTATGGAAAGGTTCGTCTTCAGAGTGCTCACAGGGCATCTGCAGGACAACCAGGTAATCAGGCCCAGCCACCACAGGTTCATGAAAGGCAGGTCCTGCTTGACCAACCTGATCTCCTTCTATGACCAGGTGATCCGCCTTATGGATGAGGGAAAGGCTGTGGACATTTTCTACCTTGACTTTAGTAAAGACTTTGACAGTGTTTCCCACAGCATTCTCCTGGAGAAACTGGTGGCTCATGGCTTAGGTGTACTCTTAGCTGGGTAAAAAAATGGCTGGATGGCTGAGTACAGAGATTTGTGGTGAATGGAGTTAGATCCAGGTGGTGGCCATTCATGAGCAGTGTTCCCCAGGGCTCAGTTTTGGGGCCAGTTTTTATTGATGATCTGGCTGAGGGGATTGAGTGCTCCCTCAGTAAGTTTGCAGACACCACCAAATTGGGTGGGAGTGTTGATCTGCTGGAGGGTAGGAGGGCTCTGCAGAGGGATCTGGACAGGCTGGATCGATGGGCAGAGGTCAACTGTATGAAGTTCAACAAGGCCAAGTGCCGGGTCCTACACTTCAGTCACAACAACCCCGTGCAACGCTACAGGCTTGGGGAAGAGTGGCTGGAAAGCTGCCTGGTACAAAAGGATCTGGGGGTGCTGGTTGACAACTGGCTGAATATGAGCCAGCAGTGTGGCCACGTGGCCAAGAACGCCAACAGCATCCTGGCCTGTATCAGAAATAGTGTGGCCAACAGGAGTAGGGAAGTGATCGTGCCCCTGTACTCAGCACTGGTAAGGCCACACCTTGAATACTGTGTTCATTTTTGGGACCCTCACTACAAGAAGGACATTGAGGTGCTGCAGCATGTCCAGAGAAGGACAAAGTTGGTGAGGGGTCTGGAGAACAAGTCTTATGAGAAGTGGTGGCGGGAACTGGGGTTGTTTAGTCTGGAGAAAGGGAGACCTTATCACTCTCTACAGCTACCTGAAAGGAGGGTGTTGGTCTCTTCTCCCAAGTAACTAGTGATAGGATGAGAGGAAATGGCCTCAAGTTGTGCCAGGGGTGGTTGAGATTGGATATTGGGAAAAATTTCTTTACTGAAAGTGTGGTCAAGCATTGGAACAGACTGCTCAGGGAAGTGATGGAGTCACCATCACTTGAGGTGTTCAAAAAACATGTAGATGTGGCAGTTGGGGACACAGTTTAGTGGGCATGGTGGTGTTGGGTTGACGGTTGGACTTGATGGTCTTAGAGGTCTTTTCCAACCTTAATGATTCTGTGATTCTATTCTATGATTCTATGAACTTGTAGCACGTAAAGGGCCTCTGATCCATTATCACAGTGTGTTTTCTAGCACATATCTTTCTATGAAGCACACCAACCTGTCATCATTATTAACACTTAATGCAGAGTTAATTAGACACACACATAATTTTGTTTCCCTGACTAGCTCACTTAATTTAACAGATTTTCTTGTATAGCTGCCCAGATATGCTACAAAATATCTATAAAAGAGAAAGGAATTCAGAAAATACATTTCCAGACCCAAAAGGGTTTGTGGATGAACTCTAATCTCTAATAAAAGATGAACTGAAAAAAATCTTTGTTGTGACTGCTGTCCTGCAACCTTCTCTTAGTGAGGGAAGAGATTGCATTGCTTGATGGGAGATGTAGTTTAATCCTAAACATTTAATTAAAACAAGGAAGAAATGCAGGAAAGATGCAATCTGAAAGAAAAAGAATCTAGTTCCTGTGCTTCACTTATATGATGGTAGAGTGCTGTGGTAGAGATCTTGTAAGATCTGTAGGGAAAGGTGAAAATCTGCAGTTTATGTTATTAAACCAGTAAAACTGGTTGGGAAGTGATTATCCATAATTATATTAAAACCTGGAATTGTGTGTTCAAGTGTATCTGTTTTCTAGTCTGCAATCTTAACCAGTTCATAGTCACATAGCTGCTATTTTCCCTTTTTTTTAAAAAAAGACCTTCACTAATACTTCTGCAGATGCAGTTTACTTGATAACATTCTTAAAGAAGTCTTATTTTCTATTAGCTGTGCATAAAGCCTCAAACTTGCAGGCAGTTCTGAAAATTGATTATGGCATATTTTACTAACACAGATTATTTGTATAGGTGTGCTCAATCTGCCTGCCCACTGACGTAATAGAATTTTTCCTTTTGCATTATGCCTTTGAATATTTAATCAGAGAGAAGACTGCATGGAGTGAGGGGAGGTATAGTTCTATGAAAATCATAGTATGTAGAAAAGTAAAGCATTATTAGCTCAGAAAACTACACCTTGATCAGGCAATACCCAACAATAATATAGTACTTGATAAAGTCATTGGTCACCTGGTTTAAGCATGCAGCAAATACCCTTGGAAACATTCCCACCGATATTCCTTTTTTGTCCTAGTGCCTTCTGGAAGAGGTGACATAGCTGAGAAATTTGACTTTTTAATTTTCAACAGTCTTATGTTTTTTTGGTGCTCTGTTTACTAAATATTGCTTTACTTAACTATGGTCTTACTGAAGGATTTACCTTACTGAAGGGCTTTTATGTTTGGGGTTTTTTTTTATGTGCAGAATAATGATCAGTGATTTCTCTACTTCACCTGGGGAGTTAGTTAATATCACAAATGGTAGACTAGAAGCTGGAAAAGAAGATTAAGAACCAGAAGGAAAAGCTCAGAAAAAAAAATTATAAAACCTGAGAAATTGAATTAAACATTTTGGGGACAGCTAATCAAGTAGGTAAAACTACATTCAGCAAGTGTATAGAGACCATGAGCAGTTAGTCTACTGAACTTCAAACTCTATAAATTACTCCCCTGGCATAACAGCAGGTGCAGTAAAGCACTCCCATGTCCTAAAAGGAGTGCCTTCTTGAGGTGACACATGCCAGGGAAAGGGGACAACATGTAAATAACTTACCTCTCAGATGAGGCTTCTCTACATCTATGAGTGGATTGAAGTAGTATGTATATTGTTCCAAGTCACTACAAGTTAAGAAGTCAACTTGGACAACTTCAGGTTGTTTCTGTCTTTTTTTGTTTGCCTCACATCATCATTTCTTCAGACTTGAAATTTAATGTTGTTTCTGTTATCTTGGTACCTGAATTACTATATCCCATTGATTCCTGTTTAAGAAAGAATATAATATTTACTAGGAAATATTTACAATTTTTTCACTCTGTTCTTTCTGAAAGGTTTCTTAGTCAAGTATGACTTCAAAACCATGCATATTTCTCTCAGTCATAAATAGATTTTACACACTGAAAAGTACTGCTGGCAGGAACTGTGTATCGAGTAACTAGGTATAACCTATATGCCCTAGAAAATGCTCTTGAACATAGTAACCGTGGGCAGCAGACAACTGCATCAGGTGACTCATGAAATCATCAGTCTATTATTTTCTGAAATAAACTGAAAACATGTGTTAGACATGAGACATCCTGCAGCATTCTTTAAAGCCTGTGAAATAGAGAAATACTGCAAAGCGAGTTCGAACTTTGTATTTCAAAACATGTTTCTGCCCAAATAGTCATTCACAAGAAAAAAACCTCAAAACTAGGCACAACTGAAACTTTTCCTGCAGATAAAAAGCAGGATAACTTGAAAAGACTCTAGAGCTAACAGTTAAAACCTCCAGGTTCCAAAACAAGAGATATTTACCACTTTGGCTAAAGGACATTGCCTTGTGCCAGAAATAGTATGCTGCTTTTCTTTTTTGCTGGCCCTTTTTCAGGTTTACAGCAGGAAAAGCTATAGCAATGATGATGTTTCTGCAACTAGATACGATTACTCTTTTTTTGGGGTACAAGCAACGGAATTTAAAGAAAACTTGATTTTGTGTTAAAATCGTAAGCGGATACAGTCAGCAAGGTTCACTAGCTCTGCTGCAGTGTTGGTGACATCCAGAAGAATAGTTGTCCTGGTTTTGCTGGGATAGAATCGTAAAATCGGTTTTCTGCTCAGGAAAGCTGCATTTCTGAGAAGACTGCAGCACCTGTCACTGTGAGAACAAAGTTGATACGACACTTTGTTTTAGTTCATGGCCAGCCATGGTATATGGGTTTCCATAGTGATCAAGGCCTCCAGCAGCCTTGAGACAGCCAGGTGCTAAAGCTCAGAGGAATGGAGGCCAAGACAGATGACCCAGGCAGGCCAGCAGAAGTGTTCCATACCATAAACATCACGCTCACTAAAACTGGGGAGACTGCTGGGAATCTCTCCTCGATGGCTGCCATCTCCGGAGGGTCTCGCCCGCTGCTCTGCTCCAGAGGCCGGCTCCCCTGCGCTGGAGCTCTGCTGCTCACAGCATTCGCCAGCCAGCGTTGGCTGCTGGCAGCGCGCAGCTTGCGACCACTGTCTGGGCTGAGTATAACTCTGTGTACTTTATATTGCTTTAGTACTGATATTAGTTTTATTGTTTTATTAAATCTGTTTCTATTTCAACCCATTTGAACCCACGAGTTTCCTTTTTCCCCAATTTCCCTTTCAGCTGAGAGGCAGTTTTCGGGGGATAAAGCAAGTGCTTACGTTTGGTCCAGAGGAGGGCTAAATCAAGACAATAGTAAATGAGCCAGTTTTGTATTGCATTTATGCCATTCACATAAGGCAAGTTGCCTTTGTAAGTACAGGGTTCTGCTAACGTATACAGATGAATTTAGTGCATTGGCTTTTGAAAGTATGACTAACTTGTGATGGAACAGCTCAGAAAAGGCAGGTAAAAATCATTAATGTATTATTAAAAAGTTCAAATTCTCTAGAGATTAAGAAAGCCACTTTTCAGCCTGAGCCTAAATTTCAGTGTTGCTGTTTTTACTAATGATGCATCATTATACCTTTCCCTCCCCTATTGCATTTACAATGGATTAACTTCTCTTAAAAGCAATTCTGCAATAATATATCATTTATATGTACACTTGTGACCTTACTGTGGTTTTAGTGAAAGAATGCTCATTTATATGTATCAGTTGAAGTATGCATTTTGTCCCATGACTAAAAAAGGTAGAGAGTCACTAATATGGTCTTTTAGCCCTGAAAGACTTTAATACCCCTTTTCCTTATCCTAGATCAACTTTATTATAATACAGTAATTACACAGAAATAAGTAATGATCATAATGTCAGCCACATTTAACCTCTTTTGATCTCCCATGATTCTTTGCACTAAGGGCTCAAGGAAAGGCCTTCACTGACTTCTTGATAACTGAATGAGTGATTATCCTCCTTGTTAATGGGCAATGATATAGAAAACTCTTCTATATGTACAGAATATTCATGAGGGGGCTGCACAAACTGAGATAAGACTATAAGATTCCACAAGCAATCACTTATAAGAACACTACAAAAAATTCATACTCAGGGACACTGCTAGACTTGAGGTTTCTGGGTGAGGGTGAGGGAGGGAGGAGGGCAGATCCACTGCCATCTAACCGACAGTGTAATTTGGAGACAGGGCCTGTTTCCCTTGGGCTTCCCATGACTGAATTTCACTAGTTAAGTGCATTTGGTAACATGACTATTTTAGCAACTACATGTCAGAATGAGATTTACCTTCACCTCGTATCTTAGCTCCAAATATGTGCAACCAAGACAAAGCACAGACATTTGTTAACAAACAGCTGTATAGCAGGGGCTAGAGTGGTTTGCTTTGGGAGAAGCCAGCATTGTATGAACACCTGAAGGGCTGCCCTTTATCTATGGGAGCTGAAGGTAAGGCAGTTGCATTTTATTTTTCTGTGACTTTCTTTTCTTTTTAGGACTCAGTTTCAATGCTTGGACTTGAAAAGCAATCACAGTTACAAGGTGCATCACACATGTGCACACCCCTGAACTGGATGCATTTGTAAGGCACCAGCTGATAGTATGGCAGTATTTTCTCAGCTCATCTGCTAACACCTAAATGGTGGTAACAGACACGAGGCATAGTTAATGGTTTTCAAGAGGGGAACCTTGTTGCCATCACTAAAACTTGGTGGGACGAATCCCATGACTGTATTGCAGCTATTGATGGTTACAGGTTGTTCAGAAAGGACAGATGAGGAAGGTAGGACGGAGACGTTGCCCTCCACACACTATCCATTTTTTGATGTAATGAGCTGTGTCTGAAGAATAGCCATAAGCAGGATGAAAGCTTATGGGTAAGAATCAGAGACCGTGGCAACAAAGGGAACCTTGTGGTTGGTGTCTACTACAGGCTGCCAGATCAAGGTGAGCCTATTGATGAAGCCTTCTTACTCCAGCTACAGGAAGCATTGCGATTGCAGGCTCTCATCCTGCTGGGGGACTTCAATCACTGCAACATCTGCTGAAAATGTAGTACAGTGAGCTGTAGGCAATCCAGGAGACTCCTGGAATGCATTGAGGATAACTTCTTAAGCCAGGTAATATACAGCCCTACCAGAGCGGATGTGATACTGGAGTTGATGGTCACCAGTGCAAGTGAGCTCTCATTCTCCAGGTGTAAGAAATCAGGAAAGGAGGGCAAGAGACCAGCATGGATGAGTCGAGACCTGCTGGTCAAACTACAGGGCAAGAAGGAAATGCACAGGCAGTGGAAGCAGGGACAGGTATCGTGGGAGGAGTATAGGGATGTTGTCCAGTTGTGTAGGGATGGTGTCAGGAAGGAGAAGGTCTGGATGGAACTGAACTTGGCAAGGGACACAAAGAATAATAAGAAGGGCTTCTACAAGTATATCAGCCAGAAAAGGAAGGTCAAAGAAAGTGTACCAGCCCTGATGAACACAACTGGCAAACTGGTAACAACAGATGAGGAGAAGGCTGAGACACTTAACAACTTCTTTGCCTCAGTCTTCACTGGCAGTCTCTCTTCCCACACCTCTTGAGCAGATGGACTGCAAGATAGGGACTGGAGGAGCAAAGTCCCTCCCACTGTCAGAGAAGATCACCACCTTCACCTTTGAGACAACCTGAGAAACGTGAACATGCATAATAAGTCTATGGGACTTATATGCATCCCAGAGTCCTGAGGGAATTGGCTGATGTAGTTGCCAAGCCACTCTCCATGATATTTGAAAAGTCCTGGCAGTCAGGCAAAGTCCCTGGAGACTGGAAAAAGGGAAACATTGCACCCATTTTTAAAAAGGGTCAAAAGGAGGACCCTGGAAACTACCAACCCATCAGCCTCACCTCTGTGCCCAGGAAGATCATAGAACAGATCCTCCTGAAAGCTATGCTAAGGAACATGGAGGACAGGGAGGTGATTCAACACAGCCAGCATGGCTTCACCAAGGGCAAGTCCTGCCTGACCAACCTAGGGGCCTTCTATGATGGAGTGACTACATCAGTGGACAAAGGAAGAGCTATGGATGTTGTCTATCTGGACTTCTGTAAGGCCTTTGGCACAGCCCCTCACAACATCCTTCTCTCTAAATTGCAGAGATATGGGTTTGATGGATGGACTGTTGGGTGGATAAGGAATTGGTTGGATGTTCACATCCAGTGGGTAGTGATCAATGGCTCAATGTCCAGATGGAGACTGCTGATGAGTGGTGCCCCTCATGGGTTCGTATTGGGACCAGTACTCTTTAATATCTTCATCAGTGACATTGACAGTGGGATCAAGTGCACCCTCAACAAGTTTGCAGACAACACCAAGCTGAGTGGTGTGGTTGACATGCCTGAGGGATGGGATGCCATCCAGAGGGACCTGGACAAGCTTGAGAAGTGGGCCTGCGTGAACCTCATGAGGTTCAACAAGGCCAAGTACAGGGTCCTACACCTGGGCTGGGGCAACCCTTGGTATCGGTACAGGCTGGGGGATGAAGGGATTGAGAGCAGCCCTGCTGAGAAGGACTTGGGGGTACTGGTAGACAAAAAGCTGGACATGAGCTGGCAGTGTGTGCTCACAGCCCAGAAGGCCAACTGTATCCTGGGCTGCATCAAAAAAAGTGTAGCCAGCAGGGCGAGGGAGGGGATTCTGCCCCTCTACTCCGCCCTGGTGAGATCCCACCTGGAGTCCTGCATCCAACTCTGGAGCCCTCAGCACCAGAGAGACATGGACCTGTTGGAGAGGGTCCAGAGGAGGGCCACCAAAATTATCAGAGGGATGGAACAATTCTCCTATGAGGACAGGCTGAGAGAGTTGGGATTGTTCAGCCTGGAGAAGAGAAGGCTCCGGGGAGACCTTATTGCAGTTTTTCAGTAGTTAAAGGGGAATTATATGAAAGATGGGGACAGACTTTAGCAGGGCCTGTTGCAATAGGACAGGAGGTAATGGTTTTAAACTAAAAGAGGGTAGATTTCGACTAGATAGAAGGAAGAAATTTTTCACAATGAGGGTGGTGAAACCCTGGCACAGGTTGCCCAGAGAGGTCGTAGATGCCCCATCCCTGGCAACATTCAAAGGCAGGTTGGACGGAGCTTTAAGCAACTGATCTGGTTGAAGATGTCCCTGCTCATTGTGGGGGGATTGGACTACATGACCTTTAAAGGTCCCTTCCAGCCCAAACTATTCAATGAATGGCAAAACTCATTATTATGAAATGTTAAGTGGAGATACACTTGTACATAGTTAGCAGGTACCATAAAGGTGAATCTGAAGAAATTAGTTTTGTGCAGGTTTATTTGTTGTACTGGACTAGTAAGCAATACATAACCCAGCAGTTGCTAACTGATCAGCTAACTTACCAGTTAACTGATCAATCTGCAGGGCAAATAGTTTTGCTCTCATATTGCAGTTTGATATTTCAACATTTTTTCCTAAATGATATGGAAATTTTAGCACTTGTAAATCTTTCCACATCAATAATATTAAAATATACAGTTTGGTTCAATCAAATCTTTAGGTGATATTGAGATGTGTTATTTCATTTTTTTGTGTTAACACTTCTCAATCTTTTTAAAAATTATACTTAAGAAGGAAAAGCAAGGTATGTATGAAAAGAAATAGCATGTTGATAACTGTGAAACTTCTTATCTAAGTATGTTGAAACAGAAAATTCGTACATGTAAGGCACTCTCAGTTTCTGTTTTAACAAAGTGATGTCTTTCTACACAAATCACATTTTCGAAAATAAACTGATGATGATGATTCTTACTAAAAGGACTCTTCTAACCACACAGAGCAAGACTCCAGCCCAGTAAACCTTTTGAATAGTAATGAATTAAGGTGATGGGAGATGTAGTGTTCTGTGCTGTTTTTAATAGATGTTCCATTCTCTACTGTGGTTCTTTCCATTCAAGGTCTTTTTGACTAGCAATATTGTATGTATTGAAGTAACTAAAATAACATGTATAGTGTGGTCAGCTCAGCTAGGACCAGTCATGATCCACACTGGTTTGACAATAAGCTCACTTCCTTGAAACTGCTTTTCAGTGGAAAATAAGTTTCTTATTACACAGACTTCTGTTAGTAAAAAATATCTTGTTTCTATGTGAGATTTTTGTCTTCCATTAAAAAACTGATTTGCTATAAACTTTTTTCACCAAATAATTTTTTTTTACATAAATATAACCCCCCCAAAAATGGTTTTATTTCCAACAGACTTCTATTCCACTAAAATAAAGCACCAAAGCTGAGTGCTTTTGTTGCTTGACAGTTTATTCTGCTGTGATCTTAGCTTCCTGAGAATGCAAATGTAAACCAGTGAAACCAAACAAAACCCACTTTGAATCTTCAGGGTTTTTTTTCCAGCCTAAAGCTAAATCTGAATGGATGTCCTGAAGTTCTGTTGAACTCATAGCAGACCTGAACCAAAACCACTTCCGTGACTGTGCAATCTGAAATGAACTGAAAAATGCACTGTTTTGACGTTCCAGCAATTACAGATTTGTGGAAATTAATGAGGAAATTCAAGTGGACAGGCAAAGCAATCTATTCTCACAGTGTAAGCCTGAAGCCCACACTAAAAAATATGTAGTCATCGAATTGAAAGGCTTCTGCCTTTGCCTCTGAAAGCCACTGGGAGAGTGCTTGCCTGTTGTAGAGGCACTGTGTAGTGGTAGCTCCATCTATATACCTCATATTCCATACACATCTTCTAGCACTGCCAAACCACAAATTAGTACAGAAATCTTACATCCATTTTTGTGCATCATATAGATACTCTGAAGTGTATGATATTGTAGTTCAGAGATACATTTACAGGTTGGGACATGGAAGAGGATGTGGATTTCTCAGTATCTCAGTACCTACTACCAAACACTGCACAACCTGGGCTGAGTGTGGGCATTCTGTTAAACCATTTTTGCAGGGGTTTCAACTACACAATTCAAGTGGCGCTGCATCTAGGGGCTATACATGTCTGCACTGGCTGTATGCACGTGAAGCAGGACCTGCTGGCTTTCAGTGCAGCACCAAACAATATTTGGCTTTCTTTACACATGAGAAATACATTTTATTCTTTTTTTCCTGTATCAATAGAAACATAATTTTTGTAATTTCTAAAAATTTACTAGATTTGAAAACTATTTCTGCAAAAATCCTTTATCTGCCTCCCTTCAGAAGTGCAGCAAATCCTAATACGATTTAGCGAATGTCCTTGCTTCTGAAAGGCATTGTGGCTACTGAAATAATGAACTACTTGAAAGTCACATTTAATTTACTTCCAAAGAAACGAGCTAGCATTGCTCAAGGTTGCTGGGGAAACAGGAAAGCTGCTTTAGATCAGTTTGCAGCAGTGAAGACTTGCTGATATTTTGTAATTTGCACATATTCACCATAACTCTAACAATGTCTTATTTTCAGAAACCTATTTCTGACTTTGTGTGAAATATTCATCTTCACTCCCACAGCATGACCTTGTTTTCACTTATAGATTCATATTTATAAATCTGACTTAAAAATAAACTATTTTATCAGAACCATGTATATATTTCTTCTTTTGGGACCCATTTGATCAAAGAATGCATCCCATTTCAGCCCAGAACTGCCCAGAGCAGGCATAAAAATCTAATTTCTTGGGTCTCTACAGTACCAAAGTTGTATGCAATTTCAGTTGATCAGACCCGTTCCAAAATATTTTATTAGTCACTCTTAGACTTTCCTGCTTTAAAGAAAAGTTATAATGATTTCCGAGTTGTAAAATTCAGTTACTGCGTTCACTTACTGCTCTGCTATAAAGAAAAAGAAAGCAACACATGCAAATCTGTTGAATTCTTCTAATCCTTCTACTAGAGATAAATCAGAAATTCTGTAAGTTGCAGTACAGAGATGTGAGTTAACATGCACATATCCTGTGCTATCAAGTTTATTCCCAATTTATTGAAATTGCAGTGGTGAAATGAATGGACCAACAGAGACTCATAGGGAAGCCTGTCTTTGACAGTAAGGGAAGATAACATGCAGAGAAATCAGTTAGCTTTTGGTATTGATAAACAGGTACAATTCATTTAGGTATGAATTACTATGTCCTGTCTTGTACAGTGGGGTTAATGAGCTTAGATTTTATCAAGTACATGGACAACTAGGATTAGCTCTCAAGATCTGCAATGCTCAGACCTGTGCTTATTGCTAGAAGAGTATTTTCTCACAATACCCAGTTTTATACAAGAGATCAATTTGCTAAAATCATGTCAGTCATATGAATTTCATGTGTAGCAATAAAAGAGTTATCTGTGCATTATTGTTTAATTATTACATTATTTACCTTTTAGAATACCAGAATTACATCAAGCACAAATGAGGTTAAAAATGAACAAAGAAAAATATTAACCAAAATTTAAGTGCTTAAAATGATTGATAGTATTGAGTCCAGATTGCTCTCAGTTAGTCTCAGAGAAACACAATTTAGAAAATAGCCTAAAACAAAAGATACATAATATCTCTAATGTAGTTGTGGTACACATATGACTTGGTTTTTTATAGACACTTAATAATAGGTGATGTGTTTTGAAATATCTATCAGGTAATTCCTCAGTTTTCCTATCAACATACTTTTGGTTCAGATATTGGACATAACATTTCATCACTGTTTTGTTCATTAACTTTCCTCCACACATCTCATGAAAGTGCTTTTTGCATTCTTTGCCTAACTACATATTTTGAATTTTGGTGTCATTCCATCAAGTCTCAGCAAATTTTGCTCTAATTTAGACTCACTATATTTTAAAGTTACTGTAGCTATGTTTTCAACTGAGTGCTATATTTTATGTCCTTAACTCACAGCGCTATCTTCCACTAGGATGAACTGAAGAGAGAAGAAAGCAGAGAACTGTGAAAGGTAAGTAACCAGAAGGAGGAATGGGGGCAGGCGGAATAGCACGGTGGAGATTTGGACCATGAATACAACATAGACAATAAATATTAGAAACAATGAGGGGTGAAAGAAAAAGTCTCTGAACAACTGAAGATAAGGTAAAGGGCTTGTTGCAAAAAGACTAATCTTACAAGAGGGAACTTTACTTTCCACTGAAGTCCTGCCTGTAACCTTAACACAGGAATTCTGCTGTGCCTGGAAGGAAAAAGGCCTGGGACTCAGCAGGAAATCCCTTCTTGCTGCAGGGCATGCATACTTCTTCCTGCTGCTGGGGAAGACAGGTAGACTGGCTGCCTCCCCTGAAAATGTGCCAGTGATGGGGACTTCTGGAAACATGTTGCATGGTACTCAGAGTTCATTGATCATTCTCTTGCAAATGCAAATGTTGCTGTCGCCCAGCCTTGTGACAAAAGACATATTGCTGACATAATTGGCTACAGAACTGTAACGTAAGTGGGTAGCCAAGCCAAATTTCAGAAAGAACTCTTGATGGCTGTTTACCGAACAATACTGACAAAGTACCAACTAAAACTGGGAATGATTCAGTAATTAAAATTTACTAACAAGTATTTTACAAGATAATTCAAAGAATTTTGTTCTTAGTATTGTAGCCTCTCTGGTGTTAAAATCCCGGAGAAGGAAATGGGTTGTAACAGCGACAGTGTATTCCTATGGTTTGATGCCATTCTTCATTGCTAAAAAATAAACTGAATTTTTTACACCAGATTAACATAAACCAAATTTTCTGGGGGAAAGTAAAAAAAAAAAAAAGGAAGATAGGTCATTAAAGAGAATAAGTTCAGGAACTAATTAGCTCCAGTCAGCCCCAGAGTTGACTCATTGATGGTCAACTTTAGCATACCAAGGTTTATTACACAGTAAAATTAATATACCTTATATTAGTTGTGATTTTACCTCGAGATATCTGATGTGTGTTAGGTACAGCAGGTAGAAACAATAAGTGTTGGGAAATGGCCCTGGGGAGCACCAACATCCAACCTCTAGTACAGCCACTTTTCATTCATTTCTCACCAGCCAGAGCAAGTTGCTCCTGAGCCAGAACAGTTTGGTCAGAAATGCCTGTTGGACTAATGGCTGCAATGCAGGTACAAAAGTGAGTATGAAAGACCACTGTCACTTGACATGTCAACTCTGGACAACAGTTATAGCCTTATAAATAAAGGTAAACAGCACCTTTGTTTGCAGACATATGAAAAATTGCGTACTAATATATCAGATGGGTGTAGGTTAGCAGTGTTAATCCATTGATTTTAGCCAGGTGACAGCTGCTTTATTTGTGGATGGATTAGGACAAGGTACATCATACCAGAGACACAAAATACAGGAAATATTAGCTGAAATGCAACTTTAAGAGTAGAAAGATTTCACTCAACTGTTAGCCATCTTACATGTTTTATCTTCTCCCTTGTATTGGTCTTCCTTATTTCTCTACTGTTTCTGAATGAAGGCAATTCTTTAATTTCAATGAGCAATTCAGACCTGACTTGTGTTTTAAATAATCTGGCTACATGTCTCAAACAGCTACATGTAATTTTTGAAATAACTATTAAAGGGAGTAGTGCAAAAAATGGATTGCTTTTTGGCCACAACAGCAAGCAGTTTCACTGAGAAAAGTATTACTCTGTCACCTTTAGGATAATATAAGACAAATATATGGAAGATAACCTTGCTTTCTTGAAGGAAAACCTGCTACAGCTGCCATTGCTCAGAAAAGAATATCTGAGGTTTTGGTACAGTACATCTGTGAGCAGCCAGCTTGGATTCCTTACACAAAGAAAGGTGGGTAGCTAATCTTTTGCAACTCATCTGGAATACTGACTTGTTCTACTAGATTAATTTGGACTGTATAATACTGTGGTCTGGCTGACCCTGGAGTCTTTTATGGCAGATTGCACAAACAGTTAGCAAAAGAGTTCCTGATCCACAGAACTTCCAATAGAAAATAACCTAGAGAAAGAGACACCAGAGAAGGAAAAAACACAGATACACACAGGCACAGTAATTCTTACCTCATAGAATGCCTACTGTCTAGACCACAGAGCCTCACAAAATTACTTTGTATATTCAGAAGAGTTTCCACCTAAAACTTTCAGACAGCTGAGAAAGACCTCACTGGTTGCTTTCTGAGTGCTGCTTTACCAGCACGGTCTTTATCATTCAGAATGAGCTATAAGAAGTGAAACAAAAATGGAGTTGCAAAAAGATGTTCTAAGATGAAAAATCAAAGTTGCTAAGTATAGCTTGGTTGTTAACTGATAGCTAATTTAGAGCATAATTATCTATTTCTAACTCAAGAGTAAACACTATCATTGGGAAAAATTATCTACTGGAATAAATACAGGAATTTGGAAGTATTAAGAGATTATATTAAGAGATTTCTGAGAAATCAGATTTTTTTACCAGGAAAACTCCACTCACCAACAGAATAATGTTAAAATACATTTGTGAAGTGCATACTCTTCCATGCCATAAAGCTAAGCATCGCTTTGGAAAGAAAAATAGGCATATGTTTTTTTTCTGTGTCGTAGAGTTAATAGACAATAGACTGACCTATCATGAGAACACAGCAATGCAAAATGTTACCTTGTGCCAAGAGAGAAAAAAGAAGAAAAAGGACAAAATTATTAGGGAAAACATGAATTTCAAAGGAGAAAGTGATTTAATTGCAGGGAAAGGAGGAATATTAATATGGGAAAAAACGCTCTTCTGTGGAATTAAAAGGGTATAACAGATAATGGAAAACAAAAAAAAGGCATAAATTCTACTTGATAATGTTAGTTTAATTTAAAATGCTGCTAAATCTCCCAGTATACATTAGTGTGTATGTTAAGATTGGTGTGTACATAAAGGCACTCCAACAGAAACACACAATGCAATGCTAATAGGGTTAGGTGCTCAGAATATAAGGTAACATAAGTGCCATTTGATGCAAGAGTTGCTAGGGGAGGCTATTTTTTCCTTTCTGTTAATTAAGTGAATTTAGTGCTTTTGAAAGGTGCCAGATTGACAGTCCTGAGACTGAAGTCCTCTATTCATGGAGCAGCTAGAGCCCAGGCAGTAGCAGCAAAGCTTCCTCACACTGCCCCTCAACCTTGACCTGGAGGGCTCACCTCTAGAGATGAGCCGGGCTGGCGGCTCAGTTTCCAAGCCTGTTCATTCTCTGGCCTCTCTGGGGAGGCTGCTGATAAAGGTGCTAATTAGGGCCAATTGTAGTGGAGGGTTTTGTGCTGTGAACACCTGTCCATTAAGAACTGAACTGGGAACACCAGCTTTTTTCATACAGGGCACTGCACTGCCTCTAACAAGTGAGGATTTTTCAAGCACTGCTGACCCAGGGCCAGTAGTATTCCTGAGGTAGTATCTACAGGAAAGGCAGTTTAAGGATTGCACTAAAATTCACCCAAATCTTTTTTGAGATTAATGGGAAAAATAGTTTTTAAAGGATGATGTCCATACAACTGCTTCAATGACTCCTTTTCTAGGCAGTTGTCTCTCATTGTTCTTGACTTCTGCCTTTGAGATGGGCCTTCTGTCACATCTATCAAACTATTTTTAGAAAACATGAATGACCCAGGGAAAAAACAAAGACAGGCAATACTAATTCAGCAAAGCAATTCACGCTGTCCAAGTTTGCTGTAAATCTGGAGTATGAGAGTGCACAACCTCCTTTTCTCTCTGGCATGATAATATGGGGAAAGGGTATCAGTCTCCATTTGAAAAATGGAGCTATGGGAAGAGACTGTTGCATAAAACACTTCAAATGACTAAACTGACTTCTGCCTATTTTATGGGTTGTTTGGGGGCAGAGAGTGGAATACAACTTAGTTTCTGCGTAGGAATACTGTCTTTCCCAGAACCAAACACAATACCTAAGTTATTGGATGATTGGATGCATTCAGATGATTTCTTGTCATTCTACTTTGATGCAGTTTTTATTCGCTTGTGATGATAACCACTACCAATCTAGAAACAAAAACTCCCTGAAACCCCAAGCCATCTAACCTTTTGTAAGTTCTTCCCTTTACTTGATTTAGCAGAGGAAAAACAAGTAAAAATCCCACTGTAAATAAATGGACAGCTAAGTGGAGGCATTTACAGTGACTAAAACAGTCCATTTTAAAATAAAAGATTCTTTAAATGTGTATGTTTTGTTTTTTTCAGAAGAGGCTGACTTCAAGCCTTTATTGTCTTTCACCTCCTTCAAGGTGCAATAGAGAGATATAGTAGCTTAGTGTTCTTGACATCAGCAAAGAGGCTGAAAAAACATTATCAGGAAAGAGCCAATCTCTCATAATAGTTGAATAGTACTTTCACTGATGATAAAGGTTTGGGTGAAAGATGAAATGAAAAATGTGACTATAGCTGCTTGTAGCAAAACATGTTTCTCTGTAGCTCTTTTGCCCCCTGTCTTTATTTATATTGAATAGATAGTTGGTGCTTTATGTGACTTTGTTGTTGAATGGAGCAGTCTACTTAGCATGAACTTTTTGATGGCCTTGCTTTCTGAAATGATGTACAAAGGTTTCATGGATTATGCATTAATCCCATTAATTTTCCACTTGAAGATAACATGGGCAGTGGTGGAGGGGTTAAAGACTGAAGAGAGTGAGGCAGGCCAGCACCAAAATCCCCAAATTTTTGCTCACAGAAATAATTTCAAGTGTCACCACCAGTAATGTGCCTCACCTAAGTGTAATATATGGCATCACATCTATTAAGGCAGCTATTAAGCCACTTTGGTGATATTTCTTCAATTTTTCTCAATTCTCCTGTGAAAACGGGAGAGCAATCAAGAGATTTTACACAAGATCAGTGTTTTTAATCTGCAGCAAGTAACACCTGTACCTACACATTTAAATAGTGACAATCATGCACTAGGTCCACTTGCTCTATTAGCTGATATAGCTCAAATCAAGCTGCCACATGTAGGACTTTGGATAGGACTATGGGATAACATATAAACTTGTTGTTTGAAATAGGTTTGTAGTCCACCAGTTTGGAGTTAAATGCTTGCACCTGACGAGGGACAAACCCATACATGTTTTTTAGAGGAATAAGGCCAAGATTTCAAAAGACGAGTGGTAGTTAGAAATTCCTTAAAAACTGTGACACCGTCATTAAAATTGCTTTAAAATATGCCTCTCCCCCCTGGCCCCCACCAGCTCTGATCACCACAAAAGTGAGTATTAATACTGGTTCTCTTCCACCTTTTGCACTGAGGTCACAGTGGGGCATCATTCCAGATTTTTGCTTATTTTCACTAAACAGACAGCCCCATGGGACATGAAGTGTAGCCAGTGTGTTTGGAGTACTTCAAGACATGTGAAAATTCAGCTTGAATCATTTTCACCTGCTCATACACTTCTGTTCTGACACTCAAGCAAAGAGCCAGTTGCTACATTCTTGGTAGCCTTCTGGAATAAAAAAACCACCCAAACTTTAATATATTTACCTTAAAAAAAAACCCAAACAAACCAAAACACAGAAAGCCAGGAAAATATCAGACTTTCTCCAGAAATTAAAACTCAAGATAGGAATATTGAAACAAAAAGGTGCATCCTCCCCTTGCACAAAGACAGTCCAAATTTTACCACTGATAGGATAGTTCATCATAGGAATCATCTCAGGGCATTTTCACCCTCTAGCGTCCTAGGTATTTTATGGGCGTTCCTGGATCATGGGTTAAATTTTAGAGGGAACTGGGACACAATGTTTAGGACGGTGCCAGGAGATAATGAGGTGTTCATCACAGTAAATGGTCTTCCTACAAAAAGTCAGTAGTCTGATGCCAATTAACAGCTATAGTGAAAATTAAGAGAGGCATTAAAGAATATTAATCCTATGAATACTGACATTGATATTTCTGCTGTCAGCTGACAAAAAAAGTAATTAATTGTTATAGTAGACAAGGTGATGAAGACACACCCCACCCCCAAACACCCACAGACAGCCTGGAATGAAAAAGCAGCACATGCAGGACATGTCCCCTCTTTAAGGAGACATTCTCAATACTAAAGCTGATTTGTTGGGGACAAAAGGAATAGCACAGATGAAGCAAGGTCAGAAAGGTGAATAAAAATAAGACAGTTATTATGTCTTTTCTGAAAGCAGAAGCAGATTAGAAAATAGGTCAGGGATTGCAGGAAAAACGTTATTTGTATTCTTTCAATTTGCAAAGGACATGCATATCTGAATGTAGCGAATTTGTAGTAACCTCTTATTCTAGTCCCAGGGAGTGACATGTTCCATATTATTTCTTATTAATGTAACCAAGATGGTAGGGAATTAAAATAAAATAGGATTAGAAAATAGGTTTGTGAATTTGTAGCAAGTTGTAACTCTAAGAACATTATGCACCAGCAATGCTGCTCGAGAACCCACCTAACCCTTCCCATCTTGATTTAATTATCAAGGAGTTAAGTGTAACATTGTGATCATGGTATTATGTTTTGTTCTAATAACAAGTAGTCAGAAAGAAGGAACACCTTGGTCAGTTCTACGGTCCGGTGGGTGGGTAATTATTAATTCTATAGTCTTGTCTTAAAACAAAGGACTGTGGGGTGAATGATTGCATGTTGGACCGATAGCCCGTGAAGATCTATTTAGTGTTGCCAAGCTTAAGTGAACTTTGTAGGAAAGGTAATTCTGGCAGGGGGAGATCGCGACCACCGACTCAGAGACCACCCACTCAAGAAACCCTCCGACTCAAAAGATTAAGGAAGTAAAATCCCAAGTAATTATAGTGAGCATGCGTGGTCATTTACATGTGAGGCGAGGAATATTTAACCAATCATTGTATGGAAACTTGATGAATATGTATTAATCTTGCCTATAAATGTTTGATTTTTGAACTGATCGACGAACACGATTTATCCCCCGTGTTCCTGGCGCCGTGAATAAAGAATGCCTGCCTTTTAACACTACATTGGTGTTACGAGGTTTACTCCCGATTTCGGTGACAGTCTTGGCGACCCAGATGGGACACTGCTTGTGAATCTCAACGGATCCGTGGGATCATGGGCCCTCCAGCCGGCACCGAGGGATTCTCAGGGAGAACCTCTGATCCCCGGACCGAAGAATTCTGAGCAAGTCCCCTGGAAAGGTAATAAGGCATTCTTTAAAGGATTGAAGTAACATGGGTTTGAGTCCCACTAGCTCACTCGTAAGGCGCGGCAAAAGCTACGCAGAGTAGGGCTGAAAGGTACCTCTGGAAAGGGTGAGGGTACGAGACCCTCACAAGTAACACCTGCCTATAAGTCGTGGTGAAAGCCTCGCAAGGTTGGGCTAGGGGCTCAGGTAAGGAGGTTGGGGGATTTCTACCAGGGGGCTAGAAGATCCAGAGGGACCCTCGAGGAGAGTAGGGGTCCCTCCGACTAGTGCCTGTGATAGTGCACAATCACACCCACTAGTCTTGGGAAGATGGGAACATTTCCGAGAAAAAGATCTATCCCACAAAAAAACACCTTTGGGATGTATTTTGAGGCATTGGAAAGATCTGGGAGGTGATCCTCTGACTCGGAAGCAATTAATTGAATATTGCAATCATTAGTGGCCAATGTATAGGTTGGACAGTGGGGAGAAATGGCCAGAAAATGGGACACTGCAATATAACACCATCTTGCAATTAATGTTGTTTTGTAAAAAGGGGGGTAAATGAGAAGAAATGGCTTATGTTGATTTGTTCTTTACACTACAAAATCATCCAGAATGGCAGAGACAGTGTGGAATACATCCGTATGATCCCATGGTAAAGATTGTGAAAAAGGGAAAATGTGATGAGAACTCGAAAAGGGGTTGTTCTACTTATAATACTAAAGAGAATTGTTGGAAAAATGGAACTGAGGAGGAAGATATTGAATTAATGGTTGCTCCTCACCAAAGTGGGAAAGGAGAAGAGAGATCCAAAATTCGGAGGATGATAGTCCTCCTACTTCTCCCAAGGAAGGGGAAGCAGTGGGATTTAGCCCAATTTCAAGAAGAACACGGGGAAGGAGGGGGGAAGTAAGACTAACTTCCCCCTCCAAGCCCCTGTCCAAGAAGCGGTGGGGAATGATGGTCCAGTGGTGGTGAAATTTCCTTTTTCAATTACTGATTTAAGATCATGGAAAGATACTGCAGGTACCTATCGGGAGGATCCCGAAAGGGTAGCTAAGGTAAAATGCTTGAAATTGCTTGGGCTGTATATAACAATAGAGAAAAAGAAAAAGAGGTGAGGCAAACCTGAAGGGATGGAAAGCTACTAGCAGTTTTGGCAGGGAATAACAGGATAGGCAGAGGGAGAAGATGAGGAATAAATGTTGGAGAAAGGAGGAAACTAAAGCCCTAATTAGCAGAAGATCAATGTGCTGTTTGCAAGGAGCATGGACACTGGAAAAGAGAATGTCCTAAGGCAGGCAGGAGAATTAGATCCGGCTCTCCAGGCAATTAAATTAATGACTCTGGATGAAGAACTATGAAGGGCATCAGGGGAATCAACCCTAGCTGAACGTCTGGTTACATTGAAGCTAGGGAATGAAGAAACAGAGTTTCTGGAGCTACTTAGTATTGAATACATGTAAAGAGAGATTCAGTCACAAATCAGTAGATGTTGTTGGTGCGACAGGGCAGAAGGCAAATTGGCCATTTTTAGAGCCATTAAAGTTTAAATTGGGAAAATAATGGGTAACTCACCAGTTTCTATATATGCCTGAATGTCCACTGTCTTTGCTGGGACGAGATCTATTGAATAAATTAGACGCACAAATAACTTTCAAAGACGGAGAGATTAAATTGTTAATACCAGAATCAAAAGCCATAGAGGCAAGAGTGTTTATGTTACAGGATTCCTACAGGGAAGAACAGATTCCAGAAGAAGTGGAAAATGCAGTTATTCCTTTGGTCTGGGCAAGTGGAATTCTGGGACGATCTAAATTGGCAGAGCCGGTAAAGGTGATTTTAAAACCTGGAGCCAAACCGGTAAGACAAAAACAATATCCTATTAAGTTGGAGGCTCGAAAGGGATTAGAGAGGTTGATTACAAAATTTTTAGAATATGGACTATTGGTAGAGTGTGAATCAGAATATAACACTCCCATATTACCAGTAAGGAAATCCGGAGGCAAGAAATACCGATTGGTTCAGGATTTAAGAGTTATAAATCAGATAGTCCAAGATATACACCCAGTAGTGGCTAATCCATATATTTTACTGACTTCTTTGAAAGAGGAACATAAATGGTTTACTGTACTAGATTTAAAGGATGCCTTCTTCTGCATACCTCTAGATATAGGCAGGCAAAACATATTTGCTTTTGAGTGGAAAAGTCCGGCCACAGGACGAAAGACCCAATTGACATGGATTGTACTTCCACAAGGATTCAAAAATAGCCCTACAATATTTGGGAATCAATTGACCAAGGAATTAGAGATATGGAAGAGACACGACCAAAAGGGAAGTGTTCTGCTATCAGTTTACTAAATTTCCTAGGCCAAGGAGGATACAGAGTCTCCAGAAATAAGGCCCAAATAGGAAAAGAAACAGTAATTAATTTGGCATTTGAAATATCCCAAGGACAGAGACAATTGGGAAATGAAAGAAAAGAAGCTATCTGTCAAATTCCTGAACCAAGTAGCCCGAAAGAATTGAGAACTTTTCTGGGAATGATTGGGTGGTGCCGACTTTAGATTTTAGATTATGGATTATATGTAAAGCCACTGTATGAGGCTTTAAAGGAATCCAAGGATCGGTATCTGACTTGGACACCTCAATGTCAGAAATCATTCAAAGAACTGAAAAAGGCATTAATGATGGCACCTGCTCTGGGATTACCTGATATGACCAAACTTTTTGAGTTGTTTGCACATGAAAGGCAACATCTGGCTCTTGGAGTGCTGATGCAACAGCTGGCATCCTGGAAACGACCAGTGGGGTACTTCTTTAAACAACTTGACAACATGAGTAAAGGATGGCCAGGATGTTTACATGCTGTAGCGGCAACGGTATTGCTGATCCAAGAAGCTCGAAAATTGACTACGGGTCAAAAGATGGTGGTGCATGTACCACATATGGTAATAACTGTTCTAGAGAAAAAGGGGGGTCACTGGCTATCCCCCAGCAGAATGCTGAAGTATCAGGTTGTCCTATTGGAAAAAGATGATGTGGAATTGAAAACCGCATCGATTGTTAATCCAGCAATATTTTTGTCAACAGAGAATCCAACAGGAAATTTAGAACATGATTGTTTGTTAACTATTGAACAAGTTTATTCCAGTAGACCAGACCTGAGAGATGAACCTCTGGAAAAGCCTGATCTGGAGTTATACACAGATGGAAGCAGTTTTGTACGAGAAGGAAAACGAATGGCTGGATATGCTGTCGTCACCACCTCTGAGGTATTGGAATCAAGGACACTACCTGTAAGTACCTCAGCACAGAAAGCAGAATTGGTGGCATTAAGGCGGGCTCTGCAAATAGCAGAAGGAAAAAGGGTAAATATTTAGACTGATTCTAAATATGCATTTGGTGTGATCCATGCTCATGGAGCCCTCTGGCAAGAAAGGGGACTGCTGTCAGCCCAAGGAACATCAATAAAGTATAAAGAAGAAATTCTCCAACTCCTGGAAGATGTGCAGAGACCGAAAGAAGTGGCGGTAATGCATTGTAAAGCTCATCAATTTGGTCAGACGGCTGTAAATATAGGTAATCGATTGGCAGACAAAGCTGCAAAAGAGGCCGCAGAACAAGGTATCCTTCCACTAGTAACAGTAAAACAAAAAACCAGGTGATAGTAACCCCACAAATTATGACAGAACTCGCAAAGGAAAAACATGAACAAACACATTGGGGAGTAGATGCTATGGTTTCAAGTTTAAAAACATCTGTAGTATGTGTAGGAATGACAGGAATAGTTAAATCAATAATAGATAAATGTCCAATCTGCCTTAAAAATAACCCCATGAACCAAAAGAGGTCACCTCTAGGAATGATAAAACAAGGGAATTCTTCAGGAGATTATTGGCAAATTGATTTCTCTGAGTTACCCAGTCAGAATGGATACAGGTATTTATTAGTACTAATTGATACATTTTCTGGATGGCCGGAGGCCTTCCCTTACTGCACCAACAAAGCTAGAGAGGTAGTTAAAGTGTTGTTAAAGGAAATAATACCACGATTTGGAGTGCCAATAGGAATGTCTTCTGATAGGGGACCACACTTTGTGGCAGATGTAGTTCAACAGATCAGTAAAATTTTGGGTATAAAATGGGACTTATATACCCCTTGGAGGCCACAATCGAGTGGAAAAATTGAGAGCTTGAATCAAATGTTGAAAAGACAAATAAGTAAAATTTGTCAGGAAACATCTCTGAAGTGGCCACAAGCTTTACCACTAGCTCTCTTGAGAATTAGGATTCAACCAAGATCAAGAGATGGTATAAGTCCATATGAAGTCCTGTATGGTAAACCATACCAGACTCCTTTAATCCCAGGGGCTATGAAGGTAGCTGGGGAAACTGATTTGAAAGTGTATCTAATTTCTTTAGGAAAAGTTCTTGGAGCACTTCGGAGATATATTGTGCTGGCTAGGTCACTTGCCTTGGATACGCCTGTACATCAGTATCAGCCAGGTGATCTTTAAACTTGGAACTCTGAACCACTGCAGGAAAAGTGGAGGGGACCATTCTAAGTACTATTAACAACTTATACTGCAATCAAGGTTGGAGGAGTGGAACCGGGGATACACTACACCTGAGTGAAGAAAGCTCCATCATGGAAGGTCATCAATAGGGATTCAGAGACTGCAAAGTTGACTTTAAAACATGTTCAAGAAATTATTGGAAATATGGAAAAACAGGTTTTGATTTGGAAATTGATGATGTTAGGAGCATTGTTTGGGGTAATAATAGACCAATTAGAAAGGAAAGTTGGAGGCAAAGTAGGACAACTAATACACGTCCCAAAAAGAACCCTAGAGGAGAACTTAATGATAGGATTGATAAAGGAATTTGCTAATCTTCAAAACGTAACCCAAATAACCGCATGTCTTCCGATTCCAAGAGCAGTAGGTGAATCAATTCCATGGGGAATCTTAACAACAAATTTGAGCACAGTAAGCACAAGGGATGAACAATTATGCAAAGAAATAAGTAGAGGCCTCCCTGTACATGATCCCGAGGAAGCTGGATGTGTAGTCCGTAATTGTGAAAATCAAACTAAGTGAGAGGCAGAGGTTGCATGGGATTCAGTGTGGTCTATGGCTATTTTATCTCAATTTCAATATATGGCTAATACTTCATGGTGTTTTACCTAGGACGGAACAGTCTTTGCAGTTTTCCCATCAGTTAATGACAGGGGAACCACATCCAGGGAAAAGGAAGATATAGTACCCTGGTGGAATTGTAAAAAGGTATATAATTGCAGTACAGTTTATAGAGCAGTTCAAGAAATCCCTCCCTTAGCAGCTGCATTGAAATATGGGTGTTGGTGCAGAGAACTCAAGAACGATTTAAATTTGACTAGTGTATATAAAATTAGAAGGGGATCAATATTTAGTTGTAGAAGGTCTACAGTTCAGAACCCAGGACATTTAATTTGGGCAATGAGTGATGGAACTTGGACCACCCATTTACCGATGGACGGGAAAGTGAAACAAATTACTTTAGGAATGCCGACATTATGTCCAATCTGGAAGAAAGCTCCCTTTAGGGGAGATTCTGAAAATTTAAAGTTAATACGGACAAAAAGATCACAAATTGATGATGATGATTGGAATGAACCTTCAGCAGGAGTGAAACTTGGATGGGCCTTAGAATCCTTATTGACTCCTTTGTCAACCTATAGGAATAGAGCTTGGTTGTATAAGCTGACAGGACAGGTGGAGAAATTGGCTAATGTGACAAAAAAAGGGTTCAAACAGTTAAATTTACAGTTACAAGCCACTTTGAAGATGACCCTACAAAATAGGATGGCTCTAGATAAGCTCTTACTAAAAGAACATGGAGTTTGTGGACACCTGAGGGATAGGATAGATCATTGTTGCATACATATCCCAAATGTTACTCAGGATGTTGAATATGATTTGGACTTATTGAGAAAAATAGAAAAGGATACTCGGGAAATGCAACAAGACATGCAAGAAAATTGGTTTGATAAAATTTTCAGTGGATTGGGATGGAACTTGAGTTCTTGGGTGAAGTCCTTAATTGGTACTGTGTTATTATTATTAATAATATCTTTGGGAATATTATTCATTTATCATTGTTTGAAAAGGAATTTACAAAAAGAGCTACCATTAATCGCAGAATTACACTTGCATTGACTACAAAACACCAAAATTTAAATGGACTAACTAATAATGCTCCTACCATCATACAACAAAGTGATTGAATGTTAATAAGGAAATTAATTTGTAATGGAAGTATTGAAAATAAATTATTTCAAAACTTCCAAAGGGGGGAAATGTAACCAAGGTGGTAGGGAATTAAAATAAAATAGGATTAGAAAATAGGTTTGTGAATTTGTAGCAAGTTGTAACTCTAAGAACATTATGCACCAGCAATGCTGCTCGAGAACCCACCTAACCCTTCCCATCTTGATTTAATTATCAAGGAGTTAAGTGTAACATTGTGATCATGGTATTATGTTTTGTTCTAATAACAAGTAGTCAGAAAGAAGGAACACCTTGGTCAGTTCTACGGTCCGGTGGGTGGGTAATTATTAATTCTATAGTCTTGTCTTAAAACAAAGGACTGTGGGGTGAATGTTTGCATATTGGACTGACAGCCAGTGAAGATCTATTTAGTGTTGCCAAGCTTAAGTGAACTTTGTAGGAAAGGTAATTCTGGCAGGGGCAGATCGCGACCACCGACTCAGAGACCACTCACTCAAGAAACCCTCCGACTCAAAAGATTAAGGAAGTAAAATCCCAAGTAATTATAGTGAGCATGCGTGGTCATTTACATGTGAGGCGAGGAATATTTAACCAATCATTGTATGGAAACTTGATGAATATGTATTAATCTTGCCTATAAATGTTTGATTTTTGAACTGATCGATGAACACGATTTAGGAGGAACTATCCCCCGTGTTCCCGGTGCCGTGAATAAAGAATGCCTGCCTTTTAACACTACATTGGTGTTACAAGGTTTATTCCCAATTTTGGTGACATTATTACTAGTATTACAATAGATTTTAAAAAAGATTTTCCTACCAAAATCAAAATCCTGTTGTGATGGATGCTGCACAATCAAACAGTAGGAGAAAGACTCTGTTGTGAAGATCCTGTGGACTATGGAAGGCAGCTAAAGTAGGGGCACTGGCACAAGGAGGTGATGTGGTTTTTCAGGGACTTGTACAGCAGACTAGGAAATAATGTTTGTTTCCATGTCCCAAAGCAGTGCCATACCCAAGAAAGACACATACACTTAACAAAACTGCTAAATTTTGCATTTTTCTTTGATGTCTCAAAATGGTAAGAAGTGTCTGATCACAGACTCTTCTTTAGTTGTTTGGAAAATAGAAATTCTTGATCTTATCCACTTCCTGCTATCATGATTTTAGCCTGCTTCTCTCAACAAATGAATCTTAAGGTCAAGTGTGCTATCTGTGGAGGTGTGCATGAGAGGGAAAAGGCTAGAGAAAAGCCAGTTCACTTTCTACTCTTGAAGTTCAGACAAAGCTGACACAGTGGCAGAATTCTCAGATGTTCTACATTTCTAAGCTTTCATTGATGGAAACAGTCAGTGAAAGAAGACCACACCCTCTTACCCACTGAGAGACTAGTCATCATTTCCCATCATCACTTTCATCTTTTACAGACATCAAAGATTTCCCACAGCATTTCACACTGGAAATGTAAGTAGACATTCTACTGCTACTGGAACTACTTGTTCTTGCTCAGAATAGTTATTGCAACATGTGCACAGATATAGTTGATTTACAGCAGTTGATAAAAACCAACTACTTACAGGTAAGCCTTAAACCCAAGTCTCCATTTAATATAGGAGGACATTGTGCTGTGGAGAAACACCTGCAGTTACTAATGTTACCTTTTCTTCCAAACAGATGCAGAGGGCTGTGCTAGTCCTAAAATCACTGCTGACCCTTCATGCTGTTCAATGTAGTATGTACAAGCAAAGTACTGCTAATTCTACTCTTCTTCCAACCACCTTTATGCAAACTAGTGCGACTCTGCAGCTCAGTGAGGAGCCTATGAGTGTCCTACCAGAGCAGCTGGGATGAGTAATCAGGCATCTCAAACAATGCCAGCTCTCAGGAGCTCTGAGAAGATCTCCCAAAGCTTAGATCCACACCATGCTCTTTCTATAAAGGTGTTTTTATTTACTTTTCTACTCTAGTGTTAATGTAGAAACTAGAAGGACAAACAAAACCAACAACTACTTCTAACAAGTAGAAGAAAACTGGGTAGTGAAAGAAAGCTCTCAAAACAATGCCCATAAAAATATTTTTAGTGCAAGAAGATCTCTTACACAAAAAGGTTTGATTAAAAAAACAAGATGAGCAATTTTAATTGTTTTAAAAATTCACTCCAAAAAACCTTTTCCTTAAAATGAAGTAATACATTTAAGGTATACATACAAAAAATGACAAAAATGAGTGGGATTCAAGTAATATTTTTTCAAAAAATAATTATAGTAAATATATTTTAACTTGATTTGAATATTTGTGTGTTTACATTAGAAAGCAAAGCATTTCTATAATAAGACACATGACCATGATCTGATTTTGAAAGCAATGTAAGGTTGCTTTAAGATTGCAGTTTTCTTTAATTATATAAGGGAAAGGTTAAATGCATTAGAAGTCTTAAGAATTTTATTGTTTAGCTTTCAAGGACATTTAAAATAAATTTTGCTTTTAGGACCTTATTGCCTTTCCCACAGACTTCGTTTAAATTCCTGCAGTGTCTAGGGGAAATGCTCTCTAGAAGGCATATTTCCTCGTGGATGTGTGGATTATTCTTCCTTAGTTTCAAGTATCAATGACTGAAATCTTTTCCTAAATAAGTAGTTGACATGTGTAACTAATTTTCAAAAGAACTATCTTCAAGCTTATTACCAAAGCAACTGCTTTCATTCTTAAGATTTTAGCAATATAAGTAAAGGTAATTCCTTTGTTACCCAGTATAAAATCCCTTATTACCCTGTATACAAACCAAAAATGTAAGTAACTTCTAATATATTCACAAAAATTGCTTCAGTGTTTTAGCACTGTATTTCTAATGAATATCTATCGTGGAATAATGTAGGAAAGAGTTTCCAATGTGTTGTATCTACCATTAGACGCATTCAAATTAATAATTTCTATTCTCAGCAAAATAATTCACCCACTGTCTAATCTGTAATAAAAAATTTATCATAGTTACAAACCCAAATTCTTGAGCTTCGGCTGTGTAGATTTTGTTTTTAATTTTTATTGCTATCCTTGGCTTCTAACCTCTTCATGCAAGCTTTCAAAGGAGATGATAAAGCAGCAGAAAACTAATCAAGATTGCAGCAGAACAAGTGCATAGGCACAGTGTTTAGAATTTAACAAACTTAGTGATTAAAAAATTCTGATCGTACAATGATTTGTTTCCAGTGGAGACACAGCTCTCAGGATCATTTTTGAACACAATAATTTATAAGCTTAATATTTAACATAGTCTTGAAATTCATTTTGTTCCCCTCAATACTTGTCGGTGTTTAATTTTCATATGACTGTTTTATTAAACTGAGATATAACAATGACACTTTAGAAACTTTAAGACGGCTGTCTTTCTTTGCACTGGTTTACCCATAAATACTGCATAGAAATAGAAAGTCCTCTAAAATATAAATTGCTCCTGTACAATGAAGTTATTAAAATTGTAGATACACAGCCCTCAGGTTAAGCTGCTCTATAATAACTGTAGCTGTATTCAGCAACTACAAAGGGACAGTATAATTTCTTTTGGAGAAGTAATTCCTGGGTGGAAATGAATGCAGAAAAATTCTCTGGTGTAACGCAGGACAGCATATAAGAGAATCCTAGCAGAACATTAATCTGAATAGGAAAATTAGTTTCAATACTTTCCTATGAAAAGTAACAAAAGAAAAATAAAGTAACTAGAAAACAGTGAGTAACTAAAACAAGATTTGGACAGAAGTTGTAGATTAAAATAAAGTTTTTTAGGACAAAAAGGCAGGGGAGATAAATACTGCTGTTAATTATTTTACTATTGATGCCTTGAGCCAAAATGGGTGCAATTATGTATAAATGTTCTTCATTTGACTTATCCATGCAGCATTTGACAGTAGTTCTGCCTGCTTCTGAAAGGAGTGAAGGCAAATGTTGATCATTACATATCACTTCATGAAAAAAGTAGAAGACAACCTACCGTCTGCTCTTCCTTCCTTTCTTCCTTCCTTCCCTCCCTCTCTCTCTCTGGAACAGTCAAATTAGAGTTGTTTACAAATTCGGGCCAGAATATGAAAACACACATAGTGAATGCAGCCTCTGGAATCTTGATTAATTAATATGTATAAAGTCCATTGCTCATGGAAGTCCTCTAAATGTTTCTTGCTGTCATCATCCAGGCAGGGACAGTCAGTGAAGTTAGCAGTATGATTTAGAAGATTTGGGAGATCTTTTATTTTCATTTGTGGTTTACTGAAATCAACAACTGAAACATCTGGATTGTAGGAATCCATGTGATCAAAAAAACCCCTTAGGACTTTGCCTACTTCTTGTATTCAAAGCTGCGCAATGGTAGAAATGAATGTACCTGAAAACTCATGACATTGACCTTGACAGCCAGGGAGCTTCCTTTCTGTTTGATTATTTGAGGTTTTTCTATGGCAATTAGACACTGAATTATTGAAAAGTTGTAAAATGCTATGAGATTCACTGGGCAAGCAGTTTACCGGTAACAAACAGAATGTGCATCGGTAGTTGTGTTGTCTGAGGTAGACTATTTTCTCAACCTAAACATATTTATGCAAACAATGCTCAAGCCTGAACCCTCTCTTTTGTTGTTGGACCAGAGATCAGTCTGCTTCTGATTTAAAATGCAAGGCTAAATTTAAAACTTTAGTAAAGGCCAATCTCTGAATAATCCTTTAAGGATTATTGTAATTAAGGGACTAATCCTTAGATGCTTCTTAATTTGTGTCCATTTTAAAATCGAGTGTCACTTCTTGCATCACAAAAGAGAGAAGAAGAGGTGAAAATGACAAAGGTTTAAACATTAACAGCCCTTCCTGTCACCTCATGCATCTCAGCAATACAAACAGGTGGAATATTTAAAACCAGGAGGCCATTAAAACAAAACCAAACCACAGAAACCCTACCCCCACCAAAAAACACACCCATGAAAACCAAGTGAGATTTTAAACGTGGAGAAAATGTTGACAGTAAGAAATATTCTTTGTGCAGATAAGGCAAATACAACTTAAGGACATATATTTTACGCTGCCAACTTGTGAACCCTTTCTGCATGAACCCTCAAATGCCTGTCTGCATAAACCCCCCCGACAAGAAATTGTCCTTCTCCCCTTTAGAAGCCTGTCTTGAGAAAACATCAATAACATCAGCTTTTCTAATCACTCTAGCATTTATAGAGCCTTGTTTATCTTGTTAACATGGAAAGCATGAACTGGACAACCAGGCCAACTTAAGGTTTAAAATTCACCAGAGAGGGAGATGTTAAAATAAATAGTGATGAACTAGTGATGAACTAGTGATGCACATGAGTGAAGCTTCATGATCTAATTTAAGAAATTTTGAGATTCAAGACAGGTGCCATACCTATGGTGCACAATCAGTGAAATGAAGCAACAAGGTAGCATTGCTGGACTAAAACACTTGTCAGCAGTATACTGCCTATACCTCTTAATCAGCCGTTATTGTTTAAAAAGAGTGGTCATGCTCTCTGCTTGCAGCAGTCCTGTTCTAAGCAATGTAAAGAAGGAGGCAGGAAAACCAAGACAATGTTACTAGTCTTGGAAAATTAGCCTGTCTTCCCAATTTTGCTATTATCAATCTAGATCTTGGCAAGATACAGACCTGTATGCCTGTTTCTGTATCTGTAAAATGAGAATATTTACAAATGTTTAGAAAAGAGTTATGGGAAAAAACCACCCTAGAGATTGTTATTATGAGTAGAAAAAGAGTGAGAACCAAACAGTCCATGCAGCTGGTGCTGCGTTAGAATCGTGTGAATGCACAGCACTGGAAGCTGTATGAGTTGGAACAGGAGCATAGCAAGGCTTCAAAACAGGATGAGAAATCATTAGGAAGCATTTGAAAAAAGGCTTTCATTTATACCCTTTGGAAATAGCATGTACTTCTTTTTTTCTCCCTGAAACATACAAGTTTCACAGAAATACCATGCTGGATTATTTGGCAAGCCTTCAGAGGCAGGTGTTCAACACGTAATTATCCTACGGACTCCATAAGAGTGATTGCTCCATGATACACGTTTATCTTTAATCTAATATAGTTTACAGAGTTGTGTGGGTTTTTTTTCTTCCCCTGTGACAAATTACACTGTACTTTATGGAAATGTAACATTTTGTATGAATGGCTGGGAGCAGCCATGTTGCATGATAATGAGCAAGACAAAGTAGCTCCACTCTTATTTGCAACTGGCTCAGACCTTTCCATTAGCAAATTAAAATCTCTTCAAATTTATTTACTAATATATTAGGAGAAGCTTCAGGCTAACCCCCATTGACCTGTATTATATAGGAAACAACTGTAGCAGTGAAAATAATTAATAGAAGGTATTGCACCTTCTGCTTGTTTCTTGATCACACTCTGGGGTCGGCTGCATAGTGGGTTTGCCATCTGCATTCTGTTACAAGGCCACATTTACTTAAAAATTATCAATTATATTTTGAAATGACTCCCTTTAGTTGAACACTCTTTATTCAAGGCATCTTCTATTTTCAAAGCTTGTGAAAGCAGGTACATGAGAACCTTTTCCTTTTCAAAACCTAAAAGTAACTTTCTGTATTACCTGCGCATGCAAAATGAGTAAATATGCAACAGCAACTACTAGTTATATTAGTCAGTATGACACTAGTGCCTTTCAGGTGGAAAGTATTGCAGTAAACTTCCCATTGTCAACTATGCTACCGTAATGAGCATGAGACATGACTGGTCATTAAAAAGTTTGGCGTGTTACCTTCATTCAGAGAAACGTGGGCTGCTAATGAGAATGCGATTGGTAATATGTGGGAGTCCATTTTAAATGAATTGACAAGAATGCTGTAAATTGCTGACCTCTGCTTCCTTTCATCACCAATGACCAGGGTGGGCCTTTTCTCCTTTGAAAACAGTTACTTATGAGGTTTTAATCTGATTTTTAAAGGAGAAGTTGATTATGAGGCATAGAACGATAAAAAAAGATTGTGACAGAAAATGCAGTTTCCAGTTGCAGAGACAGTGAATGACTGAAGTTTAGGTGCCAATAATGTAAATGGTGGGCACATATACATGCTTCCTTTGTATCAATATGAATAGCTACAGTAAAAGCTGTCATATGGTGACCTACACAACAGATACAATTTTTAAGACAGAAGTCAAGATGTCACTTTAACATGACAGTGAAATATATTTAGATTTATCTGCAAGGAGTCCTAGGGCTAAGTGTTACTGAAGGTGCCAAGTAACAGTGGCACAAAATACACACTCCACACACAGAGTTTCTGCTGGCTGAAGTCATGAACAGGGACCTAGGCAGTTGCAGTCTAAACCATGAGACAACACATCTGGGGACATGCAGAGCTGCACTTAGGGAAAATACAAGGGCAGTGTAGTGTCTGGATATATGAATAAATTTGCATGTTCCTGGATATGCTAACAAATTTCACACAATGAATGTTATTATATGAATAAAGGCAATCGTGTCATTTGGGAAAACATAGATTTCTACACAATTTACTTAGTGTTTTGTAACTTGTTTTTTGTTGAAAAGCAAACAGCAAATAAATGTTCTAGAACTAATAGTAGGTAATCATCATTCAAATATGTTTAGAAAAAGAGATTGTTAACAATTTTATTATCATTAGTTCTATAAAAATGAGAAAATATTCTCTAAGATAACCAGAATATCTAGTCTGTCTGTATATTTCCAATATAATGTTTTTCATATATACAAATAAGGGGATATTAGCGATTACGTTTCACTATTGACCTCTTGTGGTCACGTTGCATGATCGCACGCAAAAGCGTTAAGAGTAGCAAGGAAATCGCTGAAACGTTCCCCTTAAAAGAAAGCATCTCAGTATAACTTCTGCAGCATAACACAGGAATATTAATTATAAATTCTTAACAAATGTGTTTAAATTAGCTTAAACAGTTCAATATTAAGAACGAATCAACCATTCAGAGTAGAATTGTTCGGTTTAGGAGTAACAGAGTATTTAGTTCAGTGGTTCACAAACTTTTTGGACTTGGAGCATTTGTCAATCTTGAACATTTGTTGCAGATGATGAATGGAATACAATGAACTTAATTTGTCTGCAAATAAGGAAGTAAAAAAAGAGCAGCCAAGAACATCTTTTCTTAACTGAGAAGAAGCAGAGATCGGGAAGGGAGCAGAAGGCAAGTATTGGGGAACATATGCATGGACAGGCAAGGTATACCCTGCAGTGCCAGCACTGCTGATAGTCGATCTCTTACCGTATATTGGTCAGACTTCATGAAATAATTATACTGTAGTGATGAAAGTGAATTTCTTCTTCCACATCCATGGAGTCTAATCCAGTTCACAGCTTTATATGTGAACCCGGTTACATAAAGGTGTTGTCTTGCAGTGGATCACAGCTTTGCTGTCAATACAGCTACACCGACAGAGCCCTCTTGTGGGAAATACAGCACATACTAGCAGAAAATTTTTCTGTTCAAGCATCTACCCTCCTTTCCTGAATTATATTCAGAAAGCATTATTTGTCAGCATATATTAATACCATTTCAGTTTTTCATGCCTTCTTAGACTATTACATCAGCTGGAGCACATGATTTTTTATACCATGCAACAGCACAGCTATTCTAGCAGACCTTGCTCATTTAGATGTAACATTACAAATCTCACTGCCAGCAGCCAGGTCTTTTTTTCCAAAAAGGAAAAGAACAACAATGACAAAAAATTTAAAAAGGGATACAATACAACATTATGTTCTTCTCTATTAAGTATTCAGCTAATCGAGAAGTAACAATTAGCAGCAAAAGGCAGTCAGTGATGTGGCATGTAATTACTGTCCCCAAGGTCTCATCAGGAGACCGGTGAAACCAATAGTGATCTGTCCACTGATTTCATCAGTCTGTGTTGAGTTCTATTCTGTTAACATATTTACATGGCAGTCTTTGCCCTTCCACAATGGCAAACACACATAATTATTTACTTATCATTAGTATTATTATTGTGTTTGAACTTGTTAATTTTTTGAAACAAAGCTTGTGAGGTTCAGTGTTTTGGTTTGAAGGGGAAAGGGGAGAGAAGGAAGACGAGAAATAAAAGAAGTAAGAAACAGATTACTTTCAGCACTAATGAATTCAACATTTAGGCTCCTCCACAGGAAAGATAACCACAAGAAGCTGTTTTTAAGAAATAATTCCCTCTGGAAGCTCTACATGCTCTAACTTCTAGTGCTAATGATCACTCAGAATACTACTACCAAGGTCATTTCCCTGCTTGAGGACTTGATCACAGTGTCCTTGAAGAGGAACACATTTTGGCTGCTCTTCTGCTTAGCTGATACAACAAACCTCCTTTCTCCATGATTTCAGATCAGGGTGTTCTGAGTCTCTGCTAGAACTGTGCCATAAATAAGAGCATTTTGTCATTTCCTTCACAGCCTCAGTGACTGCACATCTGTTAACCTATAAGCTAAGGCTACTTGTAGTTTTTTTTTAATGGCTGCTTCCTATACAAGTCTGTTCATATTACAATTTCAAGGCTCATCGTTATCTTTGCAACACTGAGGTCTCCAAACATTATGCAGGATACATAGGGATAGGGATACTAAAGGTAAGGAAACTGAAACACTGAGAAGCTATGTCACTGGCCAACTTCACAGAAGATTAAGGTCTTCACCGATGCCTCTAATACTTGACATTTGGGTGGTCACCTACCCAGCTGTCCCTTCCTATTTGGATAAGACAGGTTCCATTTCTTTTGTTCTTTTCCATTTTGGAAAGCTTCCCTCTATTCTCCTTTTTTCTTTTCTTTTACCTTTCTTCTTCTTGGGCTTCAAAATGAAAATCTAACATTGGTTAAGACCTGAAGAGGTATGATAATAAAGGAAACAGGAAGAACTAGCAGAATCTAATTGTCCTTAATTCTCAGAAGTAGGAAGTCTTACTGGTTCTTGAGCTACCTAGTGAACTGATGATCATTCAATCATTTACTTTGATAGGGTTCAGGAAATCATAGAATCATATAGAATCATGGAATAGTTTGGGTTGGAAGGGACTTTTAAAGGCCATCTAGTCCAACCCCCTTGCAATAAGCAGGGATATCTTCAACTAGATCAGGTTGCTCAGAGCCTGTCCAACCTTACCTGGAATGTTTCCAGGGATGGGGCATCTACCAGCTCTCTGGGCAACCTGGGCCGGTGTTTCACCATCCCCACTGTAAAAGATTTCTTCCTTCTATCTAGTCTGAATCTACTCTCTTTTAGTTTAAAACTGTTACCCCTTGTCCTGTTGCAACAGGCCTTGCTAAAAAGTCTGTCCCCATCTTTCTTATAAGCCCCCCTTTAATTACTGAAAGGCTGCAATAAGGTGTCCCCAGACCCTTCTCTTCTCCAGGCTGAATAACCTCAACTCTCTCTTGTAACTATCTCGCAATACCCAATTTACCTTTTTCAGCATGATATAAATGATACAAAAAGAAAATTGCCCTCCTTGGAATTGACTGCTTAGCGGCAGACAATTGGTACCTGATCCTGCAGTGCCAGTGCCTGTTATAAAGACGTAAGTCCTCTGGTTCCTATCTGCAATCCAATGAATACTTAAAAAGCTACCAGTTTTTATACCAGCTTGCTGATACACTGATGAAGACACAGAAAGGCAAAGATATGCCTATCTCTGATTGCATAAACTATTCCATTTTGAAAAATACATTGACATGAGCCTGTTCAAGGGAAAGTGTGCATGCATTTTTAGCAGCTCACAGGTCATCACCCTACAGCAACCCATCTACAAAGCCCAGTCAGGAACTTTGGAAAAAAGTGAACCTACTGATTGATCAGGCAGCGGATCACACTTGAAAGGCTAAATTCTTTGAGCTTTCCAAGGGTCTGTCAATATGTTTTGTGTTTCTCATTGCCACTCCAGCTTCCAAGCCCCTGGACCCATGAAAAAATGGAATCATTTTAGAAGTCATTTTCAGATTAAGTGTCAACATTCTCACTTTCTTCATCAGTGTGATAGCGAGAAAAAGAACTGAACTTCATTGTGTGTAAATCGACTGCTAGCACCAACATGGGAATGGAAGAGAGAACATTTTAGGACTAGAGTTCTTAGAAGGCTTTTAGTCTTTTTTTTTTTTAAGAACTTCTTAAATAATTGTAATTGGAAATAAAAATTGTAGTGTTATTAAATGAAGCATTATTCTGTGAAGAGGATGGAGCAGATTGACAGAACAGAACACTCTGCATTTAGGCATCAAAAGCAGACAGATTTTCAAAAAAGCTTAAAAAAATGGCTACCTTTTGAGAGTGAGTCCTGTTGAAAATTGACTATAAATGTCACAATGGGGCTACTAGATAAAGAGGTCTTTTAAAAGTTAATGACCATCAAGCATAAGAAAACTTGCCTTTGTTACACAATTCTTGTATGACTCTGGTTAGAAGAGAACTTCTACTTAATATCCCTGTATTCAAACATTCACTTAGGGCAGGGTCCTTACTCAGATATATAGTGTCAGGAGTGTGCCCTGGCTTTATACTACTGTCACATTACACATATCTATTTGAAAGAAGGTACTTTGAAAGACATATACCTCTGTTTCTCTAAAAAGAGAGCTGAACTTCCAGCTATTTTAATTTCTTATCTTCAAATATTTTTAGTCTGGCTTAAAGCTTTCAGAAATCTGGTGATTTTGATTAGCAGGAGCTATCTTTATATGATTTGTAAGTTTCTGATACTCCTTTGCTACCTCAACTTTTGTGGAAAAGTATCTGCCTAAATTCTTTCAAGAAGCATCATTTTCACTCAAAAATTTTACTGGGAAGTGAATTCAGGCTGGACAGATATCTTGTAATCCACTGTTTGAAGACTTAATCACTTTGACCTGTGTATTATATCACCATTATTTTAAGTAACAGGATGTGAGAGAATCCCAGAAACAAGATCTATCTCTGCATTCTGTTCCAATATATTTTCATATATGAGTAAGTGAAATGGCACATACATAAAATTGATATAAACTGATGTATCATCAGGCTCAGTAAGTCATTTGAATGCTGTTGAAAAAGTTTCAAGCTGTATATTCAAGTGAAAGCAATTTGTACCTTCTAAGTACAGCTTAAGTAAGAGTTTAGCAGAGCCCAGTGGTCTGAAATTTAGAAATTAATCCTGGCAGATTGTCTGTTTTCTCACTAGGGAAGTCAAAACCTGATGTGTTAGTGAACAGACAAAAGAAAGCAGCAATGTTTTTTTTATTGTTCTTAAATAAACAAATCAGAAGCCCCTTCCATCTCAATAATAGCAATTGGAATATCACTGAGAAAGCAGAATTCTGTTGAGCTGTACACATTTGCTAAAAAGCTTTAAATTTGCACTTCTATGCTAAGCAGAAGAGAGGAGAACTGTAGGTGACACCTTGGAGTTATTTTCCCCTGCAGCTGCATGTTACTGCTACCTGGAACATTGTAAAACATAAAGCATTTTGCTGGAACTGTCCTCTCCAGTAGGGAAGTTGCAGTATCAGGTGTGACTGTGGCCTCTGTACTTACATGAGCAAGCAAGTCAATCCAACATTTCCCAACATTACTTTTAAATAAGGCTCCTCTACCAATCACAACTGTGATCCGGGTTTCACCTGTACAGGCTACCCTTCTTTTTTTTCTCTGTCTAGACCCATTTTGCTTTACATGCATTTATGTACTGCTTTCCTCATAAAAAACATAGTATTTTTACTAATCACATTTAGAATGACCTTGGACTCAATGCTGAATTTGTTTAACTAGGCTTTTACTCTTATGGGGAGCCTATAAGAGGAGAGCAAAGGTGGCATCTGTGCTTAGGTCTATCTGTTCAGATATGATTGCAAATAGTCCTATTAACATTCAGGCAAGACTGTATGATAACTACATACTTACTAGAAGAAACAACACAAGCCAACTCCACACAGCAGTGGAAGAGTGATCTCCACAAAGCAAGTAACAAAAATCTTTGCTAAGCCAGGCTGGTTTTGGATCACTGTTCATATAAAGAAAACTTATTTGTAGAATTTGACTTCATTTCATGAAAAGTATCATAAAAACTGCAAGCCTTTGTTCCAGTGGCATGATCTCCTGAACAAGAGATGAGGCTCTAAATTCTGAAAGTGGCCTCCGTCAGCATGGGAGCTGTCACTGCCTGCAAATTCTATAGTGAGAGCCCATTAGAAAGTGACATAATGACATAAATCAGGATTATCCCATTCATGGCCTATGGGATGTCTATCACTAAGTTCTAAAAGGATGAGTGATTTTCAGTCACTAAAGTGTTCCCTGCGATCTTTAACTGAAAAAATTTTCGTTACTGAGGAGACTTAGGACACTTTTAAATTGACTTGCCACTAATTCTTGCAGTCCCAGGACTATCTCCAGTGTGTGCTTAGAAACGTTGTTGACACTTTGCTGCCCTTTCTTTATGGTAGCTGCACAGAAGCTTGCACACTATTGCCAACCTGCTACATTGTAGTGCAGAGAGTAATTCTGGAGGTGGTCTGAGGACAATATGCCAAGCATGCAAGTCTCTGCTGAGTCCCTTGTAACTGTACCAGTTGCACAGGGAAGTGAGTTTTGAGCTTAGATAGAAATCCAAGCAGAGTTCTAAGTAGGAGATTTGGGCTTGCAGATCTTGTAGCAATACAATCCCAACCTCCTTAACTTTAGGTAAAAAACTGACACAGCAGAATCAAGCGAAGGATATTGGGATTTTCAGATAGTGCACGGTTTATAAGTGAACAGGTTAAATAACCTAATAAAAAGTTTCTCTAGAAGCACTTGGGAGTTGAAGTAAACACAAATCTAGCAGGAATATACCAGAAAACTTCGAAAAATGATCAACAGTTCTTTGTTGCAATCCAATATCTATTTCCAAGGCTGGCTGAACAATGTTCTGAGGCATGTCATAAGCATTTACAGGAGCTATAAAAATGTTTTGACATAATTTTTGAGATACAAAGCACATTAAGGATTTTTTCCTTTAATTACATGTGGTAGGTCAACATATCTTTGTTATCAGATATGGGATAAATCTGGCCTGACAAATTAACCTTAAGCTAGCCTACGTGATTTGCTCTTAATGAAAGAGAAAATTATTTCCATTGGAAGTGTTCCACATTTCATGTCTCCTTCCCTTGAATAGCTGTCAGTTTTGGCTTGCCTGAAAAAAACTCTTTTTTTTTTTTCTCAGAAAAAACCTAGAATGCCATCCAAATTCCATGGAGAGGTCCAGTGAAGATAACTAGGGTCAGACATAGCCCAGTGATTGCAAGTCCGTAGGGATGAGACAGGCCTGAGGTCAGGCCAGGAAGGCAGCCTGCGAGTCATGGTATGGGTGCAGATCAATGAGGTCCGTTGTCAGGCACAGGCCTGGCTGTGGCATGGCTGGAGCTGTAGCCCAGGCAGGGGTCAAGCACTAAATCCTCAATTTAAGTTCAGCTCCCCTGGGAAGGGGGTCCATCCCTCACTGAAGTCTCCTGCAGAGCTATCTGGGAGTACCCACTCCAAGGGAAGGAGGGTAGCCATCAGCTGTGCGATTGCGAAGTTTGCCCTCAGCTCAGGTAGCCACAGCTCCAGGAGTGGAGATGCTCTCAGGGACAGATAAATGTGGGGAAATCAGTAACTGTTTGAGTCAGATTCCATTTCAAAATTTGGAATTCATGAGAGGCCAAACATGATGAATGATTCTTCCTTCAATTTTTAACAAGGGAGCTTAATCTTGAAATGATTACCCTGGCCAGGAAAGATGGCTCTGGCCAGCTATCAATTGCACTCCCTGCCCATCCATTTTCCTCCAAGTAAAAATAACCTTTGATGTTTTCAGTAGAGGACTGAGTTTGCAACATCTCACTGTATAAGGAATCCAGGAGACCTAAAGCATGAGACAAGACAAATCCATACTGTATTAAAGCTCTTGATTTGAAATACTCACAGCTTTTCAGTGAGTTCAGTTGAAAAGTAAAAATTAAATAGAAATTGGAAGCATGAACATTGTTTTCTTAACAATAGCTCAACTGGGTGCATGCAAATTGCTGTCAGTGGAGAAACTCATCTACAAGAACAGTATGAATCCAGGGCCTCACTATACTGTCAGAAGTAGAAGCACTGTACGTGCCAACATTTTTTTCATCCCTCTTTTACTAACTGGTTTTACTGTCTTTGAAATGGAGATGAAGGAAAATAAGAAACACCTACAATACAGTAATCTTCGAGTGTAACTTAGTAGTTTAACAGGAGCCTATTTTGGGTAATTTTGTCTTTAGCTCATGCAGGTATAGATATCTGAGATTTATGCTTTGATTCAATAAGGCTTGCTGCTGGATTTGGGCATAGCACATTTGTTCATTATCCTAGACTTTTGCAGTTGATGATACAAAATGTACCCTAAGCACTAAATCCTGGATAATAAATACTCTGGACTACAAAATTCAGTGAAGCCAGGCACAGGAAAATTATTTTGCTTATAATCAGAGATGCAGAATTAAGGTAAAGAGATTCCCCACAGCATTTAATTCCTATGATAAAACAGAAATGGAAGAAAAAAAAAGTAAAAAAAAGTTTTAGCTATATATCAAAGACACCTTGGTCTTTCTCTAACACTCTATTTGGCCAAGGTATTAGATGGTTCAGTTTCATATTTCAAGGTGTATTTTCTTGCTTACGTATATTATTCTGTTCATGAGAAGCAGAATCCATTACAAATTTTGTAAGCTTCAGCTCCAGCTGAGGAGAATTGATTTTTTTCTCTTCTTACAAAGCCTTGCTTGCACCCAGCTGGGCCACTGTTGAGCTACTGCATCTTTGATCACCACAGCTCAGAAAGTCTTGCTTCCTAATGAGCGTGCATATCTTGTCTGTAGCATCTTCAGCCAGAACCACTTTATTCACAGAATGTTCCACAGAACATTCAAACTCTGTACATTTTTAAATACTATTTCTGCAACACAGATGTGAAGCCAGACAAATTCAGTCTGAAGTCAAATGGACATAAGTTTGTGATGGACACAAATGATCATCTGAGGCCAAGTTAAAGGCCAGCCTCCTGCCAATCTCCCTGTCTGAACAGTAAACAGAACAATTGTACTGATAGGACTTTTCTTAACATGAAGTTGCAATTAGGAGTCACTAAATCACATGACTCCAGACATATTCCACTGTATCCATCTATGCTCCAATAATACATAGTGTCTTTAAACAACTAAATACACACCTGTATTATTAAATACCTAAAGTTACCAACTCTTAAAAAGCTAGGTGTTTTCAATCTTAAAAGTGCCCAGTTATAATTTAACAACTTGTTGTGCACATTAAATTAGATTCAACTGATCATATTTCAGGGCTGCAATTTAATTAGTACTTATTTTCTTTCAAAGGAGCTGCAACGTGGTATAGCCGTATGCACATCAACAGTACTGCCTTTTGGGCCTTATTAGAAATGCTGGCTTTGCATTCTTGGGAGAGTGCCTAACACTCCCTTGTAACTTCAGCTCTTCAGTACAGTATTTTTGGTGCTTGTAACTTCAGCTCTTCAGTACAGTATTTTTGGTGCTCCAGAGACCAGCTATCTTCCATTTTCTGTAACAAGGACAGCAAGAAGCTACAGAGTGAGTTAAGTTTATATAGCATAAGAAACGTATTGTATATACATCACTCTGATTAACAGTAATAATAAAAGTTGTATTTTTTAACTGATACAGAAATCTATATTCACTTCACCTTCCTTGGCATGATATAGTACTTTTGCTAGAGAGCTTACTACCTTATTTCTTTTTCAACAAAAACGATTCCAGGGTATAGAGTTTCTGTGTCAAGTTGTATTTTGGCATATTGTATTAACTAGATGTCAGAAATCATAGGAACAAGTCATTATAGGACAAGCGAGAACATGGGACAAGTGAGTGCACATTTTAATTTGAAGAGATGATAAAAAGACTGTGGATTCCCTGCAACAGAAAAATTTATCTTCCAGTCCCTGGACAAAGTAACTTATTTTGGGCAAAGATGACATTTTTCCTAGTTCATCATATGTAAATTCAAATGCTTTGCTTGAGATTTGCACCAGATGGTAAGGAGTTTCAGAACATTTCTTGCAAGTACCCTGTGTCTTCCTGCTTGCAAACTACCTTATTTGAATGTTGTTATATGAACTTATGATATAGGAGTAACACAGTAATTTACAACACAACCAGCATTGTTGCAAGTGTATGAAAACAAAGGCATTACTCTAAAAACAAAGGAATATTCTACACAATATGACAAAAATATTACTAAGTAAAAAGAATTAAATTAAAAATTTGACTGTAATATATGATTCTGTGCCTGCTATCCCTGTTTTATCTATTGACATGTCTCATGTTTTCTCTGGTCCACCACAAGCTCGGTAGTCATATATCACCTGTTTCAACCATCTATGACCTCTCTACTACATGCTATAGAATAGCATCTAGCACTGGCCTAGGAGCGGGCTTTCCCTGTGTGGGATGATGAATGGGCAAAGAGGAATCCTGTCTTAAACAAATGAATGTCATCGTTAACCGATTCAAAGAAATTGAACTGTGGTAATTCGCAAGCATGCCACTAGATGGCGGATTATGATTGCTTTAGGCATCCCGCACTCAGCCGTAGCAAGGCAGCCGATAGGAACAATCAAGTTACAATCGCTGGGGTGGGGAAGGTGCGTTTACAAGAACCATTTATGAAATCTAATGTTCCTTTTCTCAAGACTGAAAATAGTTTTGAAACTATTCCCTTCTCTGTCTTTAAACTTGGTAGGGTTCTTTAACACACAAGGGCTATTTTCCTGAGTAGTTTCTGTTTTGTTTGTTTTAAACAGGAAAAACAAAGAAAACTGAGAATATTTTCTCTATTTTTTAAATTCATTCTAAATAATTTTGAAATGAACTGTTAAATTAGAATGTAATGAATATATGTTTATTATTTCTTTTTGTGGAAGGACCCATGAGTCAAAAGCTAGGGACTAACGATTGTATTCAAGAGTAGGAATACAAGAATATTCCTACTTCTCCATTGCCATTCCTTGATTGATTCTTATACCATCATTCTTGCCAGTGGAGAAAATTTGTTCAGTTTTGGCCCATTCTGAAATGATGACCCATCAGGTAAAATGCTTTAGAATTTAAGAGAAAAATGCCCTATAAAAAAGTAAGCTAATATAATTACCTATAGAGCTAATGTTTCAACAGGAAATGGGCTAGATTCTATATCATATTAAGTCAAGTCTTGATTGAAACAGTTAGTCAGTTTAACAAACAATGTAAATATTAAGCCAAAATTGCTTGGTAGGGAAGAAGTGTGTATAGACAATATAGAAAAGGAAAGCTGATTTTTAAGCATTTCTACACAAAGATCTTTCAACAACTGGAATTTGGAGCAGAACTAGTTCTTTGTTCTTAGCTTGCACCCAGCCAGCAAATGCACTGCTAGCTTTCCAAAATTCTATTCTGATTCTTGATATACAAGAGATACCGTAGAAAATGGTAAGTGCTACATGCACTTCTTCACTACAAGGGTGGTGAGGAACTGGAAATGGTTGCCCAGAGACGTTGCGGATGCCTCATCTCTGGAAGTGTTCAAGACCAGGTTGGATGGGGCTTTGAGCTACCTGTCTAGTGGAAGGTGCGCCTGCCCATGACAGGGAGGTTGGAACTAGATGATCTTTAAGGTCCTTTCCAACCCAAACAATTCTATGATCCTATGCTTTTATAAAAAATCAAAACAAATGACCTGTGTTGTATGAGCAAATAATTTCTAAATTCTGGTCCTGAATTCCTTTGTTTAAAAATAAAATTAGAGGAAGGAAACTTTTCCAATAGTCTGAGAAAAGAAATGGTATTCTTTCAGTCTAAAGACACCCTTTGAACATCTAAATTATGAAGAAAAGAAAATCCTTTTTTGGAAGATGGAGTCTTTCTGCCATTCTGGTTGCCAACAAAAACAGAAAATAATGCTTTTCATTTCTTCCCCTAAAATTTTATTTGCCTCTGTGAGACTTAAAAATTCAGGAAGGCTGATGAAGAGAGGTGGTGATAGATGCTAAATCAACCACTAGGTTGTCCTGCATGAAATAAATCCAAAACTAAGTGCTTTGCTACCAGCTGTATGCTAAAACAGGTACTAAACAAATGTCTATGTTGCACTGAATTACATATAGCTAATACTTACCTCTATGAATTGACCAGCAATGCTACCAAATCACAATTCTCTAATCACATGTTAGTATCTACAGTAAGGCGATGGTCAGATTTGGAACACTGACTTACACAATCAGCTCTCATTTATTTGCTTTTTCGCATTACAAAAATCCTATTTTATGGCATTGCTAGTGGTTTCAACAAAAGGTGATCGAACAAAAGTCAGTCCAATTCCCCAAAAGAGCACAATGCAGAAATTGCTTCCATACATGTCCCACCTATTACATAGGCACTGAGATTTCTGTTGTACTGGCATGAGGAAGACCAGAAGAGCATAAGGTACAGGCTCTTCAGTGGTTCCAGAGGGCAGAATATGACCATGCATGGTGTTGATCCCTATCATAGGTGACTGATTTTTTTGTCTGCTATCATGTTCCTGACAACTCTAGAAAAATACACTTTTTGGCCATGTTACACACTGACATCTGCAGTTTGACTATCTGTTTGTCACTGGGATTAAATCCATCCAAGCTGAGTACACAAACCCATCTTTCTGTCTATTTGTGGACGTTACATATACTCTGAAAAGTTCACTCAATTTATTGGAACAAAGAAATACATGCAAAAGCTCTTCAATGCATAGAGATGCTCTGCCTAACAGGAGTCACTCTGCTTTGCAGAAAATAGTATACTTGTTTGAGAATCATTCCTAAAAGCTGCATGCTATAGAACATAGATCACCTTCCTCTATAATAACACATGAAAAAATAACTGTGCATGTCAAAAAGGCATGGTTTTATTTATATATATAAAAAATAGAAATTAAATAATATTAAATAATGAAACCAATCACAAAAAGCACAGTTACAAGTGAAAGTTAAAAAATACAAAGTCATGTTCGATAAAAAACAAAACAGAAAAATCAGCAAAGTTAAGGCAAGATGCCTGTGAAAGAATTTAAGGATGAGGTCAAGAAAACTTCATGATTAAAAGCACTTGAATGGATGAAGGCTGTGAAGGAGAAAAGTTTCTCATTCAAACACTTAGTCCATTATGGAAAACAGTCCTTACAGACAAATAAATAAAACAGAAATGAAGCATGCATACATCATCTCCCAGACAAGTTTACAGAAAGCAGTAATAGGAAACATTAAATCATTTTTATTTACTTCAGTGGTTGTTAATGACACCTAGGTGAAGTATCAAACTCTATTAAAAATGTCCTAAGAAGTTACCTTATATAATAAATAACTGATGGAAGAGGAGGTACTCATGAATATATTTTAGCTGGAGAATTCAACTTCTCTCTAATAATCAAACAGTTCACCATAATTTTACTTTTTAATGTTTTTAATATATTAGTCAGTCTGAAAGTTCATTTCAGTTTCTAATTATTCAAGAGATTATTAAAAAATAACATCATAAATTCGTGCTAAAGTAGCTGAATTTCACTTTCAGTTATCAGCTAATGTAGGGCAAATTACTCTCCAACATCAAAACAGGGATTCCACCAGCAAAGCAGAGGGTGAAGTACAGTCCAGTCATGAAGACATTAACTAGTGTTTGTAAAATGGATCCAAGACTTTATTCCCAGACTGTCATGGGTTGTTACTAGACCTCTTGTGCCCAAATCCTTCACCCATGGAATGGAAGCAACTGTATCGCTTTATTTCAAAGACACACAAATACCACTGTTGAAAGGAAAGGGAAGGAAGGAAAGAGTACATGTAAAATCTTGGAAGTAGCAAGTGTCCAGGTTAGGAAACAAGAGTGAAACCCTGGTTACATTAAAGTCTCAGGGAATTCTGCCTTCAACTCTATGGCTTTCAAGATTTCCTTTGCCTGTAGTGTGAATGACCTCTCTCAAAGTTTATCCCTGCCTGTGTCTACTACTTTTTCCTCAGATAACTTCCCTGCAATGTATCATGTCTGTTAGGATGCATTAGCATTTAACACTGAGAAAGTCCCTCAAACTGCTGAAACCATGCTCCTCTGGCAAGGAATAACATTTTCTACACTCTGTGATTTTGAGTGACAGACAGTATCATGGTATAATGCATCTGTTCATGAACATTTACATCAATTACATCCAACCCTTCATCTTCCAGCAACATTTAACTGGCTCATTGACTAAACAGTAATACAAGACCTCTGTGACAGTGACAAGCAGTATAAACAGCCTGCTGAGAGCCTTTCCCATGTGCACTTCTATGCTTGTTTAAATAGCATCATGAACGATACTACATCTTTAATACAACTCCATTGCTGCTAGCTTATCTGAGATAAACCTTGGAAGCTTAGAAGTAAATAATGTCTTAAAACATCAACTACTCATGGGAAGTTGAGTTGGTGGTGGTCTGTTTTAGCTTACTGTGAAGAGACAGGATAAGTTAGGAGAGTACATGCTCTAAATTGCTAAAGAAGATAAAATTATTAACTTATTCATCATTTGCCAACTCCTTGCTTACTAGTATTCTGGCTTCTATTTACAGCATGAAATGCTGCATCTTTGTGTGTTTACATAATTATAATATACATTCATAGAAATTAACATATGCAAGCCTTTTTTCCACAGAGATCTGAATGAGGTGCAGTTAGGTTCAGTTAACCGATTCTCTCTGCTCAAACACCGATGCTCTGAAGTATGCCAGAAACTAACTCCAATCCTGACAGCTGCCAGGACAGTGGGGGAATAAAAGCCCGTCCAAAGGGGAATGAAGCTACCTGCGGTGCGCTCTTCCAAAGCCCTGGCCCAATGCCAAAGCTTGTCCAGGGGATTCTTCCCTCAAATATGTGGTGTATATCTGAAGACTTGACAATGGCACTGCTACTGTCAAACATCAGAAATTCTAACCCTGTAAGTAAACGTCATCATTAAGGATAAACTCCACCCAAAGAAGCTGGGCCACTGCATGTGTACTGTGCTCAAGTTAATGTAGGACTTGAGTTGATGTCCTGGTTTCAGCTGGGATAGAGTAATTTTCTTCATAGAAGCTAGTGTGGGGCTATGTTTTGGACTTGTGCTGGAAACAGTGTTGGTAATACAGAGATCTTTTCGTTATTGTTGAGCAGTGCTTACACAGAGTCAAGGCCTTTTCTGCTTCTTACATCACCCCACCAGCGAGTAGACTGGAGGTGCATAAGAAGTTGGGTGGGGATGCAGCTGGGACAGCTAACCCCAACTGACCAAAGGGATATTCCAGACCATATGACATCATGATCAGCAAACAAAGCTGGGGGAAGAAGAAGGAAGGTGGGGAGATACGGAGTTATGATGCTTGTCTTTCCAAGTAACCATTACGTGTGATGAGGCCCTGCTTTCCTGGAGATGGCTGAACATCTGCCTGCCCATGGGAATTGGTGAATGGATTCCTTGTTTTGGTTTGCTTGCATGTGCAGCTTTTGCTTTACCTATTAAACTGTCTTTATCTCAACTCATGAGTTTTCTCACTTTTACTCTTCCAATTCTCTCCCTTGTCCCACTGTGGGGGAGTGAGCGAGTGGCTGCGTGGTACTTAGCTGCTGGCTGGAGTTAAACCACAACACGTGGCAATGTTGGTGGGGGGCTACAAGGGTGGCTTCAGTGAGAAGCTAGAGGCTTCCCCTGTGTCTGATAAAACCAGTGCCAGCCGGCTCCAAGACAGACCTGCCACTGACCAAGGCCGAGCCCATCAGCAATGGTGAGCGCCTCTGGGATAACAGAGTTCAGAAGGTGAAAAAGAAAGCTGTGCAGCAGCAGTCAGAAGAGAGGAGTGAGAATATGTGAAAGAAACAACTTTGGAGACACCAATGTTGGTGAAGGATAAGGAGGAGGAGGTGCTCCAGGCACCGGTGCCAAGATTCCCCTGCAGACCACGGTGAAGACCATGGTGAGGCCGGCTGTCCCCCTGCAGCCATGGAGCTCCACAGGGAAGCAGATCTCCACCTGTAGCCCAGGGAGGACCCCACACTGGAGCAGGTGGATGCCTGAAGGAGGCTGTGACCCCGTAGGAAGCCCACGCTGGAGCAGGCTCCTGGCAGGACCTGTGGCCCGGTGGGGAGAGGAGCCCACACTGGAGCAGGTTTGCTGTCAGGACTTGTGACTCCATGAGGCACCCACACTGGAGCAGTCTGCTCCTGAAGGACCGCATACCATGGCAGGGACCCAGGCTGGAGCAGTTCATGAAGAACTGCAGCCCGTGGGAAGGACTCACATTGGAGAAGTTTGTGGAGGACTGTCTCCCGTGGGAGGGACCCCACACTGGAGCAGGGCAGAGTGTGAGGAGTCCTCCCCTGAGGAGGAAGGAGCGGCAGAGACAGTGTGTGAGGAACTGACCACAACCCCCATTCCCCGTCCCCCAGTGCTGCTGTGGGGGACGAGGGAGAGAATTTGGGAGTAAAGTTAAGCTCAGGAAAGTAGGGGGGGAAGGTGTTTTTAAGATTTAGTTTTATTTCTCATTATACTGCTCCGATCTGATTGGTAACAAATTAAACTAATTTCCCCAAGTTGGGTCTGTTTTGCCTGTGACAGTAACTGGTGAGTGATCTCTCCCTGTCCTTATCTTGACCCATGAGCCATTTGTTATATTTTCTCTCCCCTGTGCAGATGAGGAGGGGAAGTGATAAAGCGGCTTTGATGGGCACCTAGTATCCAGCCAGGGTCAACCCACCACAGCTTGCTTTAAAACAAAGCAATAAAATCAGGTGAAGTTTTTTATCAAAAGCTGTCTACATATGAAACAAAATCGACAGGGGGAAAAAAAAGGTCTGAATCATGAATGTCTGCCAAGTATCAGAAAATAACTGGAGCACAGCTTTCTGAACTATAAAGAGGTGACTAACAAGAATGGAATTATTTATTAATAAACTGATAAGCAACCTACAACAAGGGCTGAAACTCTACACATGTCCAGTTTAGCATTCACAGTGGCCAAGTAATTCAACAAATAGGCAAGCATAAGATTTTTTGGTTTAAGACAACTCTATTACTCTCTTCTTAGAGTAAAATCAACGGAAAATTTTTATTAAAATCTGTTTTTTTAATGCATATCACTGTAGAGAATAAATTTAATTATTTATTATTATAAAAAACAAGCTGGAAATAAAATCTGTGAGATAAGAAAAGGAATCACAGAAATAAAGCTGGAGTTTATATTACATGTGTATTGAAAGGTTAAGAATATATCATGACAGAATTATATATAAAGAAAATTACTCCCATATCCTACTCAATGGTTACAGTGAGAAGTACAAAATATGTCTTATAACTTATTGCCTTGAATACGTTTTACATTTTAAACACTCTGTACTCTTCCAATTCCTGAATTAGTCATTAGTAGTTTTATTTAGTTACAAGGAACAAAAATTAAGTTTTATGTACAGATAACATTACATAAACTGTAGTTACATTTAAGCCTTTTGCAATTAAAGACATTTAATCACAAATGCTAAGAAAAATTCCCTCAACACCATTAACTTTAAAATGTTTACAACTGTTGAATAGAATTTGAAGACACTAACTTTTAACCCTGAAAAAACACCTTACTTTTTATTTAAATTAAACTTTCGTGGTTTTAAAATCCAATTTAAATATTCATGACAAATATGCTTCTTATTTAGGGAGAAATGCATGCATTAGAAAGCATACTGATTAAATTCAATGTAGTTTTAATGGAAACAGGTAAACACTTGATTAGTGGCTAGTAAGAATCTGTTTCAATTTACATTAAAACCACATCTTCTCTTTGAACTCCAGGTCCAGCTCACTTAACTTTTTGTTGCTTGACATAAATAATTTTAGTATTGTTATGCCATTGCTAATGACTTTCAGCAGAATCCTATCACATATTCTCATATAGGTATAACTTTAATGTTAAAAAAGAAGTTAAAAACAAGGCAGTGAAGAAAAATATTTATCTTTGCTACATAATTAATTTTTAAATCATTACTCTTAAGCTACCAGTAACTGTTTACGTGAAGTCCTTGGTTCAGAAATATCTCTTGCTTTCTCAGAAAGGGCCATTTAACACATGAGATTTTCAGATAATAGACATTTACTAACAAGGAATTTAATGTGTTTCTTTTCAGTCATAGCCATGCAGCATGCAAACCATGTCAATCAGTTAGGAATCCACCTGTGTGAACACAGTGTCAATCACAACTGACATTAATTTACTGCATATATCAGAAATAACCTGACACTCCAAGAGAATGGTTTGGCAGAAAGGAAATTCAAGCCACGAACCACTTCAAAGTCGTCACTCAGGGAGTCAGCAGAACAGAGTTAAGCGGGTGAGCGTATATTTGCACCTAACCCCTTGGGCTAATGCAGCCTGTATGTAAGGAGTGCTCATCTACCCAAGCAAGTGACATACATGGACTTCTCAGCAGGAAGAATCAGAAAATGGGCAACCAATCTATGTGTCATTTTCTTACTTATGTCCAAACATTCTCTGTGCCCAGAATCAGTTGGGAAGTAAATTGTAAATGGCCTAGTTCTGAGACAATGTTTCAAATTTTTAAAGTGCTTTTGCCAGATGGAGGTAAAATACATCATGCAGAATGCTTTTTATTTATTGAAGCTGAACTCCAGATCTTGTTCTGATATTTACCTTATAGTTATGTACATTATTCCTTCATCAAGAGAAAGCTGGCACAAGAAGTAAAACTTAAAATGCAGTAAGAATTCTGGTCTGGTAACCAACAGAAAGGTACCACCATACAGTGGCAGAGTACACTTGAGTAGTGGTACCACTCAAAATGTTCAAACAGGCTTCCAGGATACCTGAAGATGTGAAAATTAAAAAAAAAGAAAGCACAATGTAATTTAAAAAAGGGAGGAAGCTACTTAATCTTCTAAATGCTGATTTCAGTAAGTTTTTTTGTCTTTACACGTCTACAAAATAAAGATTTCATAAAAATAAATATCAATACTTGTTACTCAGGTCTGTTTTTCCTTAAGAAGAGAGAAGAAATCATGACTAGTCAACTGCTCCCAAACTAAACACATCTTAGTATTTCAGACTTTGAAATGTTCACACATTTTCTATCATCTAAAAGTTGAGAAAGATTTCATTAAAAATAGCTCTACTTAGAAACAGCACTAGTTCCATCCATCTATAATAGCTCAGATCTTTTTGTGATAATGGAAATGTAATAAACCTAATTAACAGTCATCTAACGATAGTTACTAAATGATGTCAGCCAAATACAAAAAAACATCTGGCTGGCTATCCCTTTTAGGAACATACAATGTAACCATCACCGTTACAACACGTAAATTATGCATGTGGATATTTCACAAAAGACTTAAAACTCCAGAATTATCAGGTTCAGAGTGTTTGGAGGTTGTTACAGTGCACTCCCTCAGCTTGATGATGCAAGTGCTTGGGATAACATTTCAGAGTCAGAAAAGTGATGAGATACTCATGCATAGTTATAGAGAGCTTCCAGGAGAAAATTAAATCAAGACCTTGTAATATGCAACTAATGCTTTATTAATGCCTGGCAACATGTTTTCTTAAATTTAAATCGAATCTTTTGTCTTCTCAAACTCTTGGGACTTGGTTCATTTAAAGATATTTGCTCCTCACCATAAAAGCAAATGAACCAGTAAGACTAGAAAGCCCTCCAGGCAGTTAACTAAATTGATTGTTACTTAACTTTTAAGGGGTGGAATTAAAGCAGGAGATTGAGAGGTTAAAATATTTGAGTAGCTCTTGAAGAAAGCTTTTTTAAATGCAAACCTCATATAATATTCATACCTATTAGATTGTTCAGTCCTGAAAAGTACTTTTGGCTCATCTAGAAACTTCTCAGAGAATACAAAAGGGCCTCTGGGCTAACCTTTTCTCATCTGGGCCGTTAAGGCCTTTTTCAGAGGCCTATTGAAGAAAAACTTGCCAAGGAAAAAAGAGCTAACTGCATTTTCAAACAAATCAAGCGGCAGTATGTGCCCAATGCCCAAAAAACAAGAAGTGGGAGAAGACATGTGTGACATCTAGCTTACTTCCACCCCAACGTAACACTTCAGTGCAGTGCCACAGGAACAGATAACGCAGGGTATTACGACGGCCATGCTGAAACAGTCAGTGACAAAGCATCAGTAGCCTGAGATGTCAGTCCAGGCAATTTGCCTCTTAAATGAGTACCAAATGCAGCACTACTGGTTGGCACAGTGTACGCAGCACTGCCTCACTGCGCCGTGAGTTCCTTAGGTGGAGAGCAGGCTGTTCCCCCAGAAAAGCCACAGCACTGAAGTACGGCAGCATGATGCTGCGGCAAGGGAAAGTAGGTGGGGAGAAATAAGATGGGAACTGAGCTGACTCATAGGTTCAAAACGTGACGTATGTCAAATCTGGTCTGTTCTCCGTTGTTTCAACCCAGGAAAAAGATTAAAGAAAAAGAATTTCTATTGGCAGATCTTGGGTCAAAGAAATGAGTAAAACGTCACAAAATGTCACTATCCCAAAAGGATGGATATAGAGGCTTTGTTATGTTTCCAGGCTAAGAAGTTGTATCTGTGATTTGCTTGGGTTTTTTGCTTGAGTGTGTTTTGTTTCTTTTTTTAAGAGAGTATTGATCTGGCTTTTTCATCAAACATATGGTTAGCATTCAGTTTAATAAATGCTAAAATATTGAGATTATTCAGTTTTTAATGGCCACAGCCTACATGCAGTACACATCCCTGAACAAGGTTTTACTTGTATGTTTTGCCATTCACATCAAGCCCTCTGAATGGCCTGGGGGAAGATTTCTTAAGTTATGGCTTCCATTAGGCTGACACACAGCAAGGCAGTACAGGGAAGATAACTGGATCCTTCCTGGAGTTTGTCTGCTTAGAAATTTCTTCCAAAACTGTTCTGAAAAGCTGTTATTTTGCTTCAAATACCTTTTTATCACTTCTCTATCCATGCAAAGAATGTATTCCATAAATTTTTAGACAACCACAGTCTATAGCTAGAAGGAAGAAATGTATCTCAAGTATGTCGCATGACAGAGCTTTAAAGATGTCCTCTATACCTAAATAAGCAAATGGTCTTATTTTATTTGGACAATAACTTGTGTAAATACACATCCTGAAAAAAGACTAAGTTTAACAGGTTTAACAGACTAATTACTAACAAGTTTAATAGACATTAAGAATAAAAATAAAACTTTGAATATGTTAAAATACCAAATTATCTTTTTTCTTTTGAACTGCAAACTCAGATTAAATATTGATACTTAGCTGTGCCTTTACCCAGACATGGTAACACATTTAAATTCCCATTTATATAAAAATTTACTTTAAATAGAATTCCTCTAAACACCCTTATCTCACCAATCTCAAAACAGAGAGGACATCATAATATGTTTTCCCAGAAGAAAGTCAGACCTTCTGAATGTGTTTAGAGGTGTAGTTTTACATATTTTTCAGCAAATGAAAAGAAACTGAAAACTTTATTTACAAATGAGTTTTTGGGCTCACTCAGATACAATGACAATCACTTAACAAATCAGTAATTCCTGTTTTGTTTTACACAATGTGTTAAGAACGCAAAGAAAATGCTACTGTCATGCACGCTATCTGTTAGGACCAAAAGGAAGCATCACAGTTTTTAATAGTGTATGAACACAGAATGGTAACAGGGCATTCAAAGTGACCTAATGAGGCTGGACTTCACTTATATGTCAGGAGCCTTGACTTGTTTCCAAAGGCACTACATGAAGTAAAATTCAATGAGGCAGAACTGGACTTGATTGCAGAGCCAGCCAGTCAAACTCACAATGTGTTGTAATACAAGCAGAGACAGTACCAGATCACCACGGAGTGCTGGACAATAAAATAGAAGATATTTGCATCCAGCTGGGACTGTTGGAGAAAAGCTGACAAACCTACATAAAAATGTGTCAAGTTTTCTCTTGTAGTTTTGATGGAACGCTTATGAAATAATTTCACAGATGAATTATGTTCTCTGCTAGACTCACTACTGCAAGTCAAGTACACAGTGCTTGTGTATGTAGAAAAATATGAATAGCAAACTGGCTTCAGGCATTTGTGTCACACATCCTCTGAGAAGGTGACTGTACATACATGTATTTCAAGTTGTTATGGTCCATAATTTATTCTGTGACATGATCCTCATTCTCTGCACAGAATAAGAGACAGTGATTCAATTTCACACTATCAGCTTAAACTGATAACTCTCAAAATTGACTTTTCTTTGTTTTAGTTATACAGATAGTTAACTAACAAACCTGTAACAACCACAGCAATTGCTGTCACTGAAGGGCAGTACTAAAAAAAATGTCTAATGTATTTCTAGTTTATCTGAAAGCTGGAAGAAATAAGAAGAGGTAGCATCCTAGAACAAATAGGTTCTCCATGGTCAGCAGCAAGAGTTATCTGGAATCACTGCTAACTACAAATAATTACTTAGACCACAGCGTTATTCAGGGATGTTGAAACATATTTTCATCATAAAAATGATTAAAATGTTGACCTCATTAGCTTTATTGCAACAAATATATGAAACAAGACATGTGGCAGAGTTAAACATGAGGAACATTCACAACATATGAGTTAGACTCAATTTCCTTTATCAACACTTAACACATGAACAATTATGTCATACTGTAATTCCTTCAAAACGCCTCAGGTTAAAATGGAACACATTTAAGCTAAAATGGTATTATCGATTACTTGCAGCAAATCATACTGTTCCAAGCACTATATTATCAAGTCAAACACTAAAAACTTGAAAGAAATGAGATAGACACATAACTGCATTTTTAGAATGGAAAGAACTGTAGTCAATGTAAAACTTCTGATTGACTTCAGTGAGAACTAGGTCAGACCTGATAACATCTGACCATGTCTATTAACACAGAACATAAAAAAATCTGTATCAACTAACTCACAAAAATGCAAGTGATGATACTCAAGTATGACAGGGAAAGCAGAACTGATTGCGAGAAAGATGCATACAGTCAAGCATAAAGAAAAACATAAACACATGAAGCTTGTGTTTTAACAGTATGTAATTAATACAATGTTCAACATGGTATTAATGTTAAAAAATATTTTCCAAATGGGTGTAAAACACAGTGATAACCTGTGTTTATGAAAGTAAAATATTCTAGGAGCAGAACTCTATCTTCTGTGGGAACTGTAAAAGAGTGTCAGGGTTATGGAGGGCAATGAGAAAACAGTTGCTATAATTAATCCTAGAAAGTTACTGCACCTGAAGGATTTGCAAATTCCTTGTCTAGTAATAAAAGATCAGATCTTTTTGTCCCTGGGTCAGACTTGATTAAAAAAAAGACAACAAAACCACACAAACAAAAACCCCTTAAATGTTCTCTGAAGATTGATTTAAAAGAACAGAAACAGGTAATTATGATGCTTTGACTTCACAGTATCTCAATAGCCAGATCATGAAAGATGGTATAAATATACGTTTTAAATTTTGCACACTTGCAGAAGCCAGAGAATCTTGGGTGAAATCATAAAGAAATCTTAAAGTAGGTGGGATACGGCTAAATATTTGAACAATTATCTCTAGTGAAAACCAAGGTCATCTGGCATAGAAGATTCACCCCAGGAAGTTTTAGCCTCTGGAGCAAAACCACAAATGTTTTATATTTCACTGCACCCCCTCCATCCTCTCTTTCTACTATTTTTTTTTTTTACTGTGTATTTGCACAGAGGAACCTTTCAGTTTAGGACTCTGGATACATCTATAATACAAAACCCAATAAGTTTTAGCATCAGCTATCAAATTCTTATTTAATCTGTACGATTCAAAATTCAGCAATGAGACAAATCTTCCATTTTGTCAGAAATCGATACCTAATTTACCTTAGCAGTACTTCAGAAGCAGAATTCATTGGAAGTTATCACTAGCATGGGTATCTGTGCTAGCTCATTCACAGCTTGTAACTCAAAAATCTATTTTAAAGATATGCTCTACAGTAGAAAATATTACACACAAATGAGCTCATTACAAATAACCAACACTTTCCTCGAAAAAACAGGAATATTTATTTTCATTAGCAATTCTCATCCCAGAGGGATCATCTTGTCTACGCATTAATTATACTTCTCTTTGTGCAAATTAATTTAGATTTCATGTGCTCTGGGGCTGGGAATGCATACTTTTTCACTCAGAATAATTTAGCAACTATGGCATGTCACTGCAATATAAATAAATGTGGGATAGCATTTTTATTACAGGCACACCTAAGAACATGCACGACTTTTCAAAATCCTTGGGGCTAGAAACTGTAAGGAATACTTATGTTTGACATTCCCTACCTTTTAGAAGGTTACACTATTAGTTTAAAACAAGAGACCAAAGAGCGGGAGAAAAGTTTGCTGTTTTCTTGTAAAGCCATTTGTGGTTTCTTGAAAGATAGATCATCAGATATTGGCATGTACTTGAACAACAGGATATTTAACACAAGCTACAAGGCTTTGCCTACTTTGCACCAGATTTGGTTTTGAACATGAAGAAAATAGAAACCTGTTACAAAGATTCAATTATGTGCCTTTCCTTGCAAATTCTTCACAGAAAACTTGTTTCTGCTGTAAAGCCTAGGTCTGCTTTACAAAATGCAAACAGTACAAAGATCATCAAAATGGTTCAGCTGGAGGTTTCCCTATTGTTGGGAATCCACCTGTAGCATAAAACTGTATACAGTCCCTACCTCCAGTGATCTATATTGGAGATGGCCCAAAATTTGGAGGATAACTACTCATGCAACAGTTCAGTCTAGAGACACATGATGAACCGACCCAGTAACAGCTCTAATTTAAATCTATAAAGTGACTACCTTCTACTAGTTCTAAGCACTAGTTTTGAATATACTGCACATTACTACAAACATTTTGCTTACTGAAGCCACATTGCTAACTCTGACTCAAGCCCTTCTTCAATTTCAGGAATGATATTATCATCTACATTGACTTAATTTCCAGTAGTCAGAAAAAATAAGGAATTTAGATATATTTATAGCATTATCATAGACCTTTGCAGAAAGAGTTTAGAAGGAATGATATCTTTATAATATGCTTAAATATGCTGTTAGAAAGCAGAACTGTGGACAACACAAGACATTGCAGATAGGCTGTTCCATTAGACCCTTGCAGCAGTTACGCTAGTTTGAGACACTTGAGATTCTGCAATGCTGTACACTCATGGACTGGGTGAACACTGGATGTCAGAGTAGTCTTTGTGATAGCAAGAAATCCATGCATTATGCAGTTCAGGCAAACCAAAGTCTCAGAGACGTACGTTCCAGCCATCAGGACAATCTTCCTGTATCTCTCCATGTCTTGTGAACACATCAGGTAGTCGTCAAGACCTCTCTGAAGTAGCAGAGAATGACCCAAATACCAAACCAGTTACATGGGAGGTGGAAAACTGAGATACAGTGTCTGTTTCTGTGACTAAAGGTTATGGAACGCTACCAATAGGAAAAAATGGGAACAAAACTATCGTAATTCCCTGTCCTGGTTTCAGCTGGGATAGAGTCAGTTTTCTTCATAGAAGCTAGTGTGAGGCTATGTTTTGGATTTGGGATGAGAAAATGTTGATAATGTGCTGATGTTTTTAGTTGTTGCTAAATAGTCAAGGGCTGTCTGCCTTCTCGTGCTGGTCTGCCAGCAATAAGGCTGGGGGTGCACGGGAAGCTGGGAGGGGACACAGCCAGGACAGCTGACCCAAACTGACCAAAGAAATATTCCATACCATATGATGTCACGCTCAGTATAGAAAGCTGGGGCAAAGAAGAAGGTGTGGAGGGACATTTGGAGTTATGGTATCTGTCTTCCCAAATAACCATTATGCATGATGGAGCCTTGTTTCCCTGGAGATGGCTGAACACCTGCCTGCCCATGGGAAGTGGTGAATGAATTTCTTGTTTTGCTTTGCTTGTGCACACAGTTTTTGCTTTACCTATTAAACAGTCTTTATCTCAACCCATGAGTTTTCTCACTTTTACTCTTCTGATTCTCTCCTCCATCCCACTATGGGGGAGTGAGTGGGTAGCTGCATGGTTAGTTGCTGGCTGGGGTTAAACCATGACATTCCCAAAGTCCAAAATACTCGTAGTCTGAGAACTATTCTGGAGCAAACACAAATCCAAGAGGAAGAAAAAGAAATTGAACTTGGATTGCTCCCATACAGCACCAGAGCTGTAAGGCTTGTTGTATAAGAAAGTGGAAATTCAACTTCATTTCTAGGTATTTAATTATTAATTCATTATCTTAATTATTCATTAATTATCTTCACTTTTTTACAAGTACCTGAAAATAAAATGCTACATTTCAGGTCAAATGCATTGTTTCGCCTTCCAGTGAGATGAAATTTCGCCTTGCCTGTTGGAAAATAGTTTTGGATTGTGTACAATATTGCAGCAAGCAGAAATAATATATGTCTTTTTCCATAATCTAGGTAATATACTATCAGTGAGTTACTTACATGTAAGTGTAGAGAACAGAAGTTTTTTATCTAAAGGTTTTCAAATTTCAGATTTCCAGATCTTGCCACAATTCTGAATTGGGATTAAGACAGAAAATTTTAATTTTCTAGAAGAAACTTAAAAACTGTAAAAGTTTAATGTAAAAAACGTTTCTATTCCCAATAAACATATATATAAAACCAAAATAATTTAAAATGGCAACAAAAGTGCCACTGAGAAAATGTGGAGACAAAAATATTGCAACATAGTCAAAGCTGCTCCCTACTCCATTTTTCAAAGCTCTCAGATGAAATTCCTCTAAAAGACACCTGGATTCCTTTGCTTGAGGCAAGAAGTTGCAGTCTACTCAGTCAAATACTCAAACTGGCTTCTTACTGCCTTCAAAAGACACATCAGATTGATTGTGTAGCTGAGCAAGCTGGGATGCTCTGTGTTAATTTAAGACAGTTTATATTTGAGTTGTTATCCTGAGACCAGTGTGATAGTGTAAGTATTTCATTTTTGAAGATATTTCATTTCTGTTTGTTGCATTAAAGTGTGAAAAAAAATGTAGCACATAGCAATCAGATGAGCAATTCAAAGACTAATAATTTGTTGTGACTTGTTTTTTCATGTATCCTTAAGTCATATGACTGCATTTAACCCTGCAAAAATCTATCAGTAAATTCCAAATGGATTATGAACTTCTTAGTAGATTTTTGTCATTACGTATAATCAGTTATTTTCAAAGTAAACCCCAATGATGCAATCTCAGTTAAAATCAACTAATCTTGACTCCCTAAATGAATCTTATCAATACCCAGAGAAGAACATGCAGATTTTCTATATTTGATGCTTGGGTATATTTTCTCTTGAAGATATAAAATCATAACCAGTATTAGCCACAAGATGACACTTTAGGACTACTGGAAAGAGATTATCACCTTGGAAAATAGAATAATTTTGACACTGTAATGAAGTGGGCCAATTATTAAGTACACAGCAAGTGGGAAATTGGTCTAAGTCTTTTCTGAAGGGGATTGATGGCTGCTAAGAGGCAGGCAGCCAAGTGGTGTATTGACCTGCAAGAGGAAAGGAACTCAGAAAATTTTTATTAAGGGGTCTAACTTCCTGTTATCAAAGCCATAAACCAAATTTATTTATGAATATGACAAACAAATCAAAACAGCATGCATAACTTGAAAGGCTTGCATTTTCAAGCAGAACACCCCCAAACTAGGCACTTAGAAGTGGCAATATGAGATAAATGTGTGCAGTTGGAAATAAACCATCCAAGAAGTCTATAGAACGCTGAACTTGTTTCTGTAACTGTTCTCTAAATATGTTTCAAGTGAAGGAAACTAGGTGAGAGGACATAATTTTACAATGTGCTCAGTGGACAGCTCTGCAACAAGCTGTACAATCAAGACTGTGTTCTAACAGCGGAGTTGTTAGAAAATTCTTATTCAGTACTAACCAGTCATTCTAGAAATCCACCAATTTTTAGTAAACTTTGATACAATAATTTGATTAAAAACCCAACCTTTCTATAACAAAGGTATTACCATAAATATTGATCACAAAAATACACACATTTCAAAACAACAAAAACCTCCACCTGAGAACACTCCTGTGATTCTTTTTCACGTGTCTCCCAGACCTTTAAATCCTTTCCCAAAATTATGCTCCTCAAAGATGTCAACAATAGGCAAAACTTTATACACCTGAAATAAGATGTTATGCTCATGACATTTAAAACAAGTGCACTAGCCTCCCCAGGTGAACTGGAAATCCGGTAGGGCCAGTTGTGCTAGTTGAACTAGAGTTCACCTAGCTCTGTCGCTGGTCTGAGCACAGTATTTGCTTGCATTAGCTGAAAAAGTCAGATACTGAGTGACCTCATGTAGCTCCTTGAAGAAGAAAAAGGATATTATTTTCCTGTTTGTTCATCTCTGACTTTCTATAGAGTTGATTGCCCTGCTGAGATAGGTAAAGAGAGAAAAGGATTTAGGACTTTATTGGATATTATTGTATTGCATTAGAAAGCACAGTGCAAACATATCCCAAGTATCTTTCCTAAAGTCCCGGCACCTGTAAGTCAGTAGTATGTAAAGAAAGAAGTCAATACTTGGCTTTTTAGAAATGTGAGCATTCATAAAAGCAAAAGCAAACAAGCTGAACAATTAGTTTCTTTGGTATGGAGAAAAGTCTAAGAACATAGCAATACCATTTATCCTCTATAAATTTGACAGATATTCCTAGATTTTAAGACACTATTTTTTGCTGTTAGTTTTATTGCATTGTCATCTATTAGAAAAGTTTTCTTTCCCTACTGATTTTATCCTTTTCTATTCAACAGATACTGATGTTCTTTTTCGTCTCATTTCCTACAGGGGATAGGTTATTGTGGCAGACTTTTGGTTATTTGTTTATGTATCTTTGTATAAAAATACAAAAATAAGCTCCCTCTGCCGAATCTCCAGCAGCAGAAATATAACAAATAAAGGGTTTTTCTCTTGCATTCCCTTTTTATTAGGCTTAGATCTGGAAAACTGCTGTTGTCAAAGTTAGAGAGAGCACTTCCTCCACAAAGGAAGTGTAGAGGGCTCGGAATACTAATATAATAAAGAACCTACTGGAACTAGGGACAGTAGTATAATGTATAAAATATTACTTAGGTAAGTCTGTACTTACTGCTTTCAGCAGTCAGCTTCAGGCAATGTACCCACAAGCTGAGAAATGCACTTCCTTACACCCCGCCTTCTCATCTGCTTAGGGTTTAATGCCAATTGTGTAATTTGTCAGGCAAAATCTGTCTCATACGTCACATTAGGTAAAGCTTTCTCAGTTTCGAGTATTTCACCCACACCATTGCAAAATGTTAACATAGTGCACAATACACACTTCAAATATTTAGGTCTTCACTAAGACTTTATGTAGACTTTGTAGTTTTTCAGATTTAAATGAGTACAGCGGCTCACAGTCTAAGAGTACATCTTCATAGATAAATCACATTTTCAGTTGCTCATTTGCAAGCTTATCTTTACAGCTTGTGGCAATACCTAACCTATGAACCCTTTTGGACTATGCACACTATAGCTATCAGAAAGCTGAGTCCCTATATTTCCAAGTGTTTTATTTTTCACAGTCCCAATAAAATGTAGGCACTACCCTGCCTTGAAGTCTCCAAGAACATTCTTTGTCTAAAATCTTTGAGTCAGATTCACTCTAATTCAGGCTCATCAGTTAAATGGAATCTGGTTGGACATGCAGTCACGTTAGGCTCAATGACAGGTGAGCTCCTCCAAAGACTGAGTTAGACCTTTTTTCTCCTCAGCAATTCCAAAGGGACTCTGACATGATTACTCTTCCATTTTAGGTATTTCATCATGTTAGTTCAATCTCATTCTACTTGTCTGTTCAGCACCCAAGCTTATGGTAAAATCAAGAGTCTCTAATTTGGAAAAGTTCCATTTTCAAAGCTGGATCTAATAACTGCAAAAACTCTGAAAGTCTTTCAAAAACATACATTCTTGCAGAAATGAGGCCTAATATCCTTCTCCATTTAAGTTCTTAGTAGAATGCCAGTGTAATTTAAAAAAGATCAGAATTTTGTCTTAATATGTACTTTGAAATGACATAATTCTTTTTGCTATGCTGTATTTTATTGGAAAGAGTTGCTGGCTCTTCACTGAAATCTCAAAAGGTATAGCATTCCTTGTCTTCACCCCTGTAAGACACTAATTCATGAAACACTTTCCTTGGTTTCAAAACAAAGAGACAAGTAAGCAAACAACTCCCTCTCGCAAAGCCAAGTAAAAATTCTCATCCTATACTTGAATCATCTATTCATTAATAAAGCATGTCACAATCTATGAAATGAGTTTGGGGAAGTAATTTTTTTACTGATAAAGCTTTTTAATCAAGCAGTTGACAAAAATTTTGCTACAAATGATGATCACTGCAATTACTTTCTAATTTCTATATGTCCTATTTTTCTGAAAAGGTCAGCTACCACCTTTCCATTCGCAGGCTGTCACAGACACAGATACAAAAAAAATTCTCAGGTTGTTCCTTACATTTAGTAAAAGGTTATTAGGAAGACTAAATCTGTAAGAAGAATGATAATGGTCTGGAATACCTTGTAGGCCAAACCCTTATAAATTTTATATTTTGTAATGAGTGACATTAATAATTAAAATAGTAATATCTTGATTTGTAATTCATTTTAGCATGATGGTAGTCTAATTCCTTATATGAGAATCTCATTCAAGAATAACAACACTAACATTAATTTTATCTACAAATCCATCCCCCAAAATGAAAAAGAGCTACATTAGTTACATAATAGAATTCCTACTCCCATCCATTCAGCTATGCCAGGATTAGAGCATGCTAATTGTGCTGAGCTCCTTCACACAGATAAATTCTTTGGAATGAGAAGTGGGGAATATACAACATCTGCCTAAGAGGATGAAGAAATTCTAGGTAATCTGGAAGTTAGCCAAAATCTTGGGGCTGAAATCACTGGTCTATCAAAAGGTGTGAGGACATATTTATAAATCAGGTGACAAGTGACCAAGACTTCAGCTAGAAAGCGGTATGTTCATACCATATTAATCCCCTCTGCCATGCTGGGGCACTGATGCAACCTTACCCACATTAACACAATTTCTTTCTTTTTCACTGTGTCTTTAGAGAGCATATTTTCAGTTAGGACAAGGCATGGTTCTGTTCAGTGTAGGAGAAATGACAGAGGCTGGCCTTGGTAAGTATTGATGGGCTTCACTTAGATCAATGCAGTGCCTAGGACTTCTGCTGAGAAAAGAGGTGGCCCAGGAAATCTATAAATAGTGGGGAAAACGTGAACAAGGAGCAGTTAAGCTAGTCAGCCATATTAATAGCCAGTAGATTTTAAAACAATTGAAGTTGTAATTAAAAGCATTTTTCGCATTAAGCATAAATTGTGTATGTTCTGGAAGTCAACAGGAATTGATGTGTTGAAAAGGATAACAGAAATTCATGAAAGAATGCCCTTCAATTGCTATTAAACATTACGGTCCACCAACAGCTTCCAGATATCAAATCCCTGTACTTCTCACTGATGAAGGTGAGGAGGACTTATGCAAGAAATAATCTAACTTGCTCTGTTTCCTGTAGCTCTCATTCCATCATACTTTACTGGGTACTAGTACAGAAAGGCATGGGATGAGATGAAAAGTTGGTTTAAACTAGTATATCTATTATTATGCAAGACATTTATTTGTTTGATTATTTGCCTAGAAACAAATCTTCTGTTTCCCTTCATTCTGTATACTGTTTGAATAAAAGTATCTCCTGCAACCTTCTAAACCTATGTAAACAGTAGGTGATATTTTGAGGCATTGGTTAAGTCATTTTGATAGTTCAGTACCTCATTAGATAATTAGGTATTCAAAAGAAAAGGACTACCTTTACACGCTCAGATAACTATCAGTGCACATACATGCCTACAGTAATTTCTGTCAGTATTTACAGGACAGAATACAGAAAGGAAGGGAAACTTAAAAAAAGCACTTCATCTAAGCACAGCAACATATTTGAGACAGCCAGTCAGAAATAAAATTTTATGTATATCATGTATACTATGTCAAAGTATGGACCTTATCCATAAAAGCAAATTATTTCACAAACACAGTGGAAGAAAATAATTATAGTATTGTGTGAAATGATTTATTGAACACTTTATCCTAGAGAAAGGGAACAAGACTGCAAATTATCAAATGAAACTATTGGATTAAAAGACAAGTAGGTCAAGAGAGATATGTTTGTTCACGCTTTACCACAGATACTGGGAAAATAATGTCCATCCATTCTAAAATATCCTAGGAGCATCTGGAGAAACTGTATTAAAAGCAGACAGTCTTAGGTAGGGAAATATACTGGAAGAGAATGATAAGAGGAAGAAACCCTTTTTATGTACTTTTAGAATTCACATAAGCTTGCATTAAAAATGTAAAAATAAACTTAAAAGTAAAACTGGATTGCGGACAGTGGTAATCCAGTCAACCATCTTCATCAGTTATGGCCTCTACCATGCAGTCCATACTAATTATTTAGTATTTTCTCAAAAGCCAAGAGAATCCACACAAATAATCTCTTTTTCCTCCTGCATAAACAGATGCTATAAAATTCTGTGCAATAAGCTCTATGTCAAACCATAAATTCTAGCTGGTCCACAGTACTTCAAAACCAACTGTAATAATAATAGTTCAAAGCAATGTTTGCTAAATGTTTAAATAAAAAAACCCCTTATTTTCCTGCAAGACTGTGAATTCTGCTTCAACTGTTCCACCAGGACTTTAAGGATATTACTTTCCCCACAGGAAAATCTAAGAAAAATAAAATAAAAAAATTCTAGAATCTGCAAACGAACAAACAAGAATATAATCTAACGTTCCTCATGATTCACAATTTCATCACCTTATTTATATTAGCTCTACGGCTGTACTGGAAGGATCTGGAATAATTCAGAGCATATTGCTGAAGCATGATTATTAGGGGTATGACACAAAAGCACCTTGAAGATCCCTGAAAAAGGCAATAAGGGTTAAACAGGCACATTTAAAAAAAAAGGGATGTATATAAAGTTAAAATCCATAGGAAACAAAGAATGTGATTATTTTGGTATTTGGTTTATATTTCATTTAAGTTGTTCAAAACCACTGCCTGAAGTCATTCTCCTGAGAAAGAGAAACATTTCCAGTTCATTTCTTAACAAAAATATAATATTCTGTAAATAATCTTTTAAGACTTCTCTGAAATATTCTCCCTCTCCAGGAATTTAAAGAAATGACATAACCATTCCCAGTCGCTTTGCTGAAAGGATAAAGAATAGGGTTCATATAGCTCTTTCCCTATTGTAGGCAGACATCCCATCTCTTGACTCTTCCCTGCCTCTTTTCCCCTTCGCTTAAAAGAGCTATTTGTAGACTGTAAGCTATCTAGAGCTCATCATTTGGCCAAAATAATGGAAGTTTTCCCATTTATTCAAATAGTGCCTAAAGGTTTAATTTGGATAATGAACTGGTTCCTTCAAGTATGACAACCAGGCCTGGGCCTTCAATAAGCAGGCTAGTGTTCATGCTAAACTAATGTTATTTCCCAACTAGTTTCAAGCAGGCCAATTTTTCATTATGTGACACTTGCACATAAAACGGTCCTATTGATATGCCTGGATTTTGACACAATCACAATATAAAGATATTTAAAAAATAACACGCAAAGTATTGTATGGATCATCACAGAAGGCAGGGGTGCACTGGGGAGAGCAAGACAGCCCTGGCTTAAGGGCCTTGTGACATCAAGAGCTCTGATCTTTATGCATTGCTTTTTAGAATTCCCACAACCCTGTTTTTAACCACAGTAAACAGTTGCTGAAACCTTAATGAACCATATGTTCAGGATGGCAAATGTTCCACTCTAAGAAAAAGTGGTAGATTCATTTACATTTTTCAAAACTCCACAATCAGTTCATTCACTGTAAATTGTTAAGTGTAATGGTCTCTTTCCAAGAATATAAATGACATTTGTTTTTTATTGTACATTATATGCTGAAGCACAGCCTTGAACTAGCATCACTTGAAGCACTGGGATTAGAAGCATTTCCAGATTTACTCTGGGCTGGAATCATAAATGGATGGCTCAAAGCAATTCCAGATCAGTGATTATATAGTTCTTGGTACTTCCATAAAAGGGTCCTTCTGTCATACATGTATGACTGTTGTATTGTTTCCAGCAGAAACTCAATACTGAATTTCATCCTGAACAAATTTTTTCTCCTCTCACTTTTGTATTTAGAAATAATGATACAGAATCCTGAAGAATATTTTTTTCAAACTATGAATCTGGAGTATTTGCCTTATCAGTATATTTATAGCCATGTCCATAAGTATGGTGATTATTCGTCAATATCTTATACTATTTCAGAGGTAATACAACCAGGCTAAGAGGCAGACAGATTCTCTGTCTAGTCCTGCCACTGATGGCCTCTCTGGTTTCACTTATATTTTCTATTTATATTTTATTTATTTTTATTATATTTGCATTTTCTGTTTATCTATTTTTCTATTTATATTGTAAATTCTTCAGAGTAGGTACAATCTCTTAATCCGTTTGTACAGTGCCTGGCACACTGCAGATTAGTGCCTAAAGTAATGATAATAATGATTTCCAGTGTTTGTTATCTATCAGAATCAATTTTAAGGCTTCCAGCAGAGGTCACAATTGCTCAGTGGTTCCCAAGATCACTTTTATATACTAGAAGCAATTTCTGAAGTTAAAGCTAGAGGCTAGCATAACTAAGACTTCAGTGCAACAAAATGTGCAATAGATTATTTATCAGTAAGGAAAAAGAGGTGTATCTAATTAATAATTGCCTCATATTTTGGGAAGCTAATGAAGTAGCTTTGGTGTCTTCCAAAAATAATTTGTCATAAAAGATGAAGTCTCTGAACTAAAAGAAACCATTTAATAGATTAACTGCATATCAGTAGTAATTTGTTTATGAAAAGGATACTTGTATTAGAGAGGATGGCTTTGATTTATGAAAAGAGTTTCAATATTGCCAACAAAAAGTTACTTACCGTTTAAACTCTAGATTTTCGTATTAGTGAACAGCAGTTTCTGGATCCCTCTACTGTAATGTATATCTGTTTGATTTATACAAAGTTACAAATTTCACTATTACTGGAAGAAAAAGGTAATTCTTTCTGCAGTGGAAAGAAAGAAAAAACCCCATAGTTACAAAGTGAAACCATAAAATGACATCAGGCTTTGTTGGAGAGTTAGAAAAACCCCACTGCAGGCAAAGGGTTTCTAGCTGAGCCATTTGAAAGTGTTGGGCTAAAGCAAGACAAGAAAGAAAAACATTTGGTTGAAGAGTAGCAGGGAGTCAAGTGGGGAATTAAATTGAAGGACAAAAAGAGTGAAATAACATGAATTGAGCTACTGAATCTCATTCTACATCACATTAAGTCATAAAGATGGCAAAATATATATCCTGACAGACTCCTGCAATTGTCTCTCCTCAACTTGACCTGTACCACTTCCTTTTGCTTTGGAATCCACAGAGTTGCTGGGGCCCAGGGCTGTTTGCATCTCCCACTCTGCGTACAAGTTTATCTCCTTCTCATCAGATACTTCTGTTGCCTGATTATGGCAGTAACTTTTTTCTCACACCTTCTTTTAACTCTCGTACTAATCTCCTACTTAAGTGTCTCTTCTTCCTAAGTTCTCAAATTCTTCTGCCAGTCTACTTACTGCCCATTTATTTTCCTTTGGTTTGGTCTCTTGTTTCTTCTTTTGCTATTCATAACCATGCTTTTACTTTGGGATATCAGTGGTCAACCTTTAAAACTCTCAGGCTCCTTCTCCTGACATCTTACACTTGATTCTCAACCCTATATCAAGGCTCTTGCTCACTACAGATTTAGCCGTTCATACAGCTATTGTGTCAGTAAAGGCTTTGCTCTCAATTTTTCCCCTCCATTGTCTCTGACCACCACCCTGACGATCACTTCTCCTTCCTGTCATCCCTCTGCCCTTCTCTTCTCGCTAACTTCCTAGCACATCAATAGTTTCTACTCCAGCTTATTTAGTGGCTTTGCAATTCCCATCTCTCGCTCCTGTTTTTAATGACCTGTTCAGTCCTTGCAATACAGTTTTAAATTTTATTTATGCATAATTCTAAACAAAACAGCGATGGAGATATTTCTGTTCTTAGTGTGTGACAGTACCCGTAAAACATTACAAAAGCAGCAGTAAGAAAGAGAGAGTGATGCAGTACCTGAGCAGTAGGGAGTAGACAGTAATAAGAGTGAGGGAGGCTTCAAAAAATTCTGCCTCCCTGCATTTTATTTTCAAAACTGTTAAAGACTTTGAGTGAATGAAATGTATTGAATAGCTAGGTGAATGAAATTCATAACACCAAAGTTAATTCCTTTCTTTATGTTACCACCACAAGGCAAGCTTCAGTTTTAACCCTGGCCATCAACAAAGTGGTTTGGGCATTTTTTTTTTTTTTTTTTTGCAAGGATGAGGAATAATTATGTACATATCTGCCACAGCAAAGTTAAAGTACCTGCCAAGCTCTTTTTGATATTACAATACATTGGGGAAAAATAAAGTCTAAATACATTTTATTATACATTTATTTATCAAAAATCTGTCATGCACATCTACCCTACCAGTTTGCAGATTTGAAAGCTAAAAACAAAGACTGTTTGTTTTTGATAGTCTGCAGACTCTATTGCTGTACTTCACAAACGACTTACATCCTCTACAAGGGCAAGAGGCAAAAAAACCCCCATCAACTGTGAGAGAATGAGATTTATTCTATCATTTTAAAGTTTCTTGAATCAAGTGATTTAGTCTACTATTATTTACTCAGTCCTCTTCCAAGGACTATCAGCTATAGTAAACTGCATAAAACTGTTTGGATTTTTCTTCCATTTCCTTTATGGATTGCTGTTTGAAGTACAGACAGAAACTTCACTTTTTTAGGTTCAATTCAATTCAATTCAATTCAATGAAAACAGAGCCCAAGTAAAACTAACCACTATCTGGTTCCTGAGTCTATAAAATACTATTAAAAATTTTAAGAGAAAATTCTGAAAGACACCAGATTATTATAAGGTCAGTCATTCAGTTTATTATTAATATGTCTCAGGCATCTTGTAGTAGTACTTTGCCTACTAATTTGCCTACCTATTCACCGTATTTTCATGTATTCAAGTGTCTTAAAAACGAGTAATAAAATCCCTCTCTCTCCACTCTCACTGGTTCAGATAGAGATAGTTTTTTAAATATTTGGTCTACACTAAATGAAATAAGAGAATGAACTTGTTACTCTTAGGTCTTGCACTCTGTTTCTCAGCATTTGAATTTGTTGTCAGCAACGTAGAGGATTTTATTGAATTGTGGAATACTGCTGAGAAACATGTTTACAAGCTCTGGAGATCCAGATTTCAAAAGATTTCCCTTATTGCATCCATTTACATAATATACATATTCAGAGATTTTTCAAAAACAATTGACAGAGACCTATACCAAAGCAGAAAGATTCTATTTGACTAAATATAAGTGAATTAAAGGCGGGCATGATCATGTGGTCCATATGCTGTTTAAGAATGTAGGCACTAGGATCAGTCAAAGGAAAAAAGAATCACTGAACTCCCAGTTTTAGTTTAGACAAGACAAAACAGTTTCTGGGTTGCATGACCATCTGTCTGCTCTTCCTGACTGCTGGCATCACCTTTGATTTCTCTTAATTATACCATTAGCTAAATTATTTGTGCCATGCTAATATTCAGGTTTAGCAGAAAATAAGACTTTATGACCTATTTGTTAAGGGAGCAAAGTGCAAACCACTCCACTATCTCAGAAGTTTTCTGGAGGGAACAGAATGCTGTCTTTCAAGTTTGATCACATTAGGCCAGAACCTGTATTAAAGCCTGATAATGCTGTGTTGCGGTTAGCTCAATAACCGAGCTGCAAGTGCAGCCTTTTAGAGACTACCAGCTGAACACCACAAGAGTTCACTCAGTGCTGCTGAAGTCTCAGTAGCATTCAGCACAACTATTCTGAAAAGAAAGTAAGATGAAAAAAATTGATAAATAGGTTGACTTGGTCTGAAAATCCTTGGATTCTCTTATCCACCCACAACAATGTAGCAAGCATAGGATGCACAGATCTCTAACTTAGCCAGAGCTATCTGACATGTGACTGTCAGCAAGCCAGCAATGGTCCTAATATCCTCACTATCACTATGGATCCCTCTGATATCCTAACATTTCGTCAGTGTCAAAGCCACCAGTACTGTTGTCAGCACTGCCCTTCTCCTTATTGCAGCTAGCAATCATCTGTATACTTAACATCTCATCTGTATACTCTGGGATCCTAAGTGGAATAATTCATAGCTTCTAATTACGTGAGTACACAATAAATCTGGATATATCCAGAGTCATTGTGTTATATAGTAAGTTATTCTAAATCAATGCTAAGAGAAAAAAAATCAAGGAAAATAATTTTTAAATGTAGATGAAAACAAAGCCCACAGGCATGTTTAAGGATTATAGTTTGCTCAACTAGCTAATCATTCCTAATATGCTGAAAAACACTCTGGGATAAACAGATCACTGACCAGTGCCTAACTGCAATTTTCAGGACAGCTGTTCTGGAGTTGGATACTGAAGGTAACAGAACTGGTAGAATTCATCAAGTTTTCATCTCTATTCATATGTGCTTATGTTTTTATTTTATAGAGAGCCCATCCTGCCTTATGTTTTACCATCTCAGAAAACTTCAACTGTATTAATTGCCCTACACAGATCAGCCTAATCTTTTCCTGATAAATGAGCCAGAGAATCACCTAAAACTCTTTTGGAGCTAATGATAAATGTTCTTACACAGATCATGAATGGCAGTCTTCATACAGGTCCTAAAAGCAAAATGGGACTTGGAGAAAGCCTTTCTACCATAAAATCTATTTCCTCACTTCAAAAGCAATAGGACATACAAGAAAATACCAGTTACTACTTGCAAGAATTTCTTTGCATAATAAATGAAAAATACTGTTTCTCTTTGAAAACTATCCTAATGCTAACTTGAAAGTGTTAACCATAAACCTCTGTCTGTTCATACCGATCAGTGGAGTGAAGACACAGGAGTCTTCATTGGAAAAAAAGCGTGTGCTCTGACAGTGCAACAGAACTCTGACTGGAGAACTACATGTAAAAACAGAATTTTGACAATGTCTCACATCTTCTCCCTTGAGGTCTCACTCTCCTTGCCTCCCCCAGCAGTGCAGCTTAACAACTATTCAGGCAGTTATATAAAAGCACAGACTAGTCTCAGGTGCAAAATGCCTAAGAATGAAGTTCTTAGACTTCAGTACAAAGAATTTTCTTTGAGGTGCTGGCCTGTACATCAGTTACTCTAGAAAAAGATAAGTTTTGTTTTGTGCAAGTGCAAGGTTTTATCTGTGATGCAAGGATATAGGTAATAACAATAACAGATACAGGAATGAGATTCCTTGTGCATTCTCCACTGACAGAATATATCCACACTGGGTCAATCAGAAGGATGATTCTAGCCCAGCCTATATTTCTGTAAAGCCACATCTGAGGGAATCCAATTCTGTTCATGTTGCAAACTGCTGTAATACAGATTCTCAAATTTAAGGAAGGGAAGAGTGCTTTATTTAGCAATAACACCAACAGCAGCATGAGGGGAAACAACTACACATTCACACATCAAATAATTCAATGACCTTCACATGCAAAGATTTTGATCTAGAAAACAATGAAAGAAAGTGAATGGATAGAATAGAGGTGCTGCTTATCTCTAAAGCTTAGCAGGAGAAAGCAAGCTTGCTCTCAGGTGACTCCAGGCACTGCTGGCCCCACTGTCTTTTGAGCTGCTAAACAAAACCCAAATAAGAGAATGTAAGATTCTCAGTAGAGGCAAACTCCAAAACAAAAATCTGGTGTAGAAGAAAGAATAAACAAGCACCTGCAGCAGCTCAGGCACAGCCAAAAGAAAAGTTTACCAACATGATAGATCATTCTGCAGTGAATGATCTTACCAGCACACACATCACAGAGGATGCTCATTTGTCATTGTTACATACTGCATGATCCTATAGGAGGCAAGATGATGTGGCCTCCTACCACACTACTCTGTGTGCGGACTGCAAAGCATGAAAATTCTTGGCATGTTCTCTCTACAGAGCATGGTAGTGTCATAAGACAGGTTGAATCATGGAGCTTTTAATAGCCTGAGACCAATTCAATCACAAATACTGAAATGTCTTACCAAAGGACAGAACTTATCCTTCAACATAGAGAATCTGATGAAACTCAAGCAGCAGGTTGTGCTCTTGACCAGTGAAAGAAGGTATCATGTCGGTGGGCATTGCTGCCAGTAGTCAGGACATACTTCTTATAGAGAAAGACAAAAATGCCCTGTTTATGTTCTTTTGGCCTGAGAAATAATTCTGACCATGTGGCATTCAGGTGTAGACAAAAATACAGATTAATCTCTTTGATAGACAGTCTAGATAGCCACGATTAGACAAATTAACTATCTGAGCCTGCTGTCAGAAAACTTCCCTTCTTAGAACTCAGATGAAACTAAGCTTAGTTCTTATAAGCCATTAGAACTGCAAATACACCTGCAAGTATATGTTTGAGACACAGGCTAAAAAAACCCCTTGTTACTCATTGCAAACAGAAAAAATACAACAGATTGGAGGGAAAAAAAAATCATTTCATCCCAGTGATAAAAAACATATTCCTATTGATTTTTTCAAATGGTGACACCTGGTTTGAGTTTTTTACTTAAAAGAATCATAGAATCATAAAATCATTAAGGTTGGAAAAGACCTCTAAGATCATCAAGTCCAACCGTCAACCCAACACCACCATGTCCACTAAACCATGTCCCCAAGTGCCACATCTACACGTTTTTTGAACACCTCAAGTGATGGTGACTCCACCACTTCCCTGAGCAGCTTGATCCAATGCTTGACCACACTTTCAGTAAAGAAATTTTTCCTAATATCCAGTCTAAACCTTCCCTGGCGCAACTTGAGGCCATTTCCTCTTGTCCTATTGCCAGTTACTTGGGAGAAGAGACAAACATGCACCTAGGTAGTTGTAGAGAGTGATAAGGTCTCCCCTCAGCCTCCCTTTTTCCAGTCTAAACAACCCCAGTTCCATCAGCTGCTCCTCACAGGACATGTTCTCCAGACCCTTCACCAGCTCTGTTGCCCTTCTCTGGACACGCTCCAGCACCTCAATGTCCTTCTTGTAGTGAGGGGCCCAAAACTGAAGAAAACTATTCAAGATGTGGCCTCACCAGTGCCGAGTACAGGGGCATGATCATTTCCCTACTCCTGCTGGCCACACTATTTCTGATACAGGCCAGGATGCTGTTGGCCTTCTTGGACACCTGGGCACACTGCCGGCTCATATTCAGCCGGCTGTTGACCAGCACCCCCACGTCCTTTTGTACCAGGCAGCTCTCCAGCCACTCTTCCCCAAGCCTCTAGTGTTGCATGGGGTTGTTGTGACCCAAGTGCAGGACCCAACACTTGGCCTCATCAAACCTCATACAGCTGACCTTGGCCCATCGATCCAGCCTGTCCACATCCCTCTGCAGAGCCTTCCTGCCCTCCAGCAGATCAACACTCCCGCCCAACTTGGTGTCACTGCAAACTTACTGAGGGAGCACTCGATCCCCTCATCCAGATCATTGATAAAGATATTAAACAGAGCTGGCCCCAAAACTGAGCCCTGGGGAACACCGTTTGTGACCAGACACCAACTGGATTTAATTCTGTTCACCACACCTTTCTGTGCTCAGCCATCCAGGCAGTTTTTTTACCCAGCAAAGAGTACACCTGTCTAAGCCATGAATAGCCAGCTTCCCTAGGAGAATGCTGTGGGAGTCAGTGTCAAAGGCTTTACTGAAGTCCGGGGAGACAACATCCCTCATCCTTCATCCACTAGGCGGGTCACGCCGTCATAGAAGGAGATCAGCTTGGTCAAGCAGGACTTGCCTTTCATGAACCCATACCGGCTGGGCCTGATGCCTTGGTTGTCCTGCACATGCCCTGTGAGCACCCTCAAGACGAACCTCTCCATGATCTTCCCCGGTACAGAGGTCAGGCTGACAGGCCCGTAGTTCCCAGGATCCTCCTTCCGGCCTTTCTTTTAGGTGGGCATCACATTGGCAAGCCTCCAGTCGTCTGGGACCTCCCATATTAACCAGGACTGCTGATCAATGATGGAGAGTGGCTTGGCAAGCTCCTCCACCAGCTCCCTCAGTACTCTCTGGCAGATCCCATCAGGCCCTATACTTGTGAGTGTCCAGGTGGTATAGCAGGTCCTTAACTGCTTCCTCCTGGATTATGGGGGGTTTATTCTGATCTACAACCCTGTCTTCCAGCTCAGGAGGCTGAATACTCTGAGGATAACTGGTCCGACTATTAAAGATTGAGGCAAAGGAGGCTTTAAGTACTTCAACCTTCTCCTCACCCTTGGTGACAATGTTCCCCCCCATATTGCAGTAAGGGATGGAGATTCTCCTTGCCTCTCTTTTTGTTGTTAATATAGTTGTAAAAACATTTTTTGTTATCTCTTATAACCATGGCCATATTAAGTTCTAGCTGGGCTTTTGCCTAATTCTCTCTCTGCATGACCTAATGAGATCCTTGTACTCTTCTTGGGTTGCCTGCCCCTTCTTCCAAAGGTGATAAACTCTCCTTTTTTTCCTGAGTCCAGCTAAAGCTCCCAGTTCAGACAGGCTCATCATCTTCCCCACCAGCTCATCTTATGTCACGTGGAGACAGCCTGCTCCTGCGCCTTTAATAAGACTTCCTTCTTGAAGAATGTCCAGCCTTCCTGGACCCCTTTGTCCTTCCGGACTGTCTCCCAAGGGACTCTCTCAACCAGTGTCCTGAACAGGTCAAAGTCTGCCCTCTAAGCCTGAGCTCTATACAATCAAAACACTTCCTACCATACAGAGCCACACCACCGCTACTCCTTCCTTGCCCATCCCTTCTGAAGAGCTTATAGCCATCCATTGCAGCACTCCAGTCATGAAACCATGTTTCTGTGATGGTGAATGTGCCACAGCTGCACAATGGCTTCCAGCTCCTCCTGTTTGCTGCCCATGCTGTGTGCATTGGTGTAGATGCACTTGAGCTGGGCTATCAATTTTGCCCCCAACATTGGCATGCCACCCCTAGGCTCATCTCTAGTGAGCCTGGTTTTATCCCCTTCCCCCTCTGAACCTAGGTTAAAGCCCTCTTGATAAGCCCGGCCACCTCAAGAGCGAGAATCCTTTTCCCCCTTTGAGACAGCTGAACTCCATCTGTCTCCAGCAGGCCCAGTGCCGTGCAAACCTCCCCATGGTAAAAAAAAACAAAACTCCACCAATGGCACCAGCCTCTGAGCCACGTGTTGATGAGGTGTGTTTTCCTGCTCCTTTCAGTATTCTTCCCTGTCACTGAAGAGACTGAGGAAAACATTACCTGTGCTCCCGATCCGTCAGCCAATCTCCCCAGTGCCCTTGTCGTAGAAGCAGGGTCTGGTACCTGATGTGTAATATGCCAATCTTACACACAGAGCCGAGATAATTATTTATTTTATTTTTGCACAAAGATGGGTGCTAGGTAGTAATTCCACAAAGCTAGCACACTACACAGAGGAATTACAGCGCATTTATTTTGCTACGTTTAGTAAAAATAGTGGAAAACCTGCCCAAATTTACATTCATCGGTTAGTGATTACTGTATCACTTGCTACTGGTTATATTTAAATTAGCTTTACACCAGGTCTGGAAATCAGCATGCATGCTCTTGGCAGGTGTCTGTAGGGGGGGAATTTGCACAGTCCCTCAATTGAGTTGGTGGTCACAATCTCCTTCTGCCGCCTTTACCTTCATCCCATTTACTGTGGACTTTGCTGACTTCATACCAGTGACATTCTTCTATCCTTGTTACCTTTCTTGTAGCAAGATTTACCAGTCCTTGTAGTTCCTCTTTTCGGTTCCTCCTTCAGAGGCTGGTGATTAGGAAGGCATGCAAGTTTATACAAAAGCAATCAGGCCTAAATTAAACAGTGCCTATAACCTAGGCATTAACCCAAACATACCGTTTTATTCAGTCTACATTTTCCCGCTTTGAGACTGTAGAAGAGGAACTTCACTCTAGTTTCTCTTGTATTAGTCTCATCTTCTCATAACTTTACCTCCCTACTGTAGAACATTTCTAAAAACACTGTATTATTATGCAGATACATACAAAAGTTAAAAAGGTGATTATTATAATGCTCAATAACTTCTTTACCCATAGATTCAGATCAGGGAATCAGGAAATTAACCATTTAAATGTCTCCTCAAACCCATGAGATGTGTCATCCCTTTGTATCTCATGGAGCATTTTAGTCTGTTTCCAGATTTCTTCTAGTCCTGTGGAGATTCTGCCACTTTGATCCACATATACACAGCAACTAGTATTTAAAATTGTACATACCCTCCCCCCTTCCCACCCCGGGAAGATAGCATTATATCAAGAGACATTCTATTTTGCAAAGTGATTTTCCTATATATGTAGCTCCAGTACAATTAATAGTAGGTTTTGGCAGTGACCAGTCTCCGTTATTTTCACATCTCTTTAGACATTGATAACCATTTCCTAGTAGATTGTGAACTTCCCATTCTTGCTCTATCGTTTCATCGTATGGCCTTTGGTCACTGTCATTTTGTACGTATCGTACAAATTCTGGGAAAGAAAAATTGAGGGGTATTCCTATTAATGGGATACCTTTGTTAGAATGCTTGGGAAAATGAGTACAGATCCAACAGTCAGACCTCTTTGCCATTTGTACTGCTTTTTGTCATAATTTGAGCTGCATATTCTTCTCCCATGGATTTCCTGGTTTCCCCTTGTTTAACTTCATCCATAGGCAACACAGGAGTATCACTTCCCCTTAGTCCCTTCATTCCTTGTCCAAAAATCTGGATATTTACACAAATATACTAGCAAAGGTATAAAAACAATTATTAAAACACAATACAAAGATACTAGGCTTTACATACAGTCTAGTTCAATATATGACTTTGAATTCAGAGTCCCAACTACAGTTCATTGAGATTGAGAGAGTTTAAGCTTTAGTGGTCTTGCTTCTTCAGAGACCCACTCCTTCTGTGGAGCTTTCTTCACGCGGGTTATAATGTATGCATGGATCTATACCTTTCACTTTTACAGCTGTATAAGTATTAAGTAGTATCAAGTAAGGTCCTTTCCACTTTTCTTTCAGAAGCTCATGCTTCCAGCTGTGGATATAAACTTCATCTCCAGGTTGAAATTCATGCACTGATGAGTCTAAAGGCAAAGGAGCCCGCCGGTTAAGATACCTGTGCAAGGAACATAAAGTCAGTATTCCCCCGGGGGTTCGGCCTCATGTCCAGAAGGAGGCTTTCTTTAGATTTTTTGATTATTCTTGCAACATTGCTGGCATCGCCGTATGATTATATCAGCTAATTTCTGCATTTTTGGTCCTACAGCATACCTTTTAACGCTCACAACCAAAGCATCTGCTCCCATATGAGATTTACTATGGGTTTTCTTCAATATTTCTTTTACCTTTGGGGTGGTGATCAATACCTGTCTATCTTTAGTTACCCACCAACCTTCCTCTGATTTGGTACATTCTAAATGTTTGGCAAGCCGACCTTCTTCCTCAGAATATTTCAGAGGTTCCCAGTGAACTTCTCTTAGTGGTATCAATGCTACAATCAATGACCCCTTTTCTGCAACTCTTTTAGCCATTTCATCTGCCTTTGATTATCTCAGTTTGCCCTTTCTGGTGAGCTTTGCAAGTACGTTACCAAACAAAGTTGGACTGTTTTTAAATCCTTGGAGCAGCATGGTCCAGCAGAGTTGTATTTTCCTACCAGTGGTGGGACTTTCCCATTCGAAGGCAAAGATATGGCTTTCTTCTTCCAAGGGGACGCAGAAGAAGGCATCTTTCAAATTTAGTACAGTAAAATACATATTGTCCTCAGGTATAGCAGACAACAAGGTGTAGGGATTAGGTACCACTGGGGGTACATCTACTGTAATCTTATTAATTTCCCTCAAGTCCTGTATCAACCAATACTCTTGAGTTCGGGGTTTCTTGGCAGGTAAGACTGGGGTGTTATATTCTGATTGGCATTGTCATAATAAACCATATTGTATAAAAGCATTAATCAATGGTTCCAAAGCTATTTTATCTTCCAATTTTATAGAATATTGTTTTCTTCTTACCGGCTGAGATGCCAATTTTAATTCAACCTTTACCAGGGCTGTGTTGTTGGCTTGTCCAGGTTTTTTGGAGGCCCATACCATAGGTATCATGGCATTCATGATGTCTTCTGGGATCCTGGTCTCCTTTCTTTTAAGTCAATAGACACAATTGAGCTCTCCATGCTGTCTCCTCAGGCACATGTAACTGAATAGACTCATCAGAGAATGTTAATAGTGCTTTCAATTTGCACAACAGATCACATGCCAGCAATGGGAGTAGGTATACTAGCATATATAGGAATTAATGAGTCAATGTACTGTTTGCAATTGTACATTCCATAGGTTTTAAAAATGGCCTGAGAGGTCTCTTTCCCATGACCTCAACAGTTGGCATGTATGTTTTACTTAAAGGCCCCTTAAAACTAGTTACTACTGAATGGGGTGACCCACTATCTATCAGAAAATCTGTAACTTCATTCCCCAGCTTTATGGGAACCAGGGGATCAGCTGGGGAAATCTTGATATTTTCCCCTGGTCCCCTTTACTCAGTATCAGATGTCCCTAACACGATCAGGTTAGCATCTGATTCTGGCCCCCCTTTTCCTGAAGATTCAACAAATAATTTTTCTCTCTATGGGCATTCATTTTTCCAGTGCCCTTCTTTTCTGCAATAAGCACACCCCCAAGGGGTACAGTTCGAGGAGTTAACTCCTTGTCCTCATACTACTCCGTTCCATCCACCTCTTCTTCTACCTCTATTTTGGCTCCCAGCAATCACCGCTGCCAGCAGGGAGGCTTGTAATTTTATTCCTTTTTTCTTGTCTGAGTCTTTCCCTCTTTTGTCTCTCACCTCTGTTATTGTAAACTTTGTAAGCTATTTCTATCAACTGTGAGATAGACATTCCTCCCGCTCCGTCTACCCGTTGCAACTTGTTCCTGATATCAGAGGCTGACTGTCCTATAAACAGTACTAAAATTAGTCTTCTCCTCTGGACCCAAATCAGTCCACCTGCGGGCAGCCTCGCACAGTCTTTCAAAAAAGCTGAAGGGTCTTCCTCTGGCTTCTGTCTTATTTTATACAACTTTGATACATTTTTAGATTTTGGAATCCCATGTCGAACTCCACTTCCAATTCAATAGATTCGAAGTAGTAAATGGGACATGTACAACTGCTGGCTGTCCCTCCACTCCTATTGCCTGTCTCAATAGGAGCTTGTATAACGGGATGCTGTCCCCTTGTTCTCCCAGAGATTGGACTGAAGTTTTCACTATCACCATCACCACTACCATCTCTACTATGCTGTGACCTCTCTCTTTCAGCCATTCTCTCCGTATTTGATGGGTCTCCCTTCGGGACCAACATCTACACATCCTCAGCCTCCCCACTACCCTTAATGCATTTCTTTTCTCACATTCTTTGTAACAACTCTTTTTCTTTCCTTTCCCATTAACACCTGCTAATAAATACATCAGCATCATCCATCAACAATCTACATTTGTACAAGTTTCACGATCACGCCTTAAGCCAAAAAACAAACCAACATATGCAACCTCATCCCATTTATCCAGCATTCTACAGAACACTATTAACTGCAAAATAGTATTATAATTAAATGAACCATTCTCAGGCCATTTTCTCCATCCTCCAAGTCATACATCGGCCACCATTGAGAACAATAAGCTTTTAATTTACCTTTCTTTAGGGGATCCCCTCCAAACTTCTTCCAATTTTTAGGATGCATCCTAAGGGAGTACACAGGGATATTTCAGTATAGGCAGCTGCCCCCATATTACATATATTATTATTTTCCAGAAAAAATTTCCTAACTCACGGCTTCATATACCAGATTCCAACCTTCTGTTGGAATAAGAAGCAGCCTTTTAAAGCTCCTGCTGCGGGCCTTCCTTAGAGTGTCTTATGCAGAGCAACTCCAGATTTCAACCCCCTGTCAGAATAATATGCAGAGTAATTCCAAACAATTCTGTAAGCGGCTACTTACCTCCATAATCCCTTGCCTCCTTCTAAATATCTTGTATTCACATTGCACTGTTGAGTTGCCTGTTGTCTGTCTGTAGAGGAACCAGTGCATTCCTCAATCAAGCGGTCAGTGTGCACTGCAGTCTTTCGCAGTCCTGTCTTGTCCGGAGCAGTGGGACAATTTGGGCAAGGTTTATGGCTGTCCCACCTGGGTTGCCAGAAGTTGTTGTCCCAGAAGTGTGGTCCAGTATCTGACGTGCAATATGCCAATCTTACACACAGAGACGAGATAATTATTTATTTCATTTTTGCACAAAGATGGGTGCTAGGTGGTAACTCCACAAAGCTAGCACACCACACAGAGGAACTACAGAGTATTTATTTTACTACATTTAGTAAAAATAGTGGAAAACCTGCCCAAATTTACATTCATTTACATTCATCGGTTAGTGATTACCGTATCACTTGCTACTGGTTATATTTAAATTAGCTTTACACCAGGTCTGGAAATCAGCATGCATGCTCTTGGCAGGTGTGTGTGGGGGGGGCAATTTGCACGGTCCCTCAATTGAGTTGGTGGTCACAATCTCCTTCTGCCGCCTTTACCTTCATCCCATTTACTGTCAATTTTGCTGACTTCATACCAGTGACATTCTTCTATCCTTATTATCTTTCTTGTAGCAAGATTTACCAGTCCTTGTAGTCCCTCTTTTCGGTTCCTCCTTCAGAAGCTGGTGATTAGTAAGGCATGCAAGTTTATACCAAAGCAATCAGGCCCGAGTTAAACAGTGCCTATAACCTAGGCATTAACCCAAACATACATCTCTATTCAGTCTACACCCTGAAGTCCCTTTTGATCGCTTTAGGCCTTCCATGACCTCATCAGTGCCAACCTGCCTAAGCAATAGCAGGTAATAATCAGTGGGCTCTACCAGACCAGGCCCCAGGGAAGCAGCAGACTTCCCTGTGGGACGGGTTTGGTCAGCATATTGGGCTCTCTGTTCCCCTCAGTAAGGGAATCGCCTACGACAGTTACCCTCCTTTTTTTCTTAACAGAGGCAGTCGTAACGTGTGAGGCTGACTGACTCACCCTAGGCAACCCCTGGATGGACCTTCATCTACATCCTCATGTTCCTGATGCTCAAGTTCCAGAGCCCCGTATCTGTTGTGTAAGGGCAGCTGGGAAGGTGAGGGAGGCCAGGAGGGGATTCACCTGGCACCCTGAGAAGGGACCTGTTTCCATTCCCCCCATCTCTTAGGTCCCCTCCTTCTGCCTGGTGTCAAGAGGGCAGGGGATCCTCTGTTTCTTGTGGAGCCTCCACCTGCTGCCTTTGCCTCAGGGATGTCAGGGTGTGGCTCCATCGATCCATCTCCCTCTCACTCTCCCTCATACTCCTTAACCTTTCCACTTCGTCTTTCAGCTTTGCCACCAGGCTCAGCAGGTCATTTACCTGGTCACATCGCACACAGGTGTTGTCTCTGCTGCCCTCTGGCACAAGTAACGGGCTCAGGCACTCCCTGCAGCCGGAGACGTGGACAGCCGTTATGTTTGTGTGGGAGCTCGGTCTGGGTCGCCACATTCCTTCTGGCGACAGCTTTCGGCCGAGTGGAGACCATAACTGGGGCCTCTTCCGGGAGGGCGATGGCCACCCGTTGAGTTAGCCTCTGGAGCCGGCGGGGACCGGGGGCGGCTGCGCTCTTTCCTGCACGCCCTGCCCGCGCGAGCTGCTGCGCCACGCCCTTCTGCCGCGCCACATCCTGTTTGCCGGCGCTGTTCGCCGCGCTGCGGGTCGCTCGCGCTGCCTGGGGCTGCTCTTGTACGTGAGGAGCTTTGGCCGCCGCCGCTCCTGTCCCCCCCCGCGCTGAGTCGGAGCTGCCGCTCGCCAGGAGCCCGCGCTGCCGGCCTGGGGCGGGGCTGGGGCCTCCTCTCTCCCCCCGCGCTTTTGCGTGCGCGGTTTGGCCGCTTTGGGAAGGGTATCCGGGCGCGATCCTCTGCGCCGGAGCCCTTCGCCTCGGCGGCTAAAAGGAAAAAGTCCATTTAAAATAGGACATAAATCGTAGTAATTCAAGACCAAATGTTGAAAAAGAGCTTCTAATTTTCACCTACAGCTTAACATTCGTTATCAGTTACACTGAAAATGATTGAGTGATTTTACGTGGAATCCAGGCTGCTGAATTCGACCCATTGCTTATGGTCAGAACTGGAGCATGATGAGGAGCTGGAATACTTATCCCTGAATGTTTATACACATTCTTGTGCAATGGTGTCTGTATATTTCTGTCAATGCACATATAATTTGATCAATTTTGCAAACAGGTATTTGCAAATGTCTATGTACATTTGCATATGTATATATTTCTCTATATTTCTCTACAAGTATACATGCACATATCCACAGACACAAAGTCACTCAGAGACTTTATATGAAATATTAAAGCTCCATGCTCAGGCCAATACCACCACTACGAACAGATTGCTGTAAGGCCTCAGAATGAGACTGTCAGCTTACCTATACTGAACCATGATGTGCTTAAACTATGACTTGAAGTGACGAGAGTGATTTTTTTGCCTTATGCACATTCAGTTATGCGTCTACCAAGACTCTTTTGAGTTGCATTTCTTCTATTTAAGCTTTCCTACTAAGATTCAAATTGAGATCACCATCCAGCTCAGCACAGTTAATGATAAACAGGTAGCTATCTATAAGCATTACATGGAAAAATAGTTTTTTCAGAAATATGGACAAGTGAGAAAATTAAATTAATTGTTTTAGTAGTGCCAGAACTATGGGAAGCAAATTCTGAATTGAATATACTCTTCGTAGGAAGTCTGCAATGGAGAGATACCTCAGTCCTGCAGAATCCAGTAAAGTGGAATGAGCTGCACATAAAATCCCTTTAGAAGATCTGATCCCAAAGCAAAACATTATTTCTGTTTTAAAGAAGAAAAAAAGATAAGACAGATTTAGATGGACAGTTACGCATTATTTCCAGCTCCAATATCAGAATAAAATTCTCCGTTAAAGAAAATATCTGTGCTGGAATAAGCCTGATAATGTCTTTAAGAGGTAAGCTGAAGACTCTATGTACCAAGGCTTAATAAGGCCATGGGTATTACAGCAGGGTATAAAGGTAGGGTTTTTTTCTATCTGGAACAAGACACAGAACTAACGAGAATATTGCTGTGCAAAATATGATCTTTATTAGACTTAAATATTAAAAATACTTAAGCAATAAAAGGGTACAGCTTGTTCTTCATAAGTGACCTATTTATATTGTGGCCAAACAAAAGAAAGCTTTCCATTTTAGGAACAGCTTTAACTTTTTTTTTTTTAAACTGCATCAAAAGGCAAAAAAATAGAGTAGAATGAAAAACATTATATAAACTGACATTGCAAAACATGACATCACATAACAGAAGAACTTTTTAGTAATGTAAAGAGTATAAGCTTAAAAGATAGAGGAAGCTTTTAAAAGCTTCATTTAAAATATACATTTGGAATAATTTAGTAATAATTCCACCTGAATACTGATCAGAGACAAGGGCTAAAAGTTTGTACAAAAAGGTATGCTTACTAAATGGGTACATTATCATTGAACTTTGTGCAGCATTACATTTAATGCCCTTCAATGATTTGAGAAGCTTTGTTTGTTTATGTAAGAATTATAAAAAGCCCCGTGGATTTACATTTACAGACTGCTGCTCTCTTCATAAATGACAATATATGAAAAAGAAAATGAACACCACCAGAACAACTGATGAACGCTAATGGGCCATCTTGTGTAAACTAGTAAATGCATCAAAACCCAGGTGGTAAACTTTTTCTCTCCTGATCTGTTCAGAGTGACAGAAGCAAAGTATAGTTTCAAAGGGTTCTAAGTCTGTTACTTTCACTTACACTTCATTTACAGCATAACTTAAAGGGCCTCATTAAGGCTTGCTGTCTAACCACTGAGTAATGAGCAAGGCAAAGAGCACTAAAATGCTTATAGCCTCAGATTAGGACATAGCAGAGCAAACACAGACAAAGCATATTGACAAAAAAAGAATGTTGAGGGTCAGAATAGTCACATCTCAATATTAGTCCAATTAGCAACTCAAAGCCAGTTCCAACTTTGCTGTGGAAAAATGTGGATTCTTGATTTTTAGAGTGAATATTCCAAAATTTTACTCATTCAAAAGGCAGAACTGTCTGGTTTTTCCAACATAGTGAGATATGGCCACACTCGTTATAGTTCCTCAAAACCTCTCCTATAGCACTAAAGAACTTTGATTAAGCAGCCTACCTATAATGAGGAGAAGAAACCTAACTTTGTAGTCAGACCAATGTAACAACAATAACAACAAAACCCTACTTTGAATATACAGCGTGATTTTTGCCATTCTGCTACACAGCTCATGCTATTGCTTGCACTTTTCCTGTTCAGAGGTGAATTTGTCCTGATGAAGTACACATTTATATCCATTTGATGTGCCAGACCTCAGCTAATTATTTGAAAAATCCAGTTCATGAAAAAAGTTGAATAACAAAGACAAAGCAAAAAGTTGTGGCTGGGTGGTATTTTTTTTGTTGTTGTTTTTGTTTGTTTTTTAAGATAAGGAGCAGTAGGGAGACTAGAGACTTATCCAAAATCCTTATGATGCTGGGTGTCATCTCAGACAGTCTATACCTGGCGTGACTTCTGCTTCTGCCCTCTGCTACCAACATCACACTTAAGGCCACAACTGGGCCTTCTTGATATTTTTAGGTGCTTTATACAGACTGGCACTCTACACAGAGATAGCCACTCATATTATCAGTATTTGGTTCACTCTTGTGGGATGTACCTTGACTGTGAGCTGCAAACGGAAAAATCTGCTGTGTAAAAATTTGTTTTTGAAACAGTATTGGCTAAAACAGTGTAATTTTTTTAGCCAAAAATGCATGACTAGAGACAACAAAAATAAGCAAAAAAAGTGTGATGCCATTACAAAAGATACCATTCCTCTAGGGGTGGCAGTTGAACTGTTTTTTCTTCTCTTGAAGACCCATAGACAGACTTTGAAAGAGCAATACCTTTATTTAACTTAAAGACATTCTGCAAACTACAATTAAATTTACATCTATTGTTAGAATTGCAGGTTCAAACTGCACAGCTTTTTAAAATTATACTCCAACAACCTCCATTTACAACAAAACAGGCTTTTCAAAAATGTAGATTTTTTTTTTTGGTGTATTGCAACATAATTGCTCTTTTTAGAAAAGTAAACCATCAATATATCTTTGAAAAATACAATCCATGGATTTAAATGCTTTTAGACTGCATATATATAAGCAAAAAACAAACAGATAAATAAACTAGTAGCATCATACACTAGTTACCTGATGCAGAAATACTTACTCAAACAAATAATCCACTGAATTCAAAGAGATTCTTTGGGGAAAATGGTACTTTTTATATTAACAATGGTATAGAGATTCCTAGAGCTGATACAGGCCATTACCATGCCACCATCATGGAATTTAATGAGGCCCACCTGCAGAAAAGCTGAATTAAAGTCTTACGAAAGTGCTGTATACCTATATTTTTCTTTAATGTCCAACTTTATAATACAGGAATGTTATCTATACTGCTATTATAGGTAATACTATGCAAATAAAAATTTTAAAAGTGCAAATGAACAAGTTGTATTAGATTGTTTAAAAACAAAATTAGTAAAAATGAAGTAAGTTTCTAATGAAAGTAACAAAATAAAATATTGATGTTTAGTTTTATAATTGAACACTAAAGCAAACATTGCAACTATTGTTCCAATAACATGCTGCATTTTCTGGTGAAGTTATGAACTTCCCACCTAATTTGAAATATCTTTATTTAAAATAAATTCTTCTCATAGCCACGAACAGAGGTGGAAATTGATGTATTTTGAATCTGTGCTCAAAATGCTTTCCTTGCTAGTATTCCTTCTTCTCTACTGGAAATATGTTTTTATTTAACCAGTAATGAAAGCTTAACATTTGTTTACTTAACCCCCACAAACTGTCAACTAAAAGTGTTCCTCCCTATTGACTTTAGCCTAGAAGACATAATTTACAAAGAATTTGAAAGGTAGGCTTTTAAAAACCTGTAAATGCATGTAAAATTTTTGAAAACCCCAAGTTAGCTGCAGAAGTGGGAAGGATGTTGCTATCATGGTATAGTGGACAAACAAAAGCAATGTGCAATGAATTAATTGGAAATGATCTGCCATATTGCTATTGCCATGAAACTTTATTTTTGAGCAAATTTTTTCTAAGCAGAACAATGCAAGGATGTATACAGACTGCATAAGAAATGGCTTTAGGCTACAATCTGAGCTCTCAAGCATAGGCAAATTTTTTTAAACATAGGATCAAAGATTAACTATTTAATATTAATATATTTCTTAAAGCAGTATTACATGAAATGGTAGGGCAACAAAGCTGGAAATTTGCTGTATATTGCTGGAAGTATATTGCTTTATCCCTCCACTGCACAAACCTCTCTTTTAATAAAACAAGAATTTTGCCTATGAAGTTCAACATGTGACACAAACTACCACAAACTTTAGAGATTTTCAAATCTAAATTTAGCTATTTTTAATTAAAAAAACTATGAGGAAAAATAAATCTCCTTCAGAGGAGTTGTAGGAAAGCTACTATGAATGAGGTCTGAAGAGAGCTACAGAGTTTGGAAGTTGGTTAAATGCAGTTTGGACAGTGATATGAATGCAGAAACACTTTTTTCCTCAGCGCAAAACTGAATTGCACTTCTAACCTGTAATTCCCTTAGAGAGTCTGTGCTACATGGAGCTGTTGACAGTCTATAAGAACATAATACAATACTCTCAACAATCTTTGCAAGATTAAAATGCTACCTAGAGATAGAAAAGAAAAATCACAAATTAAATATTTGTTGATGTAACAGATCACAAATTAGAATAATGTCCATGGCAAGCCCTTTAGTACAGAGCTCAGATACCACATTAAGCTCAAGGTCAGTGTCCTAAAAACAAATCTCACAGGCAAGACATTACTGATCATTGCAGGGTACAGCAGCCTGCAGAAACCAACACCAATCTTTAACACATACGGCAAAGACGAGAGCATGATGCAAATCAAAGAAACTGATATTGTGACCTGCAACCGTTATTATCTCAAGCCCTTTGTGCCCCACGTTGGGCACCAAAGGACTGTTGTGGTTTAGCCCCAGACGGCAACTAAACACCATGCAGCCACTTGCTCACTGCCCCCTCCCACAGTGGGACAGGGGAGAGAATCATGAAAAACTCATGGGTTGAGATAAAAACAGTTTAATAGGACAGAAAGAGAGAAAGAAACAACAATGGTAACAACAATAATAATACTGACAAAGGAATGTACAATAACAAGAGATGCTCAGTACAGCAGTTGCTCACCACCCGGCGATCGATAGCCCATCCCCGAGCAGCGATTCCTGCCCCCCAGCTAACTCCAGTTTATGTACTGGGCATGACGTTATATGGTAGGGAATATCCCTTTGGCCAGTCTGGATCAGCTGTCCTGGCTGTGTCCCCTCCCAGCTTCCCGTGCACCCCCAGCCTTCTTTCTGGCAGGCCAGCATGAGAAGCTGGACTGTCCTTGACTACTTAGAAAGAGCTCAAAACTTCAGCACCTTATCAACATTTTCTCATCCCAAATCCAAAACATAGCTTCTGTGAAGAAAACCAGCTCTATCCTGGCTGAAACCAGGACACCTCTGCAAAAAAAAATCCAATGTCTTCAGTAAGTCATGTCAAAAGTATAAAAAAAAGTGCAAGGACTGTACAAAACCATCACATATACAACTAACTGCAGATAATATTTTTACAAAATTAGCATGTATAAAATATGTTCTGCTTTTTATTTGGAATTTTGTTTGGGGGAGTTGGATCATAAGTAAAAAAGGAGCAACCTAAGTTCCAGTATAGCATGTTTTGGAACTGTTTATTTTTCATTACAGTAATTTAGAAAAACTATAAAGCTTGCTCCATCACCTACATCAGATCATACTTGTCACTTGGAGTATCTTTTCTTCACAGTCTTGAAAAGGCATGCTCACTGATGAAGATCCTAGCACTGAGAAATTGCCTGTTTAAGACCCTTTCATGCACTGCACACAGGGCAGCAGTAAGATGGGAAGATGCCACATGTCCTGAAATGAAACTCTCCATTACTTGAAGAAATTACAGAGATACTAAGCTGGAGCTACTTTCTCGCTTGGTCTATGACAGGACAGACTGTTCCATTCAGGTTGCTGAAGATGTGAAATTTGTATTAAAAATTCCTGGCACCGCTTGCTGCCACAAAGCATTACACGTATCGGCATGTGTCCCTGAGCCTGGGATTCACTGTCAAACATCAAAAGCCTTGTGTCTTTGGCAGGAAGGGGTAGGTAGTCCTGGAACTTGCATACAGTTCTGCTGCAACTGCATACCTACTCTGAGCCAGAGGCACAGATGGCTAAATCACTAGAAACTGTCCTTGGGAGCAAGGCCACTGCCTTGAACTCTTCTTATTCTCTTTATGTCCCTGGTTATGGTCAGTATGTAAATAGATCTAAGTGCTCTCTGGGCTGACTTCTTTATGGTATTATAAAGTGCTTTTTTATTGGAAAATTCCTGGTACTGCTTATAAAGTGCTTTAATTGCTTCAGCAATATGAATTATGTCTCAAAACATGAAGGGCTGTGGAAGTGGCCAAACAGAACGTGACTGTGCTTTACAACATAAAGAGATGCATAGAACTTCCTGAGCATTACTACTTGCCTTAACAGTGCCAAACACAGACACGGAGGCAGGTCCATATAAGCACAGGTTCAGTTTGTGATCTGACATACCCTCACAGATTCTGAACAATCATGATGATGTTAAGAATAGTAACTAGAGTTTCATTGTTTTAATTTCCAACATGACTATACTGCTTTTGGTTGAAAGGCTATCCCACAAAGAATTTGTTAAGTGGTGTAGCAACCATTTATTTTAACCTAATTTCTGACAATTTCCATGATTAATTGTGGTTTAGCCTTACAGCAAGGTATAAAGATGCAACAACATCCAGTCATCTTACTGGGATTGCAAATGCTTAATTTCTTTCAGGATTAAATTTTGGTTAGAGAAGTGTAGTAAAGACTCACTTAAACATGAACTAATATGCTTAACTTCCCTTGAGTCTCTGTATTTATGTTAGGTGAGAAGATAAAATATTCAGCTTTAAGACAGGGTGATTATATATAAAATACAATTGGCTTGATAGTGCTACTTGAACAAATGTATAGGCCATATCTTGTCAGGTGTAGATGGTACCGGCTCCAACACTAAGATATAGAAGAGGAACACATGGTAAAACAGTAGCTGTTGCACTTTCTGCTTGGAGATACTAGCATTTAAGAAAGATTAATGGACCAAACCCAGCAGAGTTTACCCCCAGGTTCTCTGGAGCTCAAAGCCAATGACCCGTGGTTGAAAGTGTTCTAACATGCATGATTCTTCTTTCTGCGTTTCCTGTATACAGGTATTGGGAATTTACACATAAGCCAAAATGAATGCTAACGATGTCATTTTATAATAGTATTGGTTCTCTAGTGGATTTTTCATTTGGAAAAAATTATGACTAAGGAAAAAATTATGCAGGGCCACTAACTTCATGTTACACAAAACCAAAACAAAGGCAGGATTTTTTTACTTTATAGTTAAGTACAGGTCAACAAAATAAAGAAAACATCAAGTAGCTTTTACATTAGAACTTGTCATTATGTTGCTAAAGGCAAAAGAAAATGTAATTTCTGTAACCTTGCATAGCAAGAGCCAAGCAACATGAATACAGCAACCGGTATAAATAAGCATCTGAGGTGCAAAAAGGTGCAATACTGACTGTGCAGTACTGTAAAACAAAAACTAGTAATCTCAGTTGAAACTATGCAGCATGCAGAGCCAGAACATTCAGAAGCAATCTGGCATCACAATATAGGACAACTTGCTAAAGCAAGTCAAAGCAAGATTAGAACATTTCCTAAACTTTTATCAAAAAAGAATGTTTCAACCTAAAGCTGATTAAAACAGTTCTTGCTTAAGTTTTCCATGGAAAAATTGCAATTCTGTTGGCCTGATTGGACCCAGTCCTCACTGATACTTGTTGCTTTGACAGCAAAGAAGATAGAAACAGAAGACATCAAATTACAATCCACAAAGACTATCATGGCAACATTTTCTGATCAAAAGAGAATATTCTCTTTTTCAAAGAGCATATTTTGATTTCACATACATTTTGGTTAATGATGAAAAGGTTGATTAAAATAACCAGGCATCTTTTTTTTAAAAAACTTTTGTTTCTAAAAGGAGATGTGTTGTCCCAAAAAATTCTTATTAGTATCTTTCTGATTTGAATGATAGTCTATGCAATTTGTATGTAGAGATCTGTACACCAAGTAGTAGCCTGTTACCTTTGCTTTCTTGATTGCAAATACATAAGCATTATGAACCTTTTTTTTTTTTTCTCTCCAATTTTCATGTAAGTACTTAGTTTGAGAAACAAATCTGAATGGACATAATACTAGCTGCTAATGCTGTGAGAAAGACTCCATTGATAAAAGAAAACGACCACCTCTATTGATATAAGAATAGGACCACATTAGGACAGAGCTCTTCCATATACATTCAGAACCAGTTAGGACCTTGGCAACTATATTTTCTGTGTCTGTTTTGAGATATAACCCAATAATTTCTTGAAACATCTTTTTCATTGGTACTAAAAACCTCCAGCTGGAGTGAAACGGTGCTTTCCATTTAAGCAGCCAGTCTGAGTTCACGGATAGGCTCTGTAATCAATAAGAAAAGGGGCAAAGCAGTTACAGGCACTCTATATGCATTAGAACAGTTGTGACTGAGCTTAACAATATGTTGTGTTACAACTGGTGACACAAGTGTTGTTTCATCACTATATTAAGTACAGCAACATGAGCTGTACTAGAGGAAGAGATGCACATAGGAGAAGTACATCGGAGTACGTAAGAGAAGTACATAGGAGAGAAGACAAATGCTATGTTTTTGTAATTTCTGAATTTCATTTTCATAACTGCTTTGCAGGTTATTTTCTCAGTTACAGACAAAGGAGTACCACAATTAAAGAAATGAACAATTTCTGCAGACCTAAACAGGACAACATGGCAATTGTCAGTGCAAGTTATCACCTAGAAAGTGCCTTGCTGAGTTGCAAAAGAACCAAACCAAAATCCAACAAACCCCAAAACAGGCCAGCCAGGAGGAAGAGAATGTTCCTTTCTGTAATTAACAGGCAGAAAGCAAGGAGAATTATGCAGTAAAAAATTTTAACTCAGTATTTTTTCAATAGCATTTCATACATACATAGCATTTGTATATGCATTAATACAACAATAAGGATTTATATTAGTATTCTAGGAAATAATTGAGCACATCAAGACAAATATTTTTAATTGGTTTGTAAATCTACCCATTTATCTCACAAGATTTCAGTGTACATCTGGTGTTGTTCCAACATTAATTGCGGTCTAAAAACTATAAGGCAATCTTATTTATTTATTTAACAGAAAAATCAGCCATTTGCACACACTATTCAGAGAGGCATGTGAGGCAGCTTAGCATAATAAGAGTCAGAGGTTTTATACTCATATCTGTGAATATCTACATTATGTTTCTGATATAACTGAAACTGTTAATGTGCTATTTGCTATTCACATTAATACAAAGGTAAGCTAAATCACCATGTCCTTATTTAATGATTATTAATGTTACACTTTTGTCCTTGAATTGGAAAATATCTCTACTTTTCCCAGCAGTAAGGTACATTTTGTTTGCATTTAGATTACTGATTAAAGCATTTTTCTTACAACTATATTCCCCAAAATTTTTTTCCTTGCTCACAGCAAAGAAGTTATACAACAGTATTTATCATTAACAATAATAAATAGGGTAATAAACTTTCCATTAATATGACAAATAATTTATATTTTTAGATCCACCGAAAACTATAAATTACTGGAAATGAATTTCCAGTAACATATTGTAAGAAATTCACCAGAACAAAACCACTCTAACAAAACAGTAAGCACAGCTCTACCAGCTGTCCAGGTACAAGTAGGGGCTGTGAATTTTAGCTCCATTTCATGGCCCAGGAGCCTGCGAAGGACTTACGCATCTCATCACAGTGTGTTCTAAATTTCAACCACTGAACTTTCAGAAAGCACAACCTAAAGTGCAAGTGGATGAAACCCAGAGAACAAGTATAACAACATCATCAGATCTTTACCAGAACAGGGAAGGTAATTAAAAAGATACTAGGCCAAATCCTGGCTTTGTTAATCATGTGTGTAACTCACCCCCAGGACAGAAGAAGCAGTGTGAAAGAAAAGTACAAAGATTTGCCAAACCTAGTCATAACACTTTTCACCCCAACCTCAGATTCAAACCTATCACAGTGCATCAGCAGAATCAGTCTGGCTATAAGTAAACTCTCTCTATATAGCCTACATAAGCTATTTTGTCAAAACATTATGGATAATAGTTTCTACAGTGTTTCCTTTCACAGAAGTGATTACAAAATAATTAGTAACAACAATTCTTAGACCAAGAATATTTAGATTATGTTAAAATAAATGCAGTTGTTGGATTTATTTATCCACATCATTTTGCTGGTAAATAAGATTAATTAGTTTACAGCACTTATATGCTCCTATGAGACAGTTTGGAAACAACTCAGAACAACAATCCCAGTGTCTACATCTCCTCAAAACCAGTCATGAGCCATATCAAAGTGTTCCAACAGCGCAGGCTTCTTCATCAATGGCTTATCAGTTAATTAGTCATTTTACCAAGAGCAAAGGTACAACCAGAAGTCTTTCACAAGCTTCATGATCACTCTTACCACCACAGGCTCTCCCAACCAGCTCACACCTCATTTTCTGGGGCCTGTCCCTCCCCAGCACACCTCCACATCAGCCTGCCACACTGGACAGGGCAGCTGTGGTCCCTCTCCTCCCCAGACCCCTGTCTGCCTCCGCACGCTTCCTCAGCTCCCCAGGTTCCTCACCTCCAACTCCATCCCAGGAGCACAACAGGCCTGAAGATGCCCCTGCCTGTCCCCTGGTAACGCCTGCTTCTTGCCTTGCCTGTGGGGAAAGTGCCCAGGTAGGGACCAGTATTCCCCCTCCACTTTCAGGATTACCACTTCTCAGCCCTGCCCAGCAGACACCGCTGTGGGACAGGGCCGGGCTGAGGGGAGCCTCCTGCCACCTACCAGCTCCTTGGCTGGGCAGCTAAACCCAGTGCTGGGTTTTAGTGCAGATTTTAGTGGGTTTGTTCTAACTAGGAAATACTGCCAACCTGACAGGAAGACCACAAGATTACATTAAAAAAGAGATAGACTCCTACCTTTCTGTTTTTGTGCTCAAGAGTGGGAGGAGAGCGCCCTGCTATGAATCCTCCCTTGTCTAAGAGCTTTCATCCCTCCCCACCCTGAGAGCTGGGCCTGCTCTCCATCATAAGTGGCTGATGGGCTTTTTTAACACAGGTTGAGGGATAACGGAACTTCTCCCTTCCCTCCTGACAGAAAGGATGCTACCTGGGAGAGATCTGTGTAAAACCTCAGGAGCTGCCTGGTGGGCTTGAGCCGGTGCAGAAGGCAGGAAGGCGGATGCTGAGACAGTGGGAGCCGAGGGCTGTTAATTTCTGTGTTTCATTAGAGCATATAGAGGGGAACTCCACCAAAGCCCAACAAACTGATTATCTCTCCTTATTTGACTTGGCAATTTTGCCTGGGAGAATACATAGCAAAAATATAATAAAAATGAGTAATATAATAAATCATAAATAGTAAAGCAGTGTTATTGTGGTACATGTGGCTTGGTTGGGGGGAGAGAAGTAGGAGCATTATGGGATTTAATTTTGTTTGAGTTAGGTGATTTTCAAAAATGATAAATGAGGAGATTAAGAACATCTGTTTCAGAAATAGCTGTCTAGTAACTTTGCTATTAGCCTTGGATAACACGTTGCTTTCATTCACTTTTAATCTAGTGCGCAACCTTCAAGTTGGGCCAAAATCAGATAAATTAACTAACGTTTTTAAGTTTTTTAAATGTTATATTTTTTTATATTGTGGCTCTACATCATATTCTGGGATAGGTATATACTTTTGAAACACGTGAATTTAATCTTGCAATAAATAGTGTACCTTAGGTTATTTCTTCCTTAATTCCTAATTAGAGGTTAGAAAATATTGTACAAATTAATTGGATATTTAACAAGTATCATTGGATTGTGCTCAATTTCATTTTTGTTTGCTTTTGGTAACTACTTGAAGTACTGAGTTTTATTAGTATAAATACTTTGGAAAGTGAATTTTCAGCTTACACAAGCAACCGCTTGCCAAAGCAAAGCTTATATTTACAAATGTAAACATTTATCCAGGAAAAATTTCTGTATATATAATTGAGTTATGAATAACAATGTGCACTGTTTGACTGATAACAAGGAGGCAAGAAATGCACATTTTCAAAAGGTCATAGGCAACCTATGGAGCTTCAAAATTATGTTGGTACAGTAAATGCAAATATTACATACAGAAATAAATCTGCTTCTGTATTTGTGACAATTAAGAGAAAAGCTACATTTCAAATAAATTATTCATGGTGTGTGATTCACTCAAACTCTGATCTTAACTTAACCTTGAGTTGCTTTTATTATTGTGATCTAGAGAAATTATTCCTATGCCCTCTACAAACACGTTGGGGCTTGGAAATGTCACTACTCTTGCTTCATCTCTGAACCTTTCTCTGACATTTCCATTTAAAGAGAAATTGTAGCAGATATTCAGGAGCACATTTACTCTTATTTTGTATAAAACCAAAATAGCACAATTTCCACATCAGTGTGAGAACCAAAGTCTTTGACTAGTTGTGATTTTCTCTTTTTGAAGCTAGTAAAAATTGAAAACTAGAATACAGTCTCTTGAGCTGTGCCTTGAATATAGTTAAACGGTATTATTACACTAATTCATTAAAGTGCCTATATTTTATCTTCTCTTTGCTTTGACCCTCCATCCACATTTTAATTCTGAGACAAGCACTGTATGCATTGCATAAATATATATCACGTAGGCAAGAGGTCTTCCATTTTAAACAGCTTAATGCAGCTGTTGGTTTTACCTTATAAACAAGAGCAAATATGCAGGAAATTGCTGTGTTGATCCTTTATTTTACAGTCAGCTAATATTAACTTTAGTTTCTTTTATTTGCTGTTATTAGTATGATAACTGTATTTTTAAAAGGGATTTTCACATTCAGCTATCATGTTCTTTACAATATGATATATAAAAGAACTTTATTTAGAATTGCACATATCAGTAAAGCATTTTTTGAATGCTAATTTTCAGGTCTACAATTTGTATTATGGCTGAGCTGCATCTTGAACTAACACTTGAGCTGTATCCAAATTGTATGGATAACTCCTGATGTAATTTTTTACTAATGTTTTTCCAAGATTTTGATGTTGTAGCCTTGTCATGGTTTAACCCCAGCTGGCAACTAAGCACCATGCAGCTACTTGCTCACTCCCCCACAGTGGGATGGGAGAGAGAATCAGAAGAGTAAAAGTGAGAAAACTCATGTGTTGAGATAGCGACATTTTAATAGGTAAAGCAAAAGCCACGCATGCAAAGAAAACCAAGGAATTCATTCACCACTTCCTGTGGGCAGGCAGGTGTTCAGCCATCTCCAGGAAAGCAGGGCTTCATTGCGTGTAACAGTTGCTTGGGAAGACAAATGCCATAACTCTGAACGTTCCCCCCTTCCTTCTTCTTCCTTCAGCTTTATATGCTGAGCATGATGTCATATGGTCTGGAATACCCCTTTGGTCAGCCTGAGTCAGCTGTCCCACCTATGTCTCCTCCCAACTCCTTGTGCACCCCTAGCCTACTCACTGGTGGGGTGGTGTGAGAAGCAGAAAAGACCTTGACTCTGTGTAAGCACTGCTCAACAATAATGAAAACATCTCTATATTACCAACACTGTTTTCAGCACAAATACAAAACATAGCCCCATACTAGCTACTATGAAGAAAATTAACTCTATCCCAGCCAAAACCAGCACAAGCCCACTTAAAACTTGTGATGGAATTGGCAATTGCAAAACTTCTGTTTTGGAATTCTGACTCAACCTTTTGTTTATCTGAATGAACAATGTATCTTTGAAGATCTGATGAATTTTCAGATACTAGTTGCTAGGTGAGAGCCAGAATGAATCTCATACCTTCCTAAATGATTTATGATATGTAAATATTTTAGTATCCATTTATATGCAGATAACACTGTTCACTACAGAGATCCTTCACTGTGTTAAGTAACACTTCATCTATTTTTATAAGATGATTTTGTTAGTTTAGAAAGAGCTATCAATAACATACCAAACAATATCTAAGTATAGAATGCACAGTTTAGGATGGTAGAATTTCCCTATTGTACTTGAAAGATTCATGTTGTTTTGATGTCTCAGCACTAATATATATATGAGAAAGGAGCTGTTTTTTAACAGTTTCTCTTAAACTTCCTTCTACTAGTTGTCTTCTGTTATTTTGTAGAATTTTGTCTTTTTATCTGATCAGTGAACTTTCTGATGACATCTTTTACGTGAAGGAAGGACTTCTTATTTTACCTGAATCACAATCAAATTGAAGTTCTGGATTGTTTAATTTACCAGAAAACAGCAAATTATGTGGTTAGCATTGGTTGCTTAAATGTTCTTCATATATCTTGAACTCAATTATAATGAGAAGACTTATGTACAGAAGACTTAATTTGCTAATTAATCCCTGTTAACATTATGCCAATCTTGAACTGCTTTTTATTATTGTTTTCCAGATAATGGTTTTCATCACTTTAAGATTAGGAACAGTATCAGTGTCTTCACTTTGCAATTGTTATTTTTGATATCACAGGCTGTAATTTATGCAATGCAGTTGACTGGTCTTAAGTTAGAAGGAGAATTTGTTAGAAAAATCTCTTCCTTTTTAAGTATTCCATTAGATTTCAATAATATTTAAGTATGGAAGACAACTGGGAAAGGGAAGGAAGAAAGACTTCAATCATGCAGAAAGTTTTAAGCTGCCTAGAGGATGGTAGTTCTGCAATTACAGATTTATAATTCTGTCATGACAAACGTTAGAAATGATGGATTCAAGGTATTTTTTCACCCATATTGGAAGAAAATGTGGTGTTTTTTTTTAAATGTTTGTGGCTTATTGATTAGGTCTGCAATGTATTGAGTTCCTTGCTCAGCTGAAATGAGGGCAGTATTCCATTGCAGTTGCTCACTGGAGTGGGAATTTTAGTTTGGCATTGCCACCTCACAGGCTGCTTGACACATCTCAAAAAATGTTTCCAAAGACAGAACAGATAACATCTCTGAAATATTTTAGCATCAGCTGAACAGCATATGCCAGCAATCTGTCCTTTTTTGATGTGTCCCAAGCAGCATTGTTTTATTGTTTTATTATTTATTATTGTTCTATTTCATGGTGCAACTAATTTAATGAATTGCTTTAAGTTCTTGTAGTAAAAATGTTTTTTCAGCACCATGTAGCTAAAACTCAAGAAAAGTTCGTCTGGACAGATTCCGCTCTTGTCTTCTTCAATAATTCACACAGATGTTACAGAAAACAAAATTTTCCCATCAGTTGGAAGCCTCATAACAGTAATGTCATTGATATGTAGCAATAATGTTGAAATGTGTCTTCTTTTTATCAAACAGAAACTCAGTGTAGTGTTCTGCTATTATGATATTATTAATTATCATAAAAATAAGTTACAATACAGGATGTGAGTTGTGAGTCTTAATTTATTCCTACTCAGCCTATAGCTGGAACAAACTCTGAAATTTCCTGTATTAATTTAATGCTACTGTTAAAGCACAAGGTGAGTTAAAGCTGACCATTAACAGAAAATTACTGATCTAATCTGGGATGCTTTGTAAGTTCCAGTCACTCATGCTGAGAAATGATAATAAAGGATGAAACAGGCACACAGTATTTGTGGAATTTTCAGGAGAAAGACGACTTTGTCCTATTTAAAAAAAACCTAACACATGTTGTTTTGTCTTGGCAAAATATAGTAATTCTTTAGGGGTAGCAGGGAATGGAAGGGAATTTAGAGAAAAATGTTGGCCCAGAAGCTGATGGGTGTGAACTGGAGGGAAATTAGGAGAGTTCTGCACATAAGAACAATGAGGTTCACTGCAGGGCATTGGGTTTGTGAGGAAGAAACTACATGTTTTTAAGATAGGGCTTGCTAAAATTGTTGTTCCCCATGTCTGGCTATGATACAGCAAAATATTATAAAACTGTAATACAATATTGCCATTTGAAATCATAGCAGTGTTATGTAGTGAGTGTTAATATATTAATGAGTAGAATATTTGAAGCAGACTAGGATACATTCTGGCTACGTTTCTCTGAATGAATTGCTGATTCATTTTGTATAGCTTGACATTACTCGACGTTCTTGTACTCCTGTTAATTTAGTGCTTGTACTTAAGCACTTTCTTATGTAAAGGATACTAAAATGTTCAAAAAGCTAGCCTGAAATGATTACAACAAAGTAATTAAAAGTAACAGCAGATGAGCTGAAGACTATCCTATTCATAGAATCACAGAATTGTTCAGATTGGAAATAGACCTTTGAGACCATCAAGTCCAAACGTTAATCTAGCACTGCCAAGTCTACCACTTGGCAGTAGACCATGTCCCTAAGCGCCACGTCTACATGTCTTTTAAATACCTCCAGGGATTGTGACTCAACCACTTTCCTGGGCAGCCTGTTCCAATGATTGACAACCCTTTCGGGGAAGAAATTTTCCCTAATATCCAATCTAAACCTTCCCTGGCCCAACTTGAGGCCATTTCCTCTTGTCCTATTGCTTATTATTTGGGAGAAGAGACTGACATCCACATCATTACAACCTCCTTTCAGGTAGCTGTAGAGAATGATAAGGTCTCCCCTCAGCCTCCTTTTCTCCAGGCTAAACACCCCAGTTCCCTCATCTGCTCCTCATAGTCCAGGTATCCGCAGGGTGTTCAGCCCCCTGAACTGGAAGATGGGGATGGAGAGCACAATAACTCACCCATAATCCAGGAGGAAGCAGTTAAAGACCTGTTAAGCCACCTGGACACCCACAAGTCTATGGGGCCTGATGGGATCCACCTGAGAGTACTGAGAGAGCTGGCAGAGGAGCTTGCCAAGCCACTCTCCATCATTGATCAGCAGTCCTGGTTAACAGGGGAGGTCCCAGACGACTGGAGGCTTGCCAATGTGACGCCCACCTAAAAGAAAGGCCAGAAGGAGGATCCTGGGAACTACGGGCCTGTCAGCCTGACCTCTGTACCGGGGAAGATCATGGAGAGGTTCGTCTTGAGGGTGCTCACAGGGCATGTGCAGGACAACCAAGGCATCAGGCCCAGCCAGCATGGGTTTATGAAAGGCAGGTCCTGCTTGACGAACCTGATTTCCTTCTATGACCAGGTTACCCACCTAGTGGATGAGGGAAAGACTGTGGACGTTGTCTACCTGGACTTTAGTAAAGCCTTTGACAGCATCTCCCACAGCATTCTCCTGGAGAAACTGGTGGCTCATGGCTGAGACAGGTTTACTCTTTGCTGGGTAAAGAACTGGTGGGATGGCTGGGCCCAGAGAGTTGTGAATGGCATTAAATCTGGCTGGCGGCCGGTCACAAATGGGGTTCCCCAGGGCTCGGTTCTGGGGCCGGTCTTATTCAATATCTTTATTGATGATCTGGATGAGGGGATCGAGTGCTCCCTCAGTAAGTTTGCAGATGACACCAAGTTGGGCAGGAGTGTTGATTTGCTGGAGGGTAGGAGGGCTCTGCAGAGGGATCTGGACAGGCTGGATCGATGCGCAGAGGTCAACTGTATATGAGGTTCTATAAGGCCAAGTGCCGGGTCCTGCACTTGGGTCACAACAACCCCATGCAACGCTACAGGCTTGGGGAAGAGTGGCTGGAGAGCTGCCCAGCGGAAAAGGACTTGGGGGTGCTGGTTGAAAGCTGGCTGAATATGAGCCAGCAGTGTGCCCAGGTGTCCAAGAAGGCCAACAGCGTCCTGGCCTGTATCAGAAATAGTGTGGCCAGGATGAATAGGGAAGCGATTGTGTCCCTGTACTCGGCACTGGTGAGGCCGCACCTTGAATACTGTGTTCAGTTTTGGGCCCCTCACTACAAGACGGACGTTGAGGCGCTCGAGCATGTCCAGAGAAGGGCAACCAACCTAGTGATTCTGTGATTCTGTGATTCATAAGACTTGCACTCTAGACCCTTCACCGACTTTGTTGCCCTTCCTTGGACATGCTCCGGCATCTCAATGTGCTTCTTGTAGTGAGGGGCCCAAAAATGAACACAGTATTCAAGGTGCAGTCTCAGCAGTGACGAGTACAGGGGCACGATCACTTCCCTACTCCTGCTGGCCACACTCTTTCTGATATAGGTCAGGACGCTGTTGGCCTTCTTGGCTACCTGGGCACACTGCTGGCTCATATTCAGCCAGCTGTCGACCAGCATCCCCAGGTCCTTTTGTACCAGGCAGCTCTCCAGCCACTCTTCCCCAAGCCTGTAGCATTGCATGGGGTTGTTGTGACTCAAGTGCAGGACCTGGCATTTGGCCTTCTTACACCTCATATAGCTGGCCTTGGCCCATTGATCCAGCCTGTCTACATCCCTCTGCAGAGCCTTCCTGCTTTCCAGCAGATCAACACTCCCGCCCAACTTGGTGTCATCTGCAAACTTTCTGAGGGTGCACTCAGTCCCCTTGTCCAGATCATAGATAAAGTTATTAAAGAGAACTGGCTCCAATACTGAGCCCTGGGAACACCACTTGTGACTGGCTGCCAGCTGGATTGAACTCCATTCACCACAACTCTTTGGGCCCAGCCATCCAGCCAGTTCTTTACCCAGCAAAGAGTACGGCTGTCCGAGCAATGAGTAGCCAGTTTCTCCAGGAGAATACTGTGAGAGGTGGTGTCAAAGGCTTTACTAAAGTACAGGTAGACAACGTCCACTCATCCGCTAGGTGGATCACCCAGTTATAGAAGGAGATCTGGTTAGTCAAGCAGGACCTACCTTTCATAAACCCATGCTGACTGGGTCTGATTGTGGAGTAATAGGGCACAGACTCTGGTGGGGTTTCAGGCCAAAGACCTTTATTGCTACAAGTGTCCGCTTTTTATGCAGTTACAGCTCTTTCACGCACCACAAAATACATCCTGGTTGGTTACCACACACAGTCCATGTGCTTCTCCACAGTCAGGATTCGCTGCCTGCAGGTGTCCACGCGCTCCTTTGCTTCCTCTTAGTTGTTTATCACAGCTCCTTCTCCTCAAGGCTGAGCCCTGCAGGTGTCCAGCTGTTTACCAGCTTCTCAATGCCACAGCTCCTTCTCCTTAAGGTTGAGCCCTTGCAGGGTGACCCCAATATCTGATCACCTGGCTGTCCTGTACATGCTGTGCGATGGCACTCAGGATGATCTGCTCCGTAACCTTCCCTGGCACTGAGGTCAGGCTGACAAGCCTGTAGTTCCCCAGATCCTCCTCTGTCCCTTCTTGTCGGTGAGCATCACATTTACTTAACTTCCAATCAACAGGACCTCCCCGGTTAGCCAGGACTGTGGATAAATGATTGAAAGTGGCTTGGTGAGCATTTCCGGCAGCTCCCTCAGTACTCTTGGGTGTATCCCATCTGTTCCCATAGACTTGTGTATGTTTAAGTGGTGTAGTAGATCACTAACCATTTTCCCTTGGATCACGTGGGCTTCATTCTGCTCCCCATCCCTGTCTTCCATCTTAGGGCGTTTGGTGTCCTGAGAACAACTGGTTTTACTATTAAAGACTGAGGCAAAGAATGCATTAAGTACCTCAGCCTTTTCCTCATCCTTTGTCACTGTTTCCCCCCTGCATCCAATAAAGGATGGAGATTCTCCTTAGCTCTCCTTTTGTTGATTTACAGACGTATTTACAGAAACATTTTTTATTGTCTTTTGCAGCAGTAAAATTCATTGACCATAATGTCATAGGTTGTTCAGTGATGAGAATAACTGGCAGCAGAAATGCTGATTTTCCTCTATCTTGGGAAAAGGGTAGGATGACTAGGATGAGAATGACTAGAATGGCTCAGGGTTATGTTGTTAATTTAACTATGCTAGATCCTTCTGCTTGTGATAAGATGGTCCATTTCTGGAAATTGCTGGTTCCATTTTGACTTTAATGGTTGACCGCATTTCTAATTTGGCCACCTTATGATTAATTGTATGTTTTTCTGAGAACAACAGTAATGTAATGCACTTAAAGCTGCTCTACTTTATTTAATTGTTTATTATGAGATTACTTTTGAAAAAAACTTGAGGCTTTTTTTTTAAAGAAAAGCTATCCATTTCAAGGAAGATATCTTTCTGTACAGTTAAGTGTTGAATAGCAGCAAGGTCACTTAGAACAGCAAGTCCAGGTGGCCCTGTCTCTCTGACTGTTAAATCTTGGGTGAAATATATGCTGTCAACCACTGAGATTAATAGTTCTATTTGCTGTTCAGTATATTTGAGAAACACCTATTATTAATGTAATTTGGGAAGAATTTGAACTTCTGAAGGCCTTTTTTAGAGTCTTACCTGTATGTGTGGTGGTAAGGTTCTTTTTAGCACCTTATAAAAGGCAAAATAATGTGGCAAATTTATCTAGAATTGTGCTCAGAAATATCTGATTGACATATTTCTCATTCAACAATTATTCCTTATAGTTCTATTTGCTCTCACTTTACCTGCTTTAATTAAAAAAAAAGGAAAATATTAACTGGAGACGAGACATGCATTAAGACTTGTTTTGGAATTTGTAATGTTCCCATTATTCTTGGTGAGTCATGTATTATTTCCCTCTTTAAGCAGAAATATGATTTTGTGTCACTAGCCATTTTAAAGCAGTGTATATCTTGCTTTTCAGTGTTCTGATAGATATTGTACATTTGTAATATATCAGCAAAATTTCTCATGTGTCCTTTTAATGGGACAATGTCAATCTCTGTTTATTCAGTTTTTACCTCAAGCAGTAGGTATGTATGCTGAAATTTTAAATGTTTACACCCTTTTGTTATGCTGGTGTAACAGCCAATTGTTGTATTACATACCAAAATACTGTACTTTAGTCTTCTGGTCAGTACGAACGCAATCTTTTAGCTGTCATTCTAGTGAACTCCTTTAAATTTGTAATGAATATTATTGTAATATTGTAATTGCATATTATTACATGGTAGGCTATAAGATTAAAATCTCATTAAGAATTAAATTTCCATATGACCAGATATTTTTCAGTAGTCTTGTATACCAAAACAGCAGGTAACAAGGATAGTTTAGATTTTTTTTACATGCAAAGTGAATATAATATATTCCTGCATTCATGGTAAGTTTTACATGAATATGCAACACAAATAACTCCATGAATTTCAGTTATAGTCCCCAGTATGCTAGGCAAAATGGGATAAGCAGGCTACAAGAAGATACAGTCCTTATATGCCACTTAGGTTTTTCCAATCTCTTTTTTGTTTGTGGTTTTTTTTTTTTTTTGCTTAAGAACTAAACTCCTGATGAGAGTAAAGATGATGTAACAATGGGTGCAGAATAAGAGTAGCTTGGTCTCCGACCTTTGTGTGGTATTTTGGGGATATATTGTCTGGGATAATCTGTCAAAGAACACTTTTTCAGGATATCTGTTGTGACTCTGGTCTTACAGCGTGAGCACAAATGTGCTTAAAATGTTAATATAGTAAATCCAGCTTTGAGTGTTTGAATCTATATTCTTAAAGGTCCCAAGAGTATTTAACTTCCTCTGGTCAGGGGAAAGGAGCATTTAATGCTTACCCAAAAAAAAAAATCTTCTGCAACTTGCAGATATAATTTCTCAAATAATTAGTAAGTTTCGGAGATGTAACTGAAAATTTACACAGTACCACTGGTAGTAGCAATGCTGTTGGAAGGCAAGACCAGTATCCTGTTGATTAACACTACTCAGTGAAGAACTGTTCCTAAATCATGTGTAACTTAGTCTTTGAGAAGTTGTATTCATAATGCAAGCTGCCAATTTGTAGTAAGTATTACAGTGGAATTCACTAGTGTTGTCTAATCCTTTCAGTTTGGATATTGGCTTTTGAGCAAGATAGAAACAGAAAGAGGACATGTATGAAAGAAGAAAGAAATGTATGTGGGCTGTAGAAACCCATGTCACAACAAGGTCCTATATTTTTAGGCAAATATATTTTCAGGTGGCTCTGTGTGCTATTTGTGTGCAAATATGAAGGTAATGTTAAGACCCTCTTGTTGATAGCACTGATGATGGGGTTTAGCCTACAGTATTGGGCTTTGAAGAGTAACATGTTTTTTTAGTTAGAACTTGCTGAAAAATTATTTAAATATTAAATGCACCAAATTTCAGATTAAAAAAATATGTGTACTAATTATGTGTGTGTTTGAACAACAGCGTGAATAAACACAGTGAAGATTTGCATGCAGATCTCTAGAAAAGTAACTACCTGCATGTTTACTTAGATACCCATCTACGTTTGCTAAATGGACCACACAAAGCAGTTGTGCTGCTATTCATCCATTACTTTTTTTTTTAAAGGTTCTACATGTTGGTATTTCATGGGAAACCAAAAAACTGTATGCAATGGCAGCAAAAATTATTAAAAAAAATACCAAAACAACAAAACTGTTTCATGAGCTATGAGAATATAGAATAATTTCAAAGGTAACAGATCAGGTAGTGGTTTGCAATTTGAGCCGTGACCATTCAGCTTATTTTGGGGATGTTTTTGGCTAATACCTTGTCTCTGTTATTTCAAGTAACCTTCCTGAATGGCTAGAGGAAATACACTTGACTGATTCCTGACTTCAGCATAACCTTTTGAATCCCATAATCTTCCCCGGTTACTCCTACCATGTCAGGTTATGAAGTGGAGCTTTGTCTTGGTTTTGTATTGTGTGAAAAAAAAGCCAACGAAAAATTCCCCTGTTATTCTTCAGAAGCATTTTTGCCTTTTGTTTTCAGCCTCCATAAAGTGGAGAGAGAGGTGCACATAGTTTGCAGGCAGTCTCTTGTGAGAACTCTAGAATGGGAGCACTGTCACAGCAGTTGGACTTTATGTGTTTTGGTGAAATTTGCTAATATATAGGCAAATATTTAAGAAGTGACTTCCTTCTGAGTTTACTGGAATGCATGGGTCTCCACGTCTGTCTGGAAAAAGCTTTGTTCCCGGAAGCATCCTTGTCACTTCCTTGTTGTTCCACATGCATTTATGAAATGCTAAAGGAGCCTTTGGGGAATCTTAGTTGTGCTGTCTCTTGATTTCTGTTTTTGCTAGGACTTCTATGTATAACTTTTTACCCACCTGTTACTTTCCCAGGCCACAAGGGGAAACTGCCTCTTTATATCAGAATCTGCATATTTCCCAAGCTTAGTAATATTTAAAGGAGGCCTGAAATAATAATTTGCTATTAATACTGTTAACACATAATGAATATTTCATTCCAAAATGAACATGTGTTCTGAATCTAAAAGATTATGTAGTACCAAACTTTAAATTAGGAAATGAAATATATTTAAATTACATTGAAGAAAGTTCTGATTAACAGCCATTAGCATTAAACTTGGCATTTTATTAAAAACACATGACCTAGTAAGAAGTGCTGTATCTTCCTAGAAGCATTTCTGTAAACATTTGTTGTCTTCTTTACGCAGTGATCTTCTGAAGCCTTTTAGAATTGTCTAAGTATCTGCATAGTCTTCACAGTGTCAGGATAAAAACATGCCTTTCCAAGTGACTGTTTTACCTGGTGCAGCCATACCTGGTTTTGAAATACTTGAAGTATGTGATACTGTGGGGATCTTTTTGCCAAGGCTGTACATGATTTACAATGAACTCTCTGAATCCTATCCCTGTGCAACTCATTTACACTTTTCTTGCTTTCAGAAAACTTAATTAACTTTAGAGTAGGCTCATTGCTTCGTTTGAAGGAAGAGTTGGCTTTACACTTATGTCTGCAGTTGGAGCCTATGAGAAGTATAATTCGGTGAATATGTGATGCCCATCGACAAGAAGGGACAGAAGGAGGATCTGGGGAACTACAGGCTTGTCAGCCTGACCTCAGTGCCAGGGAAGGTTATGGAGCAGATCATCCTGAGTGCCATCGCACAGCATGTACAGGACAACCAGGTGATCAGACACAGTCAGCACATTTGAAAGTGTAAGTAGTGGTTATAATTGCAAATAGCTCTTTGAAGACAGGAATTTCTGTGTTTCACTCGTGTTTTGAAATACAGTTCTCAAATTTACTGAAAAAGATAATTGGGGTGAAAGTGAAAGAGTGTATTTTTGAAATAAAGCTAATCTGAACATGCAAAAGGTAAAACTTGGACTTACATATTTTTGGACAATATGTCTATGAAGGAAAATGTTTCAATTTGTCTAATTTTACTGCTTCTTTTGGCATAGTACTGTGCATTTTATTATTATTTTTTAAGTCCTTGAATCTCTCTGTACTAGAACAACATAATTTTTTGTTTGTTTCTACTGCAAGGTTAGAACAATAGAGTTTGAGGTGTGGTTGGGTTAATGTTTTGTGAAAGGTACAGTATTTTTCAGACATGTTTTACAAAACTTAAATACTTTGAAAAAATGTTATTGCCATACCATTTCTGATACTTTCTAGAATAGTATTACATCCCTCATTTTTTTCAAATCTTCTTATCCTTGTTTCCGGAAGCTGAAACAGCTGATAAAATGTGCCCTATTACGTTTTCTTTTGTATCCTGCATTTAAAATGAACTCTTTGTTATCAAACTATTTCACTAGAATGATTTCTGTTGCAGAAGCACGTATACTTTTATTAGGTTTCTTTTTATATATTAAGTATTCTCCACTGGGAGCTGGGTGCCTCCTGCAAACACTACCCCTTCTGCTACCACTGAAGAATTGTAATATTAGTGTCTCAACACATTGTAGACTGATGTCTTATTTGGCTAGAAGGTTCTTCACCCCCTCCTCTGCAATTGTTGCTTGAACTCTGATATGTTTAAGTCCTTACTGAGTTTTTTTTCTAGGGACTTACAAATATGCTAAGTTTTTAGTATGCTTAGTATGCTCACATGTAAATTACAGAAATAATGCTTTCACTAAAATGCTAGCACCATGCTCATATCTAATCCATAGCAATTTTCTAGTATTATGGAATTATTTTATGACTCTAATTTCAGATGCAACTTAGGATGAGAGGAAATGGTCTCAAGTTGCACCAGGGGAAGTTTAGATTGGGTATTAAGAAAAATTTCTTCACCGAGACAGTGGTCAACCGTTGGAAGAGGCTGCCCAGAGAGTTGGTGGAGTCACCATCACTGGAAGTGTTCAAAAAATGTATAGACATGACACTTCAGGACATGGGTTAACGGGCATGGTGGTGTTGGGTTGATGGTTGGACTTGATGATCTTAAAGGTCTTTTCCAATCTTAATGACTCTATGATTCTAAAAAACCAGTATGCTTTACTCCTCAGTAATTATTGCATATCTTACTCTGCAGCACTGAGACATGTTTCTCTTCGTGCCAAGTGCCAATTGTTTTGTAGAAGAATTTATTACTATGTACAATTTGTTTATGCAAAAAATTTTAGTCATATAAAATATTTTACAAAACAAGGACGTTCAAAGCATTGGTAAATAGGCAGATATATTTTACCTATTTCAAGTTTTATTTACCTGGACTGCAGCATTTGAAATATTGTTTCATATTTTCTAGGTGCAAATTTAAGAACTGGGAAGAAACTGGCTTTAGGGTTTTCTTGTGCTGTGTGAAAATAAAATTGGAATGTCTTGGGTTTGGATGAGAAAAAAGAAGAGGAAAAGAAGGAGTGATAGCTAGATGGATAGTTGTTGAGACTTAGCTCTGGGGTGTAAGAGATGCAGGTTCAAGGCCATGGCTTGAATAAAAACTTTACAGAATTGAATCAAAATTTAATAAATTTTATCATCCTCAAACTTTTATGTAGCTCCAAGATGTTTTGGAGCCAACTTTTGTCCCTTTCTCACACTGAAATTTTTTTAATGAATGCTGAATCATTGGCATTAAGTAAAAATTACACCTTTCTACTTCAGAATTACTGGCCAATAAAAGACCTGACTTTTCCGTTGCACACAGAATTCATTGATAAAATGAGTATATTTTCTGGAGCACTTCTGAAAACCACTCTGGCATACCAAAGTGGAAGCCGAATTTCCTCACCATCACAAGCAAAATATGGAAAAATTACACTCTCTCCTCCTCACAGATATGGCTTCTACAGTCTTTTCTGCTTGGTGTGTAGGCTTACTGGGGAAGAAAAATTTGCTGTGGTTCAGAGGTGTAGGTTTTTCTGTCTTTCACATCAGGCTGGTTTCTAGTGTAAGTACCTGCTCTAAAGCTATCTACATGGCAAAAAATTTCAGTGACCTTAGTGCGGTGAACAGATGCACAAAGTAATATGGAGAACCTAAGATCCCAGGTATCAGAAATAAGGGGATCTTGATACATCAATGAAAGGTAAAAGCAAAACTGCTTCTATTGGATTAATTCTAAATTAAAATTGGAGAAAGTCCCATTAGAGACAAGGGAAGTTTTTAAGAATATGCATTATCAACATATATTTTATTATATATTAAGTATTATCTGTAGGTATAAACTGTATAATGGTATTTAGATGAGTTTGTCTTGATTTCATCAGGAATGACTCAAATTCAATAAAGAGAAAAGTAGTGCAATCTTTTATTGCCAGATCTACCCACATAGTGATTGTAAATTTTTATTTATGTTTTTTAGAGTTGACAAATATAATCCTTAGGTGAACAAGAAGTAATGAAATCCATTTCAGAGATATACACTCATTGCCTATTGCCAATGTTGCCTATTATTGCTAATGGTAAGATTACTGATCACTGGAGCTAGAGGCAGCAAAGCAAGTATTTCATATTCCAAGCCATTAGCTGTCAAGCAGATAAGTGAAAATTCAAATTAAACCTGTTAGCAGTGTTTCAACTTCAGAAAGTCCACATACAGTAGTAAGGTATTGTTATTGCTTTGATATTCTGTATGAAAAGTAACATCCTTTGGAGACCAACTTGATATTCATATAGCTGGCTTACAGCTGGGTCTATTAAATAGGAATTGGCCTACTAAGTTTTGGTGGAGGATGCCTGGTGAAAGTTATTCTCCAAGTAGATGTTCTTGTGCAATAAAATAAACAAAGCTCTGTATATGAACTAATCAAATTTGTTGTATTTTATTTAAAAGCTGTGCATTGTTAATAAATGCCTCCCCAAACTAAAACACTTTCCTTGTGAATACAATGTAGCTATGAGAACTAGGCTGAGTCTTTAAGTGGAAAACCTTGTATTCTCATAAAGACCTCTGTGTAGTATACAAATATACAGTACTTGACCGAACAATAATAATAATAATAAACCAGATTAAACAGAAAATTCCTCAAAAGGAAAGAACCAACAGAAATGTTATTGCACAAATACTTTATTTGAAGATTACAATAATTTTTTTTCTAAGTTTTACAGCTAAAGCTTATTACAGTGTACTCTGCTGCAATGACAAACAAAAAGATGGGAGTTTAATGAATTCTTTAGGAACAACAGTTTTGTGCATCTTCATTTAGGAGGAGACACTCATCTGTTTCCATGAATTATGGAACTTTGAGTTGCTTCTTTTAAAATCTGTCTGCAAATAGAACTACCAGTTTATTGAGGCCAAAGTATAGTTTCTGCTTACTGATGATAAGAGGTGGCTGGCAACACATGTGATCTGGTAGGGTGAGGACAGAGTGAACGTCAGGACTGTAATGTGAAGAATGGTAGCAAGTCATTGAAAATAATGGTTTGCAAAAATTTCACTTGGTTACTTCCAGTGTGGTTCACTTTCTGCCATCTGCTCTAAGACATCAAAACAGTAAGATGAAACATGAAATCATCTGCATGCTTCATTTACATAATGAGGGTGTAGATGTAGTTTTGCTGTCTAACCTTTCAGTCTGGGCCAAAACAGGTTGTTTAACTTGTCACTGGCCAGTTCATACAATGTTAGCACATGTCTGAAATATAAATCAAACCTAGAAATTCAGAGCAAAGAGTAAATAGCTTTGTAGAAGGTAAAGAGGGACAATTTCAAACATGTCATATTTAGCTACTTTTGGTTTGATCAAATAATCCACTTTGTAACATCTTAATTTCCCATATATTAAAAAAGTCTAGTATATATAAAACATGCATTGTTAGTCTGTAAGAACGAGCTAAACAGTTTTACAGGGGTTACCCAGAGAGATTAGCTGAGAACAGAGATATTGTCAGCAAGCTCATGCACTATCGCTGGAAAGCAAGGCTTTGGAGCAAGCTAAAACTTGTTCATCAGACTACCTGGGGCCAGAGGTGTCAGAGGTTAGTCGTAACAGAGGAGATTAGCTAATGTCAGTCAAGAAACATGCTTTCTCTGCCTGGAGGTAGACTGGAATCATGATCACAAGGTATTTTTGTTTGACTTGCCTGCTTGTTTACTTGCTTAAAGAAGAAAAAAATCCAAGAGATCTTTATCCCTTAGTGGTTATCCAGAAAAAGGAGTGGGGAATGAAAATTCTTGTATCATTTCTCAAAATGACTTAAAAACCCATGGTTGCAGCTGTGGATCCAGGTAGTCAAAGAACACATGTGTTTTAACCCTTACACTGCCTTGTTCATGCATCTGTGCACTGTCATTTCATTCTAACTAGCCTAGAGTGATGCGAAGTTTGAAATGCTAAAAGTATACTCAGTTGATTTAGAAGGAAAACATTTGGTTTTAATGTCATTTTGCTTGATGCCAATCTGTTTTCAAGTATTGTGACGGTAGGGTAGTGATAACCTAGTAAGCTGCACACCACAAGGTGGCACTGATGGTGTGTGCTGATTGTCTCATTTGAGACTTCTTTTAGTCCTCTTTTTTTGGAAATGTGATCCCATGCAAAAGGCCTGAACTAAATAAATCCCTTTGACCTCCCTGGGAAATACCTGTATTGTGCGACAGGCAAATATACTGAAGTGTGCATGCTTCGTTGCATAATGAATGAAACTACAGTATGAGAGATCCCAGCATATTAACTGAATGCATGACTGCAGAAGTGCATATGGGGAGGTTAGTGGAGTATTTATAAAAGGGGAGATCTGGACTTCAGTCTCAGTAGATTTCAGACGTGCTTCTGTAGTTAAGTTTTCTTTATGATTTTGAAGATTATAAAGAAAGCCTTATGAGTCACCATTCTTCTTATTATTTTTTAAATGCTGCTTTTTAAAAATGCTGATTAAAACAAAATGAAAAAAGGATATTTTGACTCAGTTTTGATTAAGAGGCTTATGGGCAGGGTCTTCAGACTTGTATCGCCTTTGGTCACTTTCTGAGAATCTGTTAACATCATACTTTCAGGTACATAGGGCAAAATGTGTTTAAATTAATTTCTTTTGTAATTGTATTACATTTTATTGATTGGATTTATCTCTACAAGTTCATATGGGGAAATAAAAAATAGCTTTATATTCTTCTTCAGTAATCTGATCTTACTTTTGTCTCCAGCATGCTTCCTTGTATAAGGATCAGAGCAGAACTCACAACATAGCCAAGACTCTTTGTGATGAAGTTATTTGTACTTGGCCTTTAAAAATGTTTCTTTAAATAGCTGCCAGCATCCTGAGACAGCTTGCTTCCAGTTCTCATTTACTGAGAACTGCCTTCCTGAAATGCAAATTTTTTCTATTGTGGTGTTATTTTCTCTGTCAGTTTTTAGTGGTATAATATATTATTAGTTCATGATCACTGTCATCCAAGTTACCTTACACTTTGACATCCTTAAGTTGTTCTTTGCGCTTGGTGTGACATCAAGAAGACTTTCATTTTCACCATCATCTGTATCAAAAAACAGGCACCCGTGGGATTCAGGAATCTGCTGACTAGTTAGTGTCCTGCTGTAATGCTTGTCCAACAGCTACCTCTGTCGTTAAAATTCCTTGTTATTGTCAGGTCTTGTAGAAAAGACCCTGCTCACCAGATTTCTGCTGTATGCCCTCAGCATTGATTGCATCTGTAACCTTTTCCTATTTTACCCCTAGTTAGTGATTTTCAGCTGGTACAAATCCTTCTCTATAAACTGGACCTCAGAGTAAACACATCTCTTTTTGAGATGCAGTTTTTTCTGTTCAGCTGGGAGAAGAGAAGGCCTTACTGTGGCTTGTCAATATATAAACCATTCTATGATTCTGTGAAATTGTTTGGTTAACTTAACAGCTGAGGGATGTATCTATGAAGACTTAATCTGTGTTAGGCCAGTAATAAGCTTACTAAAATCTTTATTTTTGCTTTTTCTTTTCTTTTGAAATATCAGGACTTATACATTTACTTGCTATGCAGCAACTGTAATGCATGTTTTATGGAAAATATGCATGCATATTTATAAAGAGCTGCATATGTCACTGAAAAGAATTAAAATTAATTGCTACATATCAGAAGTACTGGTAATAATGCTTTTTGGGTAGTAAAGCAACATGAAACCTTTTTGCTGAGCTAATAAAATGCAATTTGAGGAAGAATGAGTCTAATAAAGGGTTCAGATGTATATAGTGATTTTTTTCCCCACTTAATTTGTAACTTTTAAAAAATGTTAATTATTGTACTGACGTGAAGGAGAGACAGAAGATTGTTTCCCGTACGGTAAGGGCAAAAGTCTGAGGAGAAAGAGATGTGTTTTATATCCTTCTCCGTGTTAAGTCCATACAGCTGCCCTTGCCTTTGTCTACTTGGGAAAAATTCTTCCAAGTGGTCCTCTGGCTGGGCTATACAAAGTGGAAAAAAAGGCAATATAGCGGAGTCTTTCTGTGCTGGATAATATGCTACAATGGCCTTTTTAGATCCATGTGAGAAAGACATAGTCCTGCTTGATTGTGGCAGCCTCAAGGGGATCTCTCTGGTATTTTGCCTCCATGTTTTCTTTTCTGAAGCATTCCTCAGAAACTGGTATGTACAGCTCTTGGGTTTACATCATATTTGCTATAAACTTATTAATGGTTAGAAAATACTTTTTGATAAAACACAGAGGATGTTTCTAAACTGCACTGAGCTTTCAAGTCCTTACAGCTAGTGCTTACTACACTTATAATAGTATTGTTTTCATGTGTCAGAGAAGGGAAATGTGACTTCAGAAAAACATGAAAAATCTGCTGAGATTTTTAAACCTCATTATTAATGAGGTAAATACTAGATACTCAAGTCCTAGAAATATTGTACCTGGGCATCTTGCAAACATCATAATCTTCAAAGCTGGATAACTGTTGTATGCTGTTTTCTGGAGTGACAAACATATTTTCAGACTTAGACAAGAAAATATATAGGACTTGTGTGATAAAAATTAATCTGAATGCTGAAGATTTAAGGCTTAATTATAATTCTGTTCCAAGGCAATGGACTGTGTGAACTGCTCTTACTAAACTCTACTGTGTAAACACTGCATACTGATGGAATTTGCTTGTCAACCCCAGTGGCATTTCTGTGCACTAAGCTTGTTGTTCTGTCAGCCAAGTGCATCATGGGAAAAGATGAATATCTCATGGGAATGTGCTGCGCATTTTTAAGAAGAAAGTCAACCTCAAAGGTGCCACAAAGAAACTTTAGCACATATTACTTTGCTCAAGAGATAGCTAGTTTATTGGCTGTAAATTTTGCATGCTTCTTAGGTGATGACATACATTTGTGTTGCTAAAACTTTGACTGAATATATCAATTTTTATGTTTCAAATGCTGATGAAATAACTGGTAAAAGATCTTGGTGCAGTATTTTAGCATAGGAAACAGTCACTAAATCCAAAAGATTCTGAAAAGTTACATTGCTATTTCAATATTTGTTGTTATTTTGCCCCTCAAACTTCAGATTTGTGTGTAATGTACTCCTCCCAAATAAAGAGAATAATGTGACTCATGACAGGTATTTTAGTACAGTGTGTACAATGGCAAACAAGATTAAAACAGTCAAAGTAAGGGAAGTAAGACTTAAGTAAAATTCTGTTCTGTTTACAAGTTAGAACACTACATTATCTTCAGAACAAAAAAGAAAGGGCAAGTCAAGATCAGGGTGTGATCAAAAATATTAGTTCAGAGCTAAAAGTTGATGATGTAAAATGAAACAGGAATAGCAGAGAAACAGACAAGAATGATATTAAGATGCTTGCTTAGGAAAAGAAAAACCTGATATTTTGGTGCTGCTTAATTTGGTGACAAAAATTCTTTTCAATTCCACTGGAGGTAGAAGGACAAAGGTGTGTTTTTAGGTATGTGCTGAAGGGATGTAGTCTGTCTTTTCCAATGCACTTGATGATGAATGCAAGAAGGGACCTCTGAATACAGCTGAATAGTTTGAAGCTGTAAAGTTGTTAGTTTTTTCTGTTTTTCTCCTAATAACGATCACTTACTTTTTCAACATTACCTGAAGACTTTCTTCAATGATGTGTTTTCATGTAAAACATTAAAGTTTCTAAAGAAGCAGCAGAGATGTTTTGCCTCTCAGCTATTGTTTATGCTGTAGAAGGGCAATTAAACTGTGAATATTTATGTCAAAGTTTTTACCTTTACTGTAACAGATACAGTGTCTGATTTTGCTTGTCTTCAAGTTGATGGGAGTTTTGTAGTTAATTTTGCCATTGGGAACAAAACTGTGCCAGGCATTTTGAGCTGTAAATATCACTGGCATTTTGAAAATGGAAGTACTGTTAAACTGCAATCCTGACAATGGATTATCCCACATTAAGCAGGTTTCACTTAAGTTTTATTATGTATAGGCTAGTCATTATAATTCAAGATTTCTGTGTCTGTGGGAAGCCTAATATACTATGTTTTTTACATAGTACTGTATATATGTTAATGGAATTGCAGAACTCCCTTAATGCTTCAATAAATATGCCAAATATCTGTAGCAACCTGCTGTTCACTGTGCCCAGATTGCTGCTTTGTAAGTAGGTATCAATCTTCAGTACTTGCTGCATTCAGCCTCTCCTAGTCTCTGATCAGGATCCATCTGTTCGACTGTATTTGGTAGTGTGTTTTTTTTATGATATGTATAGGCCTCAGAAATGTTAATCTCCAAGTGGTGCCTGATCCCTACTGTGTTGTATTTGTCAGCATAATAGTTTCAAATTGCAAAGAGATAAAGTCATGCACTTCCAAGTAACAAAGTGTTTTGTTGCTTGATTCCATTTACATCGTCAGGCTGAGCTGATTATTTGTGATAAAAGGGTCAAATTTTGTTCTCAGTTATACATTTATGAACCTTAAAAAACCCCACTTGCCTTTATTCTGAGTCACTGGAATAAAGCTGATATATTGTTTCTATATGAATATTGAATATTGAAATACAAGACTAGATATATCCTAAAAAAAAATTGATTTTTAGGTATTGCATCTTTTTCTTTGGTCTCTACCTTCTTCCAACAGTGCTGGACCATGTCGGTTAAAATGTGAAAAGTGTGGGAAATCTAAAGTCAGCACATGGATTCATAACCTCACAAAATTTATTTGCAAATATAATTTTGTATAAAATTAATTGATGATGCATCAGTTCAAATTTAGATAACATATTACAGATGCACCAGGTGGCTAAACATACTAGTTCTGCTGGATATAGTTTAAAAAATGTATTTGTGATCTATTGCCTGCCACAACAATATAGCTGATCTGACGTGCTTATAATAATAGAAGGCCATATCATCTGCAAATAAGCAAATGGTATGTGTGATGGTGAGTTTGACACTGGCAGCATCTGTGCTTTGACTCATGTTTCACATACATTAAAGTACATTAATTTAATAATGACACTGAAATGGCAAGACTACAGGTATCTGACAGTATGCAGTTGTATGGATTTCACTGTAAATGTGAGTGTGCCCAAAAGGAACCCAAGAACAGCCATGTTAAATAGAATGCCTGACATTTGAAAATTATGAAAATGGTTTACAGGTAAAGTTTTTGTTGTGAAAATGATATTAAGAATCACTATTTTTGAAATCCATATGAACAATGTGAAAAAGGGAAAAGATATTTAAAAAAATATCTGGGTGCATTTGAATGCCAAGTGAGATACGTGTCTAAATACTGAAGGATTCCAGAATATAGCATTTAGTTCTTTAGATTAGATTAAACAATCTTAAAAATTCTCTTGATGCTCTGAATGGTCAAATACCTGGCCTAGATATCCTTAGCAAGCCTCAGGCTAGAAATCAATCATGAGGCTTTGTAATAAACTATTTTTTTTCTTTCACTGAATTATGCAAATCAGCATAAAATTGAAATTCTAAATGGAATATATGCTTACATATTTATTTGCATACGTTAAACGTTTTTGGGTTAAAATGAATATTTCATATTCACATATTCCTTATAAATAACATCTAAGACTTGGTTAGTATCATACATAAAAGATCCTAAATGCACTGTGGGACTGCCATATTGATGGTAGGATCTAGCATGAATGTTGTATAACTTTGTAGAGGCATAGTTTGTTTTGCCATTCACAAACTACATTATGAAGTGTGTGAATTCTTTCTTTCCTAACAAATGAAAAGAACAATTTTACTATAGACACATTGGACTTTTTGTCTATTTGATTGGGAGCTCATTCCATCATGAATGGACACTTTACTACAGATGTTCAGCATGCTGGGGCCAAAGAGAAGCAATAACTCTCCTGTGTCCAGTTGTTTCCTCTGCTGGTGGGACTGAGTGGATGATGAGCCCTAAATTATCCTGTGCTCTTCAGTTTTGTGTTCTATATTCAGACAAAGCACCACAACTGCTTTAAGGGCTATGACTGTTTATTCACACCACCAGCTACTCTTATTTTTCTTATCAGTCACAAAATCATTCAAGTTCCTTCATCTCCTTCACCATAAACTTCTGTTTCAGGGACTTATATTTGTTATAAATATTTTTATAACATTAACATCTGAAATGGCTTTTTCAGCTGATAGGTTCTGCTCTTGGGACAATAATTCTGTGGATAATATTTCCATTTTTAAAATTTTAGTCATACTTGTTGGTGTTTTTGTGGCTTTTGTGAATTTGTCAGAGCAGTAGCCTTATTTTTAAAAGTGTTAAGAATTTTTCAATATCAAAATGTTAACTTTTATTTCTAGGTGAATACTAAAATCCACCTTATGTTATTTATCCAAGAAGAAGCTATTTTGATGCACATTTTTTAGGCTTCTACCAATAATTAGTTACAGCTAGAAAAAACAGTAGAGCTAACTAACGTGGGAAGGAGAGAAGAATGTAAATAGAACAGAAACTAAAGAAAAACAAAGCAAAACAGCAACCTTCCACCGAACTACAAGAATTTTATCTTGTATGAAATGAAACACTTTCATTTTATTGTATTTTCACTATCTACTTCATCTGACACTGAAAAAACTTTTTAATGTAAATTTTTAACCCTCTTACCACAATTAGACAATTTAGATGTAATAAAAGCAAATAATGCACATAGAGATTACAGGAAAATGATTTCTTTAATGCTTTGTTGTGATGCAAATATATATAGTCTGAATATATACACAAAATATGCAAGCTGGAAGAGTGCTGACTGGGACAGAAGTTGGCTAACTAACTTTTACACCGCTAGCATTGCTTATGTTTACCTCGGTTTTAAATTAAAAGAGGGTAGATTTAGACTAGATATAAGGAAAAAAATTTTTCACAGTGAAGGTGGTGAAACACTGGAACAGGTTGCCCAGAGAGGTGGTAGATGCCCCATCCCTGGAAACATTCAAGTTCAGGTTGGACAGGGCCCTGAGCAACCTGATCTAGTTGAGGATGTCCCTGTTCATTGCAAGGGGGTTGGACTAGATGACCTTTAAAGGTCCCTTCCAACCCAAACCATTCTATTATTCTGTGATCTCAGTCTTGACTTGCAGCAATGCAAGTATTTTTAAGTCATGGTGTTTTGCCAGTTTGTGCTAGTCTGTTTAAGATGAATAAACAGGACTTTGGATTAAGAGGATGGGTGTAAAATAAAGAAGTTTTTCAGAATTGTTTCCTGTAAGGGCGCTATTGGCTGGTGAGTAGTATCAGAAACTCTTCTTACGATTTTTGGTGAAATAAACCTCTCCCTTGGATTGCAGTATATATTCAGGTATTATGTGCATCAGAGGTGAGGTTTCTGTTCTGTATTTCTGTGTCCTAGATTATCAGTAACTTTTTTTTAGTTGTATCTTATCTGCTTATCTTATTGAACTGTTCTCAGTCTGTGCATCATAACTTGCATTTGGTCAGGGAGGATCCCAAAACATTTTAGAAAAGAGAGTTAATTTCAATCCCTCTAGTTCTCACAGAGAAGTAGAACTATAACTGGCATACTATATCTGAGTCAGACAACCTGATAAGTTGTTAATGGCGTAATGTACTGAAATCTGTCTCCCATCTTACTCTCCTGTCTCTGAGTTGTAAACTTTACATTATATAGAGAATGGTGGCTTGAACCAATAACTAAATTATTTGGACACAGAACCTAATTCTGCTGGTGTCAGACCAATTTTTCTATCAGTGTAAGTTGGTATACATCCAGGTGAACGAAGAGATAGATGCATGGGATTTTAGTTGAAATTTAACTCCTTCATATAAGTAACTAATGCAAAATTTTTGCTAAGTAGGTACTGAAAATGCATGCATGAGCCTAAGCCCAGTTTCCTGTTAGTTTCCTATCAGCAGAAATACGGATACCCATCACACTGAAATCTATGTCACTGTAAATTGGAAAAGGTAATTTTATACTTTCCTTGCTAAAAAATAAGGCATAATTTTTTTCCAAGTTCTCTAGAAAAACCTCCTTGCTTTCTCCTTTCAGTTTCCAACTTGCTATATTCAGAACTTTTACTGTGTCAGTAAAGCAGTAATCTCCTTTTATATATGTATGTATCACAATATGTGTATCACAAATCAAGCAGAGGCAATGATGACAATTTTACTGTACATTGTATTACATGTGATGTCAGACTGATGGTCTCTGGACCTCAAGAATCTGTGAATCCAGGAAGCTCCACTAGAAATAGTAATGTAGTCCAGTCAATGAGAAGCTTAAATATGGTGTCATTAAAGCCAGCATTGAAGTATAATAGGGAGAATAGTAAGGAAAATGCAGGTTATGTTTAGAAATAGGAAGATGCATCTTGGTAGTACTCAATCCAATTATTTGATAAGGAGAATGTATTAGTACAAATAATGGAAAACAACCAACCAGATCCACAAGTATCTATTTTTCTTCATCTTCATAGTAGGGTCAACTGTCAAACTGAGCAGGTAGAGTCCTGGTCTGTTAGGAACTGCTTAGCATTGTATTTAGTAGTGTAAGGGAGATGCCTTTATATGTATCAAGTATGCTATATTTTCCAAGTGAGGATGACCTAAGCTTTAGCCTCAGCCTGAAGAAAACTTCTGAACTCTGGAATATCTTGTCTTGAGAATAGGTGCATATAATGGAAACAGACACTTTCATTATGGTAGTATGCACCATGATCAGAAGCACCTTCAAAGAAGTGCTTGTGACAGTTGTGAGCTGCTGAAGAAGCATTCATCAAGAACTATTTGTGCTGGAGGGATGCATGACTGTAGTCAGCTGCAGCCAGCAACCATTAGCAATGTTCATACCCTGAACTGAGATGAAATTGCCAATTTAATCTTCCTGTGCCCAAGCTAAAGGAGAACGGTTTCTTAAAGTAGCAGGAAATGAGCCAAATTCCCCTTTATCAAGGTCAGTAGCAAAGCCACGTTTACTAATTAAAGTAAAATACCTGTGTTTTCTAAAAAGAATATAAAGTATGTGAACGTTGTGCATCATGCTAGAAATGTGCTGCTTTCTGCCATTGCTACTAGTTATTCTTACTGCCTCTGGTTAAAATTCCCTTTGTAAGGGTGTTCCCTTTGTATCTGTCATGACAACATTTCTTGCACTTTCCTTTGAAGCGTCAGGTAATGGCTGTTAGGAGGAATAGGATTCTGCCAAACAAGTGCCAATCCTATATTGCAATTCTTGCATGCCCTTTTCAAATTTGGAATAGGGTCAAACAATAAATTAACTGGAAATTTTGTGTAATTCATAATAATACATGTTTAATTATTAAAAAAAGGTCAAGCTAATATTTGGGAATTAATTTTATCTACTAAATTTCCTGTAGAAGTAGAATAGGACACACAATTGCATGTTTTCCCCAACCTAACAGCAAGCACTGATGGCAACTGAATAGCTCTGCATCACAAACTACTAAAATATGGTATTGAAAATCAAAATAAGATATGTATTTCTGTGTGGCTGTAAAAACAGGATAGTTTTATACAGGAGGCTTGCCAATGTGATGCCCATCTACAAGAAGGGCCGGAAGGAGGATCCAGGGAACTACAGGCCTGTCAGCTTGACCTCAGTGCCAGGGAAGATTATGGAGCAGATCATTCTGAGTGCCATCATGCAGCATGTACAGGTGATCAGGCCCAGTCAGCATTGGATTATGAAAGGCAGGTTCTGCTTGACCAACCTGATTTCCTTCTATGACCAGGCGACCCACCTAGTGGATGAAGGAAAGGCTGTGGACGTTGTCTCCCTGGACTTTAGGAAAGCTTTTCACACTGTTTCCCACAGCATTCTCCTGGAGAAGCTGGTGGCTCGTGGCTTAGACAGGTGTACTCTTTGCTGGGTAAAAACTGGCTGGACGGCTGAGCCCAACGACTTGTGAATGAAATTAAATCCAGTTGGTGTCTGGTCACAAGCGGTGTTCCCCAGGGCTCAGTTTTGGGGCCATTTCTGTTTAATATCTTTATTGGTGATCTGGACGAAGGGATCGAGTGCACCCTCAGTAAGTTTGCAGATGACACCAAATTGGGTGGGAGTGTTGATCTGCTGGAGGGCAGGAAGGCTCTGCAGAGGGATCTGGTCAGGCTGGATCGATGGGCCAAGGTCAACTGTATGAGGTTTAGTAAGGACAAGTGCTGGGTCCTGCACTTGGGTCACAACAACCCCATGCAATGCTACAGGCTTGGGGAAGAGTGGCTGGAGAGCTGCCTGTCAGAAAAGGACCTCATGTTGCTGGTTGACAGCTGGCTGAACATGAGCCGGCAGTGTGCCCAGGTGGCCAAGTAGTTCAACAGCATCCTGGCCTGTATCAGAAAGAGTGTGGCCAGGAGGAGTAGGGAAGTGATCGTGCCCCTGTACTTGGCACTGGTGAGGCCGCACCTTGAATACTGTGTTCAGTTTTGGGCCCCTCAGTACAAGAAGGACATGGAGTTTCTGGATCATGTCCAGAGAAGGGCAACAAAGCTGGTGAAGTATAAGTCTTATGAGCAGCGGCTGAGGGAACTGTGATTGTTTAGTCTGGAGAAGAGGAGGCTGAGGGGAGACATTATAGCTGTCTAGAACTACCTGAAAGGAGGTTGTAGTGAGGTGGGTGTTGGTCTCTTCTCCCAGGTAACTAGCGATAGGACGAGAGGAAATGGCTTCAAGTTGGGCCAGGGAAGGTTTAGATTGGATATTAGGAAAAATTTCTTTACTGAGAGAGTGGTCAAGCATTGGAACAAGCTGCCCAGGGAAAATGTGCAATTTTGAACACCTCCATCACTGGAGGTGTTAACAAAATGTGTAGATCTGGCACTTCGGGACATGATGTAGTGGGTGTGGTGGTGTTGGTTTGATGGTTAGACTGATCTTTGAGGTCTTTTACAACCCTAACGATTCTATGATTTTATGTTTTAATGGAGAGAATCTTTCATTCTTCTAAATACTTTGTTAGCTTCCAACTTTCCAAAGCAACAAACGTACTTTGTGTTCTATCTACTGCTCAGATATGCCATATATAATGTACAATTTGATTTTTTTCTCTGTCATTTTTAGAGAAGCAGCCTTCTAAGCAGCAGATCTGAAGCCAAACCATTTTCTCTAGCTAAAGCCAATGAGTGTACCAGTATTTGACCTTTCAAAAATTCAGTTATACTTTATTTAGGATGTTTTATTTATGGAAAGACATTCAGTCCTTAGTTACCTTTTAGCCACTTGCCAGATTGCCTTAGGTTTATAAATGTCTGTCTTGTACTGGGAAGACCAAAACTCAGTACAATATTCTAGAAGAGGTCTTATGAGTGCCAAATAATCACTTTTCTGGACCCAATGGTTACATGTTGGTAGCACAGCCTGATGTGTGGTTAATCATGTTCACCTTGCTTTCCAGCAGGATCCTTAGGTCCTTTCTGCAGAACTGCTCAACACCTGCTTGGCCCCCAGCCTGTATTGATGGATTTTTCCATCCTCAGCGCAGGACTCTGTATTTGTCTCTGTTCTAGCATAAGATTCCTGTCAACCTGGAATTGCAGCTTCTCAAGGTCACCAGCTTATCAAGCACTTCTTCCAGTTTGTTCTTATGAGACACATCTCAGGGTCCGACAGACTTCTTCAATCTACAGAAAAATACTGATGCAGTTTATTGGTGTAGAACCCAGCTGCTGGGACACTACTCTTTCTCAGATGCAATGAATGTGAGTAGTTCACCTTGCGAGTTGCAGTTAGTTCCTCTGCAGACAGTCTGAATACGGCAAATCCTAGGTTGCTTTGTCTGATTTCTTCTTGATTCTGTTAATGCCAACAGTTGTAGGATAACTTTCTTCCCCTTGACAGCCCAGTTCAAAGATACAGGGATGATTACCTGGTTTTATGATACTCAAGGCAAATCAGCTAATACCTACTACTACCTGCAAACTGCTTCCTTGCTTCTGCTGTTTTGCCTTGAGACCCACCAAGTAGAAGTAGAGGAATTGAGCCTTGGTGCTTTGAATAAGATCAATCCATGTCTGGTATGATCCCATGCAGTCAGCAGATATACATGTTACTGTATGTGAGTATACATTATTAGTAGCCATATGCTAAGCAATGTACATCAAAAGGAAATATAAACTGTACTAGAGCCTTTGACATCCGTGAGTTTGTCAGTTTATCCTCTGTAATCTTTTCTCTTCAAAAAGAGAAGGTGATAAAACAAAGTAAAAACTTTTTCTATGAGATTGAAAAGGTGTCACACATCACAATATGGTTACTCGATGCTGTGTTCTGGTCTTACTGAGTGAAACCACACAACTACCTTCATTGGGCTAGCTTCTTAAATTTTGGCTTTTAATAACTGTTCTCTTATCTCCTGCATTCAATGGTTAATGATATTTCTACTTGAAAAACTGCTCCTCAGTCTTCAAAACAATTTTATAGTACCATGCTCATCAACACCAAAAACTCAGTGTGAGTCACTGTACTTAAAAGATACTGAGATGGAGTAGTAAAACAGTAACAAGTGGAAATTAAAAGCAGTAGAAGAACACAATGTCTTTTTTAATAGTTCTGAGGGATGATGTGGATATATAAAAATGAAAAGTTACACCTGCTCATTCTTTTTTATGAGAGACAGTGACATTGCATCTGGAATTTCAGAGCAAAGAGTGGAGCACGTCCACATTTTAAAGACACTGTATTATACCTTCCCTCCATCTCAGTAGCTACTTTTTATGTAGTTTGGTAGTTTATAGAATTTATTATTAGATTCCTTTGGGAGCTCAGGTGTGGTTTTCAGAGGAGTTTAAGGGATATAGGTACTTTATAGGGAACACTTTGGTAACTCACAGCTCAACATTGAGGACTTGGCCATACGTTTTTAAAAATTTATCCCTGTGCTCCCACATACCTGATGCTAGAGCTTTTCAACCACACTATAGTAAAACTGAGTTCCTTCCAGAATGACATTGTTACCCCTTGTCATGGTTTAACCCCAGCCAGAAAATAAGTACCACGCAGCTGCTCCCTCACTCCCCCATGGTGGGATGGGGGAGAGAATGAGAGGGGTAAAAGTGAGGGAACTCGTGGTCTGAGATAAAGACAGTTTAATAGGTAAAGCAAAAGCCACGCACGGAAGCAAAGCAAACCAAGGAATTCATTCACCACTTTCCATGGGCAGGCAGGTGTTCAGACATCTCCAGGAAAGCAAGGCTCTGTCATGTGTAATGGTTTCTTGGGAATACAGATGCCATAACTCTGAATGTCCCTTCACCCCTTCCTTCTTCTTCATCCCAGCTTTATATACCAAGCATGATGCCATATGGTATGGAATATCTCTTTGGCCAGTTTGGGTCAGCTGTCGTGGCTGTGTGCATTCCCAGCTTCCTGTGCACCCCCAGCCTTCTTGCTGGCAGGCCAGCATGAGAAGCTGGACTGTCCTTGACTGCTTAGCAACAATGCAAAACATCAGTACTTTATCAACATTTTCTCTTCCCAAATCCAAAACATAGCTGATATGTTGATTTAACCTATTTAACCTTAACGAAGGTTAAGAGGGTCTTGTTTTCTGTTTGATGGAAGAGGAGCAATGAAGGACCTCAAGGAAATACAGGGAATTTTCTTGTGTTTCTACCACTTAGAGTGCTGCAAAACCAGAAACAGGGCTTTCAGGCTTGCAGAGTTACAAAAAGTAACCTAGCTCTGAAGCACTCTATACAAGCTTTCCTTTGAGATTTGGAATAGTGATAGCCAAACAACAAAATGTGTTTTATATTGAGGAATTCAAGAGTTAATATTGCAGTCTTGAGAAAATAATTTCCAGAGTCATTAAGAAAACAAGGAAAGGGCTTCTAGGGATTTCAATTTGTATTTTTCTTTAGTGCCTTTCCATTGGGCCATTGTTCACATCTAGTGTGAAATCCAGCTGAAGGCAATTTGAACGATCTCATTCTATTTGCCAGTGGCTGTCATCTCAAAGGCTACCACTTTATATATAACAAGGCTACTATCCTGTAGCCGTCTTTAACTGAGAGGCCAGTGGGTTAATGAGAGAGACTGAAATACCTTCTGATCCAGGCAGGTGGTCTTTCCAAATCAGGCAGAACTGGCAGAACAGTGTATCAAAACTCGAGTTGCCACTGCCTTCAGCTGGAACACTTTGGTAAGCAGAGCTGTCAGTCCAGAATCTTTAATGAGCTCCAAGTTCACTTTTGAAGATAGAAAAAGGAAGCAAGGACTGCAAAGCTAAATTTTCTGTGCTTTGAGTTTTATATGCAGCTTGAAGATATCAGCCATTTCTGAATATGCATGTGCTTTATCTGAACACCATCTGGTTTTGCTGACCTATGCAATGTTGATATTTCTACCCTAATTTGCATGTGTTTTTCTGGGCAGTGCCTGATTTAGTTGTAGGAAAATGGCTAGAGTGCTGCTGAGTCGGTGCAACTGGGGTAATGTGTTCACCTACTTTTTCTGTCTCATTGGGAAGACATTATTGGAAGAAAAAAATGAATTGCTGAACAGAATCCTTTCCATGGTATAGTCAATGTGGAAAATCACTTCACCTATCACTATGTTTTCTTTCCCTTTGCATAATATTTGTCCCTAAACCCAGCCATGAAGAAGCCTACAGCAATAATATTAGGAACAGTACTAGCTGAGGAAAATATTAAAGTAGCTTTCATGTGTAACAACTGTGCAGCCCAAGGTCATAAAACAAGTATTCAAAGCACCAAAACATGGGCTGCCGCAAGCTACATTTTGTAAATTTTGCAGTGGAATGGTGAAGATGTGAAAAGTCTTAATTGATTCAGACTGTGCTATCATCTTTTAATACAAGATATAAACTTTTAAATTGGTCTGTAATCTTGTTTCTTATAGGGAGCAATAATATTATTTGTTTCACTGAGCTTTTCCAACTCTTCGACCTGCAGCACTGTGGTTACAGCATCCTACAGTGTCCTACCCTTTTGTCACTTGAGCTATAAAGATGGACCCTCCCCACCTACCTTCGAGCTGTTATGCTATGTGAAAATGAAGGAGATTTCCTGAGAGAGTAGAATAAAGATTAGTAGGGGCAACCCCAATGAGGTGGAGACAGTGAAGTAAAGAAGCAGGCTAATCCTACTTCTGTAAGATTCAAAAGGAAGAGCTAGAAGGAAGATCATACACGTCTGAACATTGTTGTAAGGTGCTGGGCTGGCTGCTGTAGGCGAGTGAACTCCTGGACCAGGGGTGCGTTTCCCCCTCAGTTCTTTCACTGTAGCTGCACTCTGTGTGAGATGCCAAGGACGGAACTGCTGAAGGTGTCGTGGATAGTGTTTTAGTCCCAGTTCTCACTGGACTTGGTGATTTCATAGAATCATAGAATAGTTTGGGTTGGAAGGGACCTTTAAAGGTCATCTAGTCCAACACCCAATTTCCCTACAAGTCTATGAGGCATCAGTAAGTGCCTGGAGAAATGCTCTGTTTGACAGGGTAAGCAGTCACTGCTGAGAGGTAGCATGAAAAATCAGAGAATGGTTTCTCATTAACTGAGAATGTGTACTGCCTTTTATAGGCAGAGTTTCAGTAATTTTTATTTGGGTGACCTTTTGATTAAATTTGCTGTAAGAACATTCCCTGTAGTTATTGAGCTAGCTCTGGTGGGCCATCCTAGCATCAAAATCCAGCTTCATTTATTGGGACTTTATCTGTATAAGGGCTGAATGTTTTGACTTCTTGTTAGCCAGAGTAGGGGAAAGCAGACAGCATTATTGTAAATGGATTTGTATCAGGATAACAAAATATTGCTGGAATCTGAAGGCATACTTGTAAATCCTTGAGCACAATCAGCCTGAAACTAAAAACAAGAACCACAGAAAGTGATCAGGCCTTGTTTTGTTTGCAGTATAAACCCTGTTAGTCAAGGACTTCCTACCTAAAGGTACCAGGCAATGGGCCTAATTTCCACTCAGACAAAATCAGTTGCCATTTTTCTTGCGTAGCAAAGGTGGATGCAAAAGCACTAAAAGTTCTGGAGCCTGCAAAAACCTTCTCAGAAGTCATTTAATGAAAGGATAGACTTATAAGGTGAAATACTATATGCAAGATATTTAGAGGGGTTCCAAGAACAGCAGTAAGTTCTGCATGATTACCTCTCAAGCCCTCCCTAAGTAACAATTTTCAAGATTTTGCTTTCAGTAAGTAGCTAGGTTTGGGTAGAAGTCTGGTTAGTTTTCTAGTCCCCTTTGAAGGAAGATTCATGAAATAAACTCAGTGACAGACTCTGCTGCGTGCCTGTTTGTTTATTTTAGGCAAGAGATTACTGCCTGTTGGCCAGAAATCACAAACTAATCGCAAACTAGATGGATTCCTTTCTGGTAAAAAAATTTGTTTTCTTGGTCTAACTAGTCCTTGTATTATATCTCTCAAAATCATAAATATGAATATTTATAGTCTATTTACTAATATAGTTTAAAACAAAAGGGGGGATAAGGGCTAGGATATGTCTTGAAAGGCCATTTGGTCCATTCATCTGCAGGCAAGAGTCAGTGGATATGTAAATAATTCCTGGTAGATGTTTACTTAAATTTTCTTAAAAGTACCAGTAGGAGAAATTCTGCAGTGACCAGCCACTCTAGTCCAATGATTACTAACATTACACTTGGAAAACTTACCTTAATGTTCAATATAAATCTTCTTGCTTGAATTTAAATGCATTATTTTATCCCATTAACCCAAGCACTAAGGAGAACATTCCCCTTCTTTTTTGCAGTAAATTAATATATATGGCAAACAATTTTGCTTCAGTCATCTGTGAACAACGAAACATCGTTTCTTTTATTAAGGTCGCATTTTTAGAAAATACTTTCTTTTTTCCTTTGTGGCAATACCATGTTTTTAATTGATGTTCAGTTGTCAGTGCTGTTGTCTTGACAACACTTGTTAACTTGGTTTTGGTTGGGGGATTCCAGGGCAAGAACCACGTTGACCCTAAAAAAACTCATCAGGTGAGGCCAGAGGAAAGGATGGTCTGCAGAAAGATAGATTGCTAGATTGATAGAACAGCCTTGCCATGGAAAGGCTGTTCAAATAGTTTTTTCCATGGTTTCTCACTTATGGAAGATATTTATAAGGGATAATTACAGAAAAGGCTTCTGCGCTTGTGTATCTCATTCTGATTGCAAACTTACATTCTTGATTGTTGAGATATTCAGTATTACTCAAAATCAACTTCATCTATTATTAGATTCAGTTCCTGTGTCCACAAGAACTTTTATATGGCTTTAAAAAAAGCTCTACCTCAGAGGAAAAATTCAATAATGTAATCAGAAGGAATGATTTAGGGGCCTTACTAAACATGATAGATAGGTATTTCAATTCAAAATGTTGAATCAGTCTGCTCTTGATATTGCTAATCAGAGATTATTATCTACCCCCCTTAAAAAGTCCCCAAAGATTCATGCTAGTGATAAACCCCCAAAAGGGCGAAAAGGGCATTCTTGATTTGTATATCAGTTTTTGAAGTTGATATGGCTGTAACAGATTGTGTGTTTCTTAGACTTGGAAAAATTATTTGCAATAAAAGATTATTAAATACCTCATGAAGAATGTGAGGAAAAAAACAAGTCTAGAAGTTGTAAGGAGAAATGAAGCACTATTTTACTAAAAATAATAAGTAAAAATGGCAAAGATCTATGCAAAAAATCTTGATTCTTATCTGCATGTCTTTTATATACTGGCTTTAAGGTAGAACACTGTGTTCCATTATTCTATGATATGTGTGGAAGTGTTGCAACAAATAGAAGTTATTTCAGTAAAAAATGCCTGAAATCAAGGTGATGTAACTTCCAGGGTTCATGAAGTTACACATTCAGGTATTCTACCCACAATACCTAATTTTTCCAGAATTTACCACTTTCAGAGAGTTCATCTGACTGTGTGGAGCTGATTCAGCAAAGTGACTCACCTACTGTAGTGTTGGTAGGATAGAGTACCAAGATTTAGCATAGTTTGGTGATGCTAATAGACATGCAATAGACAATTTGGGGATGTCTGCACTGGGTGCACCCTGAGATTCATTCCTAAGCTAACCCTGGGATAGCTGCCAGGTCTACAAAGCTAAGCCTGTGTTCATGCAGAGATACTGGCTTCAATACTAGAAGCAGTACACTGTATCCAGTATACCCAACATGCTACCCCAGGGCAGTGCCATCCTGATAGTGTTGTCTCCAGTTCTGGAATGCGGTTTATGGTAGAATTAGCTGAGATATCACAGCATGTTGTATCCTTGTGCAGTGTTGAAATATCCTTCATATGCCATCCTGGCTGACTATCTGTGCAGTTAGATCTCTGCATACCGAGTACACTGATCAGCCAAGGGAGCAAGCTTGCAAACTGGTGTAGAATTTAGCACTGTACAAGAGATGCCATCAAAATGAAAAAATGTGTGGCCAAAGCACAGCATTTTATGTGGAAATGTGGGCATCAAAATTAAATGGATGGCAGCCATTTCATTGCTTAAGTCACCCTGGTACCCTGTTTTTCTAGAGTTCATAGAAGAGTATAAATTAATGATGCCGATTGCCTGCATGGAAGATACATTTCTGGTATTTGCTATGTAACAGCATCTTTCCTATATAGCTACTCAATTCCCAAAGCTATGGGCAGAGCCCTGTGTTCCTGCCAGACTACCAGAATGCAGCATCTGCTCCTCTCGGGCCAGCAGAGTCTGGCAGGAAAACCAATATGCCTGGCACAGGAAGATCAGCACAGATTTTCTTCTCTGCGTGAAAACAGGATTACCTGCTGGTATGGAGACTCCTAGGCCATGTTCCCTCATTCTGGAATCTGCATGGATGAAAGTCAAGAGGCTGCTGCTCATCTATTCTTCTAGCAGGTGTAATTTTGTGGGTTTTAGCAATTTAAAGAATCTCTTAGGCTGTTTGAACTTTTTGCCTCTGTACAGTGGTCCCAGGGCTACTGGGGTACAGAGTGCTGAGATTCATGAACTACCCTTCCTGGCTCATGACATGATCTCTGTGATGTTATGTGAGTCTTTCTCCTAAAAAGCCTTTTTTGGGTAAGGAGCCACAGCCTTCTCTGTTCGTATTGCTGATTCAGCTGGCCCCTTTTCACTGTGTGTTCTGATTGTCGTCTCTATAGTGGGAAAGGAGCAGATACATGTTTCTTTATCTCTATAGACCATTTAACTGAGGCTGCATTTCAACATTGAATATTAAATTCACAGAGATGGTTTATGTAGCAAAACAATAAGGCATACGTAATTCTTCTTCCTCACATGAGAAATAGTACAGCCATACAATTTAACATAAATCTTCAGCTAACTCTAGATGTAGGTAAAGTTGCTCGTTATTATTAATTTTGCTCTTCCACAGTCCAGTCATTTTCTTTGTTTTCCTCTGAGACTTATGCCTACAGTTTCTCTCTAAATGCTGCATTAGATATTCTGTTTCAGTGCAGTTCTGAAAATTGTCCATTTTTTATTCTAAACAATGTTACAGATGTGCTGACAACAAGCTGTTGGACACAGCTTCATTTGGAAGATTTAAACATCTTATAAGTGAGCCATTTTCCCATGCTAGGGATGGACAAACTATGATCAGGGAAAAAAAGCCACTTGTTATTCATATGATAGAACATATTTCCAATTTAAATACGTGCATATAGTGAATAATTAGACTTCAGTATTCATTGTCTGTTGATTTTTTTTCCCCCAGAAACAAACTTGCTTTTGCAAGCCTAGAGCTGCAAAGCTGTAATATTCAGTAGTATTTGGAAAATATTGCTAATATTTTTTCTGAATACTGTTCAAGATTTCACTGGGACTATATGCTAGTGGATTAACATGATAATAGGAATGTATGCACACATCAAGTGCATAAAAGAAATGACAGGTAGATACATGGAAAGTACAATCTGAGTTTGCTGAATGTAAATGGTTCACTTCATCTGAAAGTGTTAATAAACCTCCACAGACCTGTCTGAGAAAAAAGTAGCATTTTAAAAACACAGCCAGAATTCTTCATAAGGAGAAAATTCTGAAACTGAACGAAGTGAGGGAAATGACTTGGAGTGACATTAGGTTCTTTAAACCCAACAGGTATTTTAATCCTATCAGGAGCTGATCTATATTATAGATGCATATGAGGAAAGAAAAGATAATTTTGGACAGCAAATGCTCATGGTGAGCTCTTGATGATATCATTTAAATTCAGTCACCCTTTATAAAGGCTAAATATAATGAATGTGTTTTTTCTCCTTTTACAGATCTATTTACATCATTTAAGGTCAGTACAAGGTAAAATTATCCTGCTTTTACATAAAATACTTGTAATTCCTTTCTCTTCGTGTATTTGCAAGAGAAATTCTTGTTTTCTTTATTACTTTCTGAACCTTGCCTTTATTTCCATGACTTTTTTTCCTATTTACAAGCATCTTTTTTCAGTGATAGTTTGTGTTTGGATGCATTTGTACTTTCAAGATCAGCTGCAATGCAGTCTATTTAAATGCACTGCAAAGCATGTTAGGCATAATTGCAAAGAAAACACAGTACAACTGAAAGCTATTTCACTTATTTTTAATTGGAATACTGGCAAATACAGCCATAGTGCAGTGTAACTGTGAGGTACTCCGGTGGTGGAAATGTGTCATTATATACAATGGATTTTTCTCAGTAATGCTAGATACCACAGTTACCAAACAGCTAGACATTAATCATGTCAGTAATAGTCTCTAAGTGCTATAAAAGAGCATTTCCTCCTAAATTTTGTTACTTAGGACACTGTTAATTGGAACATTAAGCTTGTGTCTGATATATGTTTACCTAACATTATTAAAAGTAACACACAAGATTACTGAAACTGAAAGTTTCAGTTTGTTTGCCTTAATTGTTAAGAGGTGCTTTTTATTTTGGTTCTTTCACTTTTCCATGTGCATCCATGCACTTTGAGATTTTCTTTTTAGAAATTATGTTAAAATGTTCCTTTAGACCTTTCAGTTACAGTTCTGCAAGGGGATAAAACAACTTCTAAAATCTAACTATACATGAAGCTGTCCATTTGTCCAAACAAAACCCCCTGATTAAATATGTGTTACATTTTCTGCGGTTGCAGAAATTTTTTTACACTTTCAAAAAAAGTGAGACCTGCTTGACAAATGATATTTAATTAAAATGAAGAAAAGAAATAATTAAATAGCCTGATCTTAAACTTTCCTGCTTTGAATACATCTCATGTTCGCTTCATTCAAGACAGGGTCTGTTTGCAAAGCTATGGGCAATTTGATGGATTTATCATAGTAGTTCTTGCAAATCATACTGTTACATGCATAAACTAGTTATAATTCCAGATATTAGAGTTATTCTTGCAGTAAAAAAAAAATCTTTGCATTTCTGCTAATTCTATTTGTGTCTTACTAGGGAAGAAAAGCTTGAGGGGTCTTGATAGTTTTCCTTCTGTCACAAATCACCATGCTATATTATCTCCTTCAGGTGCCAGTTAAGTCCTGCATTGCCATGGAAAGGCTGTTCAAATACTTTTTTCCAGAGTGTTAGATGGTTTCTCACTTATGGAAGGTATTTATAAGGGATAATTACAGAAAAGGCTTCTGCGCTTGTGTATCTCATTCTGATTGCAAACTTACATTCTTGATTATTGAGATATTCAGTATTACTCAAAAAATCAACTTCATCTATTATTTAGGTATTGATGGGACCCAAATTTCTTCCCTGTGCTTTAGTGGGTCAGGTGAAGAACTAGAGCTTTTAGTTACAGAGACTGAGAGGCAGAAAAATTGTAGTGCACTTACAGTGCATTGTCAGGAATACAGAAATAAGTTCCTGGATAAGGACAGACAATTACATTGTCTGAAGCCCCATACTGAATGATAGTGATTCTTCCACAGCACACAAAACTGTGCAATTATCATTAATAATGTATGTGATTAAACGTTTTCAATTGATTACACAAGAACAAACCTTAAGGCCTTTACTCTCTTACTTCAACAGGTTCCTAGTTTAAATTTGTCTTTACAAATAGTAACATTCAATTGTGTGCATAGCTGGTCTGTGTAACCATCTGCTTCTTTGACCATTATCCTGACCTGCTTTGCCTCTCATTCTTTTTGTTCATTGCTATACCCACTGAGTATGTCACCTTAAATTAGCTTCCGAACTCCTAAGGGATGGTAGTGTATCAGAGTTTGTATTTGGAGTTTTCAGCATCATTCAGTAGAAGCTAGATGTAAAGCATGAAAGATGTTGTATGTGCATTCTGTGAAATTATGAGGTGGAATTTGACCAGGTAATACTTAGAATTAAACGGGAAGGAATGACCAGTGAGTTAATCAAAAGAAATGTTATGTGGTTTAACAAAGTGTAACCATCCCATCTGATGTGTGTGAAGCTGTAAGTTGTGCACCTTTTCCTGTACAGGAAAACAACAGGACAATTGATATATTAGCTGTTGCAAGGGCTGATGTATTTTGCTTCCTGGAAGGAAAATTTAAAAGCAGTAATTAAAACTCCATATTTTAAACCATTTTCAATATCTTTGTTTCTGATATAATTGTGAATCTGCTTTCAAGAGTTGCAAATTGAGAGTCCCTCTGATCAGTTCTTTTATTGTAGGCCCATTGGTCAACACACAATGCGTTACAGTCAGTCATCTTTGGGAGAGGAGAACCTTACTTGAATACCTATATGCAAGATTTATAGTTTACCAGGGAGGCTGATCTTTCAAAGAGAATAGGAACACAAGGCAGCAGACTTGTAAATTTCAAACATCATTTTAGCATTTCCAAATGTAAGTGTTTCAGTGTGATGTTACTCCTTTTAGCAGAAAGTCAATAGTCTAGAAAAATACTGAATTTCTGTTGCACTTAGAATGTGCTTACTTAGCCTTATCAGTGTGAATCCTGGTGTTGGCCAGCATAGCTCATGTTAACATAGCTGACGACAGCTGATGTGTATTAGGTGGTACTCATGTAAGCAGCTCTGCCAGCTGAAGGTAATGATGGGTCTTGGCACAGGATGGGAAGGGTAACTTCTTCAGCATACACAGCAGTTGCTGGAATAGAGTTTATGAACAAAGCTCCATCTCTCAGTGTTCTGCTGTATTGCTGCTGTTCCTTTTTCAAGGTATTGACAATTAAGCTCTTCTTTTAGTTGTTTTGTGGAGAGATGTTGTCTTGGAGTGGTTGGTGTTTTTCAAACATGGCATATTTAGATGTGATTACCATGCTTCTGCTCCTCTTGCTAGTGAGGAATTTAATCAAAATCAGCAAGTGTTTAGCATTCTGCTGTTTCATAGATTGTAGGCAGCTAATTCAGAGGATTTATAGGGCAACTGGGAAAATTGAAGGTGTTCAAGGACTAAGAGTAAGGATTCAGCTAGCAGTCTCCTTGAAAATACACAGACAATATATAGGAAAAAGCCATGCAGATAGTAAGCTATCCTATGTAATTAACTACATCCGAAAATAAATAACACACATCTGCTTCATAGTGTTTGTAGTTGGGTGTGACCACATCTGCATCTAGATATTTAAAATTTTGATATTATTCTTAATCAGATAGAACAATTTTTAAATTGCATAAGTATGTAAGCAGATTGAATGTACCAGTTCTATTTTACAAGAGATTGTCTTGCATCTTAAAATTTTTGGGATAAAGCTTCATCATATATGTACTGTGATTACTTCATTAAAGATGCTAATATAATTTTAAAAACTTGGCAATATTATTTTGCTATAAAGTTTCTTTAAAATCTGATTTGTATTTTTCTTCTAGATGTTTAGTATAACTAGACAATATTACAATACCTCATTTCCATTCACACTTTTCTGCTTTTTTAGTGAAACATGCTATCCAATCTAAACTACTGAATGTTTAATTCAAGTAGATTCTTCATTTTTTCAGGATATCATCTAAGGTCAGTAAAAGCATGAAAGGAACAGCCAATATGGCTGTTGAGGTCATGACTTTATGCAATACTTCCATTTCAACAGTCAGAATTTATGCTATACTTTAAGGAGCTTCTTGAGTTATGATACAGTTTGCAGTTTGAATTAGCTTATCCCTGAATTTTTATCCAAAGTTATGTATTGTCTTAAATTACAAGAAAAGCTAATAAGTAATTAATCCATTTTGCACACGTAAGACCTCCAGGTGAAGTACAGTGATTTGTAAAGTACTTATAATGAAGCAATTATTACATTTGCATTTAATTATTTTATTGGTGTATCTCCTTTCTTTTCACTGCATGCAGTTACTAATGGGAGAGTGGGTTCTACTTTGTTATTTTGCCACTATTAACGGGGTGGATCATGGAACAGGAAGATATCTTATGAAACTGTGGAGCATGAAAATGCAAACTGTGAAATCAGGAGCAAGTCAGAGTGAGAGCTGTCCTGAACAAAAAGAATAGGCAAACACAGGAGCCATTTAATCCCTTCATTAGCGTGGGAAGTCCAGCATGAAACTTTAAAGCCCCATTCAGAGCTAACTGACAGTTGCACTGTGTGACTTAAGTTCTGCCCTGCTAGACTTTCTGGATAGTGGGCGGTCCAGCCCTGTCCTTACAGGGAGAGGCAGAACTAGGGTGAAAATGGCTCTTTGCAGCTCTAGGGTGATAAACTGGCTCCTCAAACGAGAAAATGGTCTGAGAGGAATGAATGTAGGGGTCTTTGAGACATATCACAAAATGCGTGTGAAAAATAAGAGTTGTGGAAGGATGGATTTGTAATCTTTGTTGTTTAAGCTCTCTAAAGAGAAGACTGTTTGAGCACCCTGGTCTTTTTTTTTTTGCTTTTTCTGTGTACTAAGTACACATTCACCCAATTGTGTAAAAATGACTTTTTTGAGTTGGAGCCAAAAACCAACTGAGCAAAATTATTTTCTCCACTCTTGTGCTTATACCAGGCACAATGCAAGTGGCTTTCAAAACAGGAGCATCCTAACTCCTAGAGAATATCTCAGCCTCTTATATGCCTCCTCCTGCTGGTTGACAGAAGCAGGTGTCTAGGCATCCCTGTTTCCACTGCTGCAGCCTCCACTGTGTATACTAGGGGGGTTATATTATATATAATTATTTAAAGCTCTGACCTTTCTGGGCCCTCTGAAGCATTTAGTTTCCGATCTATAGTGTAAAAATATTTTGTGATGTTTTTCAGTTCTGTGATCACCTTGTCACTGGTCCCTCTCAGTTACCAACACGTTTGACGTTTTGTTGGAAGGTGCAGCAAGTGCTGCTTTTGCTCGGCCATATTGACACAAGCCCATGTCACTGGCTTAAGATAATGGAAGGGCAATCACTTCCCATGCTACCATCCTTCAGTAAATCCACTCTCATTTATGTGTCTCTCTATTTCTGCTTTGATCATATTCCTCCCACACAATACTGCAGCTCTCTTTAAGAGTGCTCTTCATTTAATCTGCATTTTCTTTTTGTTGCTTATTTAGGTTTAACAACTCTTCTTGCCTTTTAAGTCCTTTTTTTATTTCTCGCTTATATTGCTGCTTCTATCTAGAATGGTATGCACTTCTTAGTCCTCAGGAGTATATTTCTCTTCTGCCCTTCAAGTATTGCCCCCAAGCTCTGAATGTGATGCTGCGTGCTTTAGTCTTGATACTCCAGTGTGCTTAAGAAGATGCTCAACTTTAAGCATAAGTAGTGCTTAAACTATTAAAATTTAAACATATGCTTTTCACAATTCAGAATGGATGGTACCTTTAGCATTTTCCTGAATGAGAGACTAAAAGCCTGAAAATGAAAGTTTATATATTTCATTAAATCTTTAATGAATATTGAGCACATAGCTATAATGTGTGTGTGCTTAAGTGCTTTCCTAAGTAGAGGTGTTTTACCTTGATTTTAAGTTCTTTCCAACAAGAAACATATTTCTGTTTTTCTAATTACCTGCAGTACTCACAAGGAAAAGATATAGTGCTTTTACAGATAATTAGGAGAGGGTGTTGTACTAGTTCACTTCTCTATTTTCTCATTAGGCAGGCATCTATTCATCATTCTCAGAGTCTGTAGGCAAGGTTTTCCTGCTGAGTATATACAAGTGTAACCTACAGAACTGACAGCTAAGTTTTAGTTTTGTTGTTGGGTGCTATTCCTGAACTTATCTTGTTACAGTGAGTGTGTGTATGTATTTACTTATCTATCTCTTTACTTATCTATCTCTTTCAGTAATGGAAGAAAGCATTTGAAAAAGAGGGACAAAAACTATAAAACTACTATTTAAAATGTGATTTTAAAATAGTTTTATTACACATTATTTTATGTACACTGTATATAGACAATTATTACTCCCCTCCCACCCCCAATTTTTGGAATACTCTGCTTTACTTCCCTGAAAATATTTTTTTATGGACTGCAGAAAAATCAAAATAAGTTGATACTATTGTGATAGAATTCATGAAAAATGTAAGTTGCAGAATCCTCTCGAAATATTTCTGCTTGATTTGCTTTGAAAAGCTTGCTTGTCTGACTAGAATGACTGAAAAATGGTATTGTAGAGAAAAAAATCCGTTATGAATGCCTAAAATTTTTGAAGTTATTTTTGAGTAGATTGATTCATATTCAGATTAGCTTCCTGCCAGATGGAGGGAATTTACAGTAAATCAGTTTTTGGCAGGAGAGAAATAAAAAATGAACAACATCTGCTTATTTATAAAAGTTGTCATATTCTTTCTCTGTATTGGTGAGGCACACTTTACCTATACAAAGAAAGTTTTGTTAACAATAAATTGTAGAACCTTAAAGCTTACAGGGTTGAGAACGTATTTGTGTTTACGAAGAGGTTGACAACAGAGCATGATTATATAGTGTACACAGCACCTTTGCATAATACTGCCATTGAAGTTCAGCATCTATGTATCTATTGAGTTTCTGTTCCAGCAGCAGGTCTCAGTGCAGGAAAAGCCTTACAGTTGCCAGAAGTTATTTTAGGCTGTGATCTTGCAAACATGTCTATGTAGGCAAACTCATCAAAGTCAAACATTCCACATTCACAAAGAAGGAAGGCTCATGAGTATGTAAAATCCTAATACCCTCTTTTGATCTATACAAATCAAACTGTTGTATGGTCCCATTAATATTTTTGTTCCTAAGTTCATGCATTGCTTTATAAATGGGATGTTGGAGTGCTCAGATATGAAGTCAATATATTTGGCTGCTGCTTTGTAATGACCTTAATGTGATGGGTGTGCCTCAGTTTTTAATGAGCAGTTTGTTTATATTATTGACTCTTCCATTCCAAATGTACATTAAAAGAGAAAGCTCAGGCCCTCTCAGTATCATTGATGCCTAAAGTACTGGCTCAAAACTGCTGAAGTCAGAGGTTAGATAACTAAAGTGGGAGTTAACAGTGTACTTCTGGTGTGAATAGCTAACCCAACCATCCTACAGTAACTGCAGTTCAAGATCAACTGTAGCTAGAAGCTACTAATAAGAGGGCACAGTCATATGAAATTTCACACACCTAACTTCATTTACCAAAAATACCATGGTGTTCTTGTCTACCAGAACATCTCTAAGTAGAAATAGAGGTAGAACAGTAACTTTAATTTGTTCTATCATGTTTAGAGATAAAACATATACTTGGAATGTTGGTAACATATTTACTAATAAAGAAGGTTTAAAAAGCTAATACTCTCTTATTTCTACTATTCCTTTCAGGAATGTTTTTCAGAATACTGTCATCTGGGTTGAGGATGGATCCACTCTGCAACCTCTCCATCAAGGTGACCACTAGGAAACTGCCCTTAATAAGGCATAGCATGAGTCTAATCCTCACAGCATACCTAGTCTCCTATGGGCAGCCAAGATTTATAGGCAATGTCTTTTACTACACCAGTATCCACCTGGTGGATAAATTAGAGAAGCTTTTGGGCATACCAGCTTTCCATCAAGAGCTAAAAGTGTGTTAATAATTTAACCAGCTTAGCAGCTGGCACCTGCAAATCCTCTTCATCCAAATGTTAGTCATCTTAGGAAGCTGCTTCTGTATTCACAATTTCTTTCTGATACCTAGAATGGCTTTAAAGGCCCCAGAGAAATTCTACTTCTCTTAAAGGAGGGTACTAAAGAACTCAATTTGCTTTCTTCTTCCTTCTTCCTGGATGTTTATTTTCGGTATCTTAAAAGATATTTAGAGTATTTATAGGAAAGGTGACTATCCTTTTCTTCTTCTGTGATTTATGCAGTAGGTCAGAAGGTTACATTGCTTCCTTTCTTCCTTAGCTTTCTTGGTTTATGTCTCCAGTGTGTTCTAAATTTACATCACATTCAGAGCTATGGGCTTCAAACATTTTTTTCTGCTTACAGGCCCTTAGAATACAGTGCTGTAACTTTATAAATTTCACCTGAAAAGAAAAATTACGTATGTAAGCTTCTTAATAGATTCATAACTTGCATTTCTTTGTGAGACCTACATAGAATGTAAAAGTTTATGACAGATTTAAGAGGAGGATAAAAAACTTACAATCTTATTTGGCAAATTATATCATTGTGACCTAGAATACCAAACATATTGATGCCCCCCAATTAAGAATGGAACAATGTAAAATATTTTACCAGCAAATCTACTGGGAGATATTCTTTGTTCCTATTTTTCAGACACTTCCTGTCAAAGCGACTTAGAATTAGTATTTTTGTCCAAGGACAAAATAATGCTAAGGTAAGAAGCTCAGTGATGATAGCCAGAAATGGCTGATGAATGAACCCTGAAGTAATACAGTCATTAAATTAAATTTTTACATTTCTGAGTGTGTACGTTTAATACTTCTGTGCTTCTTGGATATTAGTCAAAATGTACTAATGTAATTCGAAAATTACACTGGGAAGAATGCATATTTTCAAGTAACCCTTACATTATATTAGTGTCTGTTATACAGAAATTGTAGGTGTTTTATAAAATGACTGTATTTTGGAGACTGAATTTGAACTTGTAAGTGAATTAAAAAGAAAAGATTAGGCTATGAATTAATATTGAACTTATTCTGTAAAATATAACTCTGTTAAGAAAGCAGCATTATACAGTAATTGTTTAGGATGAAATGGATTTAAACAGGTAAAAATAATAGGGTTGCAGCAAGAAAAGACGATGACTTTCAAAGGTGAAGCACAAAAGTTCTGTTAACTCCCCATACTGAAGGAAAGTGAAAATGAGTAGAAAATGAAATTGTTACTTTGTTCTTAAAACAAATTGTTTTTCAGTCTAAGACCCTGTGTCTTCTAAATATTTAGACATTTGCTGAACACAGGTGTTCCATACTGATTCGGTGCTGCAGAGTGGAGCTAAATAGAGAGTCTAGAGTTTGCAGAATCATGCCCTCTGAAACAGAACCTATTCTGCACTTTTTCCTTATATATTTAAAGCTTAGTCCTGCAAGATCCACACATACAAGCCTCACATCAACTCTTCGGTAAAATTTGCTTCCTTTTAGAGAAGTTAACTGAAACTATTTCAAATACGCAGGTTTTAAAGGCACAACAGAAAGAGTTAGACAATGCTTTTCTCTTCCATCATGCTTCCATGATATCTTCAATCATCTCAAAGGTACCAATATTATTCACATTTTATGATGGTGAAATGGAGATAGTCAAATGACTACCCTAGAGCACCTACTGCACCCAAAGAAGATCCAAAACTGGAGTCTGTGTCTTTTGACTTCCAGTGTGGTGTTTCTATTCTCTAGGGCTTACTGTCTTCCTGTTTCTCAGCTAGGTCTTGAACTTCTCTATACCCCTTTGTTTACAAAAATATGTTGAAACAAAATAGTTGCACTTAAATAATAGAGGGGATTGTTTTCATCCTTAGGGACAAGAGAGTCCCCAGGGACTATGACCAAGTAGCCAATGCAATCAGACTCCTAAATATATTGCCACTTTCACAGCATATAATTCTCATAAAAAAAGAAAAGGGGAAGAAGGCAGGAACCTTCCAGGTGGTAGGAATAATAATTGTGTGTGTTTCTGAACTTTAGCTTTTTGCTAAAGTGCAAGACACTCTAGGCTGTGCAGTAATTTTTGAATATTCTATCAGGTAACATTACACAAGTCACTGACCTTGAATATCTTAGTGATTGTATTCAAGGAAATTAAAATTAGTTTATATAAGTAATAAAAGACAACAATTTAATGCTCTTGCATTCTAACTACTTGTCCTGGTTTCAGCTGTCAATTTTCTTCGCAGAAGCTAGTGTGAGGCTGTGTTTTGGATTTGGGATGAGAAAATGTTGATAATGGACTGATGTTTTTCTGGAGATGGCTGAACACCTGCCTGCCGATGAGAAGTGGTGAATGAATTCCTTGTTTTGCTCTGCTTGCATGCGTGGCTTTTGTTTTACCTGTTAAATTGTCTTTATCTCCACCCATGCGTCTTCTCACTTTTACTCTTCTGATTCTCTCCCCCATCCCACCGTGGGGGAGTAAGCAAGCAATTGCGTGGTACTTAGTTGCTGACTGGGGTTAAACCACGACAGTACTCTTTCAAACATTATTTGCTTTTTCAGACTCTCTCTCCTACTTGAAAGAGAAATAATGAGTAAAGCAAAGTCATTTTGGAGTATGATGAAAATGGAACAAAGCAAACAGCTTTTTCCATGGGCTCTAACAAAAGCTTTTATTTTTGAATGGCTGATGAACCAATTGCTGGGGATTGATTGGCAAACACTGAGAAGAATCCTTTGTTGTCCATTATTGACATGTGGGTTGGCTAGACGTGGTTATAAACCTCTGCAATTTTGTTCTCAGTGTCTGCAATAGTATTTTATTAAACACTTTCTAAGTGAAGAAACAGTTTGAACCCTGAGCTTCCACTACATGTTTACTTACTCTCTGAAGTGTCCTGGAGAAAATTTGACCATGGGGGACTGCAGAAAGATTCTTGCATAACTGATTAAATCCTCTTTGAATGAGGTCTGAAAACATGCAGAGGTAAAGTCAGTAGGCAGTTATGTGGTTTTTTTATGGGAGAGGAGCACTTGAGGGGAGTCCTGGTATTAAATTGTTTACTACTGGTTAAATAGAAATAGTTTTCCTGGTTAAAATAGCTTTCTATTCAAATTACTATTAAAAATGTCATGGGGTTTTTTCATTAGTGCGTATTTAAAATGAAGAATCAAAATGTTTCATTTTAAAATGGCCTAGTCCAGGGTTCAGCAGCAGTGGCTTAAATAAAGACAAAACCACTCAGTATTCCCTTTCAGTTTTCTTTGTTTTCTTTTAAACAGCAAGTTTCTGTGTCAAAATCACTGGTGTTACAGAAGTAAAATTGTGAGAAAATACCATCTTTGTGCCTTATTTATGTAAATGTATGGGAAAACTTTTAGTTCAATAAATGGCATTTTTGTTGTTGTCCCTAAATGCTCATTGAGAGAATAAGCATACCATAAATAGATGCATAAATATAATAGGATGCTTTTCAACAAGTTATTTTTTTATAATCTTGCTTTCTTAATTTGACCTAATAATGGGAAAATTTGCACCATGTGTTGTGTCATGACTTATATTTAACATAAAAATCAAATCAGCTGAATCTTAGGAGCCATAGAAAATTATTAAGTGGCAGTAATAATAACAAAACAGTATTTTGGTCTTCCACAGCCCCAAAGTATACTATTATTTATTAACATCAATCCATTAAGGTTAGTAAAAAAAGCAGGGTGAATAGTGCAAAACACTTTCCATAAATATTCATATGACTGTTAAGTGAACCTATTTCATATGTGTTTGCGTTGCTTCCTGAATTCTCTAGTACTGACTGGGCTTTTGCCAGAGTAAATGCTGACAGGAAAAAGGAATGTTGAGCCTACATATTTTAGCACTTATGGAAAACTTAAATTTGTTTCCTGTCAGAAATTCCTGCAGGAACCTACTAAGACCCATGTTTATCTCATTATGGAACAGGTGCCTTGCTCAGGAAAGTTGATATCTAATTTGAAAAAAAAAAAGGCCACACCACCACCTGTGGTAAATAACTCCATAAGATTATGTATGGATGTCAGAAACTAAATCATCTACCAGTTCTGATGCCTTCTGTGTCACTTGAAAGAGGAAGGTGCTTTTCTTTGCATTTTTCTTTTCTGTGTGTCTTCCTAGTAGTAGCAGCAGAGAGACTTAACCAGGAGAAAAAAAGCCATCACTAAAAGCAACAGAATCATGGTATTATAACAGAAAACAATTCATTTTCGTATAAGATGTGACTTCATTCAGAGAAAATCGCTACTGGTCTTAAGTTTTTCATGGTTCTGAAATTCTTCTTTACCATAACAAAGCTTCATTATGCTTTCTGGATTATTGTGAACTAAGCAAGTTTTATCTTCATTACATTTCCATTTTGAAAGGATACAATAGAACTGTAAAAATCACAAAATTAAGGAGTTTTGAACCATTCAAGTGGTTTTATTCAGGAAGAAAAGATATCAATACAATATTTTTTTTGATATATATCAATAAAATGTTTGATTTTTTTCTTTATTTTTTCTTATGTTTAAAATGTAAGAAAACTTCTGTAGAGACTGAATCACTAGTTTGTTTCCCTGTTCTTTTGAAATGAATACAGTATTGAATCTTTGAATCGTTCTTTAATTTCATGTCTTAGAATTATTTTAAACCACTGCTATTCCCTTTACTATTACTAGCCTTGTTACCTTCTTTTACATATATAGCCATTATTGGAATATTTTACAGAAAACTACTGTCTGAATGTAAGGCAGATTTTGCGGTGTCTCTACTTCTTTATGATCAAAGACTGAAGTGTGGAAAAGGTAGATAAGAAAAAAGAATACCTTAGCTGATCAAAGCTGTGAACATCAGGACATACATACCGGTGTTACACATCTTATACTTATGCCATCTGGCTTCTCCAGTGCCTGGATTCAGTAGCCCACTGGGCATTGTCTGGTGGAGGGAAATGGTGAGCCAGATGTAGCTATGTTCTGTTTAATGTGAGCTTCTCAAATTGGAGTCTTTTATATAACTTTTTGACATGTAGAAATTTTCTTAAACAAAATTTAGCGTTCAATAGTTCAAGAACACATCATGCCCCCAACAATTTAAACACACATTAGAAAACTTCTAATTATTGTGACAATTGCTCCTAGTTTTACATCTTTGTTTGGTGAAGCTATTCGTGTCTGCAGTGGCTTTATATACTTGGGAAAAATGTTTATTACACTTTAATGGTGGTAGTAGAGGAGTTATTTACAAAGTGTTAGCAGAGGAAGACCGAACCATCAGAAACAATTACAAGTCAAATATTTTACGTAACTGTCCATATGATTATTGTGCATTCTTCAGCATCTGAACTCGGAGAGACAGAAATCACCATAAATGTAAGGAAAGGAACTGAAGTACAGTCTTCCTTTAGAAGGATGTTGAGGCAGTGACATCCGAGTCTCACAGTGCATTTATGGAACAGTGGTAACCACTCACATCGGTCTTCAAACTGCAGTGTGGCTTCAAAGGTCTCTGAGAGAAGCCAGTAAAATCTGAAAGGACAGTTGGCATCACTTTTCCAGAGTCGCCTAATTGTATGCCATTAAGATGGAGAACTCACAGGCCTTTTTAAAAGAGAGTCTGGTGTGTGTGGGAATGAAACTGTTTTTTCTGGTGAAAAAGACCTTTCCCACAGTATATTCAGTTCTGTTAGCTGCTTGTAAGATAAACCTTGTGGAATGTAAGTGGTAGAGGTTGATTTATGCCCTATCTCTATCAGATATGCAAAGAACTTGTGCATCTTCACTCTGTAAACATTTTTAGCAATACAGTTTTGTTTTCTTTATTATTGCTATGCTACATAAGTATTGCAAAACAGGTTGCCAGTAATAAAATGTTAAATGTTTGCCAATATAATTAGATTCTATACACTTATTATTAGACTGAAGAAGTGCTGCATGTTCATCACCAGCTGCTTTTCCAAATGTAGTAATGCACTATAAAGGCTGAATCCAGTAAGCCTGTTGAAAAGATACTATCACTTGTCTTGCAAAGAATCACAGATTGGAAGAAACATTTTCAATTCAATTATGGGTTCCAACCTCAATTACTTTAAGCATCTTTCTTGGTAATTTACAAAGTTGTTCACAGACAAATATTCTTATACATAATTACTTTTCATCTGATGATAAACAGAGGAAGCAAACCCAATATGGTCCAAGTCTTGCATGTATGTAACCCAGCTGGTAAGTATGCATTACTCCCAGAATACCCACTTACCTATGAGTTTAGGAAAACTTTATCTGCAATGTCATTTCCAGAATAAGAAATTCTTTGCTCTGGATGACTAGTCTGTAATCCTGCAAGAGTGCATCTTTGGGGACCAGCACTTTCTGGCATGACAGCTCAGTGACAGCAGCACAGTTCCTGTTGTCGGTAGGTAGAAAAATGAATGGCAAAATTTCTTCTCCACTGCTCTTCCATCCAGGCCTTATGCAATCAGCCAATGATGAAGTTGCACTGCTTGTTTCCTGCCTATCTGTAAGAAAATCAAAGTGCAAGTTTTTTACTTATACATATGCTGGTACAGAAGGTATTAGTCAGAAAGGTCAGGGAAAAACATGTTTCGTTTCAGCAATAGCAGGAAAGGGATTCTGTGAAGTAACCCTCTAAGAGCCCTTTTCTGATCACCCCAGTGGTAGATCATAGAATCACAGAATATTTGGGTTGGAAGGGACCTTTAAAGGTCATCTAGTCCAACATCCTCCTGCAGTGAGCAGGGATATCTTCAACTAGATCAGGTTGCTGAGAGCCCCGTCCAACCTGACCTGGAATGTTGCCAGGGATGGGGCATCTACCACCTCTCTGGGCAACCTGTGCCAGTGTTTCACCGCCCTCATTGTGAAAAATTTCTTCCTTCTAACTAGTTGAAATCTACCGTCTTTTAGTTTAAAACCATTACCCCTTGTCCTATTTCAACAGGCCCTGATAAAAATTCTGTCCCCGTCTTTCTTATAAGCCCCCTTTAAGTACTGGAAGCTGTAATAAAGGTCTCCCTGGAGCCTTCTCTTCTCCAGGCTGAACAACCCCAACTCTCTCAGCCTAGGAGAGTTGTTCCATCCCTCTGACCATTTTTGTGGCCTCCTCTGGGTCTGCTCCAACAGGTCCATGATTTTCCTGTGCTGAGGGCTCCAGAGCTGGACACAGCACTGCAGGTGGGGTCTCCCTAGAACAGAGTAGAGGGGCAGAATCCCCTCCCTTGACCTGCTGGCCATGCCTCTTTTGATGCAACCCAGGTTATGGCTGGCCTTCTACCAATACATACGTTCAGGTTGGTATTGATACTGGGGGTTACCCCAACCCAGGTGCAGGATGTTGCACTTGTCCTCACTCATAAGGTTCACATGGGTCCATTCTTTGACCTTGTCCAGGTCCCTCTGGATGGCATCCTGTCCCTCAGGCATGTCAACACTCAGCTTGGTGTCATCTACAAACTTCCTGAGGCTGCACTTGATCTCACTGTTTACATCATTGATGAAGATATTAAAGAGTACCAGTCCCAATACAGACCCCTGAGGGCCACCACTCATCACCAATCTCCATCTGGACATTGAGATGTTGACCCTCTGGATGCCACCATACAACCAATTCCTCATCCACTGAACAGTCCACCCATCAAATCCATATCTCTCCAATTTGGAGAGAAGGATGTTGTGTGGGACCGTGTCAAAGGCCTTACAGAAGTCCAGATAGACAACATCTGTAGCTCTTCCCTTGTCCACTGATGTGGTCACTCCATCATAGACGGCCACTAGGTTAGTCAGGCAGGACTTGCCCTTGGTGAAGCCATGCTGGCTGTGTTGAATCACCTCCCTGTCCTCCATGTTCCTTAGCATAGCTTCCAGGAGGATCTGTTCCATGATCTTCCTGGGCACAGAGGTGAGGCTGATGGCTTGGTAGTTCCCAGGGTCCTCCTTTTGACCCTTTTTAAAAATGGATGCAATGTTTCCCTTTTTCCAGTCTCCAGGGACTTTGCCTGGCTGCCAGGACTTTTGACTGTCTTGACAACTATATCAGCCAATTCCCTTAGGACTCTGGGATGCATCTTGTCATCTTGTCAGGTCCCATAGACTTGTGTAGACTTACTGACTTGACCACCATTCAGGTGCTCATGTGTCTGATGTTCTCTTACAGTGGGAGGAACCTTGCTCCTCCAGTCCCTGTCTTGCGGTCCACCCACTCAAGAGGTATGGTAAGAAAGACTGCCGGTGAAGAATGAGGCAAAGAAATTAAGTACCTCAGTCTTCCCATTCATTGTTACCAGTTTGCCAGTCATGTTTATCAGGGCTGGTACACTTTCTTTGACCTTCCTCTTCTGGCTGATATAACTATACAAGCCCTCCTTATTATTTTTTCCATCCCTTGCCAAGTTCAGCTCCAGCCACACCTTGGCCTTCCTGACCCCATCCCTACACAACCAGGCAACATCCCTGTACTCTTCCCAGGATACCTGTCCCTGCTTCCACTGCCTGTGCATTTCCTTCTTGCCCTTTGGTTTGACCAGCAGGTCTCCACTCATCCATACTAGACTCTTGCCTGTCTTTCCTGATTTCTTACACCAAGGGATTGAGACCTCTTGTGCTCCATGCAAAGTGTCCTTAAAGACCTGCCAGCTCTGTTCTGCTCCCTTGTCCCTGAGGGCAATTTATTGACTAACTCCTTGAAGAGCTGGAAGTTTGCTTTCCTAAAATTCAGGGTCCTGACTTTACTTTTCACCTGTCCCATATCCTTCAGGACTGTGAACTCCACCAGTGTATGATCACTGCAGCCCAAACTGCCTCCAATCTTGACGTCACCAATTAGCTCACTTGCATTGGTGACCATCAGGTCCAGTATGGTATCCCCTCTGGTAAGGTTGTCTATTACCTGGCATAGGAAGTTATCCTCAATGCACTCCGGGAGTCTCCTGGATTGCCTTACATCTTGATGTGCTACTTTTCCAGCAGATGTTGGGCTGGTTGAAGTCCCCCAGCAAGATGAGACCCTGCGAGCTCCAGAGCTGGAGTGAGAAGCCTTTATCAAAAGGCACCACTTGATCAGGCGGCAGACATCAGCCACAAGGTTCCCTTTTTTGCCTCAGTCTCTGATTCTTACCCATAAGCTTGCAACCTGCTCGTGGCTATTCTTCAGAGACACTCTTCACTTCCATTTCTTGACGTAAAGGACAATTCCCTCCTTCCTTGCCTGTCCCTTCTAAACAGCCTGTAACCATCAATAGTCACACTCCAGTCGTGGGATTTGTCCCACCAAGTTTCAGTAATGGTAACCAGGTCGTAGCTTTTTATCAGCATGGTGGCTTCCAGCTCCTCCTGTTTGTTGCCCATGCTATGTGCATTGGTGTAAAGGTACTTCAAGTGGGCTGTCAGCTGTGTCACCCTCTTAGAGAAGCACCCTTTACTTCCTTTGAGGTCTTTCTCTGGTGCAACAGGCAGAGGGCACTCGCTAGCACCCTGTCCCTCTGACCTTGGTGTCTCATACCACAGCTTATCACAGGTAAGCTTGATATCCCCCTCCTACTTTGTGTCTAGTTTAAAGCCCTGTCAATAAGCCCCACTAGCTTGCGAGCAAAGACCCTCTTCCCCCTTTAAGAAAGGTTAATCCCATCTGATGCCAGCAAGCCAGGTACTGTGTAGATCATCCATTATCAAAAAACCCAAAACTGTGGCCGTGACACCAGTCACTGAGTCATATATTAATAGGCTGGTCCCATCTGTTTCTTCCTATGTTGCTGCCCGCAACTGGAAGGAAGAAGGAAAAAATAACCTGTGCTCCAGATTCCCTTGCCAACTATTCCAAGGCCCTGAAGTCTCTTTTGATTGCCCTTGGACTATGTGTTGCAGCTTCATAGCCACATGGAAGAGCAGTAGTGGGTAACTGTCCGAGGGTCACAGGCTAGGAAGCCTCCTAGTGATGTCCTTAGCCCAGGCTTAACAAGGTGGAACTTGTTCTGTTTGAAACTAAATGGCATTTGGATCTCCCCAAAACCATCTGGATTTCTGTGTTTTTTCACTGGCCCTTAGGCTGATATCACTCTTTCCATGTCCAGTAGCGTTGCTGTCTGTGCTTGTGAGGTAGGATTCTTGAACGTAAAAGAAGATTCCTGTGCAGAAACAATGGATTTGGAAACTATGATGCCAGGATAGTAGTATCTTCAGAATCTGGACAAATTGTTTCTGTGATGGCTTGGCTAAATTGTGAATACGGATAGTTTTCCACCTCTCCTTTCATTTTTATACCTTTCAGCATTTTTCTTTCCTTTTAATTTTTTCCTCCTTTTTATCTTGTTTCTTCTATTTTTCTGATACTATCTGCACTTTTCTTTGGAGTTTACCCTTTGGCTGAATTCTGCATGGTGGTGAAGTTACTGAGGGCAAAGTGCTCTCTAGATTATCTGAGCTAATTTTGTTAGCACCTGTCCTGTATAGGTGTTAGTTTTTGTCATTTAATTCCAATAGGAATTTAAAATTATTACTAAAAAGCTTCTTTATTAGGCTATGTGATGCTATCCTGGACAGTAGTCAACATCTGCAACATGTAGTCAGATTTGTTTTTCTGCAAATCATTAGAGAGCTCCATACTTAATTTTTTTCTCTCAGCTGGTTTTATGTGTTGCTACATTATGTCTATTAGTTGAATCCATATCTACAGACTGCTGTGTTAAGAAGTTGTCTCTTTGGAATGATTTGTTCCATTAAGTTAATTTATTCATATTTTATGAAGTATTATGATTTTGTTAGAATAATAATTAATACTCTTGTTTTCTAGTGTACATGTCATCCTACCCTTTCACTAGAAAGATTCACAAATATATATTATTATTATCAACAAAGGAAAAGAAATTACTAAAAGATTGGGACCACGTTAGAGAAGAATAAAAAGTGAACTGAGATATTTAGAGAGCTCTCAATGGTGATTTCTGAAATGTGAAATAGAACTGGCTATGACAAGTCATGTAGCTCCTGGTAGCATATGAATCACTGTATGGATATTCAGTGCACTCAGTCTCAAGGAAGTGCAAGATACCAGGTCGATGAATTTCTGGCTTTATGCCAACATATTGCCACTGATCTAGTGGAATTTTTCTGAATTTGGCTTAATAGAAATTTGACCAGAATCAAGGCCAGAGTTACGATGGCTCTTGCCCATTGCAAAAAAGTACCTTTATATCTCTCCTATGTATTAAAGGGTATTTGAATGGGATTAATAAAACTTCTATTTATACATATGACTTGAGTCAAAACCTTCTCAAATTAATAGCTCAGTTTTGAAGTCAGTAGGAGTTAAGTGCTGCTTGTCACTGCTCTCAGAAATCATTCCCATGGTGAATATGGGTAGCCATAGTGGAGTGTCTGAAATGCACCATACCACCTATGTAATAATTTAATTCTTACTAGATTAAATAATCGTACTCACAGGTTTTTCATTTATATCCATTGCTGGATTGGAAACAAGTGTGTCACACCTGACAAGATCAACCTCTGAGTGTGAAACTTGGATGGCAATTTACCAGGCAACAAATTATCCTAAAAGCCAGAGCATGTTTGCTCTTTCGCCTTCGCTACAAGTCCTAAAAGAACTCATAGAAATGACTGACCTATGTCACTAAAAATCACAAGCATCATTCTCGGATATATGAACTATACTGTAGCAGATTTGGTACCCACTGCTCAAGAGTTTGAGAAACCAGTGTGTGTGATGTCTGTGCAGTATAACATCTTTTCTGGTACTTCAGCCCCCATCCATATGCAGAGGAGTCATTAACCCTTATGGGAAAGACTAGTTACTGTCACAGGGAGCTTTCAGAAAAGATGCTGCAGTAAGCCTGCTTAACATCCCATTTGCAGGAAATCAGTCATGCTTTGTGGCAAGTGTTAATGACACTGCGCTTCTCTAAGTTTGAAAGTCAATACTGAAGAGTCATAACATGAATAAAGCATTATAGGACAAGCGGCTTATCACATATATCATGAATAATGCACTGGGTATGACTGAATATCTGTAATGACACTGCTTATGTTTTTAAAATACATTTTTAAAACAGTGTAGTAATAAACATAAAAGGTCTCATTCACCTCAGTGATAAAGACTACACTGCTGCAATACCTTTTTGTGACATCAGCCATATTTCTCCACTTAGATTTATTAGTGAGAAGAAAATTGCTCGTCTGAAAAACAAGTAATACAGACACACTATTACTGTAGCAAAATGTGTTATTAATCCCCATACTGCATCTCCAGTTCTATGGGGTCTGTTTATTATCTGTGAAAGGAACATGACCTTTGCTTCCTCTAAGCAATCCTGGAAACAGCTGTTTTATGATGAGAAGTCTCTTGCTTGCTCTTTCTTTTCAAGGGCTACTTTGATGTCCTAATGCATTTTTAGAGAGGGTTCACTTAGTATACAAAAGTAGAGGTGCATATTGATACAGCTTTCTGTATTTTTTTCTTCTGAACTTTCTTTGCAGATTTAAAATAAACAAACAAAACCAAACCAGAAAATCATTGTATGTGGTACAGAGTTGGAAAAGAAGAATTAAGGAGGCAACTGTAAGAACTGTCTGAAAAAGAGCTTTGAAATCCTAGAGGTTTTGCAATCAAGAAATAAAAAAAAAAAAAAAGGGAGCAGGAATAACAACATGAGAAAATATTCCCATTCACTAGGAGGAACCATTCTGGGGTGAACAGTTGAATAGAGATACTCCAAGAAAGGTCTGGTATTCCCTTTGTGTGGAGCAGGAGGTGGTGAAACCCTTTGTGTTCCTGTCTCTTCCACTGTAGTTCTATGTGAGCTTAACGGCAGGTTCCTGTCCTGGTTCCCCTTCTCTCCAGCTGAACTAACTACACTTACTGGAATGTACTCAGCATTAGCTAGGTAAACTGCAGAGACCAGTTTTGTCAGAACTTGATGGGGTTCTGACAAAACACATACTCCTGAGCAGTCGACAAAGTAGTCATGCCTTACTGGTCCATTAATTTCAATCTTGTGCCTCCTCTAGTTCAACATGAGAAATTATTATTCTTACTGTCCAGTCATGTCCTTTGTCAGTGTCAGGCAAATAACATTGCAGATCTCTTTCTTTATAGTTTTTTGCTATAATATTGGCAATAACCTTGCCACCATTATGGTGGCAAGTTTTTTATGAATTTTATGTTATAAATTTATAATAAACTATATATACTATATGTAAAATACATAAACTATGTATACCATTGTAAAGGTAATAACCTTTAAGTCACTGTGTTCCAGGTGAGAAGAAACAGGACTGTTACTGTTTCTTCATTGTCATTGGTCTTCTGTCAAGGAATTCCTTGTCTTATGGTGAAGCATATTCTCATTCCTTATTCTAAGATTACTTTACAGCACCCATTAATATAATTGTCAAATTAGTCCACTTTTAAGTGAGATAGATGCACTTAGTTATGAAATTGGTGGTCTTAAAGTGAAGAGACTGAATGGCCATGTAAAATGAATTCATCCCTGGTTTTGGTCCATTCTGTTCAAAGTTAAAGTTTGTTGCTAACACTTTACTAGGACAACTTTCTTGGTTATATTCTCTGAGATGTGTTTTCTCTGTTGATAAATACGGTACTTTCATTGTTGTTAGTGTTTTGTAAACATCATCTTTTGTAAACAGTATATTCCCCTGAAATAAAAACAAAATAAAAACAGTCATATAATATTAGGCATTTCACTTTCTATTTTTTCTGTTTTTCTCTTTATTAATAGAGTTTGCCTCACCAGTACAATTCTGAATTTGGTTTTCAAATTCAGATTTATTTTCTCAATACAGTCTCACAAGAGTGAAGCTGGCTGAATGTGTGCATTGTGTATTTGTGTTCATGTGTGTGTGTGTCTCAATATATTTTGTATTTCCTTTGTATTATCAGAAACCAGCTGTAAAGATGTAAACTGGGTTTATAACAGTGTGTTCTCATGATAAACAGTCCAGTAAAATACCCTGTCTCTGTGACTCTGCTACAAATGGTTGCTTTTAATTAAAAATATATTTAATACTCATGCAATAAAAAATGCAAGTGAAGACTTTTTAGTTCAGAATCTGAAAATCTTATTAAAACATGGAATAATGAAAATAAACTTTTTTTTTTTCAAACTATAGAGATTATAAAGCCAAAGCTAATGTAGTTGCTATAATCTCTTTGTGAACTTCAGTTTCTTTATACCAGATAACCAAATCAGTTTGTATCCATTCTCCTCGAATTTCTTTACAGTGCTTAACTAACAGTTTGTGAGGAACAAAGTTTATTCACCCATGTGTTCTTCCTTGTGAAGTGTCACCTTAAGATAAGAATAGAGTGCCAGATTACCTAGCTGTGTGAAAGGAATCCATCATGTATTACCCCTGGTAGGAAGATCCAGTGATTAATTCGGTCATGTTAGTGAAAGTCTATCAAGCAGCTGTAGCTGTCATTGCTTATTATGGTCAAACAAGCCTGCTTATGGTATATGTCTGAAACAAGAAAGCAAGAGAGGCTTATTTTATTATAAATTAATATTCAGTTGCCTAAGGTCAGCTTTCACGTTTCTTCTTTTTCCTTTGCTAACAAACTGAATCACAGTTACTCAGCTTCCACATACAATATTCAGAAATCTAATTTCAACCAAATCATCATAATAATAATCTGCTAGCTCATTAGATCAGCAAATATGTATTTTTATTTTCATATAGAAAGATTCAGAGTTTGCAACTTCTGTTTTTTCTGAGTGGCTTTTATTCACTTGTGTATTTTGACTCTGCACAAAATATTATGTATTAACTTACCATATGTATGCATGACTAAAACTTGAATAGTCTGAGGGGTGAGATGTGAAACCTTCTTTAGAACATAATAGCTGTTGTACCAAAATAAAATGAAGCACCTGCAGAAGTCCCATATTAAGGACCACTGCTGAGGACTGTCACCACACATAGCACACAGAGATGTGAAAACCTACCACAGCAGTAGGGAAAATCGAAATGCCCCTGAGGATCCCTGAATCACGTTCATCTCAGAGCATGGAGGAATGATAAGAAGGAGGCAGATAATTGCCATTTCCTTACTAGTCCTTTGAAAGGTGATGGTATCTCCGAGCTCCTGCTATAGAAGGCATTCTTGGCTGGGAAGAGTGTAGTGACACTGCTGATGTGCCACTCTCTTTGGCTGCCCTAGTGTAGCTGCACTAACTGCTGTCCTGTCCCAATGTGCTTGGGGACTGTAGACTGCATCCTTTCTCAGTAGGTGTGCCAGTACCGAAAGGCTCTCCTTATGCTTGTTTAGTAGTCCCTCACCTATACCAGTTAGGGCAGAGCGCTGCCAAGCATGCACTTTGTTTCATGCCCATGAGAACTTTCATGCCCATGCTACCTAGTGAATACTGTATGGTTGCTAATAACCACACATAACATGTGGCTGACAAATCATTTCAGTCACTTTAGCTGCATGTACACTATTTCAGATGCTAGTTTGCTTGATACATTACTGAGCCATAAATAAAACGTTATCATTCTGATTCCTGAACACACTGTCTCCCTTGGCTCTCACCTCTCAATAAAAATTTCAGGTTACTTACTTTGGGTCACAAACTACTTTCTTCTAAATCATCAGCAATCTGTCCATTGTTATGGAAATCTTTTTTCCCCACTGAGTGTTTTTAATTATAGGCCTGTTTGTAGCCTTTCATTTATCTCAAAGATTTTGAACATCCCTTCTTGTCATAGTTTTCATATTTGATTAATTCTGATTGTCTTAAGAGTTTGTCTGGATTTGAGTATATGCATTCTGATTGCTCTATTGGCTGTTTGGCAAATTTCTTCGAAAGGTGTTCTGATTCATGGAATACTTGGGGATATTTTTTCTGATTTTGGTGCTGTAAGTTTGCATTATATTATTACATGTATAAATACAGATTTTGCTGAAAGATCAAATGGGTATTCATAGATCATTCTGTATTCTCATTCTATTTGATGATTTAGTCCCTATCCTGAAGTCACTGTTTTAGTGCTTAGTTGTTAAATCCTTAAACTCAGTAATATTTGGCACAAATTTCCCTTTTTGATTCAGCCATTTGTATAGAGTTTATAAAAAATGGTAATTATTGTGTAGAATATTTTTCCTTCTGAAGTCAGTTAAGAAAAGACCTTGTCCCTGCTATGGATTTTGGAGAAAGAAGTTTTAAAACCTGTAGAAAAGAGTAATATCTGTCAAATATAGTAGGCCATAACATGAGGTACGCTAAACATTATTTGGACTTCTGTGGACAGATGTTCACTAATATTAGCTAAAAATTTGGTACTGATGTTTCTAGAGGTATCGGTTGGCTTTAGAGCCAGCATATTTTCTAGTACATTTATGCATTCATATGCATACACACATGCATACACAGAGACATAATCTAGTAAAAATTTTTGCATTTTATTTGATAAAATTTGTTTATTTCTGAGACCCAGGGTTAAAATAGTCTTGAACAGGAATACAACGACGGTTTATATGTAGACACTTTTCTGCCAGTGCAGTGCTGTTACTTACAGTGATTTCCCTCCACCTCTTTCAAAGTTGTTCTGACCTTATTAATGACCTTATTTCGTATGAAGGTTACTATAATTTTTATTCTTCTGTTCCTCACATGTGTTGGTTACAGACTGGAAATATGCTAGAATATAGATTCCCATTGTAAAAATATAGTAAGATGTGGAATAATTATGGCAGTAGGAGTTACCTTTTCAGGTTAATTTTTGCAGAGCAGTTCCAAAAAAGTAATGAAACTAGCTTATTTTATTTGCATTAGTCTACTTCATTAATAAATCACATATTTTCAATAGTTAAGAATATCACAAGATTTTCCTTCTTTCAGATGGTAGTTTTCCTATAGGATTTGTTGAAAAAAGTGTAGTTTAAAATTATGTACTAAAATACATATTTTTGACAGAACAGCTTTTTTCACAAAAAAAGGAGAAAGTGTCCTTCCTCAAAGAAAGTTAAAAAACTCCCAAGTAAGATCTTTCAATAATGATCAAGTAAAAAAGCATGCAGATGTTCTTGCCCTGACACAGGATATTAACTGTCATAAACATGCCAGAAAACATCACAACAGTTTATTTCATAGCTCATATAAACAAATAATAATGGAAGTAAATCACAACAGAGACCTATGTTAGTGCAGGATTATTATCCTAGAGTGAATGTTGTCACAGTCTTTTAATGATATAGGTTAAAGGAAATGGAAGCAGATTCTATCCTGCTTCCACCAAATGATTTTAGGAAGGATTCCTACCTCAATTTACCTTTCTTATTGCAGATTTTTTTAAAATTTCTAAAATTATTTCTAGATTTTATTTATTTCTTCCTTCCTTTAGGAATGAAACAGTTTTCAGTTATGGAGTGCGGCTGTTGCTTTTGCCTGAACTGTGATATTCAGAAAAAAATCCATTGCACTCACAGAATGGAATAATATGCTTGAACTGGTATTGAGCAGTGATTTATTGAGATTTGGTCAACCTTTTTCTCATTAGATTTATTAATCATGAGAAAAAAATTATTTAGAGTTCAGTTCCTCTGAAGATATCTCTTACTGCTCATGGCTCCATGTAGTTTTCCACTAGCATGTCAGTGTCTCGTGCAATCAGTCTTTCTGCAGGATGCCTGTTGCCCAGATACCAAGTCTGCCAGTGCTTAAGTTAAATGACAGGGTGAGATTGTGTGTAGGCTGGTACAGATGCAGCTGCTCATACTTATCTACTGCAGTCTGGAGAGAAAATTGCTGCATGAATAACTTTTGCTAAGTATAAAGTATACAGGATCAAAATACTCACAAACAAGCCCCTAATGGCTTTCTTTGAAGTGAAACTGTCTGAATTCTTTTTTTTTTAGTCTTATGTGGCAAAATTTTCTTAGACAAATAATGTCACATCTACTCCTGTAATTAAAATAAGGTAGCATTTTTAATATTAGAAATAGTTTCCCTATTATTATGACACACTGATTAAATAGGGTACAAACTTCATTAAACTTGTTTTGGCTTGATAACAATGCATGATTATAGTTGACTTTTATTTGATTCAGGTTTTCTCTAAATTAGAAAGAACAAGGAGCATTGGGTAAGAAGTACATAGCACAGAACTGTGTATTTCATAATCCTTTCTGAAATGCAAGTATGCTACAAAACGTATTTCTTATATGTTCTCAAGTTATGTTTGATATTTATAAAGATTGCCCATTATTGCTTTCAATTAAAAGTTCACTTATCAAGTATAACCTCTACGTTTTTCATATTGTAATTGATAAATCTAATACTTTCATTAAGATGAGCTAAGCCTTCGCTAAAAACCATAACAGTGCCAGATGGTGTCTATGAGAAAAACACAGTGCTTTTGAGTGTTATACTTTTAACATAGACACACAATATAAATTAGTAGCAAAAGGAGAAAAAAAAATCCTATTTGCCTTTCCCTTCCCCAAATTATATCTTTTATTTGTTGTATGGATCTGAGGTAGGAGTAAATTAAAATAGTCTCTGTTGTCTTACTCTGCTCCAATAAAGTGTTCTGGTTTCAGCCAGGATAGAGCTGGTTTTCTTCACAGAAGCTAGTGTGAGGCTGTGTTTTGGATTTGGGATGAGGAACTGTTGATAATGTGCTGATGTTTTGGGTTGTTGCTGAGCAGTCAAGGACAGTCCAGCTTCTTGTGCTGGCCTGCCAGCAAGCAGGCTGGGGGTGCACGGGAAGCTGGGAGGGGACACAGCCGGGACAGCTGACCCAGACTGGCCAAAGAGATATTCCCTACCATACGACGTCCTGCCCAGTACATAAACTGGAGTTTGCCGGGGGGCGGGAATCGCTGCTCGGGGACGGGCTGTCGATCACCAGCTGATGAGCAATTGCTGTATTGGGCATCACTTGTTCTTGTACATTCCTTTGTCAGTATTATTATTGTTGTTACCATTGTTGTTACCATTGTTGTTTCTTTCTCACTTTCTGTCCTATTAAACTGTGTTTTATCTCAGCCCAGGAGTTTTTTTCCTCTCTCCCCCGTCCCACTGCAGGAGGGGGAGTGAGTGAGTAGCTGCGTGGTGCTTAGTTGCCGCTGGGGCTAAACCACGACATAAAGTCAGTCAATGATTTCAATGGCAATAGTTTTCTGTCTAGTTCAGAACGTTTTAAAGAAACCTCACTAATTTAATTTTGATGTGACAAAAAGAATACACTTCATTCTCCCCCCACTGAAATCTGTGGGAATACTACCATAGCTTGAGTAGCATCCACATTATAATTAGCTTTACTCTTCTGGTCTACATTTCTGTGCATGTTGGAAATAGTGTGTAGTGGACAACCAGCCTCAGTTATAGCACCTGCTTCTCATGTTTGTCACAGAAGGTCTGAGCAACACAGGTATATTTATAGTCCCTGGAGGGGTAACACTGTCTGATCAGTATGTATTCTGCAGCTGTACGTGAAAATCCATGAGAGGTATGTTTGATTTGACATTTCTGGCTACACCTAACAGCATCAGCCAGGGAATTTATATTGTAGGAAAAGAGCCTGTGGGAATGTAAAGGTGGTAGCAAAATGAAAAGCAACCTCACAAGAGAAAGTTTGTAGTATGTCATACAACTATTAACTCAGGTGGACATATTTCCAACTCCAGAATTCCTGTCAAAGCAGAAAGAAGACATCACATGGCAAATAACATTATTGTTTCATCCGTACCTGTCCAATTGTCTCATTTTTGCCAGAATCACACTGAGAAGATGAGTTATACAATTTACATAGCAGAGCAAAAATGGGTAAATCCCACACAGACTACCTTAGAAAAAAGCAAGGGTGTAACTGAAGAATAGCTGTTGGTCTTACTGTACTGCTTTGTATGTCCAAATCCTTATTTTCTCTTACTTTATTTCCCTGGAGATGATCCCCACTTGCTAGTTACTTTGATTCTTATCCTCTGAAGCTTCCAGCAAGGTTTCTCAGCTTGTCCAAACTGCTGTTAACGTAGCAATGCAACTTGTCAGTGCCAGCCTTGTTTGGCATCCGTTTGCATCTATCCATATAAGCAAACTCATTTTGCTACTTGCACATGAAAAATGCATGCTCTCAGCTACTGAAAACTATTTTATCTGCATGCCAACCCTCTCTTTACACACACAATCAAATCATTATAGTTCTCTGAAATTCTAAAATATGTGTTACTCAGTTGTCCTTATCAAAAACATTTCCCTATGTAGTGTTGGTCCTGTCTATAGGATGCCCTGATTTCCTAGAAGCTTTGGTATGAAGATGAGGACTATAATTCTTGCCTGTTCCCCAGTGCCTTCCGCTGAAAATGTGATCTTTTCAAAGGCTTGGGAAATGGCAAAGTACACACAGACTTTTTTTTAGCAGCTTAAGACAGCATTTGCTTCTCAGTCTGCAACTTCACATTGATTAGATGGTAGATTTTCTAGATTAACTCCTGACTACTTTTGTTCTCTCCCATGCTGTTGGGAGATTTATTGATTTAATTGAAGGGGTTCTTACCAGAGTTTTTCAGCTGTACATTTGTGTCTTCCTCCTTAAGTTGTTCACTTTCCTAATTTTTATCATCCTCTGGATTGTGACAGTTTTTTTCCCCAATGTTATGGGTTAAACAAAAGCTCAAGTACTCTTCAAGAATATATTTCTGATTACCTTGACTTTAACCTAATTGATCTATTTAACAATAGATCTATTTAACAATAGATCTATTTAACAATAGATCTATTTAACTATAGATAAATTTCACTTGTGTCTATGCGACATGGGGAATTTCAGATTAGTCACAAGAATATAAAAGTAATTTCATTTAAAAGAGACAGAAATAGGTCATTTTAACAATGCAATGTCAGCTTTGTGTTTTATTTGCTTGGGAGCTTTGTATGACTGTGAAGTTTTTAGTTTTTCCTCCTGTCAGCTATTTCTGCAAATTAATAAAGCACAAGTTAATGAAAATAATGAAATATAAAGATGGTATTGCCCCAATACAAAATTCTCTATCCTTGCTCTCCTTTCTCCTGCAGCAGCAGTAGCAGGGGCATTTTAAAAGAAGGGGTGGTTTTGTGTTTGGTCAGAAAGTGGAATTGTTCAAAAGTTTTTTGCTGTTCCTCAAGGTGATACTTCAGGTTATGCGAAGGTTTTGAAATGGGAATGCAGGATCTGCAGCAGCAGCAGTCAAGAACTTGTAGAAAAATACAGATACTGTTTGCTAACTGTTATGCAAAGCATTTGAAATTATACTGGTTAATTTTGAGACTCCACATTTTTGTTCTTATTCTAGAAATCTTTAGTAAGCTGTAGTTAAGCAAAATTGCCAGCTGCAATGATAAATAATAGCATATGGGTGTATGTACATACAGAAAACACCCATGCATTACATATGCAGTATAATACAATTCAAATAATCTCCATTAAATTTGCATTGCACAGTTACCAAATCTTGCTATGCTGCCAGGATAGTTTACATAGTTTCATTGAAATTAACAGAAAGTCTTCATCTGAAGTTTTAAGAAATCACTGAATTTTTCTGCCTCAGACGTGACTGCTGTTTCTTCTTCATATTTCAAACAATTCAAAAGGAGACAATTTGGATTATCATTAGTAGAGCACTATTTTTTCTGGCAACTATGGTTCACTACATCTGTCTAGTTTTATTTCAGACTGCAAAAATGTTTTTATAAAATCTGGTCCCCTTCTCCCTTGACTGAAAAGAAAGCAGGGCAGACCACAGTTTTTTCCTGTGGTGTATATTTATGAAAAGTATGGAAAAAATCTAATTGAACAGAGTAGCTGAAGTCAATAATTGTCTCTGACAGTTGCAAAGCTACCAAAGAAATAAAAATGGAAATTTCTGTGTAGCACTTCACATTTTATTTCCCATTGAAAATAAAAAAGGATAAAAGGTACTCTATCACGTAAATACATGTTATTGATATGTTTTATTAAGGAACAAAAGTGATTCAAGAGGGAAATATGTGTACTGTTGGGAACTTTCATCAAAATTAAAGTATAGAGAAATACATCAAAGCAGCCAACCAATAACAACAGTGAAATGACAGTATTGATTTCTAATCCTCTGCCAGATAGCTTCTTGTGAATCTCTATGATGATGTTTAAAATACTTCCATTACTATCTCTCTATCCCAGTCAGGTGCTGCTGGCTCCTCTGCAGAGCTGACAGCTGGGATGCCCATGGTCACAGGTTGAATCACCAGTGAAGACAAGCATAAGCTGAGACAATGGGTTGCAGTATCTGATGGATAAGTACCTAACCTCTTTTTCCAGGTCCAGGAAGAGGGTTGGAAGACAAAATGATCTTAATCCATCACAGATTCACTGTAGCTTATGTAACAGGAGTCAGAGTGTTAAATTCTTCGGCTGTGACACACAACATGAATTTACATTTATTTAGAGTCCTCTGAATCCATCTAGATCTTTTCTCTGCATATGTGAAGCGCCTTAGTGGCCTCATTAGGGAATTTGGAAAAAACCACTTTGTTTAAGAACCTTAACTGCTGTAGATTTTCCAATGCCAAACTGGTCTCTATTTAAAGACAATCCTTATATAAATAAATTAAGGATGACTTTAATAAATCATACAGAATATTCATATAACCCAGGATTACTTTGAACGTTGTAAGTGTTGTGATACATAGGTAAAAGCAGAAGTGTAAACATTTATTGATGCTCTCCCACACTACTTTTTCAGCCCCTATGCGTGCCTCAGATCTTACTGACCTAGAAATGATGCGATTAAAAGCTATGGATTTTTCTTCTACGAATTTTCCCAATGGGTTCTTGAAGTCAAGCAAATATTTAGCTTCTTCAGCATTCTTGTCGTGGTTTAGCCCCAGCCGGCAACTAAGCACCACGCAGCTGCTCACTCACTCCCCCTCCCACAGTGGGGCGGGGGAGAGAATTAGGAAAAAAACCTCATGGGTTGAGATAAACACGGTTTAATAGGACAGAAAGAAAGAAGGAAGCAACAATGATAATACCAAGAAAGGAATGTTCAAGAACAAGTGATGCCCAATACAGCGATTGCTCACCACCCGGCGATCGACAGCCCGTCCCCGAGCAGTGATTTCCGCCCCCCGGCCAACTCCAGTTTATGTACTGGGCAGGACATCGTATGGTAGGGAATATCTCTTTGGCCAGTCTGGGTCAGCTGTCCCGGCTGTGTCCCCTCCCAGCTCCCTGTGCATCCCCAGCCTCCTTGCTGGCAGGCCAGCACGAGAAGCTGGACTGTCCTTGACTGCTCAGCAACAACCCAGAACATCAGCACATTATCAACATTTTCTCATCCCAAATCCAAAACACAGTCTCACACTAACTTCTGTGAAGAAAACCAGCTCTATCCTGGCTGAAACCAGGACACATACCATATAACGTCATGCTCGGTATATAAAGCTGGGATGAAGAAAAAGGAAGGGGTGGAGGGACGTTTGGAGTTATGGTGCCTGTCTTCCCAAGAAACCATTACGAGTGACGGAGCCCTGCTTCCCTGGAGATGGCTGAACACCTGCCTGCCCATGGGGAGTAGTGAATGAATTCTTTGTCTTGCTTTGCTTGCGTGCACGGCTTTTGCTTTACTTATTAAACTGTCTTTATCTCAAACCATGAGTTTCCTCACTTTTACTCTTCCGATTCTCTCCTCCGTCCCACCGTGGGGGAGTGAGTGAGAGGCTGTGTGGGGCTTAGCTGCCAGCTGGGGCTAAACCACGACAATTCTGCAGCAGAACTTTTTAAGGTTTAAATATGTTTGACTGGAATAATTATTTCTTTTTTCCTCCTTCCCCCTTCCCCCTTCTGTGGAGTATTAAGGCATGGACTCTGGTGGGGATTCAAGCCAAAAAGACCTTTATTGCTACTTTTTATACAGTTACAGCTCTCTCACACGCCATAAAATGCATCCTGATTGGTTACCACACACAGTCCATGCGCTTCTCACACAGTCAGGATTGGCTGCCCGCAGGTGTCCACGCGCTCTTCTCTAACCATTCTCCTTCCTTCTTCTGCTCCAGTACCTCCCCTTGGCCGCTCACAAAAATATCCTGTGCTTCTACTTCCTCGTTAGTTGTTTACCAGCTTCTCAATGCCACAGCTCCTTCTCCTCAAGGTCGAGCCCTTGCAGGGTGATCCCAACACCCTTCCCCCTTTCCTTTCCTTTCCTTTCCTTTCCTTTCCTTTCCTTTCCTTTCCTTTCCTTTTCCTTTCCTTTCCTTTCCTTTCCTTTCCTTTCCTTTCCTTCTTTCCTTTCCTTTCCTTTCCTTTCCTTTCCTTTCCTTTCCTTTCCTTTCCTTTCCTTTCCTTCTTTCCTTTCCTTTCCTTCCTTTCCTTTCCTTTCCTTTCCTTTCCTTTCCTTTCCTTTCCTTTCCTTCCTTTCCTTCCTTTCCTTTCCTTTTCCTTTCCTTTCCTTTTCCT